>NC_091288.1:175990599-176590599 GCF_032444005.1 Ranitomeya imitator | reverse complement strand
CAGATTTAGTGAGTTTCACTGCAGATTTAGTAAGTTTTAGTGCTGATTTGGCTGGTGTTTTTTTAGGAGTCTTTTTAAGGATGCTGCGCATTGGTGGAGTCTCCAGCTCTTCAGGTTTTTGGTACTTTTCTTCAGATGCCAGCTTATTTTTTTGCTTACTTGGGGTCTTGTTCACTTCGACATCGTCATTCATCTTGCGTTTTTTAGGTGTAGGTTTTTTAGTAGATGACACTTGTATATTTTCCGCAGAGCCTTTGCTTTCTTTTTTCACCATGGACACTTTCTGAATATCCGATTTCTATAAAAGAATATACGCATGTTATAGATAAATGCACGCTATCGCTCACAGGCAAGCTTCTGTAAGAAGCTGAATTATCAGAGATCTGTTGAAATTATTTGCAACTGAAATTAAGTGGCGAGATCTTCTGCAATGTAAAGTAGAAAAAGCTACTTTTTTTTTTTTTTTTTTTAAAAAACAAACAGATCGTTGGAGGATGTCCAGCAGCCAGTAAAAATTGTCCCAAGAACAGGGGACCACACTGGTAAGAAAATTATATTGTAAAAGATTATACTTACTGCTAAAAGAATTAAAACTGTTCTGATTTTTTTTTCTATCAAGTGCCAGAAACACTGCTCCCAAAGTGTCACAGGCACCCATCCATAATGGGGAGTAACGCCTGTACCCAGCCATTCCCGACTTAGTAGATGTGCACCAGTCCAAATCACAAGAATTGGACCAATGCACGATACTGTCGAGAAGAATCTCACCATTATGGATGGTCAGGTCACATGGGATAATCAACAGTGTAGGTATGCTATAAGTGAAGCGCGGACAAGCCACTGGAGTAACTGAGAAATTGTGCGTCTAAGAGCACAGGTCACTTACCCTTTTCTTGCTCTTCTTTGTACTGATGGGCTCCTGTATAGGAACCAGCAAAGGGATTTCCTCCTCTCCACCATCTGCTTCATTCTGCTCTTTACTAGTAGTGGCCCTCATCTTCTTATCTGCCGATTTCTTAGTGGTTTTGTTCTTTTTGGCAGGCTGCTGCTTGTTCTTCTTAGCTGGTGTCGTCTTTTTGGCAGGCTGCTGCTTCTTCTTAGTTGGCGTTGTCTTTTTATGTAATAAAAAAAAAAACAATTAATTGCTTTACACTTTATATACTACAGGTAGAGTTGATGTGAATTGATTCGCAAGACTCGACCCGGTGGCCAGGTCAGTGGATGGGAGCCCTGAGAACCATATCTTACCTGGAACATCACAGGCTCCCCTTTTGGTTAGCCGGCATGGCACAATGCCATCGTGGTGGCGTGACGCAAACATGACACTGCGCTGGACCGGCTAATCAAAAAAAAAAAAAAAAAATTGCGGATACCATCACTTAAAAGATTGCTTTCGGGGCTCCTGTCCAGCAACCACAAACCCGACTATGGGACTTGGTCCTGCTAAATTGATTTTCACATACTAAATACAACATAACGCCACACGGAGAGTATGAAAAAAAAAAGGAGGGGAAAAGGGGAAGTCTCCAAATTGTGGTAGGCATGTTCATTATATACACTATGGTGCCCATACAGTGCGTCTACTGTGCAGTGAGCAATATCGGCATTCGGCCATTAAACCATGAAAGGTTCAATACTGATGAAACACCGGGAAAACAGGCCATATAAAGCAAGGATCAAAGATACATTTTGCTTTGCTTTATCAGGTCATTGACTACTTATGCACTAGAATAGGAAATCTTGGGATACTGGCAGAACAAAGAGCACATGATAGAAAACCAATCAGAATATGCATTCCTACCTTCACCAAGCCCAAGCTATTCAGATTGTCTAAAGAGGAGGCGTAGATCGGGAGAGCCACCGATGACTGGCTTTTCAGGTGAAGAACTTTGACATTTTTCCATTTCTGAAAAGAAAGACAAAAGGTTAAGATCTGTCAGTTCTTAGCGCCCCTAGAGATGTCAGAATATGGAAACTATACATTTTTTAAAAAATATTCATTGACCTCTAAGTTACCATGAGCTTGTTCATCATGACATGCAGTCAAAAGCAAAGTGACAAGCAATGTGGATATACCTTACTGGCACAAGTAACAAGGGCACCGACGCCTCTAACTGGCCTGATGATTGGGGATACTCCTATATAATAGGACGCTTCGGAGAGGCACGGTTGTGTGCAGGACACCTACCATTGGCAACTTCTCAGCTAGAACTTGAGAAACTGCAAGTATGTTTTCAGCAATGTCTTCCACCTTCATACCTGTGTGACCCACACGTATTGAACTGCAAGATAACAAAAAATTATTAATTGCTTTATTAGAAGTGGTGAGCGAACGTGCTCTAATAAGGTGTTATCTGAGCATGCTCTGGTGCTAACTGAGTATCTTCGGCGTTCTCGAATAATATGCTCAAATCCCCGCGGCTGCATGTCTCGCGACTGTTAGATAGCAGCAACACATGCAGGGATTATCGAACAGCTTCAGGGACTTGAACACATTTTAGGAGCACGCTCATCACTAGTTATTAATCATCATCTTAACTGGTGATGAAGACTGACTGTTCTCACTTACTAGCAGCAGCCTCTGTTGGTGATATGAAGCTGTGTTCCCTGGATAAAGCGGTTCAGTTCGGCAGCAAGATACTTGTGCTTTAGATTAACAGACTGCGGTTCTCTGCATAAAAAAGGCACAGAAAATATTTCACATTACACTTTGTATACATTACCTATTATTTTATATTATGGCTTTCATGCCTTTATGCTCTATGATGTACTAATACATCATGGAGATTGTCAGTGACTTTGGAGCAGGCTCAGAGGTAGAGCCCGCACTCGTCAAGGGATCTGTTGTGTGACACAGTCATTTTTACTATATACAGCAGTAATGATAATGTCTGTAGAGCGCTGTGAAAATAATGGCGCTATAAAAGTGATGAAAATAATAATATGGTATTGCTGTATACAATACAAAAGATCAGACGGTCGCAGGTTCAGGTCCCCTAATGGGACTGAAAGTAACAAAAGAAAAATTAAAATATGTAAAAATGTGAAATCAGGTCACTTTTTCCCACTTAATTAAGAAATTAATAAAAAAAAAAAAAAAAAAAAAAAAAAAAAAAAACACACCTATTTGGTATCACTGTGACAAGAAAAGTTCCATCTTTCAAAATATAAAATTAATTAAGCTGATTGGTAATCACTGTAGCGAGAAAACAATCAAAACAGAATTGTACATTTTTTTCCCGGCTGCCACAATAACACTAAAAAATGCAATAAGATGAAACCATAGTATGTATCCTAAAATGATATAAAAAGACCAGCTGGTCATGCAAAAAATAAGCCCCGACAGCTCCATTAGTGGCAATATCAAAAAAAGCCACGAGGCTCGGAAAATGAGGACAAGACACTTATTTTAAAAACAAAATTCAGTAGTTTTTAAGCTAATAAAATAGTAAAAAAACAAAACAAAAAAAAAAACAACCACTATATACACGTTTGCTATCTCCAAAATCGATATGACCTGGGGAATCATGTTTCACTGTACAATGAGAGCCGTAAAGATAAAGCACAAAAAACAAATAATGGAATTGTGGGTTTTTTCACCGCACTTGGAATTTTTGTACCATTTTTCCTTACTCTATATGGTAAAATGAATTGTGCCATTCAAATCTAAACTTATCTGGCAAAACATCAAACCCTTATGCGTCTATGTCAGAGCAAAAAAAAAAAAAAAAAACTACGGCTGTTTAAAAAACAAAAAAAACCTCAACCCATAAACCAAAAGGAATTGGGGAAGGAGGGGGGTCTCAACTTCGAACCAGCACCCGAGGGACTGGGGAAGGAGCGACATGGGGAATAGCCATCTCGACTTCAACCGGGCACCCCATTATAGGGGGCCGAGGAAGGAGCCATGCCCGGAGTCTCACAGGAGACCCTCTTTTCTTCGTTTTTTCCGACGGATCACAGATGGAGTAAAAAAAATCTTAGGTGTGCCTCCTATGCGACACTAAGCAAAAACTGGAGAAGGCTGACGCCGTCCAGGGGTGTATACTGCAGAGGAGGAGCCACTGTTAATCTTTTTCAGATTATGCATAGTGTCGCCTCCTAGTGGACAGCAGCATAACACTCTTGGTCCTGTGTCCCCCAATGAGGTGACAGAGTAAACTATTGCTGTTAATAAAAAAAAAAAAAAAAAAATTGGCTGCGGAGGGCAAGGGTTAAGATGCACTGAGGATTGGTAAGAGTTTCAGGCAAGTTAAGTAAATCGCTTCCAGACATGTTTAAAGGGAACCTGTCACCCCCAAAATCGATGGTGAGGTAAGCTCACCGTCATCAGGGGCTTATCTATAGCATTCTGTAATGCTGTAAATAAGCCGCTGATGTAACCTGAAAGAGGAGAAAAAGAGGTTAGATTATACTCACCCAGGGGCGGTCCCGCTGCGGTCCGGTCCAATGGGTGTCTCAGGTCCGCTCCGGCGCCTCCCATCTTCATTCCATGACGTCCTCTTCTGGTCTTCACGCCGCGGCTCTGGCGCAGGCGTACTTTGTCTGCCCTGTTGAGGGCAGAGCAAAGTACTGCAGAGCGCAGGCGCCGGGCCTCTCTGACCTTTCCGGTGCCTGCGCACTGCAGTACTTTGCTCTGCCCCCAACAGGGCAGACAAAGTACGCCTGCGCCGGAGCCGCGGCGTGAAGACCAGAAGAGGACGTCATGGAATGAAGATGGGAGGCGCTGTTCCGGACCGGAGACACCCATCGGAGCAGGACCGCCCCTGGGTGAGTATAATCTAACCTCTTTTTCTCCTTTCAGGTAACATCGGTGGCTTATCTACAGCATTACAGAATGCTGTAGATAAGCCCCTGATGACGGTGGGCTTACCTCACCATCGATTTTGGGGGTGACAGGTTCCCTTTAATGAAATAATCTATTGAGAATCAACTTTGCACTGTGAGAAAATCCCAGCCAAATATTAGAGGTTGCCCTGTTATTGGGCAGGCAGCTTGAACCTCCGTAGTGATGAGTGCTCGGATAAGGGGGTATTTGAGCACACCTGTGTTAATAGTGTCTTCGGCGTGCTTGAATAATATGTTCGAGTCCCCGCAGCTGCATGTCTCACGGATGTTGAACAGACAACAAAAGGAGAGATGACCTGTTTGTTAGGCAATCCCTGCATGTGTTGCAGCTGTCTAACATCCATGAGACATGCAGCCACGGGGACTTGAGCATAGTATTCGAGCACACCGAAGACACTATTAGGACACGAGCATAGTCGAATAAAACCTTTTCCGAGCACGCTCGCTCATCACCACTACTCACCTCTTCTCTTTATAGAAATGTTTTCCAATGTGGGATGGCAGGAGTCGTCGGATTCTAGAATCGGCAAGGAACAGATCATAACCGGCCAGCAATCGGCGCTTTGCTTCATACGGTTTGTATTCTTTTTTCATTTTTTTTAAAGGGATGACCTGTGAACAATCACATTAGAAATGAAGAGGGAAATGCAGTACACAGAAAGATTAAAGGTTGTGCATAGGTCTTTGTCCCATCTGACATCAGGTGTCGAGAGACGCTGCCGAGTGCCTGGAGGGACTGCTGCCGAGAAAACTGCCTGATGAAGTACGGTGCAAACGTCACGATTCCTGCTGGGTGTTGTCAAACTTCACAGCAACTGTCCAGTTCAGCAAGCATTCGGCAAAGTCTCTCCATGCCTCACCTTGGATTAGGCACTACTAGGACAACCGCTTCTTGATCAAAATGTTTGGCCCCCATAAAATAATAAAGCCTATACACACCGCCTGTGCCTGATCAGTTCCCATGATGTCTGCACTTGATCTCCCCGATGCTCCCGTGCTGTTGTTGTGACACCGGTGCCCAATCAGCGCTGGTATCACTGTCCCCACCTCTAGACAAATCGAACATGAAGAGGACGTCCGGGCTGCAGCTGATCTCTGACTTCCTCTTCCTGCTCAGTTCGACAGGATGCGGGGACAGTGACACCGACTGATTGGGCGCCGTCGTCACAACAGCAGAACGGGAGCCCCGGGAGAGCGAGTGCCGACACCATGGGAACAGCGCCAGCACAGGAGGGGAGTAGAAGCTTAATTATTTTATGGGGGCCAAGCGAAGGGTATGACAAGAAGTTGTCCAAGTAGTGAACAACTTCTTTAATATGCCTTGCAGCCTATAGTAATTTCAATGGCACCCACTACCGGCAATAGTCGCAATAAACACCATAATTCTCATTTCTGTACAATTTCCTAATTTACTTCCATTTACCTCTGTGATCTGTTTGACTCCATGCTGACTGAGCATTTTTTTGTAAAACTTTTCCGTCTGTTCCACAGACATGTTAGGCTCATCTTTAGTGAAGAGACAAACTTCACACGTAGACGGTCGGATCCCATGAGGGAGAGGACTGAAAGATGAAAAGAAACAGAGGAAAAGGATGGCAACAAAAACAATAGATATCCGAGGGCATCACACGGTCACATCTGACGCCGGGACATCCCGAAAACTGTGGACCAGCACAGGCAAGACCAGTGTTATTATTTCTACTACATGTCATGAGTTTTTCTTTAACTCTTTAAGGACAGAGCCAATTTTTATTTTTGCGCTTTTGCCTTTTCCCTCCCTTTCTTAAAAGAGCCATAACTTATTAGGTCGACAAAGTCATAGCACTTTTTTGTTGTTGTTGTTGTAGTTCAGTTTTATCATAGAATGGAAACAGGAAAAAAAAATCCAACTGAGGTCAAGAAGTGACAAAAAAAACCCAAAACAATTTCAACATTGATTTTTGGGGGTTTCGTAATTGTGCAGTAAAAATGACCTAGAAAGAGGATTCTCCGGGTCAGTCCGATCACGACGGTACTCAATACATAGGGGCTGATTCATCAAAGTATTTATTCTAACTTCCTGGCCAGTGGCCACTATGGAAAACTGGTCCGAACAATATAGATAGCCAATAAAAAACTGATGTCTGCCTCTGTACATAGTAGCGCATAAAGTGGCTGACCGGGTGGCTAAGCCACTTCTGGATAGAAAGTCATCTGTGCCAAATGTAACCCCTCTTTATGTCAGAGACCCCAAGATTTGTCCCAGAGACTCATTTATTTAAAACAAGATGGAGATATCCGAATACAGAGCAGAAAACCGCTCGGCCTGTGAGCGAGCCACGTGAGCTTACATTCTAATTGCTTGGGCCTGATTCGGGATCTTCCATACAGTCAGCATCAGTGATATCCAGTCATGTTCATTTAACAGTAATAAATTGCCGCTCTCCTTGGTTTTATGGTAAGCGAGTAGGGCTTTGGTTGCCTTCTTAACCTGAAAGTTGCAAAGAAAAAAAAACGTTAGACTATGTACACCTCCACACAAATATTTTTTTTATTGTTCATGTGTTACCTAAATGCAAAATAAAGCCACTTTACAGATAGTCTTGATTAAAATGTTACCTAGCAATCAGCTAGGTGAAAGATTGCCTATAAATCTTTTATCTAGCTGATTGCTGTGCAAAAATGTTACAAATCCATTAGACTGCCCCTTCCTTTTCAGTATTAAGAAACAGCAAGAGGGATTGTTCACAAATCTGCAGTATAGAGGGGAGAAAGGATCTAAAGCCTTATAGACAGCAGAGAAAACACGCTATAGACAAGGAAGAAAGCGCATGAAGAGGAAATGGGTGCAAAAGAAGTCAGATATGAGAGGCAGAAGTACCCTGGGATACACAGACCTCACGCTCAGCTTTTATTAGTCCCTCAAGAGAGGGCTCTGAATCGAGGATTGCACTGCAGACTGCCTATCAAGGAGGAAGAGGGGTGTCCGAAAATGAATGGAGATCATAAACTGAAAGTGTAATTTTTACAGCAACCAATCTCATGTCAAAAGTGTCCATAGGTTTTATTATGCTCACCAGCCGCCCATCTTCAACTGTTGCCAGCACCACCCTGCTGCCACGCTGCCATCCTGTAACAGCAGCTTCTGGCTAACCGGAAGACAGATGTACCGGTCACAAGCTCTCCATGCAAGTCCATGAGGGGCTCATTCTGGATCTCAGACCTACAGTGAGTTGTGACTTTCAGATTGCCCAGCAAACACTGCAGCGATCCGGAAGGTCAACACCTGCTGGAGACCGACTGGAGCAAGGTAGGTAAAAGATGAAGGCAGCAGCTGGTATGAGAGTAGGGACAGGGAACTTAGATTAGTGATTGTTTTAAAGAATAGGTTAAATCGTAAAATCAGCTCCTCTCCAGATGAAAGTAGTGTCACCTATCAGAGGTGGCAATAGAGCCTCTTTTCTTCCTCCACCTTGTTGTTTAGCTCGTTGTCTAGATTACAGGCCACCTCTGCAGTTCATCAGAGGTGGACGGTCTCGTAGGCAGAGGCAGTGCTTACAAGCTCTTTGCTGCTAGTGCTGCTCTGAAGCTGGCCACATCACTGCATGTGGACTAAGCTTCAGTGACCCTGTGCTTCTTTGATGTGGCACACAGAAAGCGTCTTCTGCTTACAGCATTTCAAAGATCAAAGTTCAGGCTCAGGGTGAAACCACGCTGCTGGTCTGAGCTGTCAGTGAGGAAGGCGGGAGGCAGGCGAGTAGTGCACTCTTGATGATCAATACTGAATAGAACACATTAAGCCTTACACAGCTGCATGACGAGCAATTTCTGTATTACATCTGTGCTCAAATGAGAGGATTATTTACATAGAAGGGAAGTGCTGCCAAAGAGACATGGCGGACGTGGTCGGTGGCCTCACAAAGCTGTAACTTCAGCGAAAATAGGGATTTTTGTGTACTCACCGTAAAATCCTTTTCTCCGAGCCATTCATTGGGGGACACAGACCGTGGGTGCATGCTGCTGCCATTAGGAGGCTGACACTAACTGATACAAAAAAAAGTTAGCTCCTCCCCTGCAGTATACACCCTCCTGCTGGCTCTCAGCTAACCAGTTTGGTGCAAAAGCAGTAAGAGATCAATAACAACATATGAGCGTATAGCATTTCATATTATATATGAGAGCATAGCATGTCAAATTATAAAAACAAGCACAAGCTAATAACGGTGGGAGCTGTGTCCCCCAATGAATGGCTCGGAGAAAAGGATTTTACGGTGAGTACACAAAAATCCCTATTTCTCCTTCGCCTCATTGGAGGACACAGACCATGGGACGTCCCAAAGCAGTCCCTGGGTGGGGTCAACCTCAGATCAGGCCCTGTGTACCGCTACTTACAAGTGCGCCACCGCGGCCTGCAGAGTCCACCTGCCCAGACTCACATCTGTGGAAGAGTGGGAATTATAGTGCATCAAGAATGCATGCGGACTGGACGAATCCGCAAGCTTGTAGGCGTGCTTGCCGACGCCTGGTGCTTAGAGCCCTCAGACAGGTAGATAGGCTGACATCTAGCACAGAAAGACTCCTGGACGGTGAAACGAATCCACCAGGCTAGCATGGCCGATGAAACGGCTAAATCCTTCCTGTAACCATCAGGAAGCCCAAATAAAGTGTCCAATCTTCGGAAGGACGCCGTCCTCGATACGTACTTACTCTGAGTACTCACTTCGTCCAGATTATGGGGAACCCATTCCGTTTTGTGGACTGGAGCCGAAAGGGATGGGGGAAGGACGATGCCCCTGTAACAGTGGGAATACAATACCACCTTGGTAACAAGGGAAGGGGATGGCCTGAGGACAACCTTGCCTTGATGGTAATAAGGAAAAAAGTCTGAAAGAGCAGAGTGACAAGCTCTGAAGACTCATCAGGATGACAAGATCGAAGAGAAAAAAAGGGAGCGGCCTTCCCTGATAGAAAAATCTGTCTGGATCAAAAGGAATCTACTGTAAGACTACCAGGACCATTAAGGTCCCAAAGATCTAAAGGTATACGATTGTGAAGGACTACATGTAA
Source organism: Ranitomeya imitator (assembly GCF_032444005.1). Taxonomy (NCBI): domain Eukaryota; kingdom Metazoa; phylum Chordata; class Amphibia; order Anura; family Dendrobatidae; genus Ranitomeya; species Ranitomeya imitator. The sequence goes on along the minus strand of NC_091288.1, from coordinate 176,580,705 downwards.
AAAAACTCCCTGCAAGAAAGTCCCTACTTGCAGTTTTGTTGCTCCGCAAACAGAAAAACTGACGTGGTCAGTGCGGATCTCCGAGGATTCATTGGGGCCCTTTCTGCTTCCGAAAGGCTTTTGGTAGTAGTGGAAGAGGGGTTATGGAAACTGGTACCATGGAAGAACCAGAGCATGCACTGCGATGGCTCTTGGATCTCGAGGCCAAACCATGCACTCGAGTACATTGGCGTTCAGTCTGGACGCCATTCGATCTACAACTGGAGAGCTCCAGTGAAGGCAGATCTGGTGAAAGACCCATAAGGGTGGAGCCGCATATTCATTACTGTAATGAGTGGTAACGGGGACCGCTCAATACAGGAAGAAGCTGCCGATGCCGGGAAGCAGGGACTGCACAGTGCCAGGAGCAGGTGAGTATAACGGGGAGGGGAGCGCTGCGCGATATTCACCTGCTCCTCGTTCCAGCCGCCGCTTAGTCTTCCACGTCCTCTGCAGTGACGCTGAGGTTAGAGGGCGCGGTGACGTGGTAAGTGCGCGCCCTCTGCCTGAGCGTCAGTGCAGAAGACGCTGAAGAAGATGGAGCGGCGGCTGGGACGAGGACAGGTGAATATTGAAAGTTCAGGCCCTGAGTATGTGATTTTTTTTTTATCGCAGCAACAGCAAATGGAGCAAGTGTCTTTATGGAGTACCTTATGGGGCCATAACATTTGTGCAGCACTATATGGGGCAAGTGTCTGTATGGGGCCATAACGTTTGTGCAGCACTATATGGGGCAAGTGTCTGTATGGGGCCATAACGTTTGTGCAGCACTATATGGGGCAAGTGTCTGTATGGGGCCATAACGTTTGTGCAGCACTATATGGGGCAAGTGTCTGTATGGAGCATCTATGGGGCCATAGCGTTTGTGCAGCACTATATGGGGCAAGTGTCTCTATATACTACATGGCTGTTCTATATACTACGTGGGCCGTGTTATATACTATGTGGCTGTGTTATATGCTACGTGGCTGTGCTATATACTACATGGCTGTGTTTATATGCGATCATGAATCATGGTATGTGTTAAAGGGGGGCCCACTGAGACTTTCGCCCGGGGCACTCAAAAACCTGGAGCCGGCCCTGGCCATGACCCTTGCGAATACTCTAGGTGTGGTAGCCAGGCCGAAGGGCAAGGTCGTGACTTGAAAATGCTGTTCGCGAATGGAAAAGCGAAGGAATTTTTGAAGAGGGGAAAAATAGGAATGTGAGGGTAAGCATCCCGAATGTCGAAGGATGCCAGGAACTCCACCTTTTTCTGTTGGAAGTAATGGCTGAGCGGAGGATCTCCATCCGAAGACGGAGGACCCTGTCAAAGGTTGTTGGAAGTTTGAGGTCCAGGGTCGGTTTTACTTTTCATTCCCCCTTTTTGGAACCAAAATCCCTTAGATCTAGACTGTCCTGGATAACCCTTCCACTGCTGGTTGGGTCTGTAGGAAACATACGATCCCTTGTTAGTCTCCCGCTCAGAAGATTTGATTGGCCAGCTGTACTGTCTTCGGGAAAAGGTTACTGGTGTGGCTAAGGAAGGGTAGAGCGCTGAACCCGAAGCCGCAAGACGGAACAAACCAGATTTGCTATCTGCCAGTCCGTGGTATTTTTAATTGAAGATACATCAGGCAGGAATGTGCCTTTAAGAGCAGGGCATACTAGTCATGTGCCTTTAAGAACCAGGGCATACTGGTCATGTGCCTTTAAGAACCAGGGCATACTGGTCATGTGCCTTTAAGACCAGGGCATACTGGTGAAGTGCCTTTAAGACCAGGGCATACTGGTGAAGTGCCTTTAAGACCAGGGCATACTGGTGAAGTGCCTTTAAGACCAGGGCATACTGGTGAAGTGCCTTTAAGACCAGGGCATACTGGTGAAGTGCCTTTAAGACCAGGGCATACTGGTCAGGTACTTCCTTACCCGGGTACTGATGTAGAGTCGTTATGCCCTTTTAATGCAAAAACCGTCGCCCCTGTATGACCCGGCCAGGTGGACCAAGATGGCCACCGGGAGTTGCAAAGGTGGTAAAATCTCGCAGAGAGCGAGAAACGCCAATTAGGGGGCGGAGCCACAGACATGATGTGGGCGGAGCCTCGAGACTTCCATGAATAGGCCCAAGCCAGGGCCTAAATTTCTGCCGCCGGTGGGAGCGATACCAGCGGTAGAAATGAGGGGCGTTGTAGTGGCTGAGAAAATTGAGCGTTCCTGTGGCAGGCGAAAAGCGCCAGAAAATCAGGCGGAGCCACCTTAGCGTGAAATAGTGCGGGCGCGGCTTCCAAGAGAGCTCATGCCCTTGAAGGGACCCGTTGCCCCTAAGAATCAACCCGGGCCTGGCATCCCACGTCGCAGGAGAGGATACAGAGAGGCGACACTCTCCGTGCTCACCTGTTGATGGTTCGGGGAGGTCAGAACCTTGAAAGGATCCGTCGCCCCATTTGCCTGCGGCCTACACATCGACTGAAGCCGGGGGCTACATTTTAGCAGCCGGCCGGAGCGTTACCTCAGGGAGGTGGGCCACAAGGAAGCTGAGGCTGCCTATCAGCATGTGAATAGCTCATTGCAGAGGCCCATCGAGGACTGAATCCACTCACCATGGGTGCGCATCCCGGCATGGAGCCGCCGCGGATGACTGGGTTTCAGCACCAAGGAAGCGCGCACACTCTACTGTTCTGCTGCAGGTCAGGTATTGCAGCGTGGACGGTGCAGGGATAAAGGTGTAAACCTCAATCGACCCCTCCTTTGTTAGGGAGGTGGAGAGGAACCGTCCGCCTCCTTGTGCCATCCGCTTTCACAGTGGTGGGACAGTGGGGGCTGCTCAGACGCCATAGAGAGGGGCCTCTGCACATCCACGGAGTTCAGCCCCCGGGTGGACAGGGCCAGTTGTCCGGCATTAGGCCTGGCTGGGGAAGAGGGTACGTGGAGGCGACACTCCATGTGCTCGTCCGTTCAGGTTGCGGGGAGATCGGTGACCTTGAAGGGACCAGTCGTCCCTAAGAATCAGCCCAGGCCTGGCATCCCACGTCGCAGGAGAGGGTACGGAAAGGCGAAACTCTCCGTGCTCGACTGTTGATGGTTTGGGGAGATCGGAACCTTGAAAGGATCCGTCGCCCCATTCGTCCGTGGAAAAAATAAAATCTAAAATCAAAAATGTAAAAATAAAATAAAGAGTTTTGGGTCTGAATAGCAGACCCGTCCGTGTGCCTCCTATGGACACTAAGCAAGAACTGGTTAGCTGAGAGCCTCACTAAAGGTACCTTCACACATAACGATATTGTTAACGATATCGTTGCTTTTTGTGACGTAGCAACGATATCGTTAAGGAAATCGTTATGTGTGACAGCGACCAACGATCAGGCCCCTGCTGGGAGATCGTTGGTCGCTGAAGAAAGTCCAGAACTTTATTTCGTCGCTGGATCTCCTGCGGACATCGCTGGATCGGCGTGTGTGACACCGATCCAGCGATGTCTTCACTGGTAACCAGGGTAAACATCGGGTAACTAAGCGCAGGGCCGCGCTTAGTAACCCGATGTTTACCCTGGTTACCAGCGTAAAAGTAAAAAAAACAACCACTACATACTTACCTACCGCTGTCTGTCCTCGGCGCTCTGCTTCTCTGCTCTGGCTGTGAGCGTCGGTCAGCCGGAAAGCAGAGCGGTGACGTCACCGCTCTGCTTTCCGGCCGCTGTGCTCACAGCCAGTACACGAGGAGTGCAGAGAAGCAGAGCGCCGGGGACAGACAGTGGTAGGTAAGTATGTAGTGTTTGTTTTTTTTACTTTTAGGATGGTAACCAGGGTAAACATCGGGTTACTAAGCGCGGCCCTGCGCTTAGTAACCCGATGTTTACCGGCATCGTTGGTCGCTGGAGAGCTGTCTGTGTGACAGCTCTTCAGCGACCAAACAGCGACGCTGCAGCGATCCGGATCGTTGTCGGTATCGCTGCAGCGTCGCTTAATGTGAAGGGGCCTTTAGTGTCAGGCTCCTAGTGGCAGCACCATACACCCACGGTCTGTGTCCCCCAATGAGGCGAAGGAGAAGACTATTTCCTTGATTCTTATCTAAGAATCACAGCAAGACAGGCTGCCGGAAGCTGAAGAGGGCAGAGGCACTGAGATCAGTGATTGGCCGCAGCAATGTCGCCTAGAGAAGCTGTGAACTGATTCACAAGACCCGTTCCCACAGACACTAGTGATAATCTGTGGCTGCCTGACAGGAGCCCTCTTATGAAGCACCTGACACCAGCTGTGGCTCTCCTCTGATTAGCGCCCATGGCACAATGACATTGCTGTGGTGTGATGCACACGTGATGTCATGCCTGGTCGGCCAACCTAAAGAAGCGCCACGGATAGCGTTGGGTAAGAGATGGCTGGCAGGGCTCCTGCCCTGCTGACATTAATTACTGAGATGGCCAATTGGCAGGGTCTTGCAAATAATAATAATCTTTATTTATATAGAGCCAACATATTCCGCAGCGCTTTTCGATCTGCGCCAAGTCTACTATCAATCTGAGGTCACCACTGCAGACAATCTACAAAGCCCGGGACAGTGGAGGAGAAACAGTGCCTGACCTGGGGAGGGTGAGTCAAGTTGATTATGAATACACATTAGAGCCCACAATAGATGAAAAGGAGCAAATGTGAAAACAAAAGTTGGTAAAAAAAAAAAAGTGCAGAGTAACTCCGCTCCGCGACACCACCAACTGCTGCAACCCCACTCAGTGCAGCGACTCCACCACCGTCTGCCCTGCGACCCCACTCAGTGCTGCGACTCCACCACTGTCTGCCCTGAGACATCAATCAGTGATGTGACCCCACCACTGTCTGCCCTGTGACCCCACCAAGTGCTGCGACCCTACCACTGTCTGCCCCACTCAGTGCTGTGACCCCACTACTGTCTGCCCTGAGACATCAGTGATGTGACCCCACCACTGTCTGCCCTGCGACCCCACTCAGTGCTGCGACCCCACCGTCTGCCCTGCGACCCCACCACTGTCTGCCCTGCGACCCCACTCAGTGCTGCGACCCCACCACTGTCTGCCCTGTGACCCCACCAAGTGCTGTGACCCCACTACTGTCTGCCCTGCGACCCCACTCAGTGCTGCAACCCCAACACTGTCTGCCCTGCGATCCCACCACTGTCTGCCCTGCGACCCCACTCAGTGCCGCGACCCCACCACTGTCTGCCCTGCGATCACACTCAGTGCCGTGACCCCACCACTGTCTGCCCTGCGACCCCACCACTGTCTGCCCTGTGACCCCACCAAGTGCTGTGACCCCACTACTGTCTGCCCTGCGACCCCACTCAGTGCTGCAACCCCAACACTGTCTGCCCTGCGATCCCACTCAGTGCCGCGACCCCACCACTGTCTGCCCTGCGACCCCACTCAGTGCCGCGACCCCACCACTGTCTGCCCTGCGACCCCACTCAGTGCCGCGACCCCACCACTGTCTGTCCTGCGACCACACTCAGTGCCGCGACCCCACCACTGTCTGCCCTGCGAGCCCACTCAGTGCCGCGACCCCACCTCTGTCTGTCCTGCGACCACACTCAGTGCCGCGACCCCACCACTGTCTGCCCTGCGACCCCACTCAGTGCCGCGACCCCACCACTGTCTGTCCTGCGACCACACTCAGTGCCGCGACCCCACCACTGTCTGCCCTGCGACCCCACTCAGTGCCGCGACCCCACCACTGTCTGTCCTGCGACCACACTCAGTGCCGCGACCCCACCACTGTCTGCCCTGCGAGCCCACTCAGTGCCGCGACCCCACCTCTGTCTGTCCTGCGACCACACTCAGTGCCGCGACCCCACCACTGTCTGCCCTGCGACCCCACTCAGTGCCGCGACCCCACCACTGTCTGTCCTGCGACCACACTCAGTGCCGCGACCCCACCACTGTCTGCCCTGCGACCCCACTCAGTGCCGCGACCCCACCACTGTCTGTCCTGCGACCACACTCAGTGCCGCGACCCCACCACTGTCTGCCCTGCGAGCCCACTCAGTGCCGCGACCCCACCTCTGTCTGTCCTGCGACCACACTCAGTGCCGCGACCCCACCACTGTCTGCCCTGCGACCCCACTCAGTGCCGCGACCCCACCACTGTCTGTCCTGCGACCACACTCAGTGCCGCGACCCCACCACTGTCTGTCCTGCGACCACACTCAGTGCCGCGACCCCACCACTGTCTGTCCTGCGACCACACTCAGTGCCGCGACCCCACCACTGTCTGTCCTGCGACCCCACTCAGTGCCGCGACCCCACCACTGTCTGCCCTGCGAGCCCACCGTTTGCTCTGTGACCCCACCTCTGTCTGTGCTAGCTGAGATAAGAGCACGTTATGTCCTCAGGGAACTGCAGGATTCGGGTAACTCTGCCTCCACCCCATAGCTCGGAGCAGTGACAGGAGCACCACCTGCTAATACAGGAACGGCCGAGGACTGACGGCACACACAGGTGATATAACCCCACACTCTCACCTGCTCGCCGTCCACTCCATGCTGCACGGTTTCAGCCATCTTTGACTCCACACGTGTTACGGTATAAAATAGTGCGCATGCGCACCGCGCGTTCACCAAACTTTATTAGTTACGCCCTTAAAGCGTCGCGGAATTAGTGACGCGAAAGAGACTGTCACGTGACGGTCCCAAAACCAGGGCGGAAGTGACGCCAGATAGAGCGTGCCACCTGCGGGAAAGGAGGGAAGATCACGTGACTGTTTTTACAGCTGACTAGTGCGGAAGTGAGCAAGGAGGGACGTGGTCACAGAAATTGCTGCCGGGACAAAGTCTACTATCTGCTGCTCTGCTCCCCGTCACCAGCACATGTCACCCTCAGATTCTCCACCCCTACCCTAATGCTGCAGAGGCCGCCATTAGCTCACCTTCTAATCATTCTCCTGTCAGCCATTTCTTCGTTTACTACAGCAAGAGCCTATAATCCACATTAAAGTCTGACGGCGGCCAAGAGAGGGCCCGTGTACTCTCTGTATGGCCCGTGTACGTTATTATCCTGCAAGACCCAGGGGGATCGGTGCTGACCGTGCGGCTCCATCCACCGGGACCAGGGAGAGAGCCCGTATATAGGGGCGAGCAGATTGGAATAATAATTTTTATTTATATAGCGCCAACATATTCCGCAGCGCTTTACAAATTATAGAGGGGACTTGTACAGACAATAGACATTACAGCATAACAGAAATACAGTTCAAAACAGATACCAGGAGGAGTGAGGGCCCTGCTCGCAAGCTTAAAAACTATGAGGAGAAGGGGAGACACAAGAGGTGGATGGTAACAATTGCTTTAGTTATTCGGACCAGCTATAGTGTAAGGCTCAGGTGTTCATGTAAAGCTGCATGAACCAGTTACCTGCCTAAGTATGTAGCAGTACAGACACAGAGGGTTATTAACTGCATAAAGTGTATGAGAACATGATGCGAGGAACCTGATTTTTTTTTTTTTTATAAATAGGCCACACAGGGATCGTTAGGTTAATGCATTGAGGCGGTAGGCCAGTGTGAACAAATGAGTTTTTAGGGCACGCTTAAAACTGTGGGGATTGGGGATTAATCGTATTAACCTAGGTAGTGCATTCCAAAGAATCGGCGCAGCACGTGTAAAATTGGAATCTACAATCCGCCATATTTCACTTGGAAATTCAATGCACAAAATCTTCATTCTTCACAAATTGCATGTAGCTTGGGGTCTGGAGCCTCCACACGGAACATAAAGATGGAGGGGAAAAATACCACCACTGCTATCCTTGTGGCTCTTCTTACTTATGCACTCTGAAACCTTAGGCATCTTCACAAATCCCGAGCCTAGAGTGCCCATCTTAAGGGTATGGCGCGTGCACAAAGAGCCATAAATCCTAACCTAGAGGGTCCATGCACAGAAAACCAGAAGTCCCCGGCCTAGAGTGCCTGTCTTGAAGGACACGGCGCATGCACAGAGACCCAGAAGTCCTCGCCTAGACTGCCCATCTGAAGGACGCGGCCCATGCAGAGAGACCCAGACATTTTGGCCTCGAGTGCCCATCTGAAGGACGTGGCGCATGCACAGAGACCCAGAAGTCCTGGCCTAGAGAGCCTGTCTGAAGGACGCGGCACATGCAGAGACCCAGTAGTCCTGGCCTAGAGTCTCCATCTGAAGGACGTGGCGCATGCACAGAGACTCAGAAGTCCTAGCCTAGAGTGCCCATCTGAAGGACGTGGCACATGCAGAGAACTAGAATTCCCCGGCCTAGAGTGCCTGTCTGAACGACGCGGCGCATGCATGCACAGAGACCCAGAAGTTTTGGTCGAGTGCCCATCTGAAGGACTTGGCGCATGCACAGAGACCCAGAAGTCCTGGCCTAGAATGCCCATCTGAAGGACGTGGCGCATGCAGAGACCCAGAAGTCCCCAGCCTAGAGTGCCCATCTGAAGGACGTGGCACATGCAGAGACCCAGAAGTCCCCAGCCTAGAGTGCCTATCTGAAGGACGTGGCGCAGCACAGAGACCCAGAAGTCCTGGCCTAGAGTGCCCATCTGAAGGATGTGGCACATGCACAAGGACCCAGAAGTCCCAGGCTACTGTGACGTGTCCCTGGGTTTCAGCACGCAGTGGTGGTGTAAAAGCATTAAGCTACTTACTGGTAGCAGCATTTTTCGGAGGCCCATGACAGCACTACGAGAGAGGGGATCCGCCCTTCAGGAACAGGAAACCTACAGATACAAAAGGGCGGCACCTCTCCCCATGCATCAGTTGTATATTAGAGCCTGAGAGGACTACCGCGGTTAGTAGCACACAAACATACATTATATACAGTTTATGTACAAAAATAATCCATCATATTGAACTATATACCACACGTGAGATCTATCTATCTCATTATATATACTATAGGAAGTGCAACCCCCACGTGAATAGGGAGGGAACTAAGGGTGCTGTCATGGGCCTCCGAAAAATGCTGCTACCAGTAAGTAGCTTAATGCTTTATTCGGACTCCCATGACAGCACTACGAGAGAATTACAGAGATGTAAACTGCCTTAGGGAGGGACTATAGCCTGTAGCACCCTTAACCCGAAGGTGAGATCAGAAGAGAACCCCAAGTCCAACCTATAGTGCTTGAAAAAGGTGGAAGGGGATGACCACGTAGCCGCCTTACATATCTGGTCGATGGAAACTCCAGATCTTTCAGCCCAGGATGTAGCCATGGCCCGGGTGGAATGTGCCCTCAGATTCTGCGGAACAGGACTTCCACCTGCAGTATAAGCCAGAGAGATAGCCTCCCTAATCCACTTCGCTAACGTGCACTTTGACACTCTAAGACCTTTCCTGGGACCTTGGAAGGATAGAAACAAAGCCTCCTCTCTCTTCCAAGCATCAGTGACTGATATATATTCTAAGAGACATCTCCTAACATCTAACGTATGGAGTAACTCTTCTTTGGAATTAGAAGGATTAGGGAGAAATGATGGTAGAACTATCTCCTGAGATCTATGAAAATCTGAGGCCACTTTCGGTAAATAAGCTGGATCTGGTCTGAGGACTACTCTGTCCTGTAGAAACTCTGTATAGGGGGAGAGCCTAGAAAGAGCCTGTATGTCTCCTACCCTACGAGCAGATGTAATTGCCACCAAAAATGCTGTTTTGAGGGATAGTAATTTAAGTGAGGCTGAATGTAAAGGCTCAAACGGTTCTTTAGTCAAAGCAGAGAGGACTAGATTGAGATCCCAAGGCATTGACCTATTCCTGTGTATAGGTCTGGACCTACTAGCTGCTTTGATGAACCTTGCTACCCAATAATTACCAGCAATGTTACAAGAAAATAGGGCCCCTAGGGCTGAGACTTGTACTTTTAGCGTACTCGTGGATAGATTTAGCTCTAGCCCTCTCTGCAGGAATTCTAGAATCTGGTTAATTGGTAAACCCTCTTCGATATTAAAATTTGAAGAGGCCAGAAACTTCCTCCAAGTTCTAGAGTAGATCTTAGTTGTTATGAGTTTTCTACTCTTCATAAGGGTATCAATGAGATTTGGAGAAAATCCTCTGTTTTTTAACAGTGACCTCTCAAAGACCATGCCGTCAAATGGAGACCCTTCACTTGTGGATGGTTGATCGGACCTTGATGAAGTAGGTCCGGGATGTCCGGCAGTACCCAGGGGTCTTCCACCGACATGGTCCTGAGCCAGGAGAACCAAGCTCTTCGGGGCCAGAACGGAGCGATCAGTATGATTCTCGCTTGATCCTCCCTTATCTTTCTGACCACCAGAGGCAACAGGTTTAGCGGGGGGAACGCATAAGCCAACCGGAAATCCCATCTGATCAGGAAGGCATCCACTGCCAGCGGATATTCCCTGGGATTCAAGGAACAGAATATTTTCGTTTTTCTGTTGTCCTTGCTGGCAAATAAGTCCACCTCTGGATGACCCCACCTGCGGACAATTTGGTTGAAGATTTTTGAGTTCAGAGACCATTCTCCTTGTCTTAAGGTGTTTCGACTTAGAAAGTCCGCCCTTATATTTTCCTTCCCTTTTATATGCACTGCTGTTAAAGATAGAAAATGGTTTTCCGCTATCTGGAGCAGGCGGTCCGCTATTTCCATCAGGAACTCGGAGCGTGTTCCACCTTGGTGATTCACGTAGGCCACTGCCACCTGGTTGTCGGAGAGGATTTTGACATGGTGACCCTGTAGATACACGAGGAGTTCCTTAATTGAGAATTCAATTGCCATCAACTCCTTCTGATTGGAAGAGGCTGATGTTTGGGGGTCCCATAGACCCTGGACTACTACGTCACCCATGTGAGCCCCCCACCCCGTGGGGCTGGCGTCTGTTGTGATTACCCGAGTCACCTGAGTCACCCAGGGAACTCCTGCTGACAGATTGTCTTCCTCTAGCCACCATCTAAGAGATGTAAGAACCCCTGGACTCAATGTCATCTGACCCTGCAAGGAACCCTGTAAGACCCTATCATAATGTAGTACGTCAAACTGTAAAGGCCTGGAGTGGAACTGGGCCCAACGGACGGCGGGGATACAGGAAGTTAGGGAACCTAACAAAGACATAGCCTGTCTAAGGGTCATGGATGGTTTATTAATTGCTTTTAACACCTGTTGTTGGATATGAAGCAATTTATCAGGCGGAAGACAGCATTGTTGGGACTCGGAATTTAACAGCAGCCCTAGGAACCTCTGGGTCTTTAGGGGTTGCAATCGGGATTTATCATAATTTATGATCCAGCCCAGATTTTCCAGTTTAAATATAGCTGTTTTAACCTGAGCCAGGCAATGGTCTACTGAGTTCCCCACTATTAGGAAATCATCCAGATAAGGAACAATGAGAATATCGGATTCACGTAAGTGCGCCATAACCTCCGCAACTACTTTAGTAAATACCCGGGGAGACGTTGAGAGGCCGAAGGGAAGGGCTCTAAATTGAAAATGGCGAACAATACCTCCCATAGACACCGCCACACGTAGAAACTTCTGGAAGTTTTCGTGGATAGGAACATGATAGTATGCATCCTTTAAGTCCACAACTACCATGAAGCAGTGTTTAAACAACATCTTTATTGCAGAACTGATTGACTCCATTTTAAACGTGTTATTAACCAGGTATTCATTAAGGGATTTAAGATTGATAATAGTCCTGAACGACTTGTCTGGTTTTTGAATCAAAAAAAGAGGAGAGTAGAATCCTCTTCCTCTCTCTGACTCCGTAACCTCAATCAGTACATTTTTACGGCATAAAGTCATGACCTCTGACTCTAAGGCCGTCTGCTCAATAGTGGAGGAACGCAAGGGGGTTAGCATAAACTTATTACGAGGCCAATGAACAAATTCCAATTTTAGGCCTTCCGATACAATACCTCGGACCCAGACACTATTCGTGATGTTAGTCCAAGCGGAAGAGAAGGTTGACAATCTCCCTCCCACAGGGATTGCTAGTCATTGGTCTGGTTTCTTACGTTCTTTTGAGGAACGGCGAAACATGTAACCCGTACCTCTCCTGCGTCTATCCTCCCATCTAAAATTTTCTCTAGAGGGTGAGGATGCGCGCTTCCTTCCACGACCAAATCTCCTTCTGTTAAATGGACGCCGGTAAGAAGCTGATGACAAATTAGGGAATTTCTTCTTATCATCTCCAGCCTTTTCGAGCAGCTCATCCAAGGTTGGCCCAAAGAGATATTCCCCTTTACATGGGATAGCGCATAATTTGGATCTTGACTGGATATCCCCCGACCAACACTTCAACCATAAGGCTCTACGAGCCGCGTTGGAGAGTCCTGCTGCTCTGGCCGCCATTCTGACCGAGTCCACCGACGCGTCCGACAAGAAAGCCGCAGCATCCTGAATCACTGGAAGCGCACCTAGAATAGAATTCCTGGAGGCGCCTTCTTTAAGCTGGGATTCCAACTGTTCCAACCAGACCATTAGGGATCTGGCTGTACAAGTCGCAGCCACTGCTGGCCTCAAGGATCCGGCTGCCATCTCCCACGTACCCTTAAGGAAGATCTCCGCCTTCCTGTCAAGAGGGTCTTTAAGGGACCCCATGTCCTCGAAAGGTAAAGCTGCTTTCTTAGATGCCTTCGCCACCGCCGCATCTAATTTAGGGGCCTTGTCCCAGGTATCCACATCCGTATCTTCAAAGGGATACCTGCGCTTTAAAGCCGGTGGCAAAGAACCTTTCTTCTCCGGTTTTTTCCATTCCCGGAGAATCAGGTCTTGAATCTTATCAATCACCGGGAAGGATCTGCGTTTCTTGTGTTCCAAGCCGCTGAACATTAGCTCCTGACGGGAAAGCTGAGTCTTAGGCTCTTCTAGGCCCATCGTACCTCTGACCGACTTGACTAACTTATCCACCCGGTCCAGAGGCAGACAGAATCGGCCAGATTCCTCTTCTGATGACGAGGAAGAGAGATTTGAGCGATAAGAACCTTCCTCTTTATCTTCCTCTGACGAATCAGAGATCACCGAGGCTCTCTGTTTTGAACTTCCCGCCTGGGACATAGACCGCAGGGATTCCCTTACTTCTGTACGGATCATCTCACGCAGATTAGCCGTAGAAGCAGATTCTTCCGCTACCTAGGGGAGGACAATAAGGGAGATACCATCTATCTAGCCTGATGTCACTCAACCCTTCCACTCCTGTAAACCTCACCGTCTGTTGTATACAGGAGGCACACAATTTTTTAGGGTAGGAATCTGGTAAGGGAACTTCACATAGGGCACACTCCTTATGTTTCGACTTTGCACTTCTCTTCCCCTAGAATGACAAAGTATAAGGGGCCCGCGTCACTGAGTGAACATTCACGTAGATCACTTACCAGTGTACGTCAAAGAGAAAGGTACCGGAACACGAGGGGGCTCCTTGCCAGTCGAAGCTCTAGATCCTTGCCTGGACGAGCTTTTACGGCTGGACTGGTCACTTCTGATATGCTCCTTTCCCACGGCTTCCTGCCGTACTTTATCCAGAAGTTGAGGCTGCTGCTCACCATCATCTGCCATGATGAAGCTGTGGCCAAAAGCAGGGTTCTATCGCCAACACCTGCTTATATCCCCCTGTATTCCGGTCAGCAGGCCACCTGGCGTGTTCCCCATTGGTTCCTGATGATCAGGCTGCAGCTGGGAGGTTAGCGGTGGTAGTACAGAAGAACCGGCGACCGGACCATGGGCGCCGCCATTTTGGAAAGACCGCACATGCGCAGTCAACCCGCAAACCGGAAGCGCCTGCCGGCTTCACCCCCGGCGCCCCAGCGTTCCGGAAACGCTCAGTGAGCGATGCAGGACGCCGGGAATGCCCAGCAGTGCTCCGGACGGCGCTCCACTTCCGACGCCGCAACCACACCACCGCACCTCACTGCCGCCGTCTGCTCAGGAAGGGGAAATGAAACTTACCAACGCCGGCTTCCGGAGACAAGGAATCCTCCGGACCCTGCTCCCTGCTGCCAACGCCACTGACGTGCAGTCCAGCCTGGACCACCGTGGCGTCTCCAGGACTTTCCGCACCGGTCGAGGTAGGAGACCCCCCCGCTACCAGATTCGACCGGCCGGCCTGGGCTCCTTACGAGAAATCTGTAGGATCCTGTCCCTCCAGGAACAGGAAACCAACTGATGCATGGGGAGAGGTGCCGCCCTTTTGTATCTGTAGGTTTCCTGTTCCTGAAGGGCGGATCCCCTCTCTCGTAGTGCTGTCATGGGAGTCCGAATAAAAATAGAGGCTGCAAGTAGTAGATCATGCGGTGGATGTGAGGATTGGATTTTTTTTAAAATTATTGTGCCAATCCTGTTTGGTTCAGACAGACCGCATCTGCCATCTTGACAATCCACATGGAGAAAATTGCAAACAATCTGCATTCTGCAGAATATGAATTTGGTCAAGTTCACCTGCATTCATAGCTGGGGAAAAAAAAAAAGCTTAAAATCAGAGCTGCACAAGGGATCTTCCTAGAGAGGTGAAGGCTACGCCTCATATACAATGAGGAGTCCTACAATGTACAAGACCACTAGTCCTATAGCAGCCGATTATAGTGATGGATGTCATGATAGACTATTTCAGTCCCCCTTTTATTAAAGATAAAAAAAGGGGGTTGGTACTGTATTAACCAGTTGAAAAAATAATGCTGTTAGTGTGAAAAACAAGGTAATCTTGTAGTTATGATACCTTTTAATGGCTAACAAAAAAAAACCCGATTTTACAAAGCAAGCTTTCGGGACCTCGTAGGTCACTTCCTCGGGCATGGTATAACAAAGTTTCTGAAGATACAAACAGCAAAGAAAAGAGGTGTGGTATAATACATGTACATTTAAACAAACTGGGCTCAGAGACTGAATCCTTAATTGGATTAGATGTTTTATAGTCCCAATATCCAAGTAAGATTAGAGACCTGCTACCCTCAACTTCTTTAGAGCAGATTCCTCAGATTTTGTAGTGAGTGGTGATGAGCGAGTGCACTCGTTGCTTGGGTGATCTCCGAGTATTTATGACTGCTCGGAGATTTAGTTTTCATTGCGGCAGCTGCATGATTTACAGATAGTAGCCAGGCTAAGTACATGTGGGGATTCCCTAGCAACCCCCACATGTATTCAGCCTGGCTACTAGCTGTAAATCATGCAGCTGCCGCGATGAAAACTAAATCTCCGAGCAGTCATAAATACTCAGAGGTCACCCAAGCAACGAGTGCACTCGCTCATCACTAGTAGCGAGTCATTAATCCTTCTGACAAATTTAATCCTGTGTGGATGAAATCAAACACTTTAGTAAGTTTGTATTTTCTAACCCTGCACAATGTTTGTGATTTAAAATTGCCTTTTAATATGACAACTTTCATATTGTTTATGTTGTGTCCTGGACCACAAATGTTTGGCCACCAGTAATTTTTTTTTTTTAATCAGTAATTGTCTGGCAATAAGACCTCATGCTTCCTCTCAGTTTCTGTCCTGCTTCTCCCACATAGAGGCCCCTAATAGGACATATAGTGCACAGAAGTACACCACATTGGAAGAACATGTGAATGTCCAAGGAATCTTATAGTCCTGCTGTGTATTGGGAATCTATATCCTGTCTTTGGTCGCTACATGAGTGCAGATTTTTGGAGCTCTTCACATTGGAAGGATAACGTCCTCTCTGTGCATCTGAGGGCATTGAACTTCAGATCATGATGTTTCTTAAAATTTGGAGGTTGCCTGTAGCACAAAAAGGGAGGGTCTTTGAATGTTGTCTTTAGCCGATCCTGGTGTAAGATGTGGTGACGTTTTTCAGCAGTTATCTTACTGCAGAATCTGAGAAATCTCTGCTCCAAGGAAGTTGAGGGCACCAGGCCTCTGATCTTACTTGGATTAGAAAACCTTCACATCCCTAATCTAATCCAATTAAGGATTCAGTCTTGAGCTCAGATTGTTTATTTAAATGTTCATTAATTATACCCATGCCTCTTTTTGTTGTTTGTTTATACATTTGTGTTTCTTCCGAAACTTATACCATGCCAAGTCCCAAAAGCTTGCTTTGTAACATTTATTATTTTATTAGCCATATAAAGGTATCATGACTACAAGATTATCTTGTTATTCACACTGAGGGCATTATTAGTCCCCAATATGCTTTAGCCATTAAAGACCCTAGACTTTTTTTTTTTGGCACTTTTGATTTTTCCTCCTTTCAAGAGCCATAACAAACAGCTGTATGACATTTTGAGGGTCTAGTTCAGACCTTTTTGATTTGGTATTATAATGTACTGGGAAGAGGAATAAAGTCCAAGTGGGGTGAAATTGTGAAGAGGGGGGAAAAAAAAAAATCTGTTTTATTTTTTTTACGGTTTGTACTTGCATCAATAGTATGTAAAAATAACCTAGCAATATTCTTCAGGTTTGTACAGTTACAAACTTTTTTTGTGACCAAAAATACAGATGTAAAAAAAAAAAAAGTTCACATTTTCTGAGACTTAATTTCCCCATTCATGGAGTTATTGGAGGATTTCTTTTTCTTATATGCTGAGCTGTACTTTGGTGCTGGTATTCCCTAGAAATGGAACTCTTCAGATGCAAAAATAATTTTAAAAGTTTTAAAAAAGCCATATACCCAAATAGGTGAATGGTATCAGTACTGAGGATGACTTGCTAATAGGTGAATGGTATCAGATCCTAGTACTGGTGATGACTAGCTTTGTTTCCCTTTCTATCCCGCGAATATCACAAAGATCACCAAATTGATAAAGCTCAATGGGGATGGATCTATGGAAATGTCGCCATCTATGCATGTCTCACATTACAATTAATCTGAAGGAAAAAGCGACTCCACATCTTTGCTGACATAATAAAATTTATTTCCATTTTCATGCATTACGGCAGCTACAAGAGTAATCATTTGAAACTGAAGGACAATAGCTTTCTCTGGTCGTACAATGTAGCCTCATTTGTGAAATGAATGAAAAAAAAAAATCCACAGATACAAAGAAACAAATGGGAGTTAAACAGTTTTTTTTTTTTCCTTTTAATTTCCAAATTTGCAGCCATGTGTCGACTGCAGAGGATTCTTAGAGATCGGAATTGTTAAATCTGAACACATTTCACTGTTACGTCAAAAACAATCTGAAGTCAAAAAACTAAAATTCTTAGGAAGGAAAACAAAATGCCAGATGAAGCAAAAAAAAAAAAAAAAAGCATATATTACCATTTTCTTGATTTTATTTTTGGCCCCTCGTAAGACTTTCGGAGCTGGAAATAACTACGCTATTGTTCTTCATATCCTGAGGATTGTTGGAATAAAAGAAATTAATTCTAATGTGTCGCTTCGTAATTTACCAGAGAAGTCTCCAACTTTCAGTTCTAGACAGGCTGAACTCTTGATATGCAAAGTTAACAGGTGGCAAGACTCTACCTATCTTCCAAATCCAAAAAAAAAAAGGTACAATATTATGTGCAAACTTGTATGAGCTCAGCAGTGATAGTCCTCAGCTCATCTCAGACACTTTAAGCAGCAAGGAGAAGCATTCAAGCCTTTACACAAAGACTGAACTATGACTGAGAAATTAACCCTTCCCAGGTAGTAATTAGAATGTAGCTCTTTGGGGTGGGGGGGATGGATCTACCTAGATCTTTGTCGTAAATTGGAAATCTAAATATTAAACAACCATTCACACTAACTTATAATTTTGGAATTACTATTGATCAATGGCCCGAAGCATTTTTTTCTTCTTTTTTTGCTTTAATACATGTAGACCACAATTACAGTCAGATCGTCCGCCATCAAGACTATTACCGCTTTAATTGCATCAAGTTTGCTTACATTTTTTGCCTCTTTCACATAACGACGGGCTGTTTTGTTTCTTTGAAACTGGGTGGTATTAGAAGTCATTTCATGTCCTTTATATCAATGGACCTCTGACGTTCGGTAAGAAGAGAAAAAAAAATTAAAATAAAAGCCAACGGGCTAATAAAATACTTGGAATGAAAAAAAAAAAAAAGGTAGTTAACGCAGCAAGTGTTACATTCAGGTAAAAAAGAAAAATATGAAAGCATTCAATACTGGGGGAAAAAAAAAAAAGGTTTTAAACTGATATTTTATTAGCACGGTAGTTTTCTATGTAACATGTGCTTACACACTCCGAGCGGTCTGCTTAGAATTACGTGTTTATGTACTGGACATGACAGGGTAGCATTGCAAGTTTAATAACAAATAAAAGAAAAATAAAGAAAGGAAAAAAAAAAAAATTCTTAGGTTTTCGTTACCATAGGCAATTTTGTCCACATCACTTATGAAGCTATTGCCAAATCTTTCCCAAAAGGTTGCAGAATTTGAAAAGGGAATAAAATAAAAATATGTTGAGGAAGGGAATTCAACAGTGGCATAGCAGAGCTCTCAATATGAGAAAGCTGTCTATGTGGACTTGTCATTTTCTGCTTTATTTTTTGATTAAAAGGGAATAGAGTTCGTCAATGGGATGAAAATAAGAAGGCGATGTGAAGTAGGCTTCCGTAGAGTCAATATCCTCACAGTATTGTGCAGGGTCAAGAGGAGAGCTTAATCCTTTTCTGGAACCAGTTTCAAGACCTTTCCAATTGCAATAGTCTTACCTAGAAGTCACAGCAAGAGAAAGAAGTTACCAACAAAGATCAGTGCAAATCTCAATATTCTACCCAACAGATTTCGCTCCGGAATCTGCCAGAAAAAGCGCTAAATGAGCAACAGAATTAGCATACGCTTTTCTACTATGTGAAAATGACTCGCTGCTCGTAAGTGCAGTCTTTCAAGCGCTTCAGGGTTTTACAGACGTCAAGTGGTTAATAGAAGTGATCTGACATCATGCGTTTTCCATTGTGAAAATACTTTGCAGTATTTAGGGTTATGGTCGTGTTAGGGTTGGAGATTTAGGGAAAAAAAAAAAAGGACGCCTATATAATGGGTGGTGTGGAGCACAAGTGCTCGCTACTCGAGTCTTCATCTGTTGCTTTGGTATGTATGGAGTATCAGAGATCCCCGCATATTTTTGGGGGGTCGTCTAAGCAGGGCTGTGGAGTCGGAGTCGTGGAATCGGAGTCAGAGCCTATTTTGGTGGAGTCTGAGTCAGTGTCATGGAAATTGAGGAGTCGGAGGTTTGGATTACCCGCTCCACAGCCCTGTGTCTAACAGCAGCAAAACATGGGGGGCATGTACTCATGCACCGATATATATTCGGTGCATACCCAAGCACCCGATGCAAACTGTAGTAGCAAGCACTTGTGGTCAACACTAATGACATTCAATATAACAACCTGATATCGAATTCTGTGTTGTGCCTGTGGGTTCAAAATGCTCACTATACCACTGGATAAAATCTTTGAGGGATGTGGTTCCCAAAATGGGGTCACTTTGGGGTTTCAACTGTTTAGACACATCAGAGGCTTTCCAAACGCGTCATGGACTCCGCTCTCAATTCCAGCCAATTTGGAGCTCAAAAAGTCAAATGGTGCTCCGTGCCTTCCGAGCTCTGCCATGCGCCCAAGCAGTAGATTTCCCCCACAAATGCGGTATCGGCATTCTCAGCAGAAATTGCACAACACATTTTGGGGACCATTTTCTTTTGTACCCCTTGTGAAAATAAGAGTTTGGGTCTAAACTATTTTCACAAAAAAATTACTTAAATGTTAATTTTTTTCCTTTCAGTTTGCTTCAGTTCTTGTGAAGCAACTGAAGTGTTAAACTTCTTGAATGTGGTTTTGAACACATTGAGGGGTGTTGTTTTTAGAATGGTGTCACTTTTGGGTATTTTCTGTCATATAGACCCCTCAGTCACTTCAAATGAAAAAAAAAACAAAAAATGGTTTTGCAAATTTTCTTGGAAAAAAAAAGCGAGAAATTGCTGGTCAACTTTTAACCCTTCTAACTTCCTAAACTAGACATGAGAAATGTTATTTACTGTACATACTCGTGTATAAGCAGAGTTTTTCAGCACATTTTTTGTGCCGATAATGCCCCCCTCGGCTTATACACGAGTCATTGTCCCAGTATACGGCGGGGGAGGAAGCGCTGCGGAGTAGTGGGGTCACAGGAGGCAGAAGCTGGTGGCTGTGGCTAAAGTCTGTGCCCGCTGCGAAAGAGAAATGAATATTCACTGCACTGGCAATGAATATTCATTTCTCTTACAGCGCGCGCAGTGTTACAGCCTCCGGATTCAGCAGCCGCCGGGCCATCACTGGTGCCCGCTAACTAAGGTAATTAATATTCACCTCTCCACCTCCCATAGGCGTGGAGAGAGGTGAATATTCATTACCTTAATGAGCGGTGACACGTGATCACCCGGCCACAGGAGCTGCTGGCACCAGAACGAGATGCTGCAAGGGCGCGCAGGGAAGGTAAGTAGGATGTTTGGTTTTTTTATGCTTTCCTCATGGGGGCGATACATACAAGGATGGGGATGAGGAGCCATGCAGACAAGGATGGGAATGAGGAGCCATGCAGACAAGGATGGGAATGAGGAGCCATGCAGACAAGGATGGGAATGAGGAGCCATGCGGACAAGGATGGGAATGAGGAGCCATGCGGACAAGGATGGGAATGAGGAGCCATGCAGACAAGGATGGGAATGAGGAGCCATGCAGACAAGGATGGGAATGAGGAGCCATGCAGACAAGGATGAGAATGAGGAGCCATGCAGACAAGGATGGGAATGAGGAGCCATAAAGACAAAATGAAGGGAATGAGGAGCAATGCAGACAAGGATGGGAATGAGGAGCCATGCATACCAAAATAGGGATTAGGGAAGAATTCATACCTGGTTTATACTCGAGTCAATAAGTTTTCCCAGTTTTTCGAGGCAAAAATAGATGCCTCTGCTTATTCTCGGGTCGACATACACGAGTATATACGGTATTAACCATTTTGTATGACATAACTGGTTTAAGGGCACAAAGATTGAAAGTTTGAACATTGCACAATTTTGGCCAAATTTCCTTTTTTTTCATAAACGCAAGCCATATTGAAGGAATTTTACCACTGTCATGAAGTACAATATGTCACGAACAAAAACAGTCTCCGAATCAGTGGGATCGGTTTTAGTGTTCCAGAGTTATTACCTCAAAGTGACAGTGGTCAGAATTGTAAAATGCGTCTTGGTCATAAGGTCAAAATTGGCTTAGTAATTAAATGGTTAAATATTTGTTAATGTTTTGAACCTGCAATCTCTTGATCGCATATACAATACACCAATACTACAATATTGCAGTCTATGGTATAACTCGCAGCCTTCTATGAAACCTGACAACAGACTGAACTTGGAGAGGCGGTTGATTAACTCTGAAGATGATAAATGTCGCATATTAGGCTCGATACTAAGGTGGTAAACTGTTGTGATCAGGGTTTGCTTCGATCACTGCAGTTAATCTTGGCTACGCCATTTCCATTAAGAGCAGGACAGAGGTGAAACCCAATAGACCACATTATGAGTCGAATGAGGTCCAACAGTTGCCGTTGGGGTCTGTCATGTGGTGCAAACATTAAAAGGGGTTATCCGGTCTAAACTGATAAGTCTCCACTATCTATGTGGCTGCAGACTTCTGAATCCTGCCAGAACACGCACTGCAAGGATTCTGTGGTTTCTGAGCTGGGAACAGTGGTGATGTATGCCTTATACATACTGCCAGCCAGAACCAGTCTATTGGGCGTGGCCTCGCGACATACATTTATATAGCGCGATGCCGCCCCACGTCTAGGGACACTGCCATCCAATGGATGGGGCCTCATACTGTACAATTGTGTGGAGCGAGGCCACAGCCACTAGTCTGGTTCTGCCCGGGAGTATGTATAACGCATACATCACTGCCGTTCCCGGATCAGAAACCAGCGAATCCTCACAGTGCATGCACTGGGGATATTCACAAGTCTGCAGTCACAGAGTGACTACAGATTTGTTAGTTTAGACCGGACAACCCTTTTAACAGATCCTTAGCCTCTATTCCGTAGTAAAGGAACAGATGTGAAGGTCACAACTACTCAAAACAGCAGCCGACAGCTGCTTACGAGATATAGTGACCACCATAACTACACATCCAGAAATTGCTCAAACACGGCTTGCGTTCTCTTCTGCCCATCTCCGTGTCCAAACGTATGGTCAAGCACAGGAAATCTCACCTTCGTCTCGCAAGGTAAATCGGCCCATTTGAGGGAAATCTTTGAATGTTTCAAGGCAGATAGTTCCAGCTGTCCTTAGGCGGGCAATGCATACTTGATCTTGTTTAACAAAGCGGGGTCGCGTCTTGCTTTTTTCCCCTGATTTTTTGTCTACCAAGCAGATTAAGGCCTTTGGAGGGAAGACCAAGAAAATACACCCTTGTTAATTTGTGCCCAAGCGGCTGGGGATTAGGTACAGTTTTTGGATGTAGAGGAGAAAAGAATTACTTACGATAATTTCAACTTCTTCAATACATGTATGAATATGCAGTACTGCATTGTAACCAGGACAGATGATTGATTTGTGCTCGATAATCACAATCTGAAAGAATTTAGACAAGATGCAGATTTATTATAGGAGTGTTAGAAAGAATGAAGTGCTCTGCAAACACAGGGGAGCCGCGCTGCCGTACCTGGGCATCAAAGGTGCGTCCAGAATGACAAAGGTTGTTTGGGTCGCAGAGAATAAATCCGGGTAGAATTTCCTCCTCTTCTATTCCTTTCAGTCGGAGCTTCAGATTTTCTCCAGGTGCTACCAGCTCAGTTTCTACTTCATCGGAGAGCAAGCTTAGAACTTCAACATTGTGCTTCTAGAGAGTACAAAAGAGCAACGCAGTAGTGTTAAGCACATACATCCAGTCTATCACGGTCACATAAGAAATTTAGAGGTGTTGTGCCACTAAATGTAGTGAAAACGGGAAGGATTGGGAACCACTTTTTTCCCCACCTATTTCTGATAACTTAGGCCCTGGAATCATCAAGATCAGCTATTTTCCCGGGGGTCTTGATGGGGCATGCTGGAGTCAGACGCTTTTTATTCCTGAATCAGGAGCATCTGACGAGTGGTGTGCAGCTCATCATTAGTGATGAGCGAGTGTGCTCGTTACTCGGGTTTTCCGAGCATGCTCAGGTGTTCTCCAAGTATTTTGGGCGTGCTCTTAGATTATGTTTGAGTCTCCGCAGCTGCATGATTTGTGGCTGTTAGACAACCTGAACACATGCAGGGATTGCCTGTTTGTAGGGATTCACATGTATTCAGGCTGTCTAGCAGTCGCAAATCATGCAGCTGCGGGCACACAAACATAACCTACGAGCGCGCCCAAAAATACTCTGAGAACACCTGAGCATGCTCGGAAAACTCGAGTAAAGAGCATACT
Organism: Ranitomeya imitator; assembly: GCF_032444005.1. Classification (NCBI taxonomy): domain Eukaryota; kingdom Metazoa; phylum Chordata; class Amphibia; order Anura; family Dendrobatidae; genus Ranitomeya; species Ranitomeya imitator. Next base: position 176,557,398 of record NC_091288.1, on the reverse strand, counting down.
CGCTCATTACTACTCACAAGTCCTACTCCAGTCCACGACTAGAGTAAGACTTCTGGAATAAGGAACACCGCTGCTTAATTAGACGAGCTGTGGAATCACACCCTTATCCTGCCCATTTTGGCAGAGCTGGGAGAACCTGGAATGAAAATGCCAAAAGTTTCAACATTTTTGAGCAACTACTAGAAAGAAATGGCCAGGGGGGAAGCAGATCTTTCATACATACTATTCTTAAGCAGTTATATAAAAGTCAAGCAATTGTGCAAAGGATGGCTGTTTAGAAATAGTTGGCAAAAGGAGTTTTTTTTTTTTAAATTTCCATTCTCTTCATCATCATCATCACTTATGCTAAAATATAGAAGATTTATTCACGTGCAAAAAGCTGTCAATTTATAGCCTTTCTACACCTTGTTTCTATAAGCACAGAATACGTCCAGACATGAAGTTACCTTGTTTGGCATCATGACAAGCTGTTGTCCTTTGCATATTGAGCCGGATTCTAGTTTTCCTAGAACCACTGTCCCCATGTCCTAGAGAAAAAAAAAAGTGTAAATACGCTGAACCATGACAGGACAAGAGACTATTCCTGGTCTGGCAAATAAGCCCACAATAGGTGTAAGTTCTTGTTGGTCTTTGTGATCAGCCAGCAGTTAACACCATTTAATGACTTTCCCTACATTTTAGCAAAAAAAAAAAAAAAAAAAAATCGACTGGAAAGAAAAAAGAAACATTTCTAGAGGGCACAATCGTAATAAATTAAAAGAAAAAAAAAAAAAAAAAAGTAAATCCAGCAGTTGTTTGGATTTTCTGTACGGTGTTCATTTCGCGGTAAGGTTGACTTGGTCATAGGATTTTCTCGGTCAGCAAAACTATGGCAAAACCAAATTTGAAACTCTTTTTAATTAAAAATAAAATTAGCAAAAAGTTCTGTTTGACCAGCTGGAAACCAAATACTAATGGTCATTATAGTGAAAAGTTAAGATTGAAGTAACCTTGTATTTGTCCACAATCGGAAGTCGGACAGGTCCATCATATGATCTGTTGAAGTTTGGCAAGTGATCAAGATATGGAATAAACGGTAACCCTCTGAAAAAAAAAAAAATTACATATATAGTATCACCACATGCACCACAAATAACAACGATCCAACATGTGCCAGGTCTAAATGCATAACCTGATATAAAGAAGTAACCCATCCCAATTAAAGGCTCAGAGCACTGGAGAGTGAACACATGTTAACGTTACACTTTGCTTCACCCGTCTCCTGCCGATTGCGGCTTTGTTGGGGCTACTGCTCTGGACTAGATTCAGATTTTCTCTAGTCAGAAGACAGAATGAGACAGTAAACAATTTATCTGAACGCCTCTTCCATTATTTGGCCTTCTACCGAGTTTCTATTATCTGCTTTCTGCATGGCATACACATTTACTAAAAAGCTAAATCTGCACCAACTTTGTAGCCACAGTTTAACCCCTATCTGACCTCGGACGGGATAGTACGTCCGAGGTCAGATCCCCTGCTTTGATGCAGGGCTCCGCGGTGAGCCCGCATCAAAGCCGGGACATGTCAGCTGTTTTGAACAGCTGACATGTGCCCGTAATAGGCGCGGGCAGAATCGCGATCTGCCCGCACCTATTAACTAGTTAAATGCCGCTGTCAAACGCAGACAGCGGCATTTAACTACCGCTTCCGGCCGGGCGGCCGGAAATGACGACATCGCCAACCCCCGTCACATGATCGGGGGTCGGCGATGCGTCAGGATGGTAACCATAGAGGTCCTAGAGACCTCTATGGTTACTGATCACCGGTGGCTGTGAGTGCCACCCTGTGGTCGGCGCTCACAGCACACCTCCATTTCTGCTACATAGCAGCGATCAGCAGATCGCTGCTATGTAGCAGAGGCGATCGAGTTGTGCCTGCTTCTAGCCTCCCATGGAGGCTATTGAAGCATGGCAAAAGTAAAAAAAAAAAGTAAAAAAAAAAAATGTGAAAAAAATAAAAAAAAAAATATAAAAGTTTAAATCACCCCCCTTTCGCCCCAATCAAAATAAATCAATAAAAAAACAACAAATCTACACATATTTGGTATCGCCGCGCTCAGAATCGCCCGATCTATCAATTAAAAAAAAGCATTAACCTGATCGCTAAATGGCGTGGCGAGAGAAAAATTCGAAACGCCAGAATTACGTTCTCAACCGACCCCAGATCACGAAAAAAATTTTTTTAGCAAAGTTTGGAATTTTTTTTCACCACTTAGATAAAAAAATAACCTAGTCATGTTAGGTGTCTATGAACTCGTACTGACCAGGAGAATCATAATGGCAGGTCAGTTTTAGCATTTAGTGAACCTAGCAAAAAAGCCAAAACAAAAAACAAGTGTAGGATTGCACTTTTTTTGCAATTTCACCGCACTTGGAATTTTTTTCCCATTTTCTAGTACACGACATGGTAAAACCAATGATGTCGTTCAAAAGTACAACTCGTCCCACAAAAAATAAGCCCTCACATGGCCAAATTGACGGGAAAATAAAAAAGTTATGGCTCTGGGAAGGAGGGGAGTGAAAAACGAACACGGAAAAACAAAAAATCCCAAGGTCATGAAGGGGTTAAGTGAAGAATTGTGGGTGACAGCGGCTCAGACAGAGAATAGGGAGTTTGTCTGGATGAAAAACATTGAAATGTTATTCTCAACATGTGTCTTCACCAGCACACAGCTCTCCGGCCTCTTCACTTTCTTGTTGCTGGCAGCTGGTTACTACTCCTTCACGAACAGTTCTGGTTCAATAGTTTCATCCTTCTGCTGAGCTTTAGTGTACTATTTTGAAACATTTAGGTCTGTCAGTGCTTGTTCTTAAGTCTACACTATCAGTATATTTACATATAAAAATAGAGTCTTTGAAAAAGCACACAGTTCAGGAAAGTGAGAGCCGCTTCAGGAAAGTGAGAGCCGCTTCAGGAAAGTGAGAGCCGCTTCAGGAAAGTGAGAGCCGCGATTAGGAGAAAGGCTGCGGAAGCAGTTACAGCTGGGAGTTGAGGGCTTATGATTTTGTTGGACCGACAGCACTAGTTCCAGGCTAGAAGCTAACTGGGAGGGGGAGGCTGTGTAAATTTGACCATGGTCTAGTGGTCAATCTCCTTGTCATTGAGCTATAAACTATGATACAAAAGCTTTCATTGCAGGAGGACGACTGTAGATATAAGAAGTCAACTGCAAACTTGCTTATTACATACTAAGTATACCAATGTCATCAGAGGAGCCCCTACAGCTTGGAGTAATGAGCCATATGCACTCAGTGTGCCAACTTCATAGCACTTCTATGTGGTACGCCCTTAGGTAAAATGGGGGGGGACAACAACAATAAGCCCTCCTTATGGAAATGGTAGAAGGAAGTCAATAGGGCCCCACAGAGTGATGTGGCTACCTGTGCAACAGCCCTGTGCACATAAGAGGTTATTACCAGCCTGCGTGTTTAACACTTACATGTACCATGGGCAGGAGTCCACTGGTTCCTTCAAATTGGCACCAGTCAGACCAGAACATGGCATAAAGTGAATATCTTTTTTAGGGTTGAAACCAACTTTCTTCAAAAAGGGTACAAGTTTCTCTTTACATTCTTCATATCTGTAAAATAAAGAAACAAGTTTTAAAACTGCAGTTTAAAAGGAAACAATGGGAACATTAATACAAATCTATAGAGTCAGATTCTACCTGAATGTTGCCCTAGCCTTATCACGGTCTACGGCTCTTCCTTTGACCAGGGCGATTTGTGCATTTTCTCTTATTAAAAGTTATTTTAAAGAATCTTTCTAAACTATATAATAATATAACCATTACATTCAAGGGCAATAATCCATTATGACACTACAGCCACCTGCCCAAAATTGTGTAGACTTCTTAACTGTGATTTTAACTGTACAGTGTGTACATTCATAGAGCACTCCATGCCTACCCTGTAAAGTTGGCCATTGAAAGGGGATTGTTTTACCTTCAGAACTTTGAGAACATGTGAGAATGAATGTTTGAGATATATATATATATATATATATATATATATATATATATATATATATATATATATATATATATATATATATATATATATATATATATATATATATATATATATATATATATATATATATATATATATCGGCACACGGCCAGTGTTCTGTTTAATGGGGGCTGGCTACCGTATATATTCGAGTATAAGCCGAACCGACTATAAGCCGAACCCCTAATTTTGCCACAAAAAACTGGGAAAACTTATTGACTCGAGTATAAGCCTAGGGTGGAAAATGCAGCAGCTACCGGTGAATTTCAAAAATAAAAATAGATGCTCCATACCATTCATTATTGCCCCACAGATGCTCCATATATAATGCTCTGCACTGTTCAGTATGGCCCCATAGATGCTCCACATAAAGCTGTGCCCCATATATAATGCTCTGCACCGTGCATTATGGCCCCATAGATGCTCCACATAAAGCTGTGCCATATATAATGCTCTGCACCGTGCATTATGGCCCCATAGATGCTCCACATAAAGCTGTGCCCCATATATAATGCTCTGCACCGTGCATTATGGCCCCATAGATGCTCCACATAAAGCTGTGCCCCATATATAATGCTCTGTACCGTGCATTATGGCCCCATAGATGCTCCACATAAAGCTGTGCCCCATATATAATGCTCTGTACCGTTCAGTATGGCCCCATAGATGCTCCACAAAGCTGTGCCCCATATATAATGCTCTGCACCGTTCAGTATGGCCCCATAGATGCTCCACATAAAGCTGTGCCCCATATATAATGCTCTGCACCGTGCATTATGGCCCCATAGATGCTCCACATAAAGCTGTGCCATATATAATGCTCTGCACCGTGCATTATGGCCCCATAGATGCTCCACATAAAGCTGTGCCCCATATATAATGCTCTGCACCGTGCATTATGGCCCCATAGATGCTCCACATAAAGCTGTGCCCCATATATAATGCTCTGTACCGTTCAGTATGGCCCCATAGATGCTCCACAAAGCTGTGCCCCATATATAATGCTCTGCACCGTTCAGTATGGCCCCATAGATGCTCCACATAAAGCTGTGCCCCATATATAATGCTCTGCACCGTTCAGTATGGCCCCACAGATGCTCCACAAAGCTGTGCCCCATATATAATGCTCTGCACCGTTCAGTATGGCCCCATAGATGCTCCACATAAAGCTGCCCCATATAGAATGCTCTGCACCGTTCAGTATGGCCCCATAGATGCTCCACATAAAGCTGCCCCATATAGAATGCTCTGCACCGTTCAGTATGGCCCCATAGATGCTCCACATAAAGCTGCCCCATATAGAAAGCTCTGCACCGTTCATTATGGCCCCATAGATGCTCCATATAAATCTGTGCAGTATAGAATGCTGCTGCTGCAATAATAAAAAAAAAATGACATACTCACCTCTCTTGCTTGCAGCTCCTCAGAGTCCCGTCTCGGCGTCTCTCCGCACTGACTGTTCAGGCAGAGGGCGGCACACACTAGTACGTCATCGCTCCCTCTGACCTGAACAGTCAGAGCAAGAGGACGCGGAAGACGGAGCGGCGCCCGGCGGGTGGAACGCGGACAGGTAAATATGACATACTTACCTGCTCCCGGCGTCCCTGGCTCCTTATCCCGGACAGCTGGTCTCCGGGTGCCACAGCCTCTTCCTCTGTCAGCGGTCACCGTTACCGCTCATTAGAGGAATGAATATGCGGCTCCACCCCTATGGGAGTGGAGTCCATATTCATAACTTTAATGAGCGGTCCCACGTGACCGCTGAACAGGGGAAGAGCTGCGGCACCCGAAGACCGTGGGACGGGCAGGGGGAGCGCCGGGGCTAGGAGAGTATGAGACAGTCCTCTCTCCCCCTCACCCGCCGACCATGACTCGAGTATAAGCCGAGAGGGGCACTTTCAGCCCAAAAATTTGGGCTGAAAATCTCGGCTTATACTCGAGTATATACGGCAATTTGCTTGTTTTAATAGCAGTCAGCCCACCTTTAGTCTATACATTACAAAGAAATCTCAAAAAAAGTCTCATAAAAAAAATTATAAAATATTTACATTTTTGGGTTTAGTTTTATGTACCTGTCATTGCTCCAGTTTACTGTTGGATCATCCATTTTATTAATAAGAACTATCAGATGCTTTACGCCAGCTGTTTTTGCCAACATGGCATGCTCTCTTGTCTGTCCACCTTTTTCGAATCCGGTTTCAAATTCTCCTTTACGAGCAGAGATTACCTGTGGTCAAAAAAAACAAAACGTTAATAATAATAAAAAAAAAAAAGTTAGGTCCTATTTATTTAGTACATAATTACATCAGGTTGCAACAAAACAGAAAATTAAATATTTTAATGAACACGAGATCTGACCGGACATAGCCACAATTACATTTCCAAGGTTTTGGGAATGAAGAGAACCTTGACTATGTTTAAACTACACAGGGGACTAAAGATAAGCATGTTTACCAGACCTCAGTCCACACAGCACTAGGATCTATTGGGCAACGTGCCTGTATCTAAAGAGTAGAATATATAGCATACCAGCACAGCCAAATCCGCTTGTGAGGCTCCCCCAATCATGTTGGGCACAAAGCTCTTGTGGCCAGGGGCATCAAGGATAGTGAAGTGTTTCTTCTCAGTTTCAAAGTAGGCACGACCAACTTCTACAGTTTTACCCTTGTCTCGTTCCTCTTGGTTAGTGTCTAAAGCCCATGAGAGGTACCTGATGGTAAAGTGCAGATATTAATACAGCTCAAAATAAGCCAATAGGTGCCAGACAGACGCTGGTATACTGTACCGGCAATCCGGCCACCACTCACCAGGTTTCTCTGTTCTTTTCTTTTGCTTCCCTTTCGTATTTCTCAAGTGTTCTTTTGTCCACCATACCGGTTAAATACCTAAAATATAAAAGTAACTATGATTGACTGTAAAACCTGATAAACCAGTCCTCTCTGCAGAAGTAACCTCAAGGTCGCAAGATGGTGAACTACAACTTCCAACAACTGTTGAATATCTGTCAAGGCTTGTGGAACGTTGCGGTCTGAGCTGGAGACCCATGCCTTGCAGAGCGAGAATATTGATAGATTGGAACTTAATGATTCAGTAGTTTACTTACATAATCTGCCCACCAATCGTTGATTTCCCAGCATCTGGTTAAAAAAAAAAAAAAACATATATACGACTATATATGTGACCATATGCTGTAGAATTTTATTATGAGGTTTCATTAAACTCGGGAGACAATTTTGATAACTAAATCTACATACCTACGTGTCCGATGAACACTACATTAACGTGCTCTTTTTTAGGTGCATCAGGTAGTGCAACAGCAGTTTTAGGTTTTGGAATTTCCTCTTCTTCCTCCATCATTTCTTGGGTAACTTCTTCAGAGGAGCCCCCATCTCCCGAGAAGCCGCCTCCTGGCTCTGCTTCGCTCGGCTCATCTTTGTGGTCCCAGGACTCTTCAGGAGACATCTCAGTCTCTCCATTCTCTACTGTAAAGACACCAGTGTTAAATAGAAAAGTGAAGTGGATTAAAGTAAAGGATGATGACTGCCAGCATAGCTGCAATATGATAAGGCACAGCTGCCCTTTAGCTCTGCTCCAATATGGCCCAGATGTACTCAGTCTGTTTGAACGGGAAGTCCACGATACAATGACCAAGTGCTGCCGCCTACCATTTAATAAGTGGTACTTACCAACTGGTTCAGAAATCTCCATGCCCACAACAGCATTGGAACCTGAATTAAAAAAATAAATAAAGAAGAAAAAAAAAGTGAGTCTGCACAATATTTATTACAAGAATGCTACAAGGTTGTAAACAATTCGGGTATGTAAACACAAACACCACAAAGGGTGCACATAGCCTTGCAATCCCTAAGGAAAAGTTGCTTAAATTTATGGTATATCCACAGAATAGAGCACAAATGTCAATGGATGCTGATCTCAAGTATGGACAGAGCCCAAGATAGAGCTACTGGTAAAGCCATCATTCTACTGTTTACCAAAAACGGAATGAGGCCTACAACTTAGAAAACAGTACCTACAATCAAATATGGTGGAGGTTCATAGAGGTTTTGGGGTTGTTTTACTGCCTCTGGCACTGGGTGCCTTGACTGTGTGCAAGACATGATGAAATCTGAAGATTACCAAAGAATTTTTGGTTCCAATGTAGTGTCCAGTGTCAGAAAGCTGGGTGCGTGTCCTGTGTCATGGGTTTGCCAGCAAGTCAAGAAGCACCCATATATGGATGGAAAAGCCCCAGAGAGTTCTTTCAGCCATGTCTTTATATGGAGTTATGAAAAGCTGAGCCAGCATGCTTTTTATTTTTTTTTGAACCCTCAAAGTGGGCAAAAACAAAAAAACAAAAAAAAAAAAAACAAGTTGCGGCCACCTGTTTATTCACAATCTAGGCCACTGAATGTAAAAACCAAAAATGAGAGAGAGGGGGGGGATGTCTATTCTAGTTGGCATTTCTTGCTTTTGATAGTCTTTGGATGTTTTCTGAATGTAGCCCAAAGATTATTTTTAACAAATCAGTGCATCAAGTGAAAAGTGGGCAAATTTATATGTATGTACGATTGGACTACAAAAGGAACGTAGTAGCATTACACGGGTACAAAAAAGGAAATCTGAGGTGCCACATTTTTCACTATGACAAATACCTTCTGAAGACTGGGACTTTTCTTCTTGCGCAGAATTATCTGTGGTATCTAGTTGGAGAAAAGTATGAAAAAAAAAATAAAAGTTAGGTGACCGCATTTAGAGAGTCAAAATAAGGCCGGGATCACACATGCGAGAAACACGTCCGTGTCTCGCATGTGAAATCCAAGCTCTGGCGCCGGCACTCCAGAGCGGAGTGTGCGGCTCCATGTATTGCTATGCGGCCGCACGCTCCGCTCTGGAGTGCCGGCGCCAGAGCTTGGGTTTCACATGCGAGACACGGACGTGTTTCTCGCATGTGTGATCCCGGCCTAAGGCTGAGGCTACACAAACCTTTTGTGGCGATACAGGTCGAGCGGCCAAAGATCGCCATGTATCGCTCCTACATTGTAGCACAATCAAACTGAATATGAGCATAAAGATACATCCACATCTTAAAATCGATAATCAATTAAAAATCAGATGAAAGATTACAGGGGCATCTTCATACAACATGCCTGAAAAATTTCTAAGAAAACGGACGTGTTTGAAAAGTTCAATACCTGGACCTCACATGGCCGCGGCCCAATACAGAGATAAAAACCTCGACGATTACTTTCTTTGCCACCACATGTAATACAGTCATGTGCGCGTCACTGTGCCAAGACTCACAAACAAAAAAAAAAAAGCTGATTTAATGCAGACGACGTAGGGCTCCGATCAGAATGGTACTGTGTGGAATCACATATACAAGTCACGTATATAGTGCATAAGGGACAACACACAAAATGTGTCAATAGAATTCTATAGAGGAGAGATTTATCCTAAGAAAATATTAATGGGAACTAATCAGAGGTTGTGGTTTTCATACTAACCACTAGAGCACACTCCCATGACCGCTGATCCTAGTGACTGGCTGATGCCACATCTAGAAGGCCCGGAGGCAGTGGTTAAAGTACAGCCGGCTGTTTTTATGCACAGGAAAACAAAAAAAAAAAAAAAAAAAAAAGGGCACAAAAACTATTTTTAAACACTTTATAGGGAATCTGTCACCTCCAAAAATGATATTTATCTGCAGATATAATAATGAACTGCAAGTAGTGTTTAGATCCTGGATAGCGGGCACGGTAGGAGAGTAAAAGCTTTTATTTTATAGGGGCCAAACATTTAGATCAAGGGGTTGTCTTAGCAGTTGACAACTCCATTAAACCAACATCAGCTGAATCGTCGATATCACATATGGAGTCCCCCTATATGGAGCCTACTGAAACAGTCTAAGGTACCTTTTTAAACACTTAGGAAGCCTTTGCAGGTGTTTGTTCTTAATTATTCTAATTTACTGAGATAATGACTTTTGGGTTTTCATTTGCTGTAAACCATAATCATCAACATTAACAGAAATAAACACTTGAAATAGATCACTGTTTGTAATGACTCTATACGAGTTTCACTTTTTGTATAGAAGTACTGAAATAAGTTAACTTTTTGATGATCTTCTAATTTTGTGAGAAGAACCTGTATATGTGGATAAACCACATTTGGCTCCTTCCCCCCTCCTTTCCTGGTTGGAAGACTCTTTGATCTGCTTCCTCCATTCTACCAATCCACTGGTGCAGCCAAGAATGGTAGAGGAAGAGTACTTTTTATAACACGAGGTGCAGTCTTTAGAAATTCCCACCTATGGGGCGGCCGCACCACCAAGGCCACACTCTGGAAGCGATGTCCGATGCCGACCACTTTTCCCTGTGCGCATATATACAGGACATACTGTTGCCCTCAGGATGGAAGAAAGGGGATATTTCCACCTCCTAAGCCACTCAGGGCTCCCCACCACCAGACGATCCACCGAGAACTACGGTGACAGCTTCAGCATCCTGAGGTAGAACAGAGGGAAATTCTGGCGCACTACAGACCTGCCGCACCGGGGATTCACCTGATCTATCCCCCCCAACCGGGGTGTAATGGGAGAAGTGAGTGTCCAGAATCCTGGCATTAGCAAGGACTTTTAGTCTCTAAGGACAGGAAACCACTGAAGCGGGAAGAGATTCTGTCTTTCACATCTAAATTCTCTGTCTTCAGGGTGGATCCTCTCGCTCATATGGTACCGCCGTGGGCATGGGAAAAGTCACCCACATACAGGATAATCAACCACCTTTCTTTCTTAGGAAGGCCATGCCAACAGATTTGTAAAGATGCGAGGGGCAGAAGACAGGCCAAATGGAAGACACTGGAGCTGAAGTGTTGGATCTCATCCCGTTCTTTCATTCACTTCAAATCTTGGGTACCACTGGCATGAAGGATGAATGGCTAAATGGTGGTTCACTTTCAGTTCCAGGGTACTTGTCACCGTAACTTTCCCTATTAAGGGATTGACTTTATGGATTTCATCTTGAATATTTTGTACGATAGCCAATGATATAAGGATTTTAGATTTTTCAATTTACAAAGGTCCAAAAGTCTCCTTGGGGGCTTCTTTATTAAGAACAGACTTGAATAGTGGTCCTGATACAGTTTGACTGCAGAACAGGCACCACTGATGAACTCAATAGATCTTTTAGATCTTCTAGAAGTCCTTGATATACTACTGGAGACGTTAATCGATTCTTTCTGGAGGAAACTATTCTGTAATCCTGAAAAATCGAGACTTCCTGCCAACCTTCGGGGAGAAAAAAAAGGAGCCTCCCCCTACAACAATGGGGTTATTGCCTTCCTGTGCCAGAGCCTGGATGAGGTAGTACAGAGATATTAAAAGACTGACTCACTCCCAAATAGAAAACCGGTGTGTACAGGTGCATACTAAGAGTTGTCCTCTCCAATACGTAACAAATTAAGTTGTACTCTGTAGTGCGATAGCATGTAAATTGTAAACATGAAATTTGAATTGCATTACCGCTCTAGAAAATAGGGAAAAACAAAGATTCTTAGCACAATTTTGGCTTTCTGAGCTCTCCACTAGTGATGAGCGAGTATACTCGTTGCTCGGGTTTTCCCAAGCATGCTCGGGTGTCCTCTGAGTATTTTGACATGATCAGAGATTTAGTTTTTGGCGACAAAGCTGCAAGATTTGCGGCTGCTGGACAGGCCAATACATGTGGGGGTTGCCTGTGTCACGGATCCTCACATGTATTCAGGCTGTCTAGCAGCAGCAAATCACGCAGATGCATCGACAAAAACTAAATCTTTGAGTATGTCAAAATACTCAGAGGACACCAGAGCATGCTCGGGAAAACCCGAGCAACGAGTATACTCGCTCATCACTACTCTCCACCCATCAGCCCATGGTGGATTTAATTACACCAGAATGCTACCTACCCATATAAATAGGAAACAGGAAAACAGGAACAGGAACACATGGGCTACTTGCACAGTGAACAAGTCTGTATGATCATGTTCACACACCACCAAGAAACCTGAAGACACAAAAGAGAATAGTAAAACCAAAAACACTCAGTTTGAAAAAATGTTGCAGTAATCCGCAAGTGCTAGTAAAAGATGTAAAAAACAGGGTATTTGGTTGATACGTTTTTTGCAAAAAATGTATACTAAGCTGCTCTACCAATCTTCACGGTATACCCTTATCAGAGCAGTCCTAACTAATGTATGCAATCCCTATCTGATGTATTTAAAAACCTGATCATCTGTATATAACCTGTGTGAACAGGGTTCAGAGAGGAAAAATCCATGTGTGCATACAGGGTAGAACAGCTTTTGTGCAGATAGCCCAAGAGGAGTGGTGGAACTCCCCAGTCTTGTAGACACAAGAGAGCAATTCTGGAAACAGGAACACATGGGCTACTTGCACAGTGAACAAGTCTGTATGATCATGTTCACACACATCAGATAGGGATTGCATACATTAGTTAGGACTGCTCTGATAAGGGTATACCGTGAAGATTGGTAGAGCAGCTTAGTATACATTTTTTGCAAAAAACGTATCAACCAAATACCCTGTTTTTTACATCTTTTACTAGCACTTGCGGATTACTGCAACATTTTTTCAAACTGAGTGTTTTTGGTTTTACTATTCTCTTTTGTGTCTTCAGGTTTCTTGGTGGTGTGTGAACATGATCATACAGACTTGTTCACTGTGCAAGTAGCCCATGTGTTCCTGTTTCCATAATTGCTCTCTTGTGTCTACAAGACTGGGGAGTTCCACCACTCCTCTTGGGCTATCTGCACAAAAGCTGTTCTACCCTGTATGCACACATGGATTTTTCCTCTCTGAACCCTGTTCACACAGGTTATATACAGATGATCAGGTTTTTAAATACATCAGATAGGGATTGCATACATTAGTTAGGACTGCTCTGATAAGGGTATACCGTGAAGATTGGTAGAGCAGCTTAGTATACATTTTTTGCAAAAAACGTATCAACCAAATACCCTGTTTTTTACATCTTTTACTAGCACTTGCGGATTACTGCAACATTTTTTCAAACTGAGTGTTTTTGGTTTTACTATTCTCTTGTGTCTACCCATATAAATGTAGGCTTTCAGACCAGGAGAGGATCGACATTAGGATAGGTCCCCAGCAATGAATGTCGCCTTGCCATGGCTGCTGGACATTCATTCATTTTTCTAGAGCAGTAGTGCAATTCAATTTTCATATATTTCAAGTTTACATGCTATTGCACTACAGAGTGGAACTTTTTCTTGTTAGGGGAAGAGGTTCCTTACCTAATACACCACCACCCTTTCGGTAGGGCCATCTGCCAGTCTTCCCTTTCAGTTTATACTCATGTCTCTGATGAGAACAGATTCTAAGAAAGGAAGATAACCTTATTAGCTTCTTTTCTGGAAATCCTCTTTTCGTGTCAGGACTTTTCCAGGATATCATTTAGAACAGGACCGAACACCTGAAGACCCGAAATGGGAATAGAACATAGCCGTTCAAAGCCAGACATGTTTTGAGCCATAGAGCTCGCCTTACTGCATTACAAAGGGCGTCATTCCTTGCAGCGAAGTGAACGCACTCTTCCAAAGCGTCTACAATAAAACCAGTTGCCATTTTGATATCTTCAGAGTTTTCATCCTTAAGTGACTAATTCATCTATCCATAAGTGCACTGATCTAACAACTGAGGCGGCAGCTATGTTGTCTCTGATGTCAGCGGAAGAGGTTTCCCAGGCTCTCTAAAATAGCTATAAAAAGTTAATTCCAGCTCACGCAGTTGCTCTATGCTCATCCACCTGGGGCTCAGACACCAGCCTCGCCCTGGCCTCACATCAAGGAAAATAGAAAAAAAAAAATGGAGTCCGGCTGCACAGAACTGGATTTTCCTTTTCTTTTTCAAAAGAAAATATAGTGCGTACAAAAGAAAAACTTACATGGTCGACGTGACCCAGTCGACTCATGAGCAAGACTGCCTAGTGCAGTCAAAACGCGTCGACTGGGTCATGTCGACCATGTAAGTTTTTCTTTTGTATGCACTATATTTTCTTTTGAAAAACAGAATGCGAAATAAATAGGTAGATCTCACCTGGCTTCCCATCATCCGATTCCTCAGAACCAGATTGATCCATCTGCAATCCATTTCCAGTTGAATAGAGCTGCCTCCACCCAAGAGTGCCTCAGCTTCCATTGCAGTCCACTCTGGAACACATGCCAGCAGTGGATTTTGACATTTGTCCCCCAGAACAAGAAGTGTGGCCCACCCTAGGAAGCCCGCCATACATTAGGAAGTAGTTGCGCTTTCGGAACAGGAAAGGAGTGTCATTCAAGCCAATAGGTGAAAAACGCTGAAAGAAGTGACATTGCTCCATGTCCAAAACAAGCAGCAAAGCACAAAATCCTGATGACAAAAAAAAAATACAATGTGTGTGCATGAGATTTCTGAAATCTCAGGCTTTGCTGGTACTGTAAAAAGCAGCTGAAAATAACAAAAAAGCAGCAAAAACGCTGAGTATGAACATACCCTTATAAGATTCTCTCAACACAGGAACATTTTTTTTTTTTTTAACATCCAATTGTGCAACTTAATTTTAATCCAAGATTAAACTGTACTTTATTTGTGGGACAACCCCTTTAAAGAAAGGCCATTCACCACTTTTTTGCATGTTAAATTGACTACCTCAGGATTAAGAGACTAAAGAGCCAAAAATGTGTTTTTGTAACTATCCTCTCAGTGCTGAGTGTGAGGCAGTGACCCCTGTTACAGCTAGGGGGCGCTGTATGTGTTCTCCAGAATGTGCATGGAAGCGTAGTGAGGCCATGAGGGCGTACTACAGACACAGGTGTGGCTGTAATTAGAATAGCGAAGCAGCGACTGATTAAAAAGCTCTGTAGTACTGGGGGAGGTGTGTCAGTGTGTTCTTGGAAGCAGACAGGGCAGTTTGTCTGCAGAGCCCTCTCTGTGTGGAGTAACACAGAGGCTAAAGGAACCAGAGAGACTGACACCCTGCATCTTGGGCTGTCTTATGTGTACCCGGCTGCACTCCAGAGGACACAGAGAGTGCAGTGCGCAGAGTGAGTACAGAGACTTGTTACCGGCTTGCGGTCACCCAGGGAAACTGGACAGAGGGAAGTTCGGCCTGTGTATTGACTGCATCATATAGCCATGCATTATTAATGGACTGTATGAAGAAGTTGTATACTATATTGACTGTGTGAAGTAACACAATAAAAGGACGTTTTGTTTGAACTTGCTTGGGTCACTGCTGTTTCACTGTGTATGGTCCTACCGCTGCATCACATGAGATATTGGCTAATGATAAGGGTGCTTAATATGGGGCGTTAGCAAAAAAAACCATTCTCTCTGAAGTCATGTAATGACAAGAAACGAGTGAGAAGATCACTGTGATAAGGTTAAACAACTCTCACCATGCGACATTGATAAAGTTGGTTTGGGCCTTCTCTGGGGAGTTTGCTTGTTTTTCCGCTTTACATGAGGTTGCCTTATGATTTGACAAGATCACACAGGGTAAAAAGTAAATGGCCCCACAGATGAATCTCTGTTAAAGGTAATCTGTCAGCATATTATACTACCCCATCTGAGGGCAACACGATGTAGGGGGCAGAGCACCAAATCCCAGCAATGTATCACTTACTGGGTTGTTTGCTGTAGTTTGTGTGGGTTTCCTCCCCACTCCAAAAACATACTAAGGCTATACGCAAACGTTGCGGATTAGACTGGAATTTTCTGTGCAGATTCTGCATTCCTTGGCAGAAAACGCAGGTCAAAATCTGCGCTTTTTTTGCGGATTATGTAAGGTTTTTTTACCCCTGCGGATTTCTATTCTGAAATGGGTGCAGAAACGCTGCAGATCCACAAAAAGAACTGACATTGTCCTTTTTAAAATCTGCTGCGTTTTCCGAGCAGACTTTTCCGCACCATTAGCACAGCATTTTTTTTCCCCATTGATTTACATTGTACTGTAAATCACTTGCAGATCTGCACGGAAAAAAACGCTGCTGATCCGCAGGAAATCCGCAACGTGTGCACATACCCCGATAGGGAATGTAGATTGTGAGCCCCAATGGCAACAACAATGAAAATGTCTGTAAAGTGCTGTGAAATGTGATGGCAATATACAAAAAAAAAAAAAGGGACGGGATAGTACGTCCGAGGTCAGATCCCCTGCTTTGACGCAGGGCTCCGGCGGTGAGCCTGCATCAAAGCCGGGACATGTCAGCTGTTTTGAACAGCTGACATGTGCCCGTAATAGGCGCGGGCAGAATCGCGATCTGCCCGCACCTATTAACTAGTTAAATGCCGCTGTCAAACGCAGACAGCGGCATTTAACTACCGCTTGCGGCCGGGCGGCCGGAAATGACGTCATCATCGACCCCCGTCACATGATCGGGGGTCGGCAATGCGTCAGGATGGTAACCATAGAGGTCCTAGAGACCTCTATGGTTACTGATCACCGGCAGCTGTGAGCGCCACCCTGTGGTCGGCGCTCACAGCACACCTCCATTTCTGCTACATAGCAGCGATCAGCAGATCGCTGCTATGTAGCAGAGGCAATCGAGTTGTGCCTGCTTCTAGCCACCCATGGAGGCTATTGAAGCATGGCAAAAGTAAAAAAAAAAAAAAAGTGAAAAAATAAAAGTTTAAATCACTCCTTTCGCCCCAATCAAAATAAATCAATAATAAAAAAAAAAAAAAAAAATCAAATCTACACATTTGGTATCGCCGCGCTCAGAATCGCCCGATCTATCAATTAAAAAAAGCATTAACCTGATCGCTAAACGGCGTAGCAAGAAAAAAATTCGAAACGCCAGAATTATGTTTTTTTAGGTCGCCGCGACATTGCATTAAAATGCAATAACGGGCGATCAAAAGAACATCTGCACCGAAATGCTATCATTAAAAACGTCATCTCGGCAGGCAAAAAATAAGCCCTCAACCGACCCCAGATCACGAAAAATGGAGACGCTACGAGTATCGGAATATGGCGCAATTTTTTTTTTTTTTTTTTAGCAAAGTTTGGAATTTTTTTTCACCACTTAGATAAAAAATAACCTAGCCATGTTAGGTGTCTATGAACTCGTAATGACCGGGAGAATCATAATGGCAGGTCAGTTTTAGCATTTAGTGAACCTAGCAAAAAAGCCAAACAAAAAACAAGTGTGGGATTGCACTTTTTTTGCAATTTCACCGCACTTGGAATTTTTTTCCCGTTTTCTAGTACACGACATGCTAAAACCAAATGGTGTTGTTCAAAAGTACAACTCGTCACGCAAAAAATAAGCCCTCACATGGCCAAATTGACAGAAAAATAAAAAAGTTATGGCTCTGGGAAGGAGGGGAGTGAAAAACGAACACGGAAAAACGAAAAATCCCAAGGTCATGAAGGGGTTAAAGAAATGATTTTAAAAAAATAAACAAAGCAGCAGGTCCTCTGGAAGCTCCATTCAAAAAAAAAAGAAAAAACATGGCTATCAAAATAGAAAAACAGAGTTTCTAGTACCAAAAAAATAAACAGTCCCTCATTTGGCTCCAGACTGAAGACTTATAGCAGCATGACTCTTGGAATACAGTGGTGATAAAGCAAAGAATAAAAACAGGCTGGTCCTGAAGGGGTTACACTGATGTATTTTCTGCAATTGACAAACACATTTTCTGGATGTTTTATGAATGCCAGGAGGTTATAGAGAAATGTCAGTCACATTCTGGACTTCACCATGTAGAACGCTCCAGCCAAAGAGTGGGGCAGATTACGATCAGGTAAAGTTTACTTATCTGGGCCCAGCTTTACCAGCGCCACCCTGCTTTATTCTAATCACTCCCACAGAAGGTGTCCTGTCAGCAGAAAGCCAGCAGATTAGCTGCAAGGACAGCGCCGACTGCCACCCTCACCGTCTCCTCTGCAGCAAGGACAGCGCCGACTGCCACCCTCACCGTCTCCTCTGCAGCAAGGACAGCGCCGACTGCCACCCTCACCGTCTCCTCTGCAGCAAGGACAGCCCCGACTGCCACCCTCACCGTTTCCTCTGCAGCAAGGACAGCCCCGACTGCCACCCTCCCCGTCTCCTCTGCAACAAGGACAGCGCCGACTGCCACCCTCCCCGTCTCCTCTGCAACAAGGACAGCCCCGACTGCCACCCTCCCCGTCTCCTCTGCAACAAGGACAGCGCCGACTGCCACCCTCACCGTCTCCTCTGCAGCAAGGACAGCCCCGACTGCCACCCTCCCCGTCTCCTCTGCAACAAGGACAGCGCCGACTGCCACCCTCCCCGTCTCCTCTGCAACAAGGACAGCCCCGACTGCCACCCTCCCCGTCTCCTCTGCAACAAGGACAGCGCCGACTGCCACCCTCACCGTCTCCTCTGCAGCAAGGACAGCGCCGACTGCCACCCTCACAGTCTCCTCTGCAGCAAGGACAGCGCCGACTGCCACCCTCACAGTCTCCTCTGCAGCAAGGACAGCGCCGACTGCCACCCTCACAGTCTCCTCTGCAGCAAGGACAGCGCCGACTGCCACCCTCACAGTCTCCTCTGCAGCAAGGACAGCGCCGACTGCCACCCTCACAGTCTCCTCTGCAGCAAGGACAGCGCCGACTGCCACCCTCACAGTCTCCTCTGCAGCAAGGACAGTACCGACTGACATCCTCACAGTCTCCTCTGCAGCAAGGACAGCACCGACTGCCACCCTCACAGTCTCCTCTGCAGCAAGGACAGCACCGACTGACACCCTCACAGTCTCCTCAGCGGCAAGGACAGCGCCGACTGATACCCTCCCCGTCTCCTCTGCAGCAAGGACAGCGCCGACTGCCACCCTCACTATATCCTCTGCACACAAGCGGTGCATAATCACTGCACATATACTAGTAGGAGATGGGGAATCTGTCACCAGAAAAGTACAGGTGACCTCAACACTAAGGGTATGTGCACACGTTGCAGATTTGGCTGTGGATCTGCAGCTGTTTTCCATGCATTTTATAGTAGCATGTAAAGCTATGGAAAAACAAATCCGCTGTGCACATGCTGCGGAAAATACCACGCACATTTGCTGCGGTTTATTTTCTGCAGCATGTCAATTTGTGCAGATTCTGCAGCGTTTACACCTATTCCTTAATAGGAATCCGCAGGTGGAAAAATGCAGGTGAAATCCACACAAAAACACAGGCTTATTACCTGCGGATTTTTCAGATTCTGCGCTGAAAAATCCGCACATGAATCCACAACGTGTGCACATACCTTACACTTTGCTTCTCACAATACACGGCACTTTTGCTGCTTTTTTCTGCCAGAAAAACCTGCTCTTTTGACAGTAAAGAAGCTGCTTAGGTTGCGTTCACACATCAGTTTTTTGCAGTCAGGCTAAATCTGGCGAATTTGTGAAAGAACGGATCTGGCTAATCATGCCGCAGGATTCGGGTTTTTTTCATAGACTTGTATTAGCGCTGGACTGCCCCAGATGGCTTCACGTTTCATCCATTTTTCACTGGCGAAAATTGTTTATCCGGTGGCCAGAAAGAATGGACAAAGTAACGTTTTTTGTCTGCGCTGTCCGGCGTTTGCTAGAATGGAAGCCTATGGGCGCTGTCCGGCATTTGCTAGAATGGAAGCCTATGGGCGCTGCATCCGTCAAATAACGGATTCCGGCGCCGGATTCAGTTTTTTTTTTTTTTAACTGAGCATGCTCTGATACAATTGGCCAGCCCCCAATTAGGAAACAGATCTAAAGCCTGCCAGGTAGGCCTTCACTCATCCATTTACCAGCCAGGTCTGAGAGAACCGCTGTGGAACATGGGTGACTGCTGCCACACAGAACTTGGTGTGACCCGTCAGCTCTGGGAGGAAGCGTGCCACAAAGTGGTAGACCACTGGGAGGACTTTGATGTTTGGGCCCAGAATCAAGCACGTAAGTATTCACATTTCAGTTATGTTGCTGGATGTAATGTGTTGTATACTAACCAATTTGTGCTGTCGTTTTACAGGGGAAAGTTATCAAGTGGTGGCGGTCACTCAGATATCGCTTCAAGAAGCTGTTCAACACGGAGATGCAGGCCCCGAGTGGATCGGGAGGACGCAGGAGCAAGTACAAGTATGCAAGAGCAGAAGGTAAATATTCCCCACCCCATTTAGGCCATGTTCACACAGTGCGTTTTTTACTGCGGAACCGCAGCGGTTTTGCCGCTGCGGTTCCGCAGCTGTTTTCCATGCAGGGTACATAACAATGTAACCCTATGGAAAACAGTCACTGCTGTGCACATGATCCGTAATTTCGTTTAAAAAGCCGCGCAGAATAGCTGCGGCAAAAAAGAAGGAGCATGTCACTTCTTTTTCCTGAACCGCAGCGGTTCTGCACCCATAGACCTCCATTGTGAGGTCAAAATCGCAGTAAAACCCGCAGATCAAAAATATATCTGCGGGTTTTACTGCGATTTGATGTGCAGAACCGCTGCAGCAGGAAGTGCGGGGGAGCGGGCGGAAGTGCGTGGGCGGAGTGTGGCTGCCCCCCCCGTGCTCCGATCCCGCCCCCCCGTGCTCCGATGCCCCCCCCCCCCAGTGCTCCGATGCCCCCCCCCCCCAGTGCTCCGATGCCCCCCCCGTGCCCTAATCTCCCCCCCTTATACTTACCCGGCGTCCCGGTGTCCGTCCGGCTGTCTTCTCCCTGGGCGCCGCCATCTTGCAAAATGGCGGGCGCATGCGCAGTGCGCCCGCCGAATCTGCCGGCCGGCAGATTCGCTCCAAAGTGCATTTTGATCACTGAGATATAACCTATCTCAGTGATCAAAATAAAAAAATAGTAAATGACCCCCCCCCCCCCCACTTTGTCACCCCCATTGGTAGGGACAATAAAAAAATTAAGAATTTTTTTTTTTTTTTTTCACTAAGGTTAGAATAGGGGTAGGGGTAGGGTTAGGGGTAGGGTTAGGGTTAGGGGTAGGGTATTTTCAGCCATTTTAGCCCTAAAAAGCTTCCTAGGAAACACACAGTCTCTGCATAGAAAACTGCATAAAAAAAGGATAAAAAAAACGCATCAAAAAACGCATCAAAAAAGGACAAAAAAAGGACCAAAAAAAGGACCTGCGTTTTCTGCCAAGAGCTGCAGTTTTTTAAAAAAAACTGTCCTGAAAAAAAAAGGATGGAAATCCTGAACGTGTGAACATACCCTTACAAAGTAAAAAATGTTTACATGTATAACCTTTTTTTTGTTTGTTTCAGCTAGGGGCAAGCAATAACAATATATTACATTTTTTTTCCTTTGTTCCACAGCACCATCTGCAGAACTTGGGAGCCTGCAGCGTTGAACCCTTCTGGAGAGATCCTACAGGAGTCCGCCACCGAGGGTCAAGTCGATAGTCTCGACCCATCTGCACCTTTTCTCACATCTGATCCCTCGGTCCCATCCACCAGCGTGGCCAATTGCGTTACATGAAGCGGCTGGTGAGGATGTAGCTTTTCCTTTACCCCACCCCTCTGACACTGCTGCCACCTATAGAACACCTGTGGGTTCTGGGCGGCAGCGCCAGAGGGGTCAGAAAAAGAGCTATGCACCCAAGTTCTTGCATGTGAATGCAGCCTTCCAGAACGGTCTGAAACTTGTCTGAGCAAATGACTGCAGGATTTAACCTGCTCAACTACAGTATTCCTCAGTTGCACACGTGTCTGGATTGGATGCATTCAGATGCAAGTAAATCACCAAACCACTCCTTTTTCCAGACAGTAGTCGAGCGCATAGACAAGCTATCTCCAGACCAGCAGATGCATGCAATGCAAGCCTGCCAGTTCGCCCTAGCTCTTAAGTCCCTCCACAAGCCACGGTACTTCCTCCAGCACCTGCCCCCCTCCTATACAGTACCATCTTCCTGCCCCGTACCAGCTTGCTGCCCTGTACCAGCTTACTGCCCCATACCAGTTCCCAACCACATCATCTGTGCCTCCACTCCATGCCCAACCTATACTCCCGGCCAACTACCACCAGTCTCCTTCCACACCCATCATGCCCCAAACACAACCCTCTTCTCCACCCACCACCTCTTCTGCCTCCCAATCCCTCCACTCCTCCAAATTCCCATCACTACGCCCGGTTTTATGCCCAAGGTCAAAGACAAAGCTTTCAAATGATATCATCCTGCCAGTGTACTCTTCCTTGAGGTGAAAAAGTATTCTGCAAATGTGTCCCTCATTCTGGAAACTGACACAGAACTTCTAAAAGTAATGTTATGGTAATCAGTCAAGGTGATTTCTTCAAAGTGGTCTTCATGGCAATCTGTTCCTTGCATATTACAAAACTGTGCAGGACCACACAAGCTTTCACAACCTCGTCCACTGTGTCAGTCTTCAGGTTTATAGAGGTCAACAGAACTTGCCATTTGGCTGTTAGAATCCCAAAAGCGAACTCCATCATTTTTCGTGCTCTTATTAGGCGGTAATTGAAAACTCTTTTAGGCTAGTTTCACACTAGTGTTTTGAGGAGCTGCAGAGGGCTGCGGACTTCCTCCATGAAGCCCTGCCCTCGGCCGCACCTCCGCCTACTTCTGCATGCGGCCTGCGTACCTATCTTTAAAGGGAACCTGTCACCTGAATTTGGCGGGACTGGTTTTGGGTCATATGGGCGGAGTTTTTAGGTGTTCGATTCACCCTTTCCTTACCCGCTGGCTGCATGCTGGCTGCAATATTGGATTGAAGTTCATTCTCTGTCCTCCATAGTACACACCTGCACAAGGCAAGATTGCTTTGCACAGGCGTGTACTATGGAGGACAGAGAATGAACTTCAATCCAATATTGCAGCAAGCATGCAGCCAGCGGGTAAGGAAAGGGTGAATCAAACACCTAAAAACTCCGCCCATATGACCCAAAACCAGTCCCGCCAAATTCAGGTGACAGAGTCCCTTTAACATTAGGTACGCAGGTCGTGCGGCTGTATGCAGATGCTTCCGCATGTGTCGTTTTGAAGATGCAGAGAAAAAAAGAAACTGCAACCAGCTGCGTCCTACGCTGGTAGCCGCATCGTCAAAACGACGCATGCGGAAGCATCCGCATACAGCCGCACGACCTGCGTACCTAATGTTCAAGATAGGTACGTAGGGCGCATGCAGAAGTAGGTGGAGCTAGCGGCAGAGGTGCGGCCAAGGGCGGGGCTTCACGGAGGAAGTCCGCAGCTCCTCAAAACGCTAATGTGAAACCGGCCTTAGTTGGCGTCAATCCACTACTTGAGTATGGCTTCAGCAGGTGTTCCGAGAGTTGGAACGCTTCATCTCTAACACATACAAATGGCATTGGTGGCCCAGGGTTTCAGGCAGCGGTCTTGGGGGTGGAAATAGGAAAGTGTTTCCTCATCAAATGCTTGCGCAACTTAAACTTGGGCACAAACTTTGCAACTTAACTTTATGGGTTTTTTTTCACATCATTCACGGCCAGCTTTGCTAATCTGGGTGGAGCTGGGAAAGAACGAGTTGAAGGCTACCTGACAAATTCATCAAAAGTTATGCCACTGGAGAAGGTATGGCAAACCTCAGACTCCTTTCCCTGACTCCACAGCACTGATCACTACTAAGCATGTACATAAAGTGCAGCACAGATTCATCTCCATGACTCCGGGGCCCTGATCACTACTGAGCATGTGCATGAAGTGCAGCACAGATTCATCTCAACTGAAAGCAGAGATCCTTAGACCAGGAACAGACATTTATAGAACATTTCATAACTTTCCCAAATTATTATGAACCATTTCCATTACATGCTGCATTGTACTACTGTGCTCAATTTATTATACATTTTAGGAGTCAGAGTCGGCCCATTTTATACAGACTCCACAGCCCTGTGCAAAACTGACCTTGAGTCTCTGCCTCTTGAAAAGGTTGTCCACTTTCAGGGAAGTGGGAACAAAATGGTACAATATACTTAAACTTACAACTAGAATTAAATTTATCCCACCAACCTGAACAATGAGAAAATGCTATATTTTACACATATACCATATATACTCGAGTATAAGCCGGCCGCCCTAATTTTGCCACAAAAAACTGGGAAAACTTAATGACTCGAGTATAAGCCTAGGGTGGGTAATGCAGCAGCTACTGGTAAATATCAAAAGTAAAAATAGATACCAATAAAAGAAAAATTAATTGGGACATCAGTAGGTTAAGTGTTTCTGAATATCCATATTGAATCAGGAGCCCCATATAATGCTCCATACAGTTTATGATTGGCCCCATAAGATGCTCTATATTAAAATTTGCCCCATATAATCCAGCATAAAAGCTTAATAATGGCCCCATAAGATGCTCCATAGACACATTTGCCCAATATAATGCTGCACAAATGTTGATTATGGCCCCATAAGATGCTCCATTAAGATATTTGCCCCTATAATGCTGCACAAATGTTAGTTATGGCCCCATAAGATGCTCCATACAGACACTTGCCCCATATAGTGCCGCACAAACGTCATGACCCCATAAGATGCTTCATAGAGATTCTTGCCTTATTTGCTGTTGCTGCGATAAAAAAATAAATAAAAAAAAAAAATCACATACTCACCTCTCGTTGCTTAGGCCCCCGGCACTTTCAATATTCACCTGATTTCGTTCCGGCGCCACTCCATTTTCAGCATTTTCTGCACTGACGTTCAGGCAGAGGGCGCACACTAACCACCCTCTGACCTGAGCGTCACTGCAGAAGATGGAGCGGTGCCCGAAACGAGGAGCAGGTGAATATCGCACAGCGCTGCGCTCCCCTCCCCGTTATACTCACCTGCTCCTGGCGCGGTGCAGTCCTCGTTTCCCTGGCGCTGCAGCTTCTTCCTATGCTGAGCAGTCACCGTTACTACTCATTACAGTAATGAATATGCGGCTCCACCCCTATGGGAGGTGGAGCAGCATATTCATTACTGTAATGAGCGGTACCATGTGATTGCTCAGTACAGGAAGAAGCTGGGGCGCCGAGGAAGCAGGGACTGCACCGCACCAGAAGCAGGTGAATATAATTAGACAGCCCCCGCTCCCCCTTCCCTGCCGACCCCTGGGTATGACTCGTGCATAAGCCGAGAGGGGGACTTTCAGCCCCCCAAAAAATGGGCAGAAAATCTCAGCTTATACTCGAGTATATACGGTACATCAAATATCTCAATGGCGCTACAGAAATCATACTTTAAAATTCTAACCAGGTGGTATTACACCCCTGCCCGTCTATCACATAAATCCAAACAACGCCTCCATGTGCTGGAGACATTGTGGACATTATGGAAACAATTTGCATATATTCTGGAAATGACCCAAAATTAAAACTTTATGGGCCCAAACCTTAATTTAATTAATAAAATACACGGTAGTAATATTACAATTACCCCACAAATGGCTCTAATCACTGAGTAGAGATGGAAAATATTAACCCAAAAATTAGACCCATCAATGACAATTTTTTTTTGTCTTCCCCCAACTTCCCTTATGACCCTTCCCTTCATTCTCCCAAAATTTGTATGTTGCAAAATGTTAATAAAAATATTGGAAACAAAATACTTAAACTTACACGGTACTCCTCCCTCCCTTTCCCGAAAGCGGATAACCCCTTTACTGAATCGGGCACAACTTACTCCAGTGGTGACTTCATTAAAGGGAAGATGAGCTAAGCCCGCCGGCATCAGGGGCTTAGCTACAGCATTTGTAATGCTGTAGATAAGCCCCTAATGTATCCTGAAAGATGAGAAAAAGAGGATAGATTATATTCACCCAGGGGTGTTTTCCGCTGCGGTCTAATTGGATGAGCGTCGCGGTCCGGTCCGGGGCCTCCCAACTTCTTACGATGACGTCCTCTTATTGTATTCACGCTGCGGCTCCGGCACAGGCACTTTGTCTGCCCTGTTGAGGGCAGAGCAAAGTACTGCAGTGCGCAGGTGCCGGGAAAGGTCAGAGAGGCCCAGCGCCTGTGCACTGCAGTACTTTGCTCTGCCCTCAACAGGGCAGACAAAAGTACACCTGTGCCAGAGCCGCAGCGTAAAGACAAGAGGAGGACGTCATCCTATGAAGATAGGAGGCCCCGGACCAGACCGCAACGCCCTTCGTAGCAGGACCGCCCCTGGGTGAGTATAATCTAACCTCTTTTTCTCATCTTTCAGGATACATTGGGGGCTTATGTACAGCATTACAGAATGCTGTAGATAAGCCCCTGATGCCGGTGGGCTTAGCTCATCTTCCATTTTGGGGGTGACAGGTTCCTTTTAAGACTGGCAGGCAGAGCACCGGTCCTAATGAATCAGTCTTCTTGTTTAACTTGCAAAAAAGACAGAGGAGACTTAATAGCGGTCTACAAATATCTCAAGGGCTGTCACATTGTAGAAGGATCATCTTTATTCTCATCATTTGCACAAGGAAAGACTAGAAGCAACGGGATGACACTGAATGGGAGGAGACCGATTAGATATTAGAAAAAACTTCTTGACAGTGAGGGTGATCAATGAGTGGAACAGGAAGCCACGAGAGGTGGTGAGTAGTGATGAGCGAGTGTACTCATTGCTCGGGTGGTCTCCAAGTATTTGACTGCTCGGACATTTAGTTTTCCTTGCCCCAGCTGGATGATTTGCGGCTACTAGACAGCTTGATTACATGTGGGGATTCCCTAGCAACCAGGCAACCCCCACATGTACTCAGGCTGGCTAACAGCCGTAAATTATCCAGCTGTGGCAAGGAAAACAATCTCCAAGCAGTCAAATACTCGGGAGACCTCAAGCAACAAGTACACTCGCTCATCACTAGTGGCGAGTTCTCCTTCCATGGAAGTCTTCAAACAGAGGCTGGACAGACATCTGTCTGAAATGGTTTAGTGAATCCTGAATTGAGCATGGGGTTGGACCAGATGACCCAGGAGGTCCCTTCCAACTCTATCATTCTATGATTCTAAAAGGAACCTGTCGCCAGAAAAACACTATTAACCTGCATGTTAATAGTGCTATGTTGGCCGGCGTTTAGACATAAATTGCAGGGAGAAAATTAAATTTATTCTCCCTGCAGCACTCATTTAAATCACTGCTGAGTATACTGTGTGGTGGCGATAACTGCACCCCTAGCGCTGACTGACAGCCGTCCCCAATGCAGAGCCGGTGTCAGTCAGGGCTGGTGCCGCTGGTCCAGTCACGGCTGCAAGTATAGAGAGAGGCGGCTGTAACCATGTCCCCGGAATTAGGGCCGACTGCTAGTCAGGGCAAACGCTGCCTAAGTGACAAACGGGAACGCTGCCTGGGGAAAATAAAGTTAATTCTCTCTGCGCAGCGTTAGGCTAAGTACAGGCGCCAAGCAGCATAATAACGCTATCGACATGCAGAGTAACCCCATATCTGCAGGTTAATGGCACCTTTTCTGGAGACAGGTTTCCCTTAAAGGGAACCTGTCACCCCCCACCCCCAAGCGTTTGTAACTAAAAGAGCCACCTTGTGCCGCACTAATGCTGCATTCTGACAAGGTGGCTCTTTTAGTTTGGGTCCCTGGCACTGCTGCAATAATCGCTTTTAAAATTTGTTCCTCATACCATGAAACTGTCCGGGGGCAGGTCTTTCCCCCCGACTCTAGACGCCTCACAACCATCAATCATGGCCTCTGCGCACCAGGCGCCGCCTCCTCTTCCTTCAGTAGCGTCCCTGGCGCCTGCGCTGTAAGTTCGAAGGGCAGCGCAACTGCGCATGCCCGAGGGTAAAAAAAAAACAAAAAAAACGGTGCAGGCGCCGGGGACGCGTTGGATTTTCGGTTGCTGGTGACTTATTTTCTATAGCCTTCAATGTCAGTCACATGTCGATTGTGACATTTTACAGCAAAATCAGCACTCTAAAATTGTGCAAGGAAACCTTGGGAAAACAGGAGCAGCACAGGATTTGTGCAGTTACAGGCTACAGCTTGCTTCAGATGTCTGTGCACACCAGTCCGAGCGCAGACTGGCCACGTATCTCCCGACCGGCACAGCCTCATATCTTTAAGAGGCTGCGACGCTTGTGTCAGGAGAGCAATGGCTAATCCGTGCGCAGACATACACATGAACAGCTGAAGAAGCCTAGAATTATGCAGTCTGTTGCTACCTACCTGAAAAACACTGTTCCAACACATATGCACATGAGGGTTAAGTGCTCTGGGAATGGCATGCACCTACCAGATCTGCGCCTCCTGGGCTCTCAGCCTCACTGGCTTGCCTATACACAACTGTATATTATTACCATCACATCTACGGACTTGTGTGCATTGGAGTGTGTTCGAGCAATCAGTCACAGACTGTTCTTGGCAGTACAGGTCCTGTATACATAGAAAGACGAGCTGCCAAAAAGAGCAAGGTTAAAAATCATCTCACCTTACCAACGAGTGTTAATAACCATTCCCAACAACACTCGACCGCAATGGTCGGCCAATGTAAATGTAGCCAAAGGCTTGGCCTAAGAAGGCCGGGGAGATAAGTGGCCACTTGGTGATGCCATAACTGCCACCCAGGACAAAAAGAAAACAGTCTGGGCATGTGGACACTATATCTGCCGCCTCCTGCACCACCGCAGTCAACTGGTCCCAACTGATTCAGCAGGAGTGGCCTATGTGATTTGATGTGTAATGCCGCTCATTTGTCTATTGATTTTCAATATGGTGGGAATCAGTGATTTTTGCTAGTTAGATTCTATAGGAAAAATATATCCACAGGCCTGGTAACCTGGTAAAGCATTACAAATTTGTTTAACACTGCCGCCGTACATTGCTGTACCCACCTACGGCAGCAATGCTTCTAGTGAAGGATCATCCTGTAATACAGGAGGTGAGTTGTTCTTTTCCTCCCTCTAATTTTTTTTTTTGCTGTTCCTTTAAAATCAGGCTAGCCATTCCAACAAATTATTATTGTGCCACCTAGTGCAATATTATCAGCGAACACTTGTGATCTGAGTGCAATTAAGGCCCCTAGATGGAATTAAAGGGAGTCCGCCAGCCCAGAATGACTTAGTGCTCCATGGTGCGACCAAAGATTTCTATACATATATACCACCTTCCCTCCTTTGTATCCTATCTGCCACCTTCTCTGATTGTATGAAGCCAGAGCGGTCAAACAAGAGGGTGGAGGTTGAGAGAAAAGGTGAGAAGGTGTATGTAAATGATTGGCCCCACCATAATGCACCGAGCAGTGGAAGTTTGCTTGAACAGCCCCTTTAAAATGAACCTGTCAGCACAGAATGACTGTTTAAGGGTACGTTCACATTAGTGTTTTGCGGGGCTGCGTCGGGCGCAGCCGCGGCGACGCATGCGTCATGCGCCCCTATATTTAACATGGGGGCGCATGGACATGCGTTGTCTTGCGTCTTGTGACGCATGGGTCTTTTTTGGCGCAAGCGTCGGGGTGCAGAGGACCCAGCAAGCTGCTTTATTTTTGCGTCCAAAATATTGCCAAAAAAGGACGCATGCGTCACAAAACAATGCGTTTTGCATGCGTTTTTGTTTGCGTTGTGCGTTGCGTCGCCGACGCAGCTCCGCACAACACAAATGTGAACCTTACCCCAAGTCCTGCCGCTCGGTGCTCCATGGCGCGGCCAATCATTTATATACACCTGCCTGTTTCCCCTCTATCTCCACCATCCTCTTCTTTGCTTGACCGATCTGTCTTCATAGAGCCAGAGAAGGATGGCGATAGATGGAAACCAAGCAGGAAGGTGAATAGAAGATGATTGGTCCCGCAGTGAAGCTCCGAACACCTGGGCTTGGTTTGAACAGTCATTCTGTGCCGACAGTCCCTTCATAAGGGATTCTCCGTCATAGTATGGAAAAAAAAAAGTTTGCAAACTGCAGGGATGTCTTTAAAACAAACTGAAGCATACTGTGATTCTCAGCACCGTGGATCATCAGAAACAGCCATCCCAGTCACCTGAGGCCTGAACAGTCAGGGGAGGGGAGAACTGGACCGATCCCACAGGAGGAAGAATGACGAAGAGCGGAATAAAACATCCGGGATCGCTATTTTTTCTCTCTTTTTTTTAAAAAACAAAGGACGACGGAAGCCATTGATTTCGCCAATGTGTAAGGGGGCAGCCTGTCTCCTGGCATCTAATGTAGGTGGTGATGAGCTGTGGCCAGAAATGTCTATAAAAGGCACGTGCATGCTCAGCCCAATAGAGAGTGCTGTGAATGGGGTGGAGAGTGGCAGCCACCTAGCTGATATGTGGTGGGAATGGCCACCAGCCTCGGATCTAAGGCTACGTTCACATTTGCGTTGTTGTGTGCTGCGTCGGCGACGCACGCAAAAACGCATGCAAAACGCTGCATTTTGTGACGCATGCGTTCATTTTTATAGCGCAAAAAAAAATGCAACAAGCAGCGTCCTCTGCTCCTTGACGCTTGCGCCCAAAAAACGCATGCGTCACAAAACGCAACAAAACGCATGTCCATGCGCCCCCCATGTTAAATATAAGGGCGCATGCGTCGCCGCGGTTGCGCCCGACGCACCGCAAATGTGAACGTAGCCTAACTCAGACATCTGTACGGATCTCTTGCCCCAAACTCCTAGGTACACACAAGGCTGGCAGTCCGGGCACCGCGCTCCGTACAGACGTCTGAACCAGATTAGCTGACTAGGCGGAAAGACTTTTCTCAGTAACTTCTTCAGATGGGTGGTCCGGGTGCAGCCCCATGACATACAAACCCCCCATCACCAAGACCCCAGCAGTGACATCACCACATACATAAAGGATACAACGTTACATGAAGGATCAGAGGATGACTGTCAGGAGGGGGGATCCCTGGTCTGGCCACACCACACTGCCCTATGTCGGCGGCAGGTCCCCCCTGTGGGTGAGTGGTGTGGCCCATGATTCCGGCGGTGCGCAGCGCCCCACCAGGCCTCCTGCCGGTCCTTACCCTCCTCCGCTCCGTCTGCGGTCGCGCCGTCGCTCTTCAGCAGGAAGGAAGGCACGAACTCGGCGGCGTGGACATTGGGGACGAACGGCTTGGCGTTGACGTTGAGCCGGGCCAGGGACGAGTTGAGCTGGGCCTCTGGGCCGTCAATGTCCGCCTGTTCCCAGGAATCCGGCGCCGAGTCGCTGGGGTCCATGATTTCCGGGTGTGTGTGCTGACGAGGGGGCGGTATAATGACAGCGGGCCGGGGGATGGGCTCTACCAACGTCCCGCTGGGGGTGCACAGGCGGCGGCTATGAGGCAGGGGGAGACCCGGCTGAACCCGCTGGTGGCGGCGAGAACCCGACTCAGCACTCACTCAACGGCTCCTCGTGTGTTGCCGCGACGTCACTGACGTAAGCCGGCGCACGGAACGCGACGCAGTAGGCGCCACCGCTGTAGTTCAGGCTGCTGCCTAGCTCTATCGCCTACATACCGCTCACGAACTACGAATCCCACAATGCCTAGCGCCCATGGAAGCGGAACACCACCTACCTGCGGAGTGCTTTTGGACACGCAGGCGCAAGGGCATGACGGGAAATGTAGTTTTCAGTGTGACCTGCGTGTCAGTGGCTCACAGAGGAAGGCTGGGCTGGGTGCACTGTGGAAGGAGGTGAACAGCTGCGAAATTCTCAGGAAAATGCCTCCATTTCTTTTCCCATTTATTTCAATGTAAAATGTACTTTGCTGGTCATTTTAGTTGGAGCGTTTTTTCCTCCCCTCAGAGTATGTTCACATTGAGGTTTTTTTTTGTTTTTGGAGTGTTAACTGAAAGGAAACTCAAATCTTCCTCAAAAACGTACATTTTTGGAACATAAACTCCCCAATAATCCAGAGTTTTCATTGGAAAGTTTCTGCCTCAAAAACTGGGCAAAGAAGCTCAGTGTGAACACACCCAGTACGTGTGGTGGCACTCATTATACTCTATGGGGCTGCGCACATGTCCGTGTATTCACACAGAACCCTGTGACCCACATGTGGACATGTCCGTTTTTACAGCAGAACGGTCATCAATACGTACCGCACACGGATGACATAACGTGTGATATCGGTGTGACACGTACAGAATAGAATGCAGAACAGACATGTTTAGGTGTTAGATGTGCAGAGATAGAAAGAAATCCGAGATATAATTAGTGCCGTGTGTACTTTACTGTACATGCATTTAGATAATACATAAATGAAATAAAACACATGAGGTCCCATCTACTTTTCACAACCAGCCAAGGTAAAGCAGACAGCTGTGGGCTTATATTATCAGGCTGGGAAGAACCCTGGTTATTGGGCCCTCCCCAGCCTAAAAATACCAGACCACAGAATTGGCGTATCATATTAGATATGCCAATTCTGACACTTCACCCGAATTCCCGATTGCCCTGGTGCGGTGGCAATTGGAGTAGTGGTAGTTGGGATTGATGACAGCTGTGATTTGTCAAATATCTCAGCTGGCATCAACCCCTGGGGTTAGTAATGGAGAGGTATCTATCAGAAAAAACGCGCCTGCAAGGGTTAATTTATCTCCTCTCACTCAATCCAACTCTCAACCTCTGTTTTAGGTCGGTTTCACACGTCAGTGGCTCCGGTACGTGTGGTGACAGTTTCCTCACGTACCTGAGACACTGACACACGTAGACACATTAATATGAATGTGTCTCTGTACATGTCAGCGTGTTTTCACGGACCGTGTGTCCGTGTGCAAAACACGGAGACATGTCAGTGTTTGTGGGAGCGCATGGATCACACGGACCCATACAAGTCAATGGGTGCGTGTAAACACGTACCGCACATGGATGCCGTCCGTGTGATGTCCGTGTGCTTTTTTAAAAACATAGGATTAAAATTGAAACAAATTGTTTCAAAACACGGACAGCACACGGACGAGAAACACAGACAGCACACGGATGGCCTATGTGCACACCCTGACACACGGACACAGATAGCTCTGGGACCGTTTCTTCACGTACCGGAAAAATCTGGATGTGTTAGACTGGCCTTAGGCTATTGAGTCACAGATTCAGCACACCCTGATTAATTAATACGCTATCACCACTCATCAAACACACAGGGTGATGAGTCCCCAAAATATGTTACTGTCAGACAATCAAGAGGGCACACACTCTCTGAAAGGCTATGGGTTCTTTTAGAGTATACAAGGGTCAAACATGCTGGGAAGTGTCTATGATGCAGGCCAATCGGGAAGAGAAGTGCAAACATGATGCACCAATTCTGGGGCGGCTGCAGGCTTGTATTTTTAGGCTGGGAAGGGCCCAATATCCATGCCCGCAGCTCTCTGCTTTAGCTTGGGGGACCCCATGGCATGTTTTTCATTTATTTTTTAGATTAAAGGGAACCTGTCATCTGAATTTGGCGGGACTGGTTTTGGGTCATATGGGCGGAGTTTTCGGGTGTTTGATTCACCCTTTCCTTACCTGCTGGCTGCATGCTGGCTGCAATATTGGATTGAAGGTCATTCTCTGTCCTCCATAGTACACGCCTGCACAAGGCAAGATTGCTTTGCGCAGGCGTGTACTATGGAGGACAGAGAATGAACTTCAATCCAATATTGCAGCCAGCATGCAGTCAGCGGGTAAGGAAAGGGTGAATCAAACACCCAAAACCTCCGCCCATATGACCCAAAACCAGTCCCGCCAAATTCAGGTGACAGAGTCCCTTTAATACAAGTACAGTAAAGTACACATATACAGCATTTACAGTTAGGGCCAGAAATATTTGGACAGTGACACAAGTTTTGTTATTTTAGCTGTTTACAAAAACATGTTCAGAAATACAATTATATATATAATATGGGCTGAAAGTGCACACTCCCAGCTGCAATATGATAGTTTCCACATCCAAATCGGAGAAAGGGTTTAGGAATCATAGCTCTGTAATGCATAGCGTCCTCTTTTTCAAGGGACCAAAAGTAATTGGACAATGGACTCTAAGGGCTGCAATTAACTCTGAAGGCATCTCCCTCGTTAACCTGTAATCAATGAAGTAGTTAAAAGGTCAGGGGTGGATTCCAGGTGTGTGGTTTTGCATTTGGAAGCTGTTGCTGTGAGCAGACAACATGCGGTCAAAGGAACTCTCAATTGAGGTGAAGCAGAACATCCTGAGGCTGAAAAAAAAGAAAAAATCCATCAGAGAGATAGCAGACATGCTTGGAGTAGCAAAATCAACAGTTGGGTACATTCTGAGAAAAAAGGAATTGACTGGTGAGCTTGGGAACTCAAAAAGGCCTGGGCGTCCACGGATGACAACAGTGGTGGATGATCGCCGCATACTTAATTTGGTGAAGAAGAACCCGTTCACAACATCAACTGAAGTCCAGAACACTCTCAGTGAAGTAGGTGTATCTGTCTCTAAGTCAACAGTAAAGAGAAGTCTCCATGACAGTAAATACAAAGGGTTCACATCTAGATGCAAACCATTCATCAATACCAAAAATAGACAGGCCAGAGTTAAATTTGCAGAAAAACACCTCAGGAAGCCAGCTCAGTTCTGGAAAAGTATTCTATGGACAGATGAGACAAAGATCAACCTGTACCAGAATGATGGGAAGAAAAAAGTTTGGAGAGGAAAGGGAACGGCACATGATCCAAGGCACACCACATCCTCTGTAAAACATGGTGGAGGCAACGTGATGGCATGGGCATGCATGGCTTTCAATGGCACTGGGTCACTTGTGTTTATTGATGACATAAGAGCAGACAAGAGTAGCCGGATGAATTCTGAAGTGTACCGGGATATACTTTCAGCCCAGATTCAGCCAAATGCTGCAAAGTTGATTGGACGGCGCTTCATAGTACAGATGGACAATGACCCCAAGCATACAGCCAAAGCTACCCAGGAGTTCATGAGTGCCAAAAAGTGGAACATTCTGCAATGGCCAAGTCAATCTCCAGATCTAAACCCAATTGAGCATGCATTTCACTTGCTCAAAGCCAGACTTAAGACGGAAAGACCCACAAACAAGCAAGACCTGAAGGCTGCGGCTGTAAAGGCCTGGCAAAGCATTAAGAAGGAGGAAACCCAGCGTTTGGTGATGTCCATGGGTTCCAGACTTAAGGCAGTGATTGCCTCCAAAGGATTTGCAACAAAATATTGAAAATAAAAATATTTTGTTTGGGTTATGTTTATTTGTCCAATTACTTTTGACCTCCTAAAATGTGGAGTGTTTGTAAAGAAATGTGTACAATTCCTACATTTTCTATCAGATATTTTTGTTCAACCCTTCAAATTAAACGTTACAATCTGCACTTGAATTCTGTTGTAGAGGTTTCATTTCAAATCCAATGTGGTGGCATGCAGAGCCCAACTCGCGAAAATTGTGTCACTGTCCAAATATTTCTGGCCCTAACTGTATTATATATCTCATGGATATCTATATCTTTGCACATCTAACACCTAAACATCTGTCATTTCTATTCTGCATTCTATTCCAGTGCCTGTCACACGGATGACACACACGGATAGCACCAGTACTGATTTTTCCAGCATGGAAATATCAGGATGTGTGAAGTAGCCCTAAGGTTGTGAGCACACAACGTATTTGACACTCCAGCAGTCTTTTTTCCTGACGTGTTTCTATTATACTTTTCCTGATTGTTCCACTTCTGGTTTTGGCTTACAAATACTGATGTAAAAAACTGACCAAATACTCAACGTGTGAACGTGGCCTTAGGCCAAGTTCCCATTATGGGTTTTAGATGCTGTGTGGTTTCACTGAGCAAAACGCAGCGTCTTAGGCCGGCGTCACACTCGGCATAAGACAATACGGTCCGTATTTTACGGCCGTAATACGCTGAAAAGTCCCCAAAATAGTGGTCCGTATCTCCTCCGTAGGCAGGGTGTGTCAGCGTATTTTGCGCATGGCATCCTCCGTATGTAATCCGTATGGCATCCGTACTGCGAGATTTTCTCGCAGGCTTGCAAAAAGGACATACGGATATACAAGGGATCCATGTGCTCAAAAAAATAATAAAAACATATATACTGTCTAAATATATATATATTAGTGAGACACACACACATATCTACTATATAAAGCTGAATGTGTGTGTGTATGTGTGTATGTCCGGGATTGGCATCTGCACCGTCGCAGCTACAGCCACAAAATTTTGCACAGTCACACGTCTGGACCCCGAGAGCGTCATAGGCTACGTTGTGAGGTGAAATTTTAACCCCGCGCTTTCCAATTCACCAAACAATTTTGCCCCTATCTACATAATGGGGAAAAAGTGAAATGAAAAGTGTTGGAGGCGTCGCAGCTACAGCCACAAAATTTTGCACAGTCACACGTCTGGACCCTGAGAGCGTCATAGGCTATGTTGTGAGGTGAAATTTTAACTCCGCGCTTTCCAATTCACCAAACTATTTTTCCCCTATCTACATAATGGGGAAAAGTGAAAGGAAAAGTGTTGGAGGCAAATTGACAGCTGCCAGATGTGAACAAGGGGGACTTAACCCCTTTACCCCCAAGGGTGGTTTGCACGTTAATGACCGGGCCAATTTTTACAATTCTGACCACTGTCCCTTTATGAGGTTATAACTCTGGAACGCTTCAATGGATCCTGGTGATTCTGACTTTGTTTTCTCGTGACATATTGTACTTCATGACAATGGTAAAAATTATTTGATAGTACCTGCGTTTTTTTGTGAAAAAAACGGAAATTTGGCGAAAATTATGAAAATTTCGCAATTTTCCAACTTTGAATTTTTATGCAATTAAATCACAGAGATATGTCACACAAAATACTTAATAAGTAACATTTCCCACATGTCTACTTTACATCAGCACAATTTTGGAACCAAAATTTTGTTTTGTTAGGGAGTTATAAGGGTTAAAAGTTGACCAGCAATTTCTCATTTCTACAACACCATTTTATTTTAGGGACCACATCTCATTTGAAGTCATTTTGAGGGGTCTATATGATAGAAAATACCCAAGTGTGACACCATTCTAAAAACTACACCCCTCAAGGTGCTCAAAACCATATTCAAGAAGTTTATTAACCCTTCTGGTGCTTCACAGGAATTTTTTGAATGTTTAAATAAAAATTAACATTTAACTTTTTTTCACAAAAAATTTAATTCAGCTCCAATTTGTTTTATTTTACCAAGGGTAACAGGAGAAAATGGACCCCAAACATTGTTGTACAATTTGTCCTGAGTATGCCAATACCCCACATGTGGGGGTAAACCACTGTTTGGGCGCATGGCAGAGCTCGGAAGCGAAGGAGTGCCATTTGACTTTTCAATGCAAAATTGACTGGAATTGAGATGGGACGCCATGTTTCGTTTGGAGAGCCCCTGATGTGGCTAAACATTGAAACCCCCCACAAGTGACACCATTTTGGAAAGTAGACCCCCTAAGGAACTTATCTAGAGGTGTGGTGAGCACTTTGACCCAACAAGTGCTTCACAGAAGTTTATAATGTAGAACCGTAAAAATAAAAAATCATATTTTTTCACAAAAATTATCTTTTCGCCCCCAATTTTTTATTTTCCCAAGGGTAAGAGAAGAAATTGGACCCCAAAAGTTGTTGTACAATTTGTCCTGAGTACGCTGATAGCCCATATGTGGGGGTAAACCACTGTTTGGGCGGATGGGAGAGCTCGGAAGGGAAGGAGCGCCGTTTGACTTTTCAATGCAAAATTGACAGGAATTGAGATGGGACGTCATGTTGCGTTTGAAGAGCCACTGATGTGCCTAAACATTGAAACCCCCCACAAGTGACACCATTTTGGAAAGTAGACCCCCTAAGGAACTTATCTAGAGGTGTGGTGAGCACTTTGACCCACCAAGTGCTTCACAGAAGTTTATAATGTAGAACCGTAAAAATAAAAAATCATATTTTTTCACAAAAATTATTTTTTTAGCCCCCAGTTTTGTATTTTCCTGAGGGTAACAGGAGAAATTGGACCCCAAAATTTGTTGCCCAATTTGTCCTGAGTGCGATGATACACCATATGTGGGGGGAACCACTGTTTGGGCACATGGGAGGGCTCAGAAGGGAAGGAGTGCCATTTGAATGCAGACTTAGATGGAATGGTCTGCAGGTGTCACATTGCGTTTGCAGAGCCCCTAATGTACCTAAACAGTAGAAACCCCCCACCAGTGACACCATTTTGGAAAGTAGACCCCCTTAGGAACTTATCTAGATGTGTGCTGAGCGCTTTGACCCACCAAGGGCTTCACAGAAGTTTATAATGGAGAGCCGTAAAAATAAAACAAAAAGTTTTTCCCACAAAAATTATTTTTTAGCCCCCAGTTTTGTATTTTCCCGAGGGTAACAGGAGAAATTCGACCCCACAATTTGTTGTCCAATTTGTCCTGAGTGCGCTGATACCCCATATGTGGGGGGGTACCACTGTTTGGGTGCATGGGAGGGCTCGGAAGGGAAGGAGCTCCATTTGGAATGAGGACTTAGATGGAATGGTCTGCAGGTGTCACATTGCATTTGCAGAGCCCCTAATGTACCTAAACAGTAGAAACCTCCCACAAGTGACACCATTTTGGAAACTAGACCCCCTAAGGAACTCATCTAGATGTGTTGTGATAGCTTTGAACCCCCAAGTGTTTCACTACAGTTTGTAACGCAGAGCCGTGAAAATTAAAAAAAAAATCTTTCCCCCCAAAATTATTTTTTAGCCCCCAGTTTTGTATTTTCCCGAGGGTAAGAGGAGAAATTCGACCCCAAAAGTTGTTGTCCAATTTGTCCTGAGTACGCTGATACCCCGTATGTTGGGGGAAACCAACGTTTGAGCGCATGGCAGAGCTCGGAAGGGAAGGAGCGCCATTTGGAATGCAGACTTAGATGGAATGGTCTGCAGACGTCACATTGCGTTTGCAGAACCCCTAATGTACCTAAACAGTAGAAACCCCCCACAAGTGACCCCATATTGGAAACTAGACCCCCCAGGGAACTAATCTAGATGTGTTGTGAGAACTTTGAACCCCCAAGTGTTTCACTACAGTTTATAACGCAGAGCCGTGAAAATAAAAAATCATTTTTTTCCCACAAAAAATATGTTTTAGCCCCGAGTTTTGTATTTTCCCAAGGGTAGCAGGAGAAATTGGACCCCAAAAGTTGTTGTCCTATTTGTCCTGAGTACGCTGATACCCCATATGTTGGGGTAAACCCCTGTTTGGGCACACGGGAGAGCTCGGAAGGGAAGAAGCACTGTTTTACTTTTTCAACGCAGAATTGGCTGGAATTGAGATCGGACGCCATGTCGCGTTTGGAGAGCCCCTGATGTGCCTAATCAGTGGAAATCCCCCAATTATAACTGAAACCCTAATCCAAACACATCCCTAACCCTAATCCCAACAGTAACCCTAACCACACCTCTAACCCTGACACACCCCTAACCCTAATCCCAACCCTATTCCCAACCGTAAATGTAATCTAAACCCTAACTGTAACTTTAGCCCCAACCCAAACTGTAGCCCTAGCCCTAACCCTAATCCTAACCCTAGCCCTAACCCTAGCCCTAACCCTAGCCCTAACCCTTACCCTAACCCTAGCCCTAACCCAAGCCCTAACCCTAGCCCTAACCCTAGCCCTAACCCTAAACCTAACCCTAGCCCTAACCCTAGCCCTAACCCTAGCCCTAACCCTAGCCCTAACCCTAGCCCTAACTCTAACCCTAGCCCTAATGGGAAAATGGAAATAAATACATTTTTTTAATTTTTCCCTAACTAAGGGGGTGATGAAGGGGGGTTTGATTTACTTTTATAGCGGGTTTTTTAGCAGATTTTTATGATTGGCAGCCGTCACACACTGAAAGACGCTTTTTATTGCAAAAAATATTTTTTGCGTTACCACATTTTGAGAGCTATAATTTTTCTATATTTTGGTCCACAGAGTCATGTGAGGTCTTGTTTTTTGCGGGACGAGTTGATGTTTTTATTGGTAACATTTTCGGGCACGTGACATTTTTTGATCGCTTTTTATTCCGATTTTTGTGAGGCAGAATGACCAAAAACCAGCTATTCATGAATTTCTTTTGGGGGAGGCGTTTATACCGTTCCGCGTTTGGTAAAAATTGATGAAGCAGTTTTATTCTTCGGGTCAGTACGATTACAGCGACACCTCATTTATATCATTTTTTTATGTTTTGGCGCTTTTATACGATAAAAACTATTTTATAGAAAAAATAATTATTTTTGCATCGCTTTATTCTCAGGACTATAACTTTTTTATTTTTTTGCTGATGATGCTGTATGGCAGCTCGTTTTTTGCGGGACAAGATGATGTTTTCAGCGGTACCATGGTTAGTTATATCTGTCTTTTTGATCGCGTGTTATTCCACTTTTTGTTTGGCGGTATGATAATAAAGCGTTGTTTTTTGCCTCGTTTTTTTTTTTTTTTCTTACGGTGTTTACTGAAGGGGTTAACTAGTGGGCCAGTTTTATAGGTCGGGCCGTTACGGATGCGGCGATACTAAATATGTGTACTTTTATTGTTTTTTTTTTTTTATTTAGATAAAGAAATGTATTTATGGGAATAATATTTTTATTTTTTTTTTCATTATTTTGGAATATTTTTTTTTATTTTTTTTTACACATTTGAAATTTTTTTTTTTTACTTTGTCCCAGGGGGGGACATCACAGATCAGTGATCTGACAGTTTGCACAGCACTCTGTCAGATCACTGATCTGACATGCAGCGCTGCAGCCTTCACAGTGCCTGCTCTGAGCAGGCTCTGTGAAGCCACCTCCCTCCCTGCAGGACCCGGATCCGCGGCCATCTTGGATCCGGGGCTGGAGGGAGCAGGGAGGGAGGTGAGACCCTCGCAGCAACGCGATCACATCGCGTTGCTGCGGGGGGCTCAGGGAAGCCCGCAGGGAGCCCCCTCCCTGCGCGGTGCTTCCCTGTACCGCCGGCACATCGCGATCATCTTTGATCGCGGTGTGCCGGGGGTTAATGTGCTGGGGGCGGTCCGTGACCGCTCCTGGCACATAGTGCCGGATGTCAGCTGCGATAAACAGCTGACACCCGGCCGCGATCGGCGGCGCTCCCCCCGTGAGCGCTGCCGATCGCATATGACGTACTATTGCGTCCTTGGGAAGTAAAGCCCACCCCACATGGACGCAATAGTACGTCTAATGGCAGAAAGGGGTTAAAGAGTGAGAGCGATGGCGCCAAAGAGTATATACCGTACAGTTGCTAAGATGGGACCCCGACATGGGATACTCACCACACACGGGGATATGAACACACACACAAAATGCGCCACACACTACCACGTGCTTGAACACATATACCACCCTCAGCACACATTTCACCACACATACACCAACCTCGCCACATAAAAGTCGAAACACAAAAGTCGCCGCGCAAAACTCGCCACATGCAAAAAATAGGCTCACGCAAACCTCGCCACAAGTGCAAAACTCACCTCATGGAAAACTCGCCACACGCAAAACTTGCACATGCGGAAAAATTGCCACATGCACAAAATTTGCAACACATGCAAAAGTTGCCTCACACAAAACTTGCACATACTCAAAAGGCACCAGACATAAAACTCACCACGCGCAAAACTCGCCATGCGCAAAACTTGCTGCACACAACTTGCTACACTAACCTGTCACATGCAACTCGACACACAAAATGTTGCTACACGCATGTTGCCACACAAAACTCATCTCACAAAAGTCGCTACATGCATGTCGCCACACACAACTCAACACACACAACTTGACAAACGAAACTCGCCCTAAAACACACACAAGTCTGGTATTAGCCTTCAAAAATAAAAATCTGATTAATAAGCAGACTAACTACAAGAGCAACAAATGTACCATATAGGAAATACGGCAGCTGTCAGTCACATGACCTGTCTATTATGTGTATGTGTGAGCTAATATATACTGCCAGGGGGAGGGCTTCCTGTTGGCTGGGGATTTATCAGGCTGCCAATTTAGCTTACAAATACTGAGGTAAAAATACTGAGCAAATAACGTGTGAACGAGGTCTAATACAGGAGGAGATGACACACAGGTATATACTATATACAGGAGCAGATTACCTACAGGTATATACTATATACAGGAGGAGATGACATACAGGTATATGCTATATATAGAAGATGACATACAGGTATATACTATATACAGGAGGAGATGACACACAGATATATACTATATACAGGGGAGATGACACACAGGTATATACAATATACAGGAGGAGATGACATACAGGTATATACTATATATAGAAGGAGATGACATACAGGTATATACTATATATAGGAGGAGATGACATACAGGTATATACTATATATAGGAGGAGATGACATGCAGGTATATACTATATATAGGAGGAGATGACATACAGGTATATACTATATACAGGGGAGATGACACACAGCAGGTATATACTATATACAGGGTAGATGACATACAGGTATATACTATATACAGGAGATGACATACAGGTGTATACTATATATAAGGGAGATGACAAACATGTATATACTGAGGTGAAAATGAGAGGTGTGAGGTGAAAATGAAAAGGTGTGAGTGCAAAATGAGAGGAGTGAGGGAAAATAGTGTAGTGATCGGAAAATGACAGATGTGAGGTCGAACTGACAAGTGTTAGGCGGGAATGAGAGGAGTGAGGGAGAAAATGAGAGGTGTG
The DNA here is from genome assembly GCF_032444005.1 of Ranitomeya imitator. Lineage (NCBI taxonomy): Eukaryota > Metazoa > Chordata > Amphibia > Anura > Dendrobatidae > Ranitomeya > Ranitomeya imitator. The sequence continues at coordinate 176,514,776 of NC_091288.1, read as the reverse complement.
AGGGGGAAAATTAAAGATGTGATTGGGAAAATGAGAGGCGTGATGGGAAAATAAGAGAAGTGAGGTGCTATAACTAACCACAGATATTTACTCTGCCCAGGCAACGCCGGGCTCTTCAGCTAGTATATATATATATCTATATATATATATATATATATATATATATATATATATATATATTAATATTTCATCCAGCGCGAGATAGCTTAAAAGCCGGTAATTCAATTGCTGGCTTTTGCTATCTCCTTCAAAAACCCGACATGATATGAGACCTGGTTTACATACAGTAAACCATCTCATATCCCCATTTTTTTTGCATATTCCACACTACTAATGTTAGTAGTGTGTATCTGCAAAATTTGGCCGTTCTAGCTATTAAACGGTTAAATGGCGGAAAAAATTGGCGTGGGCTCCCGTGCAATTTTCTCCGCCAGAGTAGTAAAGCCAGTGACTGAGGGATAGTCTGGAGAGGGTCCACGGTTATTGCCCCCCCCCCCCCCTCCCCGGCTAAAAACATCTGCCCCCAGCCACCCCAGAAAAGGCACATCTGGAAGATGCGCCTATTCTGGCACTTGTCCACTCTCTTCCCATTCCCGTGTAGCGGTGGGATATGGGGTAATGAAGGGTTAATGCCACCTTGCTATTGTAAGGTGACATTAAGCCAGATTAATAATGGAGAGGCGTCAATTATGACACCTATCCATTATTAATCCAATTGTATGAAAGAGTTAAAAAAACACAAACACATTATTAAAAAGTATTTTAACCCCTTTCTGCCAGCTGACGGAATAGTACGTCAGCTGGCAGATCCCCTGCTTTGAGGTGGGCTCCGGCGGTGAGCCCACCTCAAAGCCGCGACATGTCAGCTGTTTTGTACAGCTGACATGTGCGCGCAATGAGCGCGAGCGGAATCGCGATCCGCCCGCGCCCATTAACTAGTTAAATGCCGCCGTCAAGCACTGACAGCGGCATTTAACTAGCGCTCCCGGCCGCGCGGCCGGACGTGCTCGCACTGCTGACCCCCGTCACATGATCGGGGGTCAGCAGTGCATCGCCATAACAACCAGAGGTCTCCTTGAGACCTCTATGGTTGTTGATGGCCGATTGCTTTGAGCGCCACCCTGTGGTCGGCGTTCAAAGCAACCCTGCATTTCTGCTACATAGAGGTGATCTGTACTTCACCTCTATGTAGCAGAGCCGATCGAGTTATGCATGCTTCTAGCCTCCCATGGAGGCTATTGAAGCATGCCAAAATTTAAAAAAAAAGTGATTAAAAATATTAAAAAAATATATCAAAGTTCAAATCACCCCCCTTTCGTCCCAATCAAAATAAAACAATTAAAAAAAAATCAAACATACACATATTTGGTATCGCCACGTTCAGAATCGCCCGATCTATCAATAAAAACAAAGGATTACCCTGACCGCTAAATGACATAGCGAGAAAAAAATCAAAACGCCAAAATTACGTTTTTTTGGTCGCCGCGACATTGCATTAAAATGCAATAACGGGCGATCAAAAGAACATATCTACACCAAAATGGTATCATTAAAAACGTCAGCTCGGCACGCAAAAAATAAGCCCTCACCTGACCCCAGATCACGAAAATTGGAGACGCTACGGGTATCGGAAAATCACGCATTTTTTTAAAAAAAATTTTGTAGCAAAATTTGGAATTTTTTTTCACCACTTAGATAAAAAATAACCTAGACATGTTTGGTGTCTATGAACTCGTACTGACCTGGAGAATCATAATGGCAGGTCAGTTTTAGCATTTAGTGAACCTAGCAAAAAAGCCAAACAAAAAACAAGTGTGAGATTGCACTTTTTTTGCAATTTCATCACACTTGGAATTTTTTTCCCATTTTCTGTTACATGGCATGGTAAAATCAATGGTATCGTTCAAAAGTACATCTCGTCCCGCAAAAAATAAGCCCTCACATGGCCATATTGACGGAAAAACAAAAAAGTTATGGCTCTGGGAAGGAGTGAAGCAAAAAACGAAAATGAAAAACCGGAAAAAGCTCCGGGGTGAAGGGGTTAATGAAATAAACACACCATTTGTTGTAATATTTTATTGTACGCTCAATCCACTGGCTGAAGACCCTCGCTCTGTGACAAAGAAAAAATAATAAACCAACAATATACATACCTTCCGAGGATCTGTAACGTCCCACGTTGTAAATCCATCTGAAGGGGTTAATTTTTTTTACAGCCAGGAGCTCACAGCGTCCTGTCCTGGCCGCACCTTGTACTGTATGAGCGGTCACGTGGGGCCGCCGATTACAATCATGAATATGCGGCTCCACCTCCCAAAGGGGTGGGGCCGCATATTCATTACTGTTAGGCTATGTTCACACTCTGCAGATTCCACTGCGGATTTTTCCGCAGCAGAATTGCAAAATCCGCAGTGAAAACACATCGCGGTTTTTACTGCGGATTTATCGCGGTTTTTACTGGGTTTTTTTCTGCGGATTTTCATCTGCAGTTTTCTATTGGAGCAGGTGAAAATCCGCAGAAAAGAAGTGACATGCTGCGGAATGTAATCCGCAGCGTTTCCGCGCGGATTTTTCTGCAGCATGTGCACAGCGTTTTTTGTTTCCCATAGGTTTACATTGAAATGTAAACTCATGGGAAACTGCTGCGGATCCGCAGCGGTCAAATCCGCTGCGGATCCGCAGCAAAATCCGCAAAGTGTGAATATAGCCTAAATGAGCGGCCCCACGTGACCGCTCATACAGTACAAGGTGCGGCCAGGACAGGACGCTGCGAGGGATCCGGAAGCTAGGTGGGTATTTTAATCACAGCGGGGAGGGGGGGGAGGGGCGCATAAGGGGTGGAAGGGGGGTGGAGACCTGGATATTGATTTTACACACTAATATTCATATCTTCTCTACAGCAAACGCTGCTGCAAGGAAGATATGAATGGGGCTTCAGCACGATGCCGGGGACAGCGCTAAACTTTAGCGCTGTCTCCGGCACGGTGCGTGTGGTACCCAGTGGGCACACGGGCGGCACACTTGTGCCGCACGTGTGCCACACTGATGTGCCACAGAAACGCATCGGCACACGGACACGGATAATTCCGGTACCGATTTTTCCGGTACCGGAAATATCTGGACGTGTGAGACTGCCCTAATAAAGTATGAAAACACCCAAAGATTTGTCTGGTCTCTACTTTTGAATATTAGAGCATATGAACCTGATGTCTTTTTCATTTCAGGCAGATTTTGATGTGAAAACTGCCGGAATAAAGTTTTTTTAATGTTTTATTTATAAGTTTGAAAGAATGAAAATAAAAAAATTCTATGTAAAAATGACTTGCTGTGTATATGTTCAGGCTTTTAAGGGTCTGTTAAACACTTCAGGTTTCTAAAACCGCCAACGGGTTTTAAAAAAAGTGACGTTAATTCTTCAGAAAAAGCTTTGTACTTAGTAATACAAGTCAATGGAAAATATCAAAAGACACCCGAAAGACGAACAGACATTTTGACATTGTTTTTTGCTTTTAAAAAAACTACCGGCTTCTTTATTATTCAATAGAGTGAAAAGAAAAAAAACCTACAGTAAAAAAAAAGACAATAAAAACCCTCAATAAACGCTGTTGGACAAAAGAATTGGAAAAATGCTCAGGAAAACGAAACAAAAGACACTTCAGGAAAACAAACTCCTGAATTTTCTGAAAAGTCTTCTGTTTGAAAAGTTCAGTAGGTTGGCCTAAGGTTAAAAGACTTCTTGTGCACACAGCCATATATGAACTTCGGATACCAGTCGCCAATAAAAACCCGCTCGAGACTGAACAGCAAGTCCTTTTTCAATACAAAAGATTAGGAAGAACTAAGGTGGGATTGACAGCTGTCCAGAAATTCCAGGACAATCTATTAAAAAAAAGAAACTTTTTTGCTCTATTCGTAAAAAATTTTTTTAAAGGCGTCCATGATTTTTTTTAGAAGCTGAAGAAACTTACAACAAACAATTCTTGTTTGATGGATTTTCATCCATTCTTCCTTGGAAAATTCTTCCAGTTTTGTGAGATTCCTGAGTCGTCTTGCATGCACGGCTATTTTGAGATCTAGCCATAGATTTTCAATGATGTTCAGATCAGGGGACTGTGAGGGCCAGCCTCATCTTATAGACAACTCTCCACTGCCATGTTGTTTAATATCGACCTCTCCTGATGAACCCGTCTATGGGGGAAACGTGTTGAGAGCCTGACAACCTCATCTGAGACTTCAAACCATCATGTTATCTAATCACTGGTGTGAAATACCACTATTAGACAAGTATTATGTATCTTTAGGACATTTTGCCCCCACAATGCTATCTGTGATGACATTTCGCTTTGAATTTATATATTGTGGCACCTCTGTGCGTTGTTTTACCATTCCCATTAGGGAATATCTTTGATAACATCAATTTTGAGAGACAGTTGCTCCTGTTAGCACCACTTTTTTGACAGGTCCCATGCCTATCATTGTACACTTGGAGGATTATGTTGTGCGTGTATAGGACTGTGACATCAGCAGACAAATGATTTATTCCTATTCTTAACCAGTGGCTACTTATACATATTGAGGCTCACTCCCTGATATGTTTGACTTATGAATGTAGCGGTCTGAACTATCTCCTTTTCTCACATATATTTTTTGTATCGAACATATGTGATTTCTCCTATATTATTACTATTATACATTTTTATAGCGCCATTTATTCCATGGCGCTTTACATGTGACCGGGGAAAATATAGACAAGTACAATAAACATGAGTAAAACAAGGCACAAGGGTCAAACCGCCGGACAGGAACCCAAGTACACACCAATACACTGCATAAACAATATAACCTCAACAATCAAATAGCAGAGCTGGCCTCTGTATGGAAGAAAATAAGAAGGTACTACACTTCCCAACCATCAAAAAAACGCAGAATCCTGTTCCAGAACTCGCAATAGGAATAAATACTGTAGATATGAATGATCGGCTGCAAAGAATATCAGGTGCCACGTGCAATATATGAAATGAGGGCAAGTATGGCCAAAGCCTGCTCGCATGTCTGTGTATGACACTGGAAAATAGAAATTTAGAGGCTTTACAACGCCATAGAAATTGCCTAGAGCCTTAGATAGGGCTGGAAGGCCTGCTTACCCCCAAAGATGGAAGATGTATGCCTAAAAAGCATGGCCAGTGGGGGTGTGGGTCAGAAGTCCGGGGGCACTGGAGCCCAACGTGTATCGCCACCAAAGAGTGGCTTCGTCAGGAGTCTACGGGGGATGGGTGAGGATACACCAGGAGAGGGTACAGTTGGTCATGCGGCGGTTCAGCAGACAGAGGATCGCTGCAGGTTGTAGGCTTGTCACAAATTTATCAAGAAACAGTGGATACAGGCCATCTGGCTTTGTGTTTTCTGACTATACGTCTTATAGGGTGAAATAGGAGCGGAGGGAGAGTCAACGTACGAGCGACGGCACCAATTCTCATGATCATAGGGTGCCAACCCCAGCATCTAGGTAGATGTTCAAACAGGGATATACCTAGAGCCAGATCACTCATTTCTGCACATCGGCTGAGTGGGAAACGATGACATTCTTTCCATTTGGAGCACGATTAAGTATCACTATAGTGATATATTATATTTGAGGCAATTAGCTACTCATCATCTGCCCTGGTCTCTATAGGATTAGTTCTTTCTGAGGCATTGTGCTGTGTGGGCTGATCTTTGCGTAGGGTACAACTCTGTACGCAAAGGTGTGTATTAACCAGAATAATGCCATACTGACAAAGCTGGTAGCCTAGTGGGATAAATGGTATTATTATTTTCTTGACCATAAGGCTTTATTCAGTCCTTCTATATATTAGTTATATTGTTGGTTTTAAGCACGTTTGCACTTTCACCTAGTGGGTATCTAGACTCGTGTTTATTTTTTATATATACTTAATGAAAGTTACATTTTAAATAAGGGACTTTTCCTAGTAAGCAGACTGTGAAGGCCATTGTAAAACTTTCAGCTCTCTCCTTTTGATGTAGTCTATTGTGAATTTTGACATGTGTTTAGGATCATTATCCATTTGTAGAAACCAGATGGTGCTATTTTTGTGTCAAGAATCTGTTGAAATTTCATTGAATCCATTCTCCTCTTTACCCGTGATATGTTCCCAAGCCATTGGCTGCAACACACCCCAAAGCATGATTGATCCACTCCAATGCTTATCCTCTTAATCTCATTGGAGGTACTATCCCGTCGAGGTGACCTGGGAATTAATTCCCAGTAACGGAATAGTACGTCAGCCGTGCTCACAGGGGGAGCGCGGCCGGGTGTCAGCTGACTATCGCAGCTGACATCTAGCACTATGTGCCAGGAGCGGTCACGGACCGCTCCTAGCACATTAACCCCCGGAACACTGCGATCAAACAGGATCGCAGCGTTCCGGCGGTACAGGGAAGCATCGCGCAGGGAGGGGGCGCCCTGCGGGCTTCCCTGAGACCCTCAGTACAAGGCGATGTGCTCACCTTGTACCGAGAGTCTCCTCCCTGCAAGCCCCAGATCCAAAATGGCCACGGGGCTACATTCGGGTCCTGCAGGGAGGTGGCTTACCAAGCGCCTGCTCAGAGCAAGCGCTGGTAAGCCTGCAGCCCTGCATGTCAGATCGCTGATCTGACACAGTGCTCTGCAAAGTGTCAGATCAGCGATCTTACACTATAACATGATGCCCCCCCTGGGGCAATGTTATAAAGTAAAAAAATATATATTCACATGTGTAAAAAAAAAAAATTCCTAAATAAAGAAAAAAAAAAATATTGTTCCCATAAATACATTTCTTTATCTAAATAATAAAAAAACAATTAAACTACAAATAGTTAGTATCGCCGCGTCCGTAACGACCCCACCTATAAAACTGTCCCACTAGTTAACCCCTTCAGTGAACGCGGTAAAATAAAACAAAACGAGGCAAAAAACAACGCTTTATTATCATACCGCCGTACAAAAAGTGGAATAACACGCGATCAAAAAGATGGATATAAATAACCATGGTACCGCTGAAAACGTCATCTGGTCCCGCAAAAAACGAGCCACCATACAGCATCATCAGTGAAAAAATAAAAAAGTTATAGTCCTCACAATAAAGCGATGCAAAAATAATTATTTTTTCTATAAAATAGTTTTTATCGTATAAAAGCGCCAAAACATAAAAAAATGATATAAATGAGGTATCGCTGTAATCGTACTGACCCGAAGAATAAAACTGCTTTATCAAGTTTACCAAATGTGGAACGGTATAAACGCCCCTCCCCCCCCCCCAAAAAAAAAAAAAATAAATAAATTCATGAATAGCTGGTTTTTGGTCATTCTGCCTCACAAAAAAACAGAATAAAAAGCGATCAAAAAATGTCACGAGCCCGAAAATGTTACCAATTAAAAATGTCAACTCATCCCACAAAAAAACAAGACCTCACATGACTCTGTGGACCAAAATATGGAAAAATTATAGCGCTCAAAATGTGGAGACGCAATAACTATTTTTGGCAATAAAAAGCGTCTTTTAGTGTGTGACGGCTGCCAATCATAAAAATCCGCTATAAAAACGCTATAAATAGCAAATCAAACCCCCCTTCATCAACCCCTTAGGCTGCCGTCACACTATCAGTATTTGGTCAGTATTTTACATCAGTATTTGCAAGCCAAAACCAGGATTGGAACAATTAATAGAAAAGTATAATAGAAACATATGCACCACTTCTGCATTTATCACCCACTCCTGGTTTTGGCTTATAAATACTGATGTAAAATACTGACCAAATACTGCGAGTGTGACGGCAGCCTAAGTTAGGGAAAAATAATAAAATTTAAAAAATGTATTTATTTCCATTTTCCCATTAGGGTTAGGGCTAGGGTTAGGGTTAGGGCTAGGGTTAAGGCTAGGGTTAGCACAAGTGTTGCGGCTAGGGTTGGGGTTAGGGATGGAGCTAGGGTTAGGGTTGGGGTTAAGGTTAGGGTTTCAGTTAGAATTGGGGGGTTTCCACTGTTTAGGCACATCAGGGGCTCTCCAAACGCGACATGGTGTCCGATCTCAATTCCAGCCAATTCTGCGTTGAAAAAGTAAAACAGTGCTCCTTCCCTTCCGAGCTCTCCCGTGCGCCCAAACAGGGGTTTACCCCAACATATGGGGTATCAGCGTACTCAGAACAAATTGGACAACAACTTTTGCTGTCCAATTTCTCTGGTTACCCTTGGGAAAATAAAAATTTCGGGGCTAAAAAACAATTTTTGTGGGAAAAAATGATTTTTTATTTTCACGGCTCTGCGTTATAAACTGTAGTGAAACACTTTGGGGTTCAAAGTTCTCATAACACATCTAGATAAGTTCCTTGGGGGGGGTCTAGTTTCCAATATGGGGTCACTTGTGGGGGGTTTCTACTGTTTAGGTACATTAGGGGCTCTGCAAATGCAATGTGATGCCTGCAGACCATTCCATCTAAGTCTGCATTCCAAATGGCGCTCCTTCCCTTCTGAGCTCTGCCATGCGCCCAAACAGTGGTTTACCCCCACATATGGGGTATCAGCGTACTCAGGACAAATTGCACAACAACTTTTGGTGTCCAATTTCTTCTCTTACCCTTGGGAAAATAAAAAATTGGGGGCGAAAAGATTATTTTTGCAAAAAAATATGATTTTTTATTTTTACGGCTCTGCATTTTGAACTTCTGTGAAGCACTTGGTGGGTCAAAGTGCTCACCACACATTTACATAAGTTCCTTATGGGGTCTACTTTCCAGCATGCTGTCAATGTGGGGGGTTTCAATGTTTAGGCCCATCAGGGACTCTCCAAACGCAACATGGCGTCCCATCTCAATTCCTGTCAATTTTGCATTGAAAAGTCAAATGGCACTCCTTCCCTTCCGAGCTCTGCCATGCCCCCAAACAGTGATTTACCCCCACATATGGGGTATCAGCGTACTCAGGACAAATTGGACAACAACTTTTGGGGTCCAATTTCTTCTCTTAACCTTGAAAGAATAAAAAATTGGGGGCGAAAAGATAATTTTTGTGAAAAAATATGATTTTTTATTTTTACGGCTCTGCATTATAATCTTCTGTGAAGCACTTAGTGGGTCAAAGTGCTCACCACACATCTAGATATGTTCCTTAGGGGATCTACTTTCCAAAATGTTGTCACTTGTGGGGGGTTTCAATGTTTAGGCACATCAGGGGCTCTCCAAACGCAACATGATGTCCCATCTCCATTTCAGTCAATTTTGCATTGAAAAGTCAAATAGCGCTCCTTCCCTTCTGAGCTCTACCATGCGCCCAAACAGTGGTTTACCCCCACATATGGGGTATCGGCGTACTCAGGACAAATTGTACAACAACATTTGGGGGCCATTTTCTCCTGTTAACCTTGGTAAAATAAAACAAATGTTCATTTTTATTTAAACATTCCAAAAATTCCTGTGAAACACCTGAAGGGTTAATAAACTTCTTGAATGTGGTTTTGAGAACCTTGAGGGGTACAGTTTTTAGATTGGTGTCACACTTGGTTATTTTCTATCATATCGACCCCTCAAAATGACTTCAAATGTGGTCCCTAAAAAAATGGTGCTGTAAAAATTAGAAATTGCTGGTCAACTTTTAACCCTTATAACTCCCTAACAAAAAAAATTGTGGTTCCAAAATTGCGCTAATGTAAAGTAGACATGTGGGAAATGTTACTTATTAAGTATTTTGTATGACATATCTCTGTGATTTAAGGGCATAAAAATTCAAATTTGGAAAATTGCGAAATTTTAAAAATTTTCGCCAAATTTCTGTTTTTTTCACAAATAAACGCAAGTCTTATCGAAGACATTTTACCACTATCATGAAGTACAATATGTCATGTTCCAGAGATATAACCTCATAAAGGGACAGTGGTCAGAATTGTAAAAATTGGCCCGGTCATTAACGTGCAAACCACCCTTGGGGGTAAAGGGGTTAATGGTTGTCAAGATGTTCATTTCCTGAAATTCCATTCCCTTTTTTCTCCACACATACCTTTTATCATTGTGGCCAAAGAATTCTATTTTAACCTCCTTGGTCCACAGGACTTGTTTCCAAAATGCATCAGGTTTGTTTAGATGTTCTTTTACATACCTATGATGCTCACTTTTTTGGTGAGTACGCAGGAGAGGTTTTCTTCTGATGACTCTTCCATGAACACCATATTTGTGCACGTGTCTCTGAACAGTGGAACAATGTACCACAACTCCAGAGTCTGCTAAATCATTCTGAAGGTGTTTTGCAGTCAAGCGGGGGTTCTGATTTGCCTCTCTAGCAATCCTATGAGCAGCTCTCACTGAAATTTTGCTTGGTGTTCCAGATCTTATCTTGACCTCCACTGTTCCTGCTAACTGCCATTTCTTAATTACATTTCGAACTGAGGAAAGGGCAACTTGAAAACGTTTTACTATCTTCTTAAAGTCTTCTCCTGCTTTGTGGGCCTCCACCATTTTCAGTGCTTGGCAGGTGCTTAGAAGAACCCATGGCTGCTGTTTTTTGGCACATGGTTAAAGGAGGATGAGTTTTTAAAAAACTGAGAAATTTGCATCACCTGGCCTTTCCTAACCTTGATAGTAAACAATCCATGACCTTAACAGACTAAGTAAGGTCTGAAACCTTGGTCAAAGTTATCTAAGCATACAAATCTGCAAGGGTGCCCAAACTTTTGCATTGGCCCATTTTCCTTTTTAGAATTATTAGAGATCATATCATCTTCAGCTTAGTTAACTGTTCACAATAAGGCCGGGGTCACACTTGCGAGTGCAATGCGAGAAACTTGCATCAATACCTGGCACTGATGCTGGCACTCAGGACCAGCGTGTGCGGCTGCATGTATTTCTATGTAGCTGAACACTCCAGTCCCGAGTGCCGACGGTAGTGCCGGGTATTGATGCGCGAGTTTCTCGCACTGCACTCGTAAGTGTGACCCCGGCCTAACAGTAATTTTGACCAGGGGTGCCCAAACTTTTACATGCCACTGTATCTTCAATAAATGAACAGTAATAGCAAAACCATCAAAGGCGTAAGATAGAGTGTTCACCTTGTAAAGATGTGTTACTAACAGGCACAACACATTGTGAAGAGCAGAACAAAAAAGATTACCTCAATGAACAAAAAAAAAAAAAAAAAAAAAGAATTTGTGATAAATATTTGACCTGTCCATTCAAGGACATTTTAGCTATAGTATGAAATCCTGTTTTTCCTGTCTGTGGAATTGCCTTTGTACTGTTTGTTGTGAAACTGCCGCCCACGAAACTGTTTTCTTTTCTTTTCTTTCTTTCCTGTTTTGTCTCTTTGTTTAAACATGCAAAACTTGTATAACCACTAAACCTGCTGAAACAACTATATAAAGAAGGGATAGCACCTTGAAGGCAGGCGTGCTTCAGAGACTTCCCAGTGATACACTATACAAGACGTGTCTTGTGTATTATTTCTGGTGATTCCCCACTTCCAAAGGCTGCTCCGACTGAGTGTGATCCCGACATTTCCTGGCGCCCGAACAGGGACCCGAGGTCTGTGTATTCCTTCAAGAACACCGGCAGAATACGAACGAAAAGAGAATCTGGGATAATGGACGGCAGATGAACAAAAACCTGGCCAGGTAAGAGACACTGTTAGATCTCTTATATCTGCCCTGCACTGTCCGTAAGATTTTCTGTGTCGTGTTCTTTAGCGGGTAGTTCTAGTAGAGGAGGATACCTATAGCTCGGGTTCTTGAACTATTTAGGAATTGATCACCTCACGGAGTACGGCATTGAATGAGATTGAATGTGAATAGAAGGTGTGTGGAAGTTGGGAATAGCCCTATAAGCCGCCCAGGGGGTTGAAACAGAAGAAGTGACTGTCCCACTGGGCAACGTGGTTGCGTCCTTTCGGGGAGACCTCCGCGCCTATGTTCAATCTCTGATCCTGTCTTTGACAAAAACCTGGTGACGGATAAGTGTATGATAGTATGAGCCCAGGACAGATAAATTAGCCTGGGACAAGAATACGTTGTATGTGATAGTATAAGCCCAGGACAGATAAATTAGCCTGGGACAAGATACGTTGTATGTTCTTTTTCTTTTTCTGTCTGGTTGCATTTGTGTTGTTTGCTATAGGTGTAGGAATCAGGATTTTCTTACATCAATACAGTTTAAACATCCTAGCTCCTTAGGAAGAAGGTAACGAGGTATTCTCATACCCAAACGCCACCTAGGGCAAGAAAAAGACATCCTAGCTCCTTAGGAAGAAGGTAACGAGGTATTCTCATACCCAAACGCCACCTAGGGCAAGAAAGCTCAGGATAAGAAAATGGGGAATAAGCAAACAAAGTCGGAACCAGAAGAATTAGATATCTATACTATCATAAAGGAGAGAAGTGGTGAAGATGCCACTAAGGGGCTGAAAAAGATTTTTAGTAAGTTTGGAGTTACTAGGGCAGAAGCTTTTAGTAGAAAACTATGGGAAGGAATTCAGGAAAGGAAAAAAGGCATAATCAGAGACAAGAAATGGATAGATCAGATCCAAGCATTGATTGATGTCTCTAGGGTAGCAGAAAATGAGGGATGGACATATAATCAACAGAGTAAAAAGTGGTGTATTAGACCCACAGGCTGTGGAGAAAAACAAAATGTGGAATCTAAAAATACCCCACCCCCATACCTTAACCCACATGCCCCATCTTTTCTCCAAACACCACCTCAAAGTTTAGCCGGACCAGGAGGATGGGTATGTCCGCACTGTGGACAACAAAATCCAGACTGGAGAAATGATTGCCTAGCCTGTGGTACACCTAGACATGGCGCTGTACTTGCCCCTGTTAGGGTAGTACCAAGACCCTTTAGGGAACCTGGTGCTGACGGAGTAATGGGAACTAGATATCACCAAACTCGACAATATTTCCCTTGGTCCCCCGCTGAAGGCATGTCTCTCTTGCATAACGCACCAGATCCCACCCAGTGTCCAGTTAGATTTGCACAATATATACAGCAAATTATGCAGACTCACGCTGGAGTTTGGGCAGATGGAGAAGAATTATGTAGAATGAAAATGACTCCTGGACTCTTCCAGGAGCTATTAGCGAATCTACAGGTACATAGGCCCCAAGCAGGAGATGGTGCCTTACAAACGATAGAATCAGGTACACAATTTGTAGATCACTTAATGGTTTTCATGAGGGAGAGACAGAGGCAGAGAGGAACAACGGGAGTGGTGGCTCAGAAATCTGGACAATCAGTAGACGAATATTATCTAAGTGTAGAAAATAATTTCAGAGATGAAGGCATGGATCTAACCGCTCCAGGAATGATGAGGTTAGTTACAAAAACCTTTATAGATGGATTGTCTCCAAAAGTGAAGGAAAAGCTTAAGGCCGCAACCCCTGATTGGAGAACCTTGGAAGACCCACACCTGGCTAGACAGAAAGCTGTAGGGATAGAAATGGACTTAAGAGAAAATTCTAAGCCAGTAAGAATTGCACAGGCTAATACTGGCTCTGCTAATCAAAAGTTTACTTGTCATTACTGTAAGAAGCCAGGACATTTCCAAAGGGAATGTAGGAAGAGAAAAGCAGATATAGATTCAGGAACCTTTGTACCCAAAAATAGGATAAATAACCCAGTGCCTGATCAAACAGACAGCTCAGAATGACTGAAAGTTATGCAGGTCTCTCTTCCTTCTAGAAGACCAATAATACAAGTTGAAGTTGAGGGTAAAAATGTACCTTTTCTGATAGATACGGGAGCAACATCCTCCATTTTAAATCAGGACTTTTTACCATATCCTGACAATATATCCTCAAAGGTTACATATGCAGAAGGGTATGATGGTAAAATTCAGGCGTTGCCCTTTACAAAACCTTTAAATGTGAGCTTTGGCCCTAAAACTTTTGTATCCAAATTTTTATTTGCTAAAGGTGCACCTACCTGCTTGTTGGGTACTGATGTCTTAAGTAAAATGCATGCAAACATCCATTTTAGAGAAGATGGCACAGTTATGCTGACCATCCCTGAAGATGCAGAAACTCTGGAACCATATGTTAGAATACAGGCAATGGAGGATTTTCCCGAAATTTACACTCAACAAGCAAAAATTGACTTGTCTCGGGTTCCTGACCGCCTAAGGGCAAAAGGAGACACTGATGTAGGATTTTTATCAGTAGCTCCTATACTGTTAGAAACTGCCCCGGGAACCATATTACCTCAGCTTAGGCAATACCCCATCAGCGCCCAGCAAGAACAGGCGATTTCTCAACAAATTCAGGATTATGTGTTACAAGGTGTTTTGGTAGAAATCAGGTCACCCGCCAATACACCCTTATATCCTGTTAAAAAGAAAGTGTCCTCCAAAGAAACTATGGTGAAATATCGCATGGTGCACGACTTACGGGAAATCAATAAGGTTTTGGCACCGGTCACCCCTGTGGTACCGAATCCTCATACCTTACTGTCTCAAATTCCCAGCACTGCTGCATATTTTACGGTAATTGACTTATCAAACGCATTTTTTTCTGTGCCACTACATAAGAACTGTTGGCATTTGTTTGCCTTTACATTCAAGGGTAAACAATTAGCATGGACAAGATTGCCACAAGGTATGGTACACTCACCAACTTTGTATTCTGAAGCAATGCAGACCGTGCTAAAAAATTTCATCCCAGAACCAGGAGTAGTCATTCTACAGTATGTAGATGACTTACTTATTTGTTGCCCTGATGAGCAGACGGCAGTTACCTCAACTGTTAATTTCTTAATTTTCCTAGCGCAAGAAGGCTGTAAAGTAAATAGACAGAAACTCCAGGCTTGTCAACAAACAGTCGTGTTTTTAGGTCACTGCATATCACAGGGCATCAGACACCTCACACCTCAACGTACGGAAGCCATACGTAACATGCTTGAACCCAGGAATCACAAACAGCTGCGTGCTTTCCTAGGTATTGTTTCACACTGTAGACAGTGGATCATACATGCAAGTCAACTCATGCAGCCTTTATATGACTGTATTGCCAACACACCATATTCACTCAGTGAAGAGGCTAAACAGTCATTTTCCTCTTTGAAAACAGCACTGGTATCAGCTCCGGCTTTGGGACTCCCAGACTACACTAAACCTTTTCAATTGATGGCAGCTGAGATATCCTCACATGCTACAGGGGTGCTCACACAAAAACATGGAAACAAACAGAGACCTGTGGCATACATATCAGCTCATCTGGACCCTGTAGCTAGAGCCGCACCTTCTTGTGTAAGAGTAGTAGCCGCAATTTCACTGTTATTAGATAAAGCTTCTGAGATTGTTCTTGATCACCCACTTCTAGTTCAGACCACTCATGATGTACATGGCATTCTAAACCAGGTCCAACCTAAACATATTTCAATGGCCAGACACCTCCGTCTCCAATGTTCCCTACTACTGCCGCCCAACATTTCCTTTGCCAGGATTCAGACTCTTAATCTCGCGTCTTTGCTCCCTTTAGAGTCTGAGGGGGGTACCATACCTGAGGAAACTGCAACTGCACTCTCCAACTTCTTTGACCCATCAAAGTCAATGCATGATTGTGTACAATTAATGGAACAAGAGACTCAGGGCTTATGTAATGTACGTGACAAGCCACTCTGTAATGCTACATTTGAACTTTTCATAGATGGCAGTAGATATGCAGATATGAATGGACAATTTCATACAGGTTATGCGGTAGTAACTCAGCATGAAATGCTGAAAGCAGAACCTCTCCCTGCTAATCAATCTGCACAAGAAGCAGAACTTACGGCATTAGTTGAAGCTCTAAAAATAGCCAAAGATCAGACAGCAAACATATACACTGATTCTAGATATGCACATGGCATTATTTTCGATTTTGGCGTAATATGGAGAGCCAGAGGTTGTATGACTGCTTCAGGCCAACCTGTTAAACATGCCTCCCTCATTAGACAGATTCTGGAGGCAGCACAAGAAACTAAAGAAATAGCGGTGATAAAGGTAGCTGCACATGTGAGACTCGACACCGAGGAAGCCAGGGGTAACGATAAAGCCGATAAGGCAGCAAAACAGGCAGCACGTAAACCCTTACATCATGCCCACACACTAGATAGCTCTGAAGATGATGAGGAAAGATTGAAGGAAGCTCAGAAACAGGTAGACGACGAAGAACGAGGGCAGTGGCAGAAAAAAGGGGCAGAAGATCAGCAAGGATTATGGAAAAAATGAACTTTGTTGTGTTTACCCAGAGCCTGGTACCCCGCAGTGGCAAGTGACCTCCACCTACCCACGCATGTGTCGGCAAATGGTATGACGCTCAAGGTAAAAGAAAGGTGGTTGGCTCCAGGTTTTGGTAATTTTGCTCGGAACATGTGTGCTGCATGCGCTATATGCCTGGCACACAATCCAGGTCAGGCCATTAAAACCCCAACCAAGCATCATGTAAGACCACTGTATCCCTTTCAAAGACTCCAGATCGACTACATCCAACTTCCTAGGTACAATGGATACGAATATGTGCTTGTGTGTGTGGACATGTTCTCAGGGTGGCCAGAGGCTTATCCAGTTCGTAGAGCCTCAGCAAAAACTACTGCCATTAAAATAGCACATGAACTGATACCCCGTTACGGCATGCCTGAGGTGATCGAGTCAGATAGAGGTACCCATTTTACTGGGGAAATATTCCAGAATGTTATGAAAATGTTGGGAGTAGAAAACCAGTTTCACACTCCATATCATCCACAGAGTTCAGGTAAAGTGGAAAGATTAAATGGGACAATAAAATTAAAAATCCAGAAGGCCATGGCAGAAACAGGAAAGCCTTGGACCGAGTGTCTACCACTTGCCCTGTATTCCATCCGAAACACCCCAAGGGGGAAGGCTAAGCTGTCACCACATGAGATTCTTTTTGGTAGAGCAGCAAATTTGGGTTGTTATTTTCCACAACAACTGATGTTGAATACTGAGACTTTAACTGCTTATGTACAAGAATTACAAAAATGTTTAACTAAAGTGCATTCGCAAGTTTTTGCTTCCCTTCCAGATCCAGAAAATCTCGAAGGAGGCCACAAGTTGGAACCTGGTGATCAAGTCTACGTGAAAAGACACACCAGAAAGACTCTGGAACCGAGATTTGACGGACCTTTCCAAGTCCTGTTAACAACTCCAACAGCAGTCAAGCTTGAAGGAAAAGGCATCATGGATACATGCAAGCCATTGCAAAAAAGCAGTATAAGACTCATGATATTGATGTTAATAATGTTAACCTCAACGGAGGCATGGGAAAGACTGAATTCTCTAGCCCCTTTGAACAATAGATTCGTACAACATCATAGAAAATTAGTGCATGACTTGTTAAATAATACGCAACCCCTGGCAGATTGTTGGATCTGTACCCATTCACCAGTATCAGCCACAAGTATACCTTTTCTAGCAGTTCCCGTGTCAGCTGAAGAAATATTCGCTTGGCCTAATTGTTCAGACAACCTGGCCAACAACCAACCTGGCAATACTAGACTATGGAATACTACAATCGCCATACCAATTGTGGGATGGGTAGAATTTCCTTGGTGGCAGGGCAATCTTACAGGAAAAATAGACAACTTACAATATTTAGCATTCAAGGGAGGAAAATGGGTACCTAGGAATAAGACTGGATTAACTGATTTAGGACAGGTCCCCACTGAAAATCTACAGCTCAGTTTCAGTACAACCACCCCTTCCTCTGATGCTTTCAAACCTAGAGTATTGGAAAGATACATACATAATAGAAAATGGGAACATTCTGAGTTGTTCCCCCAAGGTGATGCAAACAGTTGTACAAGTAAGCCGGGGAACCTGGTTTGTAATGAATCCAATGAGTATGTCAACGGAATGCATGTATGTGGGAATCCCGCAGCCGGGTACTGTAGCCCCTTGGGACAAAAACCCTCTTGGTGTATGCTTCAGAATGTATCTAGTTTTGTGGATTTGGCTCACAGATTGGTATTGCAGCACTCAGCTTTGTGGGATCTGCCTGAGGGTACATTTTGGATATGCGGAGAAGGAGCATATAAATGGCTTCCCGTAGGTATAAAGGGTACTTGTACATTAGGACGCCTAACCCCGGCTACTTTCATAATTTCAAATAAACAAGTGAATATGCAAGCTGTGCCCAAGCACACACTGTATAAAAGAGCTGCAGATAACTCACCACGTCCCTCGGGGAGGCCGCATATAGTACAAATGGGAATTCCCAACAAAATTGCTAGTACCATTTTTATTTATCCTATGTTAACACAGATGTGGGATAAATTAGTTAGAGCCACGGATTATCTAGATGATCAGATTTGGGATATATTGGACATATTAAATACTAGTATAGCTGTACAGAATCAGCTTATAATAGTCACTAACCAACATACCCTGGTATTGGATTACCTAACTGCCTCACAAGGGGGTATGTGTCAAATCATCGGACCCACCTGCTGTCATTATATAGACCCGAATAGTACTATGAGTATGAGATTTAAATTAAAAGACGTACAACGACTCAGGGATCAGTATGACAAAGACAATGACCAAAATAAGGATAGCTGGTGGTCAGATACCTTTTCTTTTCTTAACCCGGCCAATTGGTTCAGAGGGATCGGTGGGTGGGTTACCGGGATTATGCAAAGCCTAATACATACAGTTATGGTTATTGTAATTATATATGTATTGTTCAAGGTTGTACTCAAGGGTATCTCGGTATGCACAAATAAATTTTGTGTAATGGATGCGAGAATATAAAGTTTTTTTTTGTAATATCACAAAAAGAATGACTAAAATGATCGACAAGGTTTTGAATGGAATATGTCAAAGGGGGGATTGTGAAGAGCAGAACAAAAAAGATTACCTCAATGAACAAAAAAAAAAAAAAAAAGAATTTGTGACAAATATTGACCTGTCCATTCAAGGACATTTTAGCTATAGTATGAAATCCTGTTTTTCCTGTCAGTGGAATCAGGGGCGGATTATAAGAGGGTCAATCTGGGCGGTAGCCCAGGGCCCAGTGGTGTGGGGGGGCCCTGGGCTACCGCACACAGATTGCCCGCTGGCCGCCGCCATCATCAGGGCACTCGCAGCAAGTCTCATCATCATATGACAGTGACTCAGCACAGTGCACACAGTGAGTCACTGTCTCACTGACACAGTGCAGTGGCACCCCCGGCCGTGACCCACCCACCCAGCCGCCCGCCTGCTGCCCCTGTCAGAAGACTGGTTTGTTTGTATGTGTTGCCGCAGCCGGCGCGAGTGCCGGGCCCGTGCGGCCGGCCGCCGTGCCCCTGCCGTGCCGTCACTCTCGATCACTGAGGACACTGCCCATGCCGTGCCGGGAGCCCCCCCGGACCCGGTGGGCAGAGAGAGGGGGCCCGCATCGGGCCCCGTCTCATCTGCTCACCGGGCCCCTAGCGGCGCTGCCTGCGTCGGTTAGTTTCCTATTGCCTATTGCCTATAGTTAACGTCGGCCGCAGGCGCAGCGCACACGTCGCCGGCGTCTGACGTCATTGTCAGTCAACGGCGAGTGCGCGCTGCTGGAGGGGAGGGAGCTCACCGCCTGGATCGTTGGTAAGGTGAGGACTGGAGAATTTTTTTTTTTTTAATAATCTGAGTGGAGATATAATAAATATAACGGTGGAGAAGTCGGGAGTGGGGGTGATGGGGGTGTGTGATTGGGGGGGGGTGGCAGGTGCAGAATGCTGGGAGCAGGAGGACACAGTCTGGGACTGGGGCAGTCTGATATCTGGACACACTGGGTCTGGGGGGGCAATGATGCTGGAGGAGGAGGGGACACAGTCAGGACTGGGGGGGCCTCAAATGATTGCTATTTCTGGACACTGGGGCCTGGTGGGGGGCAATGCAGGAGACACTGGGGGGGGGGGAATGCTGGAGGACACAGTCTGGGGACTGGCTGAGCTGTGGGCAGATGATTGCTGGACATACTGGTCACGGTGCAATGATGCTGGAGGAGGAGGACACAGTCGGGACTGGGGCCTGGGGCCTCAAATGATTGCATTGCTATTGCTGGACACACTGGGGGGGGCAATGCAGGAGACACTGGGGGGGAAATGCTGAAGGACACAGTCTGGGGACTGGCTGGGCAGATGATTGCTGGACATACTGGTGCAATGATGCTGGAGGAGGAGGACACAGTCGGGACTGGGGGCCTCAAATGATTGCATTGCTATTGCTGGACACTGGGGGGGGGGCAATGCAGGAGACACTGGGGGGGAAATGCTGGAGGACACAGTCTGGGGACTGGCTGGGCAGATGATTGCTGGACATACTGGGGCAATGCTGGAGGAGGACACAGTCTGGGGCAGATGATTGCTGGAGACACTGACTGGGGCAATGCTGGAGCCTGAGGACACAGTCTGGCTGGGGCAGATGATTGCTGGACATACTGGGGCATATTGCTGGACAGGACACACTGGGGGCAATGCTGGACATACTGGGGCAGATTGCTGGATACACTGTGTGGAGGTAATATGCTGGACACACTGGGGGTAATATGCTGGCCACACTGGGGCAGATTGTTGAACATACTGTCATGGGACAGGATGGAGACAGATGGGGCAGGATGGGTAAATCATATGGGGCAGGATGGATACTCATGAGTGCAGGATGCGAGAATATATTGCAGGAGCCAGGAATGAGATAAACGGGGCCAGGGTGGGAAATATTATTTCCGTAGGGGCTAATTAAGGGATATTATTACTGCAGTGATGTATTTATTTTATTTTTTGCGTATACTTTTTTTAAATGGGGGGGCGGTCCTGTTACTGTGCAGAGTGACACTATATTGCCTTTTTTTCTTCATGTGGTGTAATGTTGAAATTGTGAAAATTTAAGTAATGTGTTCTGCAAGCGGAGCTCGAGATAACTGTGTTATTTCCTGCAGAAACAACAAACAAGCCCTGGCTGGAATAAATGATGGCAGTCTGTGCTTCATGACAGATGAAGGACTTCACCGCTAGAGACGTCACTGGTGAGTCAGTGTTATCTATACACTGACACTATACACTGTAAACCAGGGGTGTCAAACTGCATTCGTCGAGGGCCTCAGCTCAGACCGTGCGTGTTTTCAAGATTTCCTTTGCGTTACACAAGGCGCTGGGATCATTCTGTGCAGGTGATTAAATTATCACCTGTGCAATACAAGGAAATCCTGAAAACATGACCTGTTTGCGGCCCTCGAGGAATGCAGTTTGACACCTCTGCTGTAAACCATATACAGAGCTCCTGTGTATAATGTCGCCAGTGATCGCTGTATAACCTCTACACAGACACTGCATACCAATTACAGATCTCCTGTGAATACTGGCAGTTATGGTGACAGTATTTTGTTTTTTTATTTATTTATTACTGTCAGGATTGTAGTATTCAGTCACTATGTGGTGGTAATATGTGGTCTGGAAATGGTGTTGTGGTATTTGTCCCTTGTGTGTGCTATTTGGTCACCAAGTGGTGGTAATATGTGCTCTTGACATGGTGTAGCGGTATTTGTTCCTTGTATGTGATATTATTCGGTCACTGGTGGTAATATGTGGTCTGGCATTTGTTCCTTGTGTGTGATATAATTTGATCACTGTGGTTGTAATATGGTGTCTGGTCATGGTGCGGTGCTATTTGTTCCTTGTATGTGATATTAATCGATCACTGGGGTTGTAATTTGTGGTCTGGTCATGGTGCGGTGCTATTTGTTCCTTGTATGTGATATTATTGGTCAAAATATACCTAAATTGTATTGCAGATTTTAACAAATATTTAATAGGTTACAGTAGAGTAGGACCCGGCCATTTTTCTGGAATAATCTGGCTCGGGTATGTCACATGACCCCCGTCACATGACCCCCGGGCCCCGTCACATGACCCCCGTCACATGACCCCCGTCACATGATCCGGGGGGCCCACAGTGTCTGAACAGCCCGGGGCCCTGGCTACCCTTAATCCACCCCTGAGTGGAATTGCCTTTGTACTGTTTGTTGTGAAACTGCCGCCCACGAAACTGTTTTCTTTTCTTTTCTTTCTTTCCTGTTTTGTCTCTTTGTTTAAACATGCAAAACTTGTATAACCAGTAAACCTGCTGAAACAACTATATAAAGAAGGGATAGCACCTTGAAGGCAGGCGTGCTTCAGAGACTTCCCAGTGATACACTATACAAGACGTGTCTTGTGTATTATTTCTGGTGATTTCCCACTTCCAAAGGCTGCTCCGACTGAGTGTGATCCCGACAACTGTTTCAAGGCCAAAATAGATAAGTCAGCTGCAGCTCGATCCAAAATATTGGTCATGCATAACAATCGCGAATAGTAGAATCAATAGTTTAACCCCTTTACCCCCAAGGGTGGTTTGCACGTTATGGACCGGGTCAATTTTTACAATTCTGACCACTGACCCTTTATGAGGTTATAACTCTGGAACGCTTCAACGGATCCCGGTGATTCTGACATTGTTTTCTCGTGACATATTGTACTTCATGATAGTGGTAAAATTTCTTTGATATTACCTGCGTTTATTTGTGAAAAAAACGGAAATTTGGCGAAAATTTTGAAAATTTCGCAATTTTCCAACTTTGAATTTTTATGCAATTAAATCACAGAGATATGTCACACAAAATACTTAATAAGTAACATTTCCCACATGTCTACTTTACATCAGCACAATTTTGGAACCAAAAATTTTTTTTTGTTAGGGAGTTATAAGGGTTAAAAGTTGACCAGCAATTTCTCATTTTTACAACACCATTTTATTTTAGGGACCACATCTCATTTGAAGTCATTTTGAGGGGTCTATATGATAGAAAATACCCAAGTGTGACACCATTCTAAAAACTGCACCCCTCAAGGTTCTCAAAACCACATTCAAGAAGTTTATTAACCCTTCAGGTGCTTCACAGGAATTTTTGGAATGTTTAAATAAAAATTAACATTTAACTTTTTTTCACAAAAAATTTACTTCAGCTCCAATTTGTTTTATTTTGCCAAGGGTAACAGGAGAAAATGGACCCCAAAAGTTGTTGTACAATTTGTCCTGAGTACGCTGATACCCCATATGTGGGGGTAAACCACAGTTTGTGCGCATGGCAGAGCTCGGAAGGGAAGGAGCGCCATTTGACTTTTCAATGCAAAGTTGACTGGAATTGAGATGGGACGCCATGTTGCGTTTGGAGAGCCACTGATGTGCCTAAACATTGAAACCCCCCACAAGTGACACCATTTTGGAAAGTAGACCCCCTAAGGAACTTATCTAGAGGTGTGGTGAGCACTTTGACCCACCAAGTGCTTCACAGAAGTTAATAATGCAGAACCGTAAAAATAAAAAATCATTTTTTTTCACAAACATTATCTTTTCGCCCCAAATTTTTTATTTTCCCAATGGTAAGAGAAGAAATTGGACCACAAAAGTTGTGGCACAATTTGTCCTGAGTACTCTGATACCCCATATGTGGGGGTAAACCATTGTTTGGGCGCATGGGAGAGCTCGGAAGGGAAGGAGCGCCGTTTGACCTTTCAATGCAAAATTGACAGGAATTGAGATGAGACGCCATGTTGCGTTTGGAGAGCCACTGATGTGCCTAAACATTGAAACCCCCCACAAGTGACACCATTTTGGAAAGTAGACCCCCTAAGGAACTTATCTAGAGGTGTGGTGAGCACTTTGACCCACCAAGTGCTTCACAGAAGTTTATAATGCAGAACCGTAAAAATAAGAAATCATTTTTTTTTCACAAAAATTATCTTTTCGCCCCCAATTTTTTATTTTCCCAATGGTAAGAGAAGAAATTGGACCACAAAAGTTGTGGCACAATTTGTCCTGAGTACTCTGATACCCCATATGTGGGGGTAAACCATTGTTTGGGCGCATGGGAGAGCTCGGAAGGGAAGGAGCGCCGTTTGACCTTTCAATGCAAAATTGACAGGAATTGAGATTGGACGCCATGTTGCGTTTGGAGAGCCACTGATGTACCTAAACATTGAAACCCCCCACAAGTGACACCATTTTGAAAAGTAGACCCCCTAAGGAACTTATCTAGATGTGTGGTGAGCACTTTGACCCAATAAGAGCTTCACAGAAGTTTATAATGCAGAGCCGTAAAAATAAAACAAAATTTTTTTCCCACAAAAATAATTTTTTAGCCCCCAGTTTTGTATTTTCCTGAGGGTAACAGGAGAAATTGGACCCCAAAAGTTGTTGTGCAATTTGTCCTGAGTGCGCTGATACCCTATATGTGGGGGAGAACCAGCGTTTGGGCGCATGGGAGGGCTCGGAAGGGAAGGAGAGCCATTTGGAATACAGACTTAGATGGAATGGTCTGCAGGCGTCACATTGTGTTTGCAGAGCCCCTAATGTACCTAAACAGTAGAAACCCCCCACAAGTGACCCCATATTGGAAACTAGACCCCCCAAGGAACTTATTTAGATGTGTTGTGAGAACTTTGAGTCCCCAAGTATTTCACTACAGTTTATAACGCAGAGCCGTGAAAATAAAATAAAAAATTTCCCCTCAAAATTATTTTTTAGCCCCCAGTTTTGTATTTTCTCGAGGGTAAAAGGAGAAATTGGACCCCAAAAGTTGTTGTCCAATTTGTCCTGAGTGCGTTGATACCCCATATGTGGGGTGAACCAGCGTTTGGGCGCATGGGAGGGCTCGGAAGGGAAGGAGCGCCATTTGGAATGCAGACTTAAATGGAATGGTCTGCAGGCGTCACATTGCGTTTGCAGAGCCCCTAATATACCTAAACAGTAGAAACCCCCACAAGTGACCCCATGTTGGAAACTAGACCCCCCCACGAACTTATCTAGATGTGTTGTGAGAACTTTGAGCCCCCAAGTGTTTCACTACAGTTTATAACGCAGAGCCGTGAAAATAAAAAATCTCTTTTTTTCCCACAAAAATTATTTTTTAGCCCCCAGTTTTGTATTTTCCCAAGGGTAACAGGAGAAATTGGACCCCAAAAGTTTTTGTCCAATTTGTCCTGAGTACGCTGATACCCCATATGTTGGGGTAAACTCCTGTTTGGGCACACGGGAGAGCTCGGAAGGGAAGGAGCACTGTTTTACTTTTTCAATGCAGAATTGGATGGAATTGAGATCGGTCGCCATGTCGCGTTTGGAGATCCCCCTGATGTGCCTAAATAGTGGAAACCCCCCAATTATAACTGAAACCCTAATCCAAACACACCCCTAACCCTAATCCCAACGGTAACCCTAACCACACCTCTAACCCAGACACACCCCTAATCCTAATCCCAATCGCAAATGTAATCCAAACCCTAACCCTAACTTTAGCCCCAACCCTAACTGTAGCCTTAACCCTAACCCTAGCCCTTACCCTAGCCCTAACCCTAGCCCCAACCCTAACCCTAACCCTAGCCCTAGCCCTAACCCTAACCCTAATCCCAACCCTAACCCTAGCCCTAACCCTAGCCCTAACCCTAGCCCTAACCCTAGCCCTAACCCTAACCCTAGCCCTAACCCTAGCCCTAACCCTAGCCCTAATCCTAGCCCTAACCCTAGCCCTAGCCCTAACCCTAGCCCTAGCCCTAGCCCTAACCCTAACCCTAGCCCTAACCCTAGCCCTAACCCTAGCCCTAACCCTAGCCCTAGCCCTAACCCTAACCCTAACCCTAGCCCTAGCCCTAACCCTAACCCTAGCCCTAACCCTAATGGGAAAATGGAAATAAATACATTTTTTTCATTTACTTTTATAGTGGGTTTTTTAGCGGATTTTTATGATTGGCAGCCGTCACACACTGAAAGACGCTTTTTATTGCAAAAAATATTTTTTGCGTTACCACATTTTGAGAGCTATAATTTTTCCATATTTGAGTCCACAAAGTCATGTGAGGTCTTGTTTTTTGCGGGACGAGTTGACGTTTTTATTGGTAACATTTTCGGGCACGTGACATTTTTTGATCGCTTTTTATTCCGATTTTTGTGAGGCAGAATGACCAAAAACCAGCTATTCATGAATTTCTTTTGGGGGAGGCGTTTATACCGTTCCGCGTTTGGTAAAATTGATAAAGCAGTTTTATTCTTCAGGTCAGTACGATTACAGCGATACCTCATTTATATCATTTTTTTATGGTTTGGCGCTTTTATACGATAAAAACTATTTTATAGAAAAAAATAATTATTTTTGCACCGCTTTATTCTCAGGACTATAACTTTTTTATTTTTTTGCTGATGATGCTGTATGGCGGCTCTTTTTTTGCGGGACAATATGACGCTTTCAGCGGTACCATGGTTATTTATATCCGTCTTTTTGATCGCGTGTTATTCCACTTTATGTTTGGCGGTATGATAATAAAGCGTTGTTTTTTGCCTCGTTTTTTTTTTTTTTTTCTTACGGTGTTTACTGAAGGGGTTAACTAGTGGGCCAGTTTTATAGGTCGGGTCGTTACGGACGCGGAGATACTAAATATGTGTACTTTTATTGTTTTGTTTTTTTTATTTAGATAAAGAAATGTATTTATGGGAATAATATATATTTTTTTTTTTCATTATTTAGGATTTTTTTTTTTTTTTTTTTTTACACACTTGGAAATTTTTTTTTTTACTTTTTTACTTTGCCCCAGGGGGGGACAATACAGATCGGTGATCTGCCAGTTTGCACAGCACTCTGACAGATCACCGATCTGTCTGAGAGCAGTGCAGCGTTACCAAGTGCCTGTTCTGAGCAGGCACTTGGTAAGCCACCTCCCTCCCTGCAGGACCCGGATCCGCGGCCATTTTGGATCCGGGACTTACTGCAGGGAGGGAGGTAGGAGACCCCCGGAGCAACGCGATCACATCGCGTTGCTGCGGGGGTCTCAGGGAAGCCCGCAGGGAGCCCCCTCCCTGCGCGATGCTTCCCTGCACCGCCGGCACATCGCGATCATGTTTGATCGCGGTGTGCCGGGGGTTAATGTGCCGGGGGCGGTCCGTGACCGCTCCTGGCACATAGTGCCGGATGTCAGCTGCGATAAGCAGCTGACACCCGGCCGCGATCGGCGGCGCTCCCCCCGTGAGCGCGGCCGATCGCGCTGGACGTAATATTCCGTCCTTGGGAATTAAGGCCCACCCCACATGGACGGAATATTACGTCCAATGGCAGAAAGGGGTTAAAAAATGGTAATCAATGGCATTGCTGCTTTGTGAAGATAGGCAGAAATGTAAGTAAGGCTGTGTGCACACGTTGCGTTTTTTTCGCGTTTTTTTGCTATAAAAACACAATAAAAACGAATAAAAAACGCATACATATGCATCCCATCAATTAGAATGCATTCCGCAATTTTTATGCATATGATGCGTTTTTTTCCGCGAAAAACGAATCGCGGTAAAAACGCAGCATGATCATTAATTTTGCGGATTTTTCACATTTTTCGAACTATTTAATGCATTGGGGAAAAGCGCGAAAAAACGCATAAAAAAACGCGTCAAAAACGCGAAAAAAACGCATGCGGATTTTTTGCAGAAAATGTCCGGTTTTCTTCAGGAATTTTCTGCAAGAAATCCTGATGTGTGCACATACCCTAAGACATATGCATCGCATCAAATATAATGCATTCTGCAATTTTTGTGCACATGATGCGTTTTTGTCCACAAAAAAAACGCATTGCGGTAAAAAACGCATCATGTTCATTAATTTTGCGGATTTTTTGCGCTTTTCCCGCAATTTAATGCATTGGGAAGCTCCGGAAAAAAATTCACAAAAAGCGTCAAATACGCGCAAAAAAACCCGAGAAAAACGCATGCGGATTTCTTGCAGAAAATGTCCGTTTTTCTTCAGGAATTTTCTGCAAGAAATCCTGACGTGTGCACATACCCTAACAGCCTTAAAAAACGCGTCAAAAACGCGAGAAAAACGCGGGAAAAAACGCATGCATGCAGAAAATGTCCGGTTTTCTTTACGAATTTTCTGCAAGAAATCCTAACGTGTGCACATACCCTAACAGGTGAATAAGTGTAAAACAAAATTTCGCCACTGATCCAATGGCTTCCTCAGGTCATATTACAGTTACAAACATCAGGAGTTTATATACATAATAAGACAGGAAAAGGAAATGACATTAGGGTTGGGACAAAAGTCATGATGCCACGGAAAAATGAATAATTATTTTTAAAGTACCTTAGGTTGGATTAGAATCTAAGATACTACGTTAAGAAAGGAGTGATGCTTCCCCTGGGTGCCACTAAGCCAGATCTCACAGTTGGGGTTAATTTCTTTAAATACATACAAGGGGATTGACTTTTTTGTTACATTCACTATTACTTTCAATATCAATCAAGAAAAAACTATTGTAAGATCTGGCTTAGTGGCACTGTGAGTAATACTGTGATCTTCCTAAGGTTAAAACCTGGGTTCTATACAAGCTAAAGTTGTTTTTGTTTTTTAAAATAATTATCCATTATTCTGTGGTGTCTTGACGTTTGATCCAATTTTATGATGTCAATCTCTTTTCCTGTTTTATCCTGTATATAAATTCCTAATGATTCTTACTGTACTACGTCCTGAAGAAGACACCACTCCAGTGCGAAACGCTAACTGTTACTTCCATTTCTGCCTATCTTCACTTTTTCATAAATCAGCAGCGACATTAATTATTCCCCAATTTTTAAATACCGTATATACTCGAGTATAAGCCGACCCGAGTATAAGCCGACCCCCCTAATTTTGCCACAAAAAACTGGGAAAACTTATTGACACTGACGAAGGTGTTCCGAAACGCGCGTTGCGGCGGACACTGTGACACTGCACCTGTGCTGCGCTGGGGTGATGTATTAACTACCTGTCTTATTGTGATATAGCCTGCCAGCACTTTACAATGTTGTATGACATGTTCACATTGCGCCATGTTTATACGAGATAGGGTGTCTCTGTACACCAGTTGATGGTAATATAGGCTATGTCCCCTTGCGGAGTTATAATTTTGATTCTAAATGTTAATTATTGCTATTTTCCTAGTATGGGTCAGTAGGCAAGGTTTTTTAGTGTTTCCAGTGTCCCTTTCGTACTAATTGTTTTTAGACACATTTGGATGACTCTGTTGTCATCACTGTCTCCTTTTTGCCCTGCACTTTAAATAAAGCAATTTTACTATTAAAGACAAAAGGTTATCTTTGTTGGATTTATTTCCTCCTCTTTTCTCTTGACTCGAGTATAAGCCTAGGGTGGAAATGCAGCATTTACCGGTGAATTTAAAAAATAAAAATAGATCATTATTTCCCCATAGCTGTGCCATATAGTGCTCTGCACCGTTCATATTTCCCCATAGCTGTGCCATATAGTGCTCTGCACCGTTCATTATTGCCCCATAGCTGCCATATAGTGCTCTGCACTGTTCATTATTGCCCCATAGCTGCCATATAGTGCTCTGCACCGTTCATATTTCCCCATAGCTGTGCCATATA
Organism: Ranitomeya imitator; assembly: GCF_032444005.1. NCBI lineage: Eukaryota > Metazoa > Chordata > Amphibia > Anura > Dendrobatidae > Ranitomeya > Ranitomeya imitator. The sequence goes on along the minus strand of NC_091288.1, from coordinate 176,485,369 downwards.
GTGCTCTGCACCGTTCATATTTCCCCATAGCTGTGCCATATAGTGCTCTGCACTGTTCATTATTGCCCCATAGTTGTGCCATATAGTGCTCTGCACCGTTCATTATTGCCCCATAGCTGTGCCATATAGTGCTCTGCACCGTTCATATTTCCCCATAGCTGTGCCATATAGTGCTCTGCACTGTTCATTATTGCCCCATAGCTGTGCCATATAGTGCTCTGCATCGTTCATATTTCCCCATAGCTGCCATATAGTGCTCTGCACTGTTCATTATTGCCCCATAGTTGTGCCATATAGTGCTCTGCACCGTTCATTATTGCCCCATAGCTGTGCCATATAGTGCTCTGCACCGTTCATATTTCCCCATAGCTGTGCCATATAGTGCTCTGCACTGTTCATTATTGCCCCATAGCTGTGCCATATAGTGCTCTGCACCGTTCATATTTCCCCATAGCTGTGCAATATAGTGCTCTGCACCATTCATATTTCCCCATAGCTCTGCCATATAGTGCTCTGCACCGTTCATATTTCCCCATATCTGTGCCCCATATAGTGCTCTGCACCGTTCATATTACCCCATAGATGCTCCACATAAATCTGTGCCGCTGCTGCTGCAATTAAAAAAAAAAACACATACTCACCTCTCTTGCTTGCAGCTCCCGGCGTCCGGTCCCGGCATCTCTCCGCTCTGACTGATCAGGCAGAGGGCGGCGCGCACACTATATGCGTCATCGCGCCCCCTGACCTGCACAGTCAGAGCGGAGAGACGCCGGGAAGATGGAGCGGCGCCCGGCGGCTGGAACGGGGACAGGTAACTATGACATACTTACCTGGTCCCGGCGTCCGGCTCCTTCTGTCGGACAGCTGTCTTCGGTGCCGCAGCTTCTTCCTCTATCAGCAGTCACCGACACCGCTAATTAGAGAAATGAATAGGCGGCTCCACCCCTATGGGAGGTGGAGCTGCCTATTAATTTCTCTAATGAGCGGTCCCACGTGACCGCTGAAGAGGGGAAGAGCTGCAGCACAGAAGACCGTGGGACAGGCGGGGAGCGCCAGGATCGCTGGAAGCAGGTAAGTATGCCTCAGCGCCCTCACCCCCTCACCCGCAGACCCTGCCACCCACCTTGACTCGAGTATAAGCCGAGAGGGGCACTTTCAGCCCAAAAATTTGGGCTGAAAATCTCGGCTTCTACTCGAGTATATACGGTAGGTAAAATTTAAGCGATAATTCTATGAACACGTAAACAAGCCGAGTCACATTCTGGCCAGAGCTTTCAGATTGCCACAATCTCGCTCCTGAATTCCCAAAATGACATCCTAATCTGGGGTACACTTTCTCTTTCTCAAAAAAATCAGAGGTATTCCATGAGTTCTACTCCCATTTCTGTAATTACAACAGTCCACTGAGGACGATTCCAGCTCTATACACCATGATGTACTCCAACAATACATCATTACTTGTTCTGACTTCTCACTGCCCATGGAGGTCCTCAATTACCTGGGGTTAAGACAGACTATCAAGACCACTCAGTTAGACAATCCTCTGGGCCCCTTCTAACTTTGCAGTTACCCTAATCCCACATTTTATATTCATGAACTCCTTTCCAAATGGCCATTCTTTTCTGGGAACTACCTGAAGGCAGGGGCGTAACTACAACATGTGCAGGGGTTACAATTACACCCGGACCCTGGAGCCTAGGGGGCCCAAAAGTCCTTTTGGCCTATAGAAAAAGACTATTGCTATTAAAGATTTAAAATATTTGGGGGCCCTGTTGGCACTTTCACATCAGGGCCCATGAGTTTCAAGTTACGCCACTGCCTGAAGGGTACATATTTCAGTAAAACCCCCAAAAGGTAAAGATCCTTCTCTCTGTGGGATCTACTGCCCAATATCTCTCCTTAATATTGACTCCAAATTATTTGCCAAAGTATTGACTTTCACCTCAACTAGAACAAGTGATCCATGAGGACCAGGTTGCATTAATTCCAAATCACAAAACTCGTGACCAAACAAGTGCAATTAAGCCAATCCACCAGGTATGTTTGTCTAAGCTCTCACTTATACTTTTATCTTTCGATGCAGAAAAAACTGTTGCTCCAGTTAGTCTGATGTGTATCCATAAAATTCTTGTGCTTGTTGGCCTGGGCCCCACCATGCTGGCCTGGATCAATGCATACCACTTGAGACCCTCTGTAGCTGTTAAGATAAATTGCTCTATCTCTTTCACCTTTCTAATGTCAAATGGAACGTGTTAGGGCTGCCCTGTCTCACTTCTTGTATTTGTCCTGACACTGGAGCTGTCACGGCTCTGTTGTTGGTTGTCCTGGGATCAGGGGCCTACCCTGTCCCTAATGCTAGGGGCGCCCTAGCTCGCCCTGCTTCCCGGATTACTTCTGATGGTGAAGATGCCAGGGCCACGTACCTTGCCTTAGCTCCTGAATCTTACCTCAGTCTGTACTCTTCCACCACCCAGGGAGTAGTAGTGTACCATAGTACACCATCCACACTAACAAGGTAATATGAACAGGGGTAATGAAAAATACCGAACATACAAATATGCTCATACATATAACAGAGGAATGCATGCGGGAGTGGAGAATGGGGTTAAAGGAAAGTAGGAGAAGAAAGGGAATTATCACACACTCAAAACCTAGCAGCAGTCACACATAAATCCACCAAACCCCTTCTACAATAATAACCAACAACAACCTCTAGCCATGCAGCATAAGCCAACTCTGACAATGAGTGCTAGCCAGGACCCAGATTATATAGGGGATGGGAGTGGCTAACAGTGCACAGCTGAGAGAGAATTGGTCAGTTAATTCCTAAGATAGCTGCCTATGCCGATAACATCCTATTTTTTAATAGCAACCTGGCTGTCTCCATACCAAACGCTTTATAGGAATTTTGGCGATTCTCCCTTCTCAAATTTTAAAATTAATGCTGCAAAATACAAGGCTTTTAAGAGGCAAAAAGTGCAGGCCTTCCCTTTAAAATGATCCATCACTTGCTTAAAATATCTAACTGTCCTACCCTAATTCTTTCAAGCTTGTATAAGCACAACTGCGCACCTCTTCTGCAGAAGATCCTTCTTGTCTCGTCACGCTGGTTGACTTATGTATTCAATTGGAATGTTAAGTGTGCAATTTCAAATATGAATTTCCTGCCACGCCTGTCTTATATTTTTTAGCTCCTCCCCATAAAAATCCCTCAAACCCTTTCCCAGTCCTTGAATGTAATGTTGTATTCAGTCATGGCCAAAAGTTTTGAGAATGACACAAATTTTGGTTTTCACATAATTTGTTGCTTAAGGTTTTTTTTTTACATGTTTTAATCAGATGTTTCTATTGTTACTGAAGTATAATCAGCATTTCGTACATTTTTAAACTTTTTATAAGGTTTAGTTAATTAAATAATGTTTAAGACTGTCATTATGGCTGAGGCACTTAAAGGGATTTTCCAATCTCAGAATTTCCTTACATATGTACTGTATTAAACTGTCCTGTAGATGGGATTCTGACCAGCCAATCACAGCAATGTGTCAATAAAGTTAATAAGAAAAAAAGGTAGCATGCAGCTAATAGTTGTTAGCACAGCGGAGTTTTAGAGGTAGCGAGGTAGGGTGTTAGTGTAGCCGGTTTCAAAGTGTTTGGTGACAACTGATCCTGTTTTAGAGGAAAATAAATCGTATAGAGTAGTTTTATACGTGGGGAGGTAGTGTCTTTTTTTTTTGCATAAAAAAACCTACTATCACTGGGTTATTTCTAGTACATTGGGGGACCGTACGTTGCATTGTTGGTGACGTCTGTTTTTTGTTTGTAAAAAAATACCGTAGTTATTGGCGTCTTGTAAATTTATAGGGGGAGGGCATTAGTGTAGTGAACGTCTGTAATTTTTTTATACAAACTTATTTTTTTACATCTGTTTTTTCTTTTCATTTTTTTCTTCTAAGTGTTCTTCTACATTTTTCTAAGAGTAAAGATAAAGAGGGGCGCACCAATATATAATATCACAGTCACCATCAAGGGGTGCAATACCTAGTCTACATGTAGAACATAACAAAGGAAAAGAGAAAGGGTAGACTAAAAATGGTATGCACAACCCCAAATATAGAGACAATCGGTAACTCCATAAAGCAAAACACCTTTATTAAACACCTCAAAAGACATGTTAAAAACATCTAAAATCAAATATCAAAATTTTAGATGCTTCTACATTTTTCTCTCCACTTTTTTCTCTGTTTTTTTACAATAAATAATACCCTATACACAAGCCCCACACATTACACGTATAAAAGCACCACTTACACACACATCCCCGAGGTCTGGAAAAATAAAATAAAAATGGCCCATTCATCATCGTCAATAACGCTATTCACCAGAGGAGGCGTATGCCTTCCTTGCCTCCAACATGGATTCAGTCAGTGAGGAAGATCCCACATTCATCTATTCCTCCTCATCTAGTGAGGAAGGACCCCCAGCACGGCACCCTAGGACCCAGGCAACTCCAGCAGCAATTGATCCCATATGGATTGCACCCCCAAAAATTATCAGCCCGCCATTCCCGATCTCATCGGCAGCTCAGGAATCCAGTTTGACACCACTGGCCTCACTGAAATTGACTTCTTCAAATTCTTTTTCAAAGAGAAAAAAATAAATATTATAGTGCCCCAGACAAACTTGAATGCCCATCAATTTTTCACCCAAAATCCCACGTTGTCATACGCCAGATGGACCCCTGTAAATGCAGCAAAGATGATGACATTTTGAGGAATTTAAAACCAGAGCTTCCGCAATACTGGAGTACTGATATTCTCTACAGTACATCGATATTCCGTATGGCCATGACAAGGACACGATTTCCAAAAATGTTTGCGCTATAGTGATAATACACAGTGTCCTCCCCGTTATGATCCAAACTTTGATGGTCTATGTAAAATTCGGCCAGTGACTGAACACTTCAGCAGAAAATTTGGTGAGGCGTACACACCCCAAAGGGACATCACTATAGATGAATCTCTGGTTCATTTCAATGGGAGGCTAAAATTCCGACAATAGCTGCCCAGTAAGAGGGCCAGGTACGGAATTAAACTGTACAAATTGTGCGAGAGTACCTAGGTACACCCACAGATTTAGGGTCTACGAGGGTAAAGACACCCAGATTAACCCCCTTGAATGCCGCCCCGTCCTGAGGGTGAGTGGGAAAATTGTGTGGGAATTGCTGCACCCACTGCTGGATAAGGGTTATCACCTCTACATTGACAACTTTTACACCAGCATCCCACTCTTCAAGGTCCTCTCTGCAAGAGGTACAGTTGCATGTGGCACAGTGCGAAAAAATCAGCGAGGCCTCTCTAAGCTGCTAATTGGGCAAATTCTGAGAAAAGGCGAAAGAAGAACCCAATGTAGCAACAACATGCTGGTGGTCAAGTCTAAGGACAAAAGGGATGTCATTATCTTAAACACTATGCACCGTGACAACAGCTCCCTTGTTACTGTTCATGGGACCACAGCACAAGTCCCAAAGCCAGAATGTATCTTGGATTGCAATCGGTACATGGAAGTGTAGATCTTTCAGATCAGATCCTCAAACCATACAGTGTCATTCAAAAAGCTAAAGTATGGTACAAAAAATTGGCCGTGCACATTGTAAAGATGGCACTGTACAATGCTTTTCTTGCTGTTTCGATCTGCAGGCAATATCAGGACTTTCCTTCAGTTTCAGGAGGTAGTCATCAAGGCCCTAATATTTGGCACTGAGGAAGGTGAGAGTCCCAGTACTTCTAAAGATATAATGCCCGTATTGTCCCAGGTCAAAATTTCCCAGAACAGGTTCCCCAAACAGCGAAGAAAGGACGATCACAAAAACGGTGTAGAGTATGGTCCAAAAGGGGAATCCGAAAGTACAAAACTTACCATTGAGAAACCTGGCCTTTGCATTAAGGATTGCTTCAAATTATACCACTCATCCACAAATTAATAAAATTTGTTTTTACCCTGTTGACACAACACACTTTTATGATCTGATGTACCCCGCACATCTTACACATAACACCATATTATAAATTCATGCATCAGTAAAACCAAAAGCATTATAATCATGACTCTAAAACTATGCCTCTAGATAAATTCCATCAGTGGTCTAGTTTCCAAAATGGGGTTACTACTGTATAGGCACATCAGGGGCTCTGCAAAAGCGACATGATGCCCGCAGACCATTCCATCAGAGTCTGCATTTCAAAACGTCACTCCTTCCCTTATGAGCCCTGACGTACGCCTAAACAATGGTATTCCTCCACATATGGGGTATCTGCGTACTCGGGAGAAAATGCAAAACAATTTTAGTGGTCCATTTTCTCCGTTTACCCTTATGAAAATAAATAAATTGGGGCTAAAAGATCATTTTTGTGGAAAAAATGTGATGTTTTATTTTCATGGCTCTACATTATAAACTTCTGTGAAGCACCTGAGGGTTCAAAGTGCTCACCACACATCTAGATAAGTTCCTTGAAGGGTCTAGTTTAAAAAATGGGGTCACTTGTGGGAGTTTTCCACTGTTTAGGCACATCAGGGGCTCTTCAAATGCGACATGACGTCCACTCTCGATTCCAGACAATTTTGTGTTCAAAAAGTCATAAGGTGCTCCTTCCCTTCTGAGCCCTGCTGTGCGCTGAAACAGTGGTTTTCCCCCACATATGGGGTATCAGCGTTCTCAGGAAAACATGCAGAACAACTTTAGCTGTCAATTTTGTTTTGTTACCCTTGTGAAAATAAAAAAATCGGGACTAAAAGATAATTTTTGTGGAAAAAACAAATGTTTTTTTATTTTCACGGATATGCATTATAAACGTCTGTGAAGCACCAGGGGGTTCAAAGTGCTCACCACACAGCTAGATAAGTTCCTTGAAGGGTCTAGTTTCCAAAAAGGGGTCATTTGTGGAGGTTTCCCACTCTTTAGGCACATGACATGGCGTCCGCTCTCAATTCCAGCGAATCAAAAAGTCAAAAGGTGCTCCTTCCGTTCCGTGAAAATAGTGGTTTTCCCCCACATATGGAGTATCGTCGTACTCAGGAGAAATTGCACAACTTTTGTGGTCCATTTTCTCCTTTTACCCATGTGAAAATTACAAAATTGGGGCTAAAAGATCATTTTTGTGACTTAAAAGTTAAATGTTCATTTTTTCCTTCCACGTTGCTTCAGCTCCTGTGAAGCACATGAAAGGTTAATAAACTTCTTGAATGTGGTTTTGAGCACCTTGAGGGGTGCAGTTTTTAGAACTTTTGGGTATATTCTGTTATATAGACCCATCAAAGTGAATTCAAATGTGAGGTGGTCCCTAAAAAAAAGTTTTTGTAAATTTTGTTGGAAAGATGAAAAATTGCTGGTCAACTTTTAACCCTTATAACTAGACGTGAGCGGATATCTTCTGCTCCCTCCTTATTCGGCAAGCTATAGCACTTACCAAAGAAGCTGCAGTGGGAACCCAGATACCTGGAGCGCTCCAATAATCAGGTGTCCGGTGTTGTGAATTCCACTCTTGGGCTCCCTCCGGTGGTTGTAAGTAGCATTTTTGTGAGTTCTGCTCTTTGGCTCCCTCCTGTGGTTTTTAGTGGTATGGCTGCTTCTTGGATTTAGCTTCAGCAGCTGTTTTCACTGATCGTCTTTCTGGCTCGGCTATATTAGTCTGGCCTTATCCCTCATTCAATGCCAGTTGTCAATTGTTCCTGCCTGGAGTCATTGCTCTTTGGACTTTCCTGACACTCTGACCAGTTCATCAAAGCTAAGTCCTTGCTTGTCCTTTCGCGGTTCTCTTGTTGTGGACTTTGTTGTTCAGCACTTTCTTTGATTTTGTTCATTTGTCCAGCTTTTCAGTATGGATCTATTCAGTTAAGCTGGAAGCTCTGGGCAGCAGAGTTTGCCCTCCACACCTTTAGTCAGGTGTGGAGATTTTTGCATTTCTCTGCGGTGGACTTTTTCTAGTTTTTATTACTGACCGCACAGCGTTCTGTTCTGTACTATTTCTATCTAGCTAGAAGTGGCCTCCTGTGCTTAATCTTGTTTCATACTACGTATGTCATTTCCTTCTCCTCTCACAGTCATTATTTGTGGGGGGCTAATCTATCCTTTGGGGATTTTCTCTGAGGCAAGATAGTTTTCCTGCTTCTATCTTTAGGGGTAGTTAGCTCTTAGGCTGTAACGAGATGCCTAGGCCGAGTTAGGAGCATTCCACGGCTACTTCTAGTGTTGTGTTGAGCTTAGGGACTGCGGTCAGTATAGTTGCCACCTGCTCAGAGCTAGATGCATGTCGCTCCCTAATCACCAGATCATAATAGTCCGGCACTGCAGCTGCATGTGTCATGGCTGTGTAACAGTCACAACACACAGGCTCTCCATGCATGTGCAGTGCCCCAGGGTCCTGGTCGTTGCAGTAATGTCGTTCTTCCACCAGGGGGAGTGATGTTATGTCTGAAGGCAATAAAGGAGATCACTTTGCCAGGTATCACAAACCACACAACACACTTCACACTCCGGTCCACCATGGGGAGCTATGCTCCTATTTAGTAGGGCACTCTTCATAATTAGGTAAAACTGGTAGTCTGGATAGGATGTTAGGCAGAAGCTGACTGGGTTTCACCCAGGCTGCACCAGTCTGGCGGAAGCTGGCTGGGTGTTACACCCGGTCTGTTTACTGTACCTCCAGGGGGTCTCCGTTGGGACTTTCGCTCTGTACTGGCTTCACGCTGTCTGGACGCAGACCCCACCCCTCCTTCCTCTCCTGCTTCCTGGCGTGCGGCCAGCAGGTTCCCTGGCAGGGTTCTTAGGTCGCATGCTCGCTCGATCCCAGTCTCTTAAAGAGACGGTGTGCATTTTCCAAATGTTGCCTCTAACCAATGGCGTGTGTTTGTCTATTATTTCTAGCCCATCCACCATAGGGATGGCGCCGGAGCAACAAGTATCTACTGTTGTCTTCTGTTTCTGAAGTATCTGCAAGGAACTCCGCTTATTCTGTCTGTCTCCACAGATCTTTTGCTACCAGTTACCCGGCTATTCTGGACTGCATCCGCAGCATCTACGCTGGACCCATCTAGTCCTGCCAGTCCGCCAGCCTCACTTCCGGACCACGCCAGGACCCCCGGCGCCGGCTTCTACACCCGGAATCCTCCAGTCAACTCTGCAATACCCGCTAACCTTGCTGGTCCGCCTGTTCCGCTGGGACAGCCGCCACGAGTACGTGGTCTAACTGAAGGTAGCACCCGTCTCCTCCAGGCATTCCATTCTGTCCCTGTTCGAGGGGACTTACTACGGGTGTCTGGGGCTCACGCAGTAACGCCCCCTTCGGAGCCCCCCGGACTGTGGTCTAGTGGTTCCACATCAAACCTTAATAAATACGAATGTGAACTTCTACATCTGTGCCTCCGTTTCCATTTGTTACACTGGGCTTCACCCAGAGAGCTGCTATCTGAGCTCCACTCAAGTAGTGGGTCCCTGACAGGGGTGGGATCCTGTCAGAGGCCTAGACAGAAGGACACGGAGCTGCGCCTGCTTACCGATGCGGCAGCATCCTAAGAAAGAGAAATTGAAGGGAATTGCGTTGCAGAGAGTGAGAAACTAAGTCATAGCAAAAGGAGAGGAAACCAGAAGGAGTTTTGCCCTGTAAAAGGCTGCCTCCTTCTGAGGCGCAGAAGCCGGTAGCCGGAACACCGAGGGAGTCATCGTCTCCAAGCCTGGCTCCAGAGACCGGCAGGACAGCCAATTCCATATTAGTTGCCTGACCTTTTACCCAGGAGGCACGGTGGCAACTGTGGGGGCCGGGGTGTGCTAGAGTCCCTGTAAAAAGCCTCAGGCCATCAGTCATACGGGTTCCTATCCATCTGGGGGACAGAGAGAAAGACATAACATCTAGAACACCAACAACAGTTGTGAGGACCATATGAGAAGTTCAGCAGTAAGGTACTACAACATCCAGGCACTAGAGGAAGGCTACTGATTTCCACCTGGATAAGGGGACTCTGGATTTGCCTTCAGACCGGCCGGACTCTGCCTGCCCTGTGATCCGGTGCCCTGGACTGTGGTTGCTGAAGCCTTCAGTAAAAAAGTAAAGAGACTGCACCCTTGTGTCCTCGTTCTTCACTGCGCCTCACACCATCCACCATCTACACTCTGGGAAGCCCTGGGGACATACTTCACCTGTGGGAAGGTATACCAACTAGCTGCCATAACATCACCCCAGCGGACCCCAAAGCAGCGTAGGTCACCCTGATCGAATACCACAGATGGCATCAAGAACATTATCCCTTTAAAGACCTAACCCCTTTTATCAACAGACGCCCCTAGGGCCACGGACCGTGTCAGCCACCGTGACATTCCCCTCGAGAACCGAAGGGCCTGGCTCCGAGTACCCCACTGCCCTACGGGGGCGCTCCACATGTGTTGTGACTGTCAGGAATGCACCGCTCCTGCAACCCAGCTTCTTCTATTGAGCTTCTAAAGATTGACAGTTCAGAACAGTGTCATGGTCGCATCGCTGGTCCGTACTGTGCTCTCTCCCAGGTTGCTAAAAGAGACAGCTTTGCTTCGGTAGAATGAGAGATGCCCAGGGGATTGAGGCTGGTCAAATCCAGTAATTCAGTCAGCTTCAAGAAATTCTCACGGTGATCTGCTGTGAACTCACTGAACTGAACTGCGGTGACCTCATCACTGACTTTCCCACGGCGCTCAGGTCACTGCAGTTCAGCCCAGCTGGAAACGCAGCCTCAGTGACCAGAGATAACCTCGATGACGTCACCGCCTGTCAAGGATGCTGCACTCGCAGCAGCTCATTTGCTAGTAGTTCTCACCCTTGACGGTCGCATCTTGGCACCGTCCAAGTTGAAAAATATTTATCCCCCAGACATGCATTATGGTGTGAGACAGAACGATGGATAGGTGATGGATATTGTTGCTTTTTTATTTCAGTTTTATATCAGGAGATGAGGGATTTAGTGGAAAAAAGCATTAGGTGAGTATAACTGTGTTTGTTATTTTTAAATAAAAAAAAACTGTTTTTTTGTTTTATTTCTAATACAAGACTTTATTCTGGCTGTGTCTTTATTTACCATGTAACTATAGGATTAGTAAAGGATAGGTGCCTTATAGACGCCTCTCCATTACTAAGTCGTGGGTATGATGCCACCTGACAATACAAAGGTGACATCAACCCCACAAATATGAAAACCACTTGCCACCACTACAGGGCAAGTGGGAAGAGCCAGGCAAAGGGCCAGAATTGTCACATCCAATAGATGCACCTTTTCTGGGCAGCTGCGGGCTGATATTGACCCCCCAACCTAAACATATCAATGGCCCCTCACCAGCCTGAGAATACCAGCCCCCAGCTGTCAGCTTTAGCAAGGTTGGTTGTCAAAAATGGGAGGGACCCTATGCCGTTTTTTTTTTAATTATTTAAATGGTTATAGAAAATATAAAAGAACCTATGCCGGGGTTTTTATTTCTTTTATAGCGCAGGTGGCGGGTGAGGAATACTCCCATCAGCCGCTCCTGCTCTCACTGTTATTAGCGGCAGCAGGTTTAGGCTGATGGAAGTAATAGTCCCATCAGCTGCCACCTGCTCGCATTGTTCTCACTTGAATACAACTCTCATTATTCTCCCCTGCTCGCGCCGATCACCGTCAGAGCAGGGGAGAATGATGAGAGCCATCTTCAGCACTGGGGAACAGTGCTTAAGGTACCGCTTCTTCCCTGGTGCCCATGAGTGTGGTACTGATGCAGCACATGGTTGCCACACCGCACGTGTGCCGCAAGTATTACGCACACGAACACTGAAATCTGCAGTATCTTTTTTTCCGGTACTGGAAATATCAGGACGTTAGAAACCAGCCTAAAGCATACAGTAGATCTTGCTTCTTGCCCAGTTAACCGGATACGGTAGGATTGCAGGGTGGTCGGTGACCTATACAACAAGATGTACACTATAAAATAAAAAATACCTATGTTCTTGAATAAATTGCAAAGTTGCTTGCTTTCACAAGTACTTTGCAATGTTACCCATTTCTAAAACGCCTTTAATGCCTATGACCCTAGGAAGGGATGGTCTAAAAACTCATGTGGGTGTAGCATGAACTTGTACTTTTGTCCACAGAGTGGAATTCTTTGCAATCGATCTTGGAATCATTGTTTCAGAAATGTGCCAAGAAGTCGGAGCCTATTACATTCCCATGTACTGTAACATCATCTGAGTTTACTTAGAGACCCTTATTTGTCAAACCTTAATTTCACTTCCCCCACTAGATGTCAGCCTTTCTATCTAAATCTGTTCCTACTTTATAAAGGAACTATCAAGAAAAGGTTAAATTTGTGCAAAGCAGAAATTACAGTATGGTAACTCAAAAATGTTCCGCTCTGCCTTCTGCAATCTATTCATGCTTGGAATGGTAGTGAATTACCCTTCTAGAAATTGCTGTGCACCAAAACTGTTCCGTCGCACTCAATCTTAGAGCCACTTCCAGAAAATTGAAAGTTATGTGAAAAAAACCCTGATGTACATTATGATGATCCCGGGACCTTTTGTACTCACAACTTGATAGTCTGATATTAAGCACTGAGGAGAAAATAACAAAAAAATGGTTTTATTTATTTAAAGGGGATCTGTTAGTAGGATCCATCCTCCTAAACAGTCTATATGGGCATGTAGGTCATAGGAAATGATACTTTGATATCTGCAATCCGATGTCTTATTCAGGAGAAATATATGTTGTTCTTACATGTAAATGAACTGTTAAGATCTGCGGGCCGGACATAGATCTCCCTGAGAATCTGTCTCCAGAGATTATTGTAAATGAAATGAGGAGTTACCAGTGTGAGACAAGAAATAACTGACAGTCTGCTCTCCTGATCTACTTGTCTCACACTGATAACGCCCCTTTTTCTTTAAAATAAGCTCTGGAGGCAGATTCTCAGGGAGATCTATGTCCAGCCCATAGATCTTAAGAGCTCATTAACATATTAAGAAAAAAGATGGATTTCTCCGGCATGAGACATCGGATCGCAGATATCAAAGTAATTTTATTCAGCTTCCTATGACTTACATGTCCAAGGTTGGTCCTACTGACAGATTCTCTTTAAAGGAATCTGTCACCAGGTTTTTGCTATGTTATCTCAGTGCAGCATGCTGTATGGACAAAGACACTAATTCCAGCGATGTGTCACTTGTTAGTATTGAAAGCAGTCTTCCATTTGTCACCCTGCCAAATGCATATGAGGTTATATGCCCCTCTCAAGTCAAGTTTGTAAAGCTATTTAGCTCCAGATAGTTGGTCAGGTATATATGGGGTAAAGGATAGGGATTGTGAACCTTGATTTTATTAATCTCCATAAAATCCAAGCATGGATTCAACCTTACATCTTTTTTATTTAACAAAAAAAATAGACGTTAACTGGAGAGGTAGATGGCTGTATGTGACCCTCAGCCAGACTCTTTTGAATATATTCCTTTAACAACTCCCTATCTGGAGGAGAAAAGTCAAACAAATGAGATTTAGGCATTTTAGCTCCTGGTATGAAGTTGATAGCACAATCATATGACCTATGCAGTGGTAGAACATCACCAGGGCTGCCACCAGGAATTTCAGAGCCCCATACTGACATCATTTTTCGACCCCATTGAGAATCCACCCAGGGTTCACTCCAGCTCCGCCTCAACCCCTCGAACCTTCCACAGTCCCACCTCCCACTTTTGGAAAAATTAAACCTTTTCACCACATCCTTACCAATCACACATTAACAGTCTCCATCAAACACCAGATCACATACATAGCCAGCAGCTTTTATTTTGTCCAAAAGATTTTTTAAACTGCCACCATGACAAGGTAGACTTTTAGCCAGGCCCTACTCTACTCCGACCCATTAAACATTTCTTAGAATATGCCCAATGCTCTTTTTAGGTTTATTTTTATTTATTTTTTTTTTTAAGGGAATGTGTCATACATTTTTTAAGATAACCAATAATACCACATACAAGAGACAAATATCGCCACACCATGACCAGATCACATATTACCATCACATAGAGACCAAATAATACCACATACGAGGAACAAATGCCGCCACACCATGGCCAGACCACATATTACCGCCACATAGTAAGAGAATACTGATCATTAATAAAAAAAAAAAAAAAACACAATACCAATATTGCCAAAAGTGTCATTATACACAGGAGCTCTGTACATAATGTCAGTGTACACGTAATACAGGGATCACAGTGACATTATACAAAGAAGCTCTGTACCCAGTATATAGTTTATAGTGTCAGTGTATAGGTAACACACTGAATCGCTTTCCTTCTTCATCCAGATCGCAGACTGCCATCACTTCTTCCAGCCAGTACTCGTCTCTGCAGAAAATAACACACAGTTATCTAGAGTACCGCTTCCAGAACACAGTCCCCACTTTTCCCCCAACTTTTACACTATGTTGGATGAAGAAAAAAGGGACATAGTGCTGCCCTGTACAGTAATAGGACCCACTCGTTGAAAACAGTATACTCAAAAATAAAATACATCACATCAGCAATAATATCTCTTAATTAGCCCCTACAGTAATAATTTCCCACATCTTGGCCCCTTCCTGTAATAATGTCCCACATCTTGACCCCTTCTGGTAAAAAAGTCCCACATCCTGGCCCCCATTAACCATGGCAGGCTCAATACTAACTTTGCAGGTAGAGAACAAAAAAACATAATGAAATGGACTCATATACATTCTCAACCTTCAAAATAATGTAATTTTGTGAAAAAAGAGAATTGTCAATAGCAGGGAATGGGAAGGCCGAGAGTAGATATATCATAACCACAATTTCCAACAAAATCATGATCAATTAGATTCAACAAAGGACCCGAAACCACAAATGCAGGTGGAAAAATAAAACCAGACTTACGGTAGTTTCCAGGTATACCTCTACCTCTATGTCTCTTGTTTTTTCTTTAGAAATTAATTATTAAATTTAAATATTGAATTATTACATGACCAGAACAACCAAAATATAAGCAAAAAAAGGCTGATGCTCCGATTTCTGTACCCCCTCTGAGATCTCTGCAAGCACCAACTTGCATAGGTTCAACAGTTTCAACAAACGGGGAAGATGCCCCTGAAACACCTTTAAATGTGTCTCTATCTCTCAGGCGTATGTCTAAATGAACAGCG
Organism: Ranitomeya imitator; assembly: GCF_032444005.1. NCBI lineage: Eukaryota > Metazoa > Chordata > Amphibia > Anura > Dendrobatidae > Ranitomeya > Ranitomeya imitator. Next base: position 176,470,167 of record NC_091288.1, on the reverse strand, counting down.
AGTCTCATAACTTCTTCCAGGGACTGTGGACAGGATCTGTAAGTCATCATGTCTTTAATCTTTTCCAAAAATCCTAGACAGAACTGACTACAAAGAGCGTTGTCGTTCCAGGAGGTCTCTGCTGCCCAGTGTCTAAACTCAGAGCAGTAGTCCTCAGCTCTACAGCCTTCTTAAACCCATAGATGGTTCTTGGTTTCAGCCACAGTGACTTTGTCAGGTTCATCATAAATGAGACCAAGAGTCAAGAAAAATGCCTCAAAAAAGGACAACTCCAGGGAACCTCAGGCAAAGAAAATGCCCATTATGTTAAGTTCCCTATATTATTTTTATGCATTATTGTTGCTTATTCATTTATTACAAGGTATTTGCTTATTATGTTTCTGTATTGGGTTTTGAAAGAAAATGCTCAAGCCTCTGGATCTCCATGAAGTAAAGACAAAACAATGCCTATTTTCTGACTCATGAATCCAGAAGATACCAGATATAGGCGAAAGTATAACTTACACGAGGCAGAAAAGATAGAAAACCTACTTCTGTGCCCGTCGGACCAATCCAGCAATTTTACCTTGGGCTCTAACTTGACACTCTGATTGCTTGAGTCACTTGTGGTGGCAGAAGTTGTGTGCTCTTGTTGATACTTGACATCCACAATCTTAAAGGACAAGGCATGTAGTTGTGTGGCCAAGGCGCTAACTGACTGTATGCAGACGCCCCAGCACACACTTTATGGGCTGGCTATAAGGTTATGATTGTACTCACACTGGTAACAGAGGAAGGAAAGAACTAACAAAGAGAAAATCTGCACCTATACCCAACTGGTTCCTGTACAGACTAGTAAAGGCCCTAGGCACACAACTAAAAACACCTGCTCAGACCTGGCTCCCTAAAAAGCCATCGAGGGGTTCCTCGTACCTCTTAAGGAACCAGAGGAGAAGCAGCAACACGTGTCCAACAAAGGTAGAGGAAAGTGTGCAGGTAGACACAGAACCCAGGGTAAGAAACTATATCTTGTTCACAAAGTATAGAAAGGCATAAATAAGGTAGAACCAAAAAAACAGACAGAATGAGTGAAACCTCCCAAACATGGAGAAGAACGGAAAGGTGCTGGGGAGCAAAACTCACAGATTTGCAGCAGGAAAAACAACTGGGGCTTACCTGATAAGGTAAATGCCTAACTGAGGAGCTGGAACTCCAAACACCAATCTATATATCAGTATAGCCAGCAAGTAAGTTAAGTGAAAGGTGAACATATAAAGCCCATCCCAAAATGTGATAGGACAGAGCCAAAAGGGAAAATGGATAACACATGGAGAGAAGCCAACGAAGAAATGAAAATCAAGACAAAAGAAACCATCGGAATTTGGACAGAAAGGGCTATAGCCAAGCAGAGAGGGAAACCCATTGTGCAGCAACAAGGTCACCGAATCAAATCCGAAACCGAGCCATGACACTGGTACATTGTTGTGAATTCTGTGGCTGAGTTCACTTCTGAGGTCACAAGTGGTATTGCAGTCTCTGGGCTTCCTCCCTCAGGTGTTTTGGTGAGCTCGTTGGCTGCCTTGCTATTTAGCTCCACCTGAGTCTGTCTTCCTTGCTCCTTGTCAATGTTCCAGTGTTGGATCTGAGCTACTGCATCTTTCCTTGGGCCTGCTGCTCTGCTAGATAAGTGCTTCTAGTTTGTTTTCTGTTTTTTCTGTCCAGCTTGCTATTAACTTTTGCTGGAAGCTCTGAGAAGCAAAGGGGTGCACCGCCGTGCTGTTAGTTCGGCACGGTGGGTCTTTTTGCCCCTTTGCGTGGTTTTCGTTTTAGGGTTTTTTGTAGACTGCATAGTTCTCTTTGCTATCCTCGCTCTGTCTAGAATATCGGGCCTCACTTTGCTGAATCTATTTCATTCCTACGTTTGTCTTTTCATCTTGCTAACAGTCATTATATGTGGGGGGCTGCCTATTCCTTTGGGGTATTTCTCTGAGGTAAGTCAGGCTTGTATTTCTATCTTCAGGCTAGTCAGCTCCTCAGGCAGTGCCGAGTTGCATAGGTAGTTATAGGCGCAATCCACTGCTGCTTATAGTTGTGTGAGGATAGATCAGGTACTGCAGTCTACAGAGATTCCACGTCTCAGAGCTCGTCCTATTGTTTTTGGTTATTGCCAGATCTCTGTATGTGCGCTGATTACTGCACGCTGTGTTGCCTGATTGCCAGCCATAACAGTACAAGGAGCCACACCAATGATTCCCAATAGAGGGAAAAAAGAAATCCTGACATCATTTTTTTTTCTTAGCTCTGTCTTCAGTCTTTTTTTTCCCCTAGACATTAGAGTGCTTCAGGACACAGCTGTGGACATGGATATTCAGGCTCTGTGCTCCTCAATGGATAATCTCGTTGTAAATGTACAAAAGATTCAAGATACTATTGATCAGAAATCGATGCTAGAACCAAGAATTCCGATTCCTGATTTGTTTTTTGGTGACAGAACTAAGTTCCTGAGCTTCAGAAATAATTGTAAGCTATTTTTGGCCTTGAAACCTCATTCTTCTGGTAATCCTATTCAACAGGTTTTGATTATTATTTCTTTTTTGCGCGGCGACCCACAGGACTGGGCGTTTTCTCTTGCACCAGGAGATTCTGCATTGAGTAATGTTGATGCATTTTTCCAGGCGCTGGGATTGCTTTACGATGAGCCTAATTCAGTGGATCAGGCTGAGAAAAATCTGCTGGCTTTATGCCAGGGTCAGGATGATGTAGAAGTATATTGTCAGAAATTTAGAAAGTGGTCAGTACTCACTCTGTGGAATTAATCTGCACTAGCGGCTTTGTTCAGAAAGGGTCTCTCTGAAGCTCTTAAGGATGTAATGGTGGGATTTCCTATGCCTGCTGGTTTGAATGAGTCTATGTCCTTGGCCATTCAGATCGGTCGTCGCTTGCGCGAGCGTAAATCTGTGCACCATCTGGCGGTATTGTCTGAGAGTAAACCTGAGCCTATGCAGTGCGACAGGACTATGACTAAAGTAGAACGGCAAGAACACAGACGTCTGAACAGACTGTGTTTCTATTGTGGTGATTCTACTCATGCTATTTCTAATTGTCCTAAACGCACTAGGCGGTTCGATAGCTCTGCCGTTATTGGTACTGTACAGTCCAAATTCCTTTTGTCCATTACCTTAATGTGCTCTTTGTCATCGTATTCTGTCATGGCGTTTGTGGATTCAGGCGCTGCCCTGAATCTGATGGATTTGGATTATGCTAAACGTTGTGGATTTTTCTTGGAGCCTTTGCGGTGTCCTATTCCGTTGAGAGGAATTGATGCTACACCTTTGGCCAAGAATAAGCCTCAGTACTGGGCCCAGCTGACCATGTGCATGGCTCCTGCACATCAGGAAGTTATTCGCTTTCTGGTACTGCATAATTTGCATGATGTGGTCGTGTTGGGGTTGCCATGGCTACAAACCCATAATCCAGTATTGGATTGGAACTCTATGTCGGTAACCAGCTGGGGTTGTCAGGGAGTACATGGTGATGTTCCATTTTTGTCTATTTCGTCATCCATTCCTTCTGACATCCCAGAGTTCTTGTCGGACTTTCAGGATGTATTTGAAGAGTCCAAGTCTGATGCCCTACCTCCGCATAGGAATTGTGATTGTGCTATCGATTTGATTCCTGGTAGTAAATTCCCTAAGGGTCGTTTATTTAATTTGTCCGTACCTGAACACACCGCTATGCGCAGTTATGTGAAGGAGTCCCTGGAGAAGGGACATATTCGCCCATCGTCGTCACCATTGGGAGCAGGGTTCTTTTTTGTAGCCAAGAAGGATGGTTCGCTAAGACCGTGTATTGATTACCGCCTTCTTAATAAGATCACTGTTAAGTTTCAGTATCCCTTGCCATTGATTTCTGACTTGTTTGCTCGGATTAAGGGGGCTAGTTGGTTCACCAAGATAGATCTTCGTGGTGCGTATAATCTGGTGAGAATCAGGCAGGGAGATGAATGGAAAACGGCATTTAATACGCCCGAGGGTCATTTTGAGTATCTGGTGATGCCGTTCGGACTTGCCAATGCTCCATCTGTTTTTCAGTCTTTTATGCATGACATTTTCCGTGAGTATCTGGATAAATTCTTGATTGTTTACTTGGATGACATTTTGATCTTCTCAGATGATTGGGAGTCTCATGTGAAGCAAGTCAGAATGGTTTTCCAGGTACTGCGTGCTAATTCCTTGTTCGTGAAGGGATCAAAGTGTCTCTTCGGTGTGCAGAAAGTTTCATTTTTGGGGTTCATCTTTTCCCCTTCTACTATCGAGATGGATCCGGTTAAGGTTCAGGCCATCCAGGATTGGACTCAGCCGACATCTCTAAAAAGTCTGCAGAAATTCCTGGGCTTTGCTAATTTTTATCGTCGCTTCATCTGTAATTTTTCTAGCATTGCCAGACCATTGACCGATTTGACCAAGAAGGGTGCTGATTTGGTTAATTGGTCTTCTGCTGCCGTGGAAGCTTTTCAGGAGTTGAAGCGTCGTTTTTGCTGTGCCCCTGTGTTGTGTCAACCTGATGTTTCTCTTCCGTTCCAGGTCGAGGTTGATGCTTCTGAGATTGGTGCAGGGGCGGTTTTGTCACAGAGAGGTTCTGGTTGCTCAGTGTTCAAACCATGTGCTTTCTTTTCCAGGAAATTTTCTGCTGCTGAGCGTAATTATGATGTGGGCAACCGAGAGTTGCTGGCCATGAAGTGGGCATTCGAGGAGTGGCGTCATTGGCTTGAGGGTGCTAAGCATCGCGTGGTGGTTTTGACTGATCATAAGAACCTTACTTATCTTGAGTCTGCCAAGCGCTTGAATCCTAGACAGGCCCGTTGGTCGTTATTTTTTGCTCGTTTTGATTTTGTGATTTCATACCTTCCGGGCTCTAAAAATGTGAAGGCGGATGCTCTGTCTAGGAGTTTTGTGCCCGACTCTCCGGGGTTATCTGAGCCGGCGAGTATCCTCAAGGAAGGAGTCATTGTGTCTGCCATCTCCCCTGATTTGCGGAGAGTGTTGCAGAAATTTCAGGCTAATAAACCTGATCGTTGTCCGGCCGAGAAACTGTTCGTCCCTGATAGGTGGACTAGTAAAGTTATCTCTGAACTTCATTGTTCGGTGCTGGCCGGTCATCCAGGAATCTTTGGTACCAGGGAGTTGGTTGCTAGATCCTTCTGGTGGCCATCTCTGTCACGGGATGTGCGTGCTTTTGTGCAGTCCTGTGGAATTTGTGCTAGGGCTAAGCCCTGCTGTTCACGTGCCAGTGGGTTGCTTTTGCCCTTGCCGGTCCCGAAGAGGCCTTGGACACATATTTCGATGGATTTCATTTCTGACCTTCCCGTTTCTCAAAAAATGTCGGTCATTTGGGTGGTCTGTGATCGCTTTTCTAAAATGGTCCATCTGGTGCCCTTGGTTAAATTGCCTTCCTCCTCTGATTTGGTGCCTTTGTTCTTCCAGCATGTGGTTCGTTTACATGGCATTCCTGAGAATATTGTTTCTGACAGAGGTTCCCAGTTTGTCTCGAGGTTCTGGCGAGCCTTTTGTGGTAGGATGGGCATTGACCTATCTTTCTCCTCGGCCTTCCATCCTCAGACTAATGGCCAGACCGAACGAACCAATCAGACCTTGGAAACATATCTGAGATGTTTTGTTTCCGCTGACCAGGATGATTGGGTGTCATTTTTGCCGTTGGCTGAGTTCGCCCTTAATAATCGGGCCAGCTCGGCTACCTTGGTCTCTCCATTTTTCTGCAATTCTGGGTTCCATCCTCGTTTCTCTTCAGGACAGGTTGAGTCTTCGGACTGTCCTGGTGTGGATTCTGTGGTGGACAGGTTGCAGCAGATCTGGACTCAGGTGGTGGACAATTTGACCTTGTCCCAGGAGAAGGCTCAGCTTTTCGCTAATCGCAGACGCCGTGTGGGACCCCGACTTCGTGTTGGGGATCTGGTTTGGTTATCTTCTCGTCATATTCCTATGAAGGTTTCCTCTCCTAAATTTAAACCTCGTTTTATTGGTCCGTATAGGATTTCTGAGATTCTCAATCCGGTGTCTTTTCGTCTGACCCTCCCAGACTCCTTTTCCATACATAATGTATTCCATAGGTCGTTGTTGAGGAGATACGTGGCACCTATGGTTCCATCTGTGGAGCCTCCTGCCCCTGTTTTGGTGGAGGGGGAATTGGAGTATATTGTGGAGAAGATTTTGGATTCTCGTGTCTCTAGACGGAAACTCCAGTATCTGGTCAAATGGAAGGGTTATGCTCAGGAAGATAATTCCTGGGTTTTTGCCTCTGATGTCCATGCCCCAGATCTTGTTCGTGCCTTTCATGTGGCTCATCCTGGTCGGCCTGGGGGTTCTGGTGAGGGTTCGGTGACCCCTCCTCAAGGGGGGGGTACTGTTGTGAATTCTGTGGCTGAGTTCACTTCTGTGGTCACAAGTGGTATTGCAGTCTCTGGGCTTCCTCCCTCAGGTGTTTTGGTGAGCTCGTGTGCTGCCTTGCTATTTAGCTCCACCTGAGTCTGTCTTCCTTGCTCCTTGTCAATGTTCCAGTGTTGGATCTGAGCTACTGCATCTTTCCTTGGGCCTGCTGCTCTGCTAGATAAGTGCTTCTAGTTTGTTTTCTGTTTTTTCTGTCCAGCTTGCTATTAACTTTTGCTGGAAGCTCTGAGAAGCAAAGGGGTGCACCGCCGTGCTGTTAGTTCGGCACGGTGGGTCTTTTTGCCCCTTTGCGTGGTTTTCGTTTTAGGGTTTTTTGTAGACTGCATAGTTCTCTTTGCTATCCTCGCTCTGTCTAGAATATCGGGCCTCACTTTGCTGAATCTATTTCATTCCTACGTTTGTCTTTTCATCTTGCTAACAGTCATTATATGTGGGGGGCTGCCTATTCCTTTGGGGTATTTCTCTGAGGTAAGTCAGGCTTGTATTTCTATCTTCAGGCTAGTCAGCTCCTCAGGCAGTGCCGAGTTGCATAGGTAGTTATAGGCGCAATCCACTGCTGCTTATAGTTGTGTGAGGATAGATCAGGTACTGCAGTCTACAGAGATTCCACGTCTCAGAGCTCGTCCTATTGTTTTTGGTTATTGCCAGATCTCTGTATGTGCGCTGATTACTGCACGCTGTGTTGCCTGATTGCCAGCCATAACAGTACATGCCCACACCCTGACTAAGTGTGTGCAGTAGTTATATTCCAGGAGATGGGTTAACTCCTAACATACCAGCCACCTCTCTCCAGACCATTGATTTATATTCAACAGTTAACCGCTTCACCTCCCCTCTCTCTTAGCTCTTGACAAGCTGCTGTTATAAGTCTTGCTAAATTATCAGCCCCCACCATCCATAGCTCTCAGAGCAGATCTCCTAATCATGGCTTTTACTGTCCAGAGTTGTGGGCACTTTTTCAAATGCACTATTGTCACAATATCTAAATAAAGTAATAGCAGTGTAGACTCAGAACAAATCACGGATATCTAAATGTATTACAGAAGAACTTGTGCTGAGCTTTATAGTTCTACTAATTCTATCACTTTGCTTCTCACATAGCTGTCAGTGTCACTCAAGGAGTGCTCGCCCTGCCAGAAACTAGGAAACGAAAGGGACAGAAAAACTGTCAGCTGTTCAAAGGACAAGTAGAGAATAACATTTTTAAGTCCAGCCCTGTAGGCAATCTGGTGGGAAAATATAACACATCTTTGACATTTTGAATTTTAAGATACACTTTAAAGAATTTTTGGCGATGGACGTTGACTACATAAGGCCACTGAATAGAGAGCAGCGCTTTAATCAAATAAGTATAGATTAATAGTGTGATACCTACAACTGAAGCCCTTACTGAAATCATGTAAACGACTTATACTGCATTACAATGTATACAAATGTATGATTTATACAATTTGAGTATTTGGTATCTTGAGGTGAGACTTAAGAAATGGGACATCTGAATCTATATTGGGAAACAAGATATAGTTGCAGTTCCTCTTTTTTACAGTATCGGATTTATGCTACAACTTGAAAAATGTCTGGTCAGTTAAAGAAAAGTTGCACAACTTTCTAAAATCCAGTTAATTGTTGTCACGAACATGATTGTTGCATTGTGCCCACATACAGTTTTTTTGGAACCAGAAATCACATATAAAGAAAGAAAAGCCTAAAATGTATCAGTACAAGAAGAGTAACAAAATATTCGCTGCACTTTTCCTTACCACTCTGCTCTTTATATGATTGTTCTGCTCTTTAGTCTATAGTCACACATCCATGTGAGTATTACCACTCAAAAGAAATGGGCCATTTTTTTTCTTAGGTGTCCTCCCTGTTGCATCTGATTTTTTTTTCATCTGTTTTTTTTTTTTTTTACTGAAGCAGGCAGACAACTTTTCTTAACCATTAATTATTAATAATGTATCAATTAAAAACAGATGTAACTTGGGTGGAATTCTGAAGTACAAAATCTGTCTAACTAGTTTCATCTGTTTCTCATGGATCCCCATAGAGTTTAACACAGGGGGGAGAACCTTTTTTCTGCCACGAGCCTTTGCATATTTATACAACTCTTCGGAGGCCGTACAAATCGTGCCCTCTTCGGAGGCCCACAAGCTACATCCTGACGCTGACACTGGTGTCAGGACGCAATCTTTCATTTTACACACCTCAGCATTGAGTAGTGCGTGCACGTGCTCACAGAGCAAGAAGAGATTAACAGGAAAGCGGCCAGCAAAATACAGCTGCCGGACCAAGAACTGTAGTCACCAGGAATCTGTTCGGGGGCTGGATAAAAGATAACTGAGGGTCGTAAATTGACTTTGAGCCTGAGGTTCCCCACCGCTGCTATGAGAATAGGACATGCTCTGAGTCTTATGGACCAGGCGCTGTCCGACAAAAAAACAGACAGCACTAAGACGTGTGAATGTAGCCTTAGGCTCAATTTAGAGAGAGAAGTATCACAATTCCAATATGGACCATGATTTCTGGACCAGACACAGGGTTCCTGACCTAAAGTTAACAGCCATAGGAAAATAGGAAATTGGGGTCTGCACTTTAAGGCTGGGTTCACATTGCATTAAGTGCAGTCGGCTGACGGCATCCGTTACATAGCGGCACTAACGCTATGTAACGGATGCGTCATTATGTAGCGCATCGCTAATGCATGTCATAATCGGCATGCTTTAGTGATGTGCCGTCATTCTGTGACGGACCCTGGGACGCAGTCTGCAGCGTTTTTGGGTCCGTCACCGCTAGCACAGATAGAGCATCTGCACTAGCACGATCACATAAACGCAATATTTTTCGGCACTTGCGTTAACGCAGTCCGTTAGCGTATGCGCTGAACGGACTGCACTTAACGCAATGTGAACCTAGCCTAACCGTGATTTTTAGACTTACAAATTCAGCCTTATTTCTACAATTGTTCTTTCTCCTCTTGCTCTATGCCGCCAGACTCCTTCATACACATGTACATTCAGCTTAGCACACATCTAAGGTAAATGGGCATTCTTAGTCTAATCGCTTATCTACTCTATCAACATCTACATTCTTGGTTACTGCGTTCCTTACAATTCTATCTGTGCTTAATTTACTTTTAACTTCCAGAAACCATCTATCTGACTCAAGCTGTCTATGTATTACATGCACGGATGACCATTCCTGGGAGAGGGGATTAATAGTGTACCCTAGTACACCAACCAGACTAACAAGGTAATACCAACAGGTATAAAGGAAAATACCAAACATATAAATATATACGCATAAACATTTATATGCACACACATTTTATTAACTTTCTTCCATACCAACTGGGTTGCACTTCATCTGTTCTGCTGCTCCTGAGATTCCCGAATGTACCAAGTCCTTGCTGCCCACATGCTTTCCTGCTTGCTGCATGAACGGCAAGGGATCGGTGTGCCCAACTGGACCTGAGGATTAGAGGATCCATCTCACCAAGTGAGTCTCACACATGGACTGATCATTCATTCTCAAAATTCTCAATTAATGTACAAAATCTGTCTTCAGTTAATACATACCGTATATACTTGAGTATAAGCCTAGATTTTCAGCCCAAATTTTTGGGCTGAAAGTGCCCCTCTCGGCTTATACTCGAGTCACAGTCGGTGGCAGGGGCGGCGGGTGAGGGGGAGAGAGGATTGTCGCATACTCACCTAGTCCCGGCACTTCTGACACTCCCCCTGCCTGTCACACTGTCTTCGGGTGCCACAGCTCTTCCCCTGTACAGCGGTCACGTGGGACCGCTCATTAAACTTATGAATATGGACTCCACTCCCATAGGGGTGGAGCCGAATATTCATTCCTCTAATGAGCGGCGCCAGTGACCGCTGACAGAGGAAGAGCTGCCGCAGCCGAAGACAGTGTGACAGGCAGGGGCAGCGTCAGGAGCGCCGGGACTAGGTGAGTATGTCATATTTACCTGTCCACGTTCCACATGCCGGGTGCCGCTCCGTCTTCGCGTCCTCTTGCAGTGACTGTTCAGGTCAGAGGGCGCGATGACGTACTAGTGTGCGCGGCGCCCTCTGCCTGAACAGTCAGTGCGGAGAGATGCCGAGACGGGACGCTGGGGAGCTGCAAGCAAGAGAGGTGAGTATGTGTTTTTTTTTTATTGCAGCAGCAGCGTTATATATGGCACAGCTTTATAAGGAGCATCTATGGGGCCATAATGAACGGTGCAGAGCATTGTATATGGGGCACAGCTTTATATGGAGCATCTATGGGGCCATAATGAACGGTGCAGAGCATTATATATGGCACAGCTTTATATGGAGCATCTATGGGGCCATAATGAACGGTGCAGAGCGTTATATATGGCAAGCTTTATAAGGAGCATCTATGGGGCCATAATGAACAGTGCAGAGCATTATATATGGCTCAGCTTTATAAGGAGCATCTATGGGGCCATAATGAACAGTGCAGAGCATTATATATGGGGCACAGCTTTATATGGAGCATCTATGGGGCCATAATGAACGGTGCAGAGCATTGTATATGGGGCACAGCTTTATATGGAGCATCTATGGGGCCATAATGAACGGTGCAGAGCGTTATATATGGCAAGCTTTATAAGGAGCATCTATGGGGCCATAATGAACAGTGCAGAGCATTATATATGGCTCAGCTTTATAAGGAGCATCTATGGGGCCATAATGAACAGTGCAGAGCATTATATATGGGGCACAGCTTTATATGGAGCATCTATGGGGCCATAATGAACGGTGCAGAGCATTGTATATGGGGCACAGCTTTATATGGAGCATCTATGGGGCCATAATGAACGGTGCAGAGCATTCTATATGGGGCACAGCTTTATATAGATCATCTATGGGGCCATAATGAACGGTGCAGAACATTATATATGGCACAGCTTTATATGGAGCATCTATGGGGCCATAATGAACGGTGCAGAGCATTATATATGGCACAGCTATATATGGATCATCTATGGGGCAATAATCAACGGTATGGAGAATTATATATGGCACAGCTTTATATGGAACCTCCTTTGGGGCAATAATGAACGGTGTGGGGCATCTATTTTTATTTTTGAAATTCACCGGTAGCTGCTGCATTTTCCACCGTAGGCTTATACTCGAGTCAATAAGTTTTCCCAGTTTTTTGTGGCAAAATTAGGGGGGTCGGCTTATACTCGGGTCGGCTTATACTCGGGTCGGCTTATACTCGAGTATATACGGTACTTGATATGAGATGACAGTTGGTGCTTATAAAGTTCTATAGAGAATGTCATTGTCTAGCGCCTCCCTCCTCCTCATCTCCCCTCCCTCTATATATAATTTTAAATGCACCGACTGTCATCTTCTATCTCAGTAATGGGAAAATCTGTTTTTACTAAATACAAATTGTACCCATGAATTAAGAATGTAAGATCAACTCCAAGAGGAGAAACAAGCAGATTACTCTGATAAGATACGTTATAAAGTGACTTTTTTCATATGTACTACTGATTTATTAAATAAAAACTAAAACAACGTTCACTCTTTAACCCCTTAAGCCCCGAGGGTGGTTTGCACGTTAATGACCGGGCCAATTTTTACAATTCTGACCACTGTCCCTTTATGAGGTTATAACTCTGGAACGCTTCAACGGATCTTGGCGATTCTGACATTGTTTTCTCGTGACATATTGTACTTCATTTTAGTAGTAACATTTATTCGATATAACTTGCGTTTATTTGTGAAAAAAACGGAAATTTGGCGAAAATTTTGAAAATTTCGCAATTTTCCAACTTTAAATTTTTATGCCCTTAAATCACAGAGATATGTCACGCAAAATACTTAATAAGTAACATTTCCCACATGTCTCCTTTACATCAGCACAATTTTGGAACCAAAATTTTTTTTTGTTAGGGAGTTATAAGGGTTCAAAGTTGACCAGCAATTTCTCATTTTTACAACACCATTTTTTTTTAGGGACCACATCTCATTTGATGTCATTTTGAGGGGTCTATATGATAGAAAATACCCAAGTGTGACACCATTCTAAAAACTGCACCCCTCAAGGTGCTCAAAACCACATTCAAGAAGTTTATTAACCCTTCAGGGGTTTCACAGGAATTTTTGGAATGTTTAAATAAAAATGAATATTTAACTTTTTTTCACACAAAATTTATTTCAGCTCCAATTTGTTTTATTTTACCAAGGGTAACAGGATAAAATGGATGCCAAACATTGTTGTACAATCTGTACTGAGTACGCTGATACCCCATATGTGGGGGTAAACCACTGTTTGGGCGCATGGCAGAGCTCGGAAGGGAAGGAGCGCCATTTGACTTTTAAATGCAAAATTGACAGGAATTGAGATGGGACACCATGTTGCGTTTGGAGAGCCACTGATGTGCCTAAACATTGAAACCCCCCACAAGTGACACCATTTTGGAAAGTAGACACCCTAAGGAACTTATCTAGATGTGTGGTGACCACTTTGACCCACCAATTGCTTCACAGAAGTTTATAATGCAGAGCCGTAAAAATAAAAAATCATATTTTTTCACAAAAATGATCTTTTCGCCCCCAATTTTTTATTTTCCCAAGAGTAAGAGAAGAAATTGAACCTCAAAAATTGTTGGCCAATTTGTCCTGAGTACGCTGATACCCCGTATATGGGTGTAAACCATTGTTTGGGCGTATGGCAGAGCTCGGAAGGGAAGGAGCGCCATTTTACTTTTCAATGCAAAATTGACTGGAATTGAGATGGGATGCCATGTTGCGTTTGGAGAGCCCCTGATGTGCCTAAACATTGAAATCCCCACAAGTGACACCATTTTGGAAAGTAGACCCCTTAAGGAACTTATCTAGAGGTGTGGTGAGCACTTTGACCCAACAAGTGCTTCACAGAAGTTTATAATGCAGAGCCGTAAAAATAAAAAATCATATTTTTTCACAAAAATAATCTTTTCGCCACCAATTTTTTATTTTCCCAAGGGTAAGAGAAGAAATTAGACCACAAAAGTTGTTGTGCAATTTGTCCTGAGTGCGACGATACCCCATATGTGGGGGTAAACCACTGTTTGGGCGCATGGCAGAGCTCGGAAGGAAAGGAGCGCCATTTGACTTTTCAATGCAAAATTGACTGGAATTGAGATGGGACGCCATGTTGCGTTTGGAGAGCCCCTGATGTGCCTAAACATTGGAACCCCTCACAAGTGACACCATTTTGAAAAGTAGACCCCTTAAGGAACTTATCTAGATGTGTGGTGAGCACTTTGACCCAACAAGTGCTTCACAGAAGTTTATAATGCAGAGCCGTAAAAATAAAAAATCTTATTTTTTCACAAAAATGATCTTTTCGCCCCCAATTTTTTATTTTCCCAAGGGTAAGAGAAGAAATTAGACCACAAAAGTTGTTGTGCAATTTGTCCTGAGTGCGACGATACCCCATATGTGGGGGTAAACCACTTTTTGGGTGCATAGCAGAGCTCGGAAGGGAAGGAGCGCCATTTGACTTTTCAATGCAAAATTGACTGGAATTAAGATGGGACGCCATGTTGGTTTGGAGAGCCCCTGATGTGCCTAAACATTAAAAACCCCCACAAGTGACACCATTTTGGAAACTAGACCCTCTAAGGAACTTATCTAGATGTGTTTTGAGAGCTTTGAACCCCCAAGTGTTTCACTACAGTTTATAACGCAGAGCCGTTAAAATAAATTTATTTTTTTTTCGCAAAAATTTTTTAGCCCCCAGTTTTGTATTTTCACAAGGGTAACATAATAAATTGGACCCCAAAAGTTGTTGTCCAATTTGTCCTGAGTACGCTGATACCCCATATGTGGGGGGGAACCACTGTTTGGGCGCATGGCAGAGCTCGGAAGGGAAGGAGCGCCATTTGGAATGCAGACTTAGATGGATTGGTCTGCAGGAGTCACGTTGCATTTGCAGAGCCCCTGATGTACCCAAACAGTACAAACCCCCCACAAGTGACCCCATATTAGAAACTAGACCTCCCATGGAACTTATCTAGATGTGTTGTGAGAACTTTGAACCCCTAAGTGTTTCACTACAGTTTATAACGCAGACCCGTGAAAATAAAAATTCTTTTTTTTTTCACAAAAATGATTTTTTAGCCCCCAGCTTTGTATTTTTACAAGGGTAACAGAATAAATTGGACCCCAAAAGTTGTTGTTCAATTTGTCCTGAGTACGCTGATACCCCATATGTGGGGGGGAACCACTGTTTGGGCTCATGGCAGAGCTCGGAAGGGAAGGAGCGCCATTTGGAATGCAGACTTAGATGGATTGGTCTGCAGGCGTCACGTTGCATTTGCAGAGCCCCTGATGTACCCAAACAGTAGAAACCACCCACAAGTGACCCCATATTGGAAACTAGACCTCCCATGGAACTTATCTAGATGTGTTGTGAAAACTTTGAACCCCCAAGTGTTTCACTACAGTTTACAACGCAGAGCCGTGAAAATAAAAATCCTTTTTTTTCCCACAAAAATGATTTTTAGCCCCCCAAATTTTTATTTTCCCAAGGATAACAAGAGAACTTGGACCCAAAAAGTTGTTGTCCAATTTGTCTCGAGTACGCTGATACCCCATATGTTGGGGTAAACCCCTGTTTGGGCGCACGGGAGAGCTCGGAAGTGAAGGAGCACTGTTTTACTTTTTCAATGCAGAATTGGCTGGAATTGAGATCGGACGCCATGTCGCGTTTGGAGAGCCCCTGATGTGTCTAAACAGTGGAAACCCCCCAATTATAAATGAAACCCTAATCCAAACGCACCACTAACCCTAATCCCAACTGTAACCCTAACCACACACCTAACCCAGACACACCCCTAATTCTAATCCCAACCCTAATCCCAACCGTAAATGTAATCCAAACCCTAACCCTAGCCCCAACCCTAGCCCTAACCCTAACCCTAACCCTAACCGGAAAATGGAAATAAATACATTTTTTTTAATTTTATTATTTTTCCCTAAGGCTAGGTTCACATTGCGTTAGGGAAATCCGTTTAGCACTAGCGGATTGCGCTAACACAATGTCTTTTTAGGTGTCGTGTTTAGTGGTCGCGTTAACGTCCCCGCTCTGGAAGATCGGGGATCGGACCTCGGGCGCGCCGCGGACGCTGCAAGCAGCGTCTGAGGCGCGCCACAAAAGAATGGCACCTTGCTAGCGCGAGCCGAAAATGGCACGCTCTAGCGATGCGCTACACCTGAAAATCACATTGCTGTCAATGGTTGTGCTAACGGACCCGTTGCACGGCGTTAATTGTGACATTTTCGCCGTGCAACGCTGTCCGTTAGCGTTAACCCATTAACGCAATGTGAACCTAGCCTAACTAAGGGGGTGATGAAGGGGGGTTTGATTTACTTTTATAGCGAGTTTTTTAGCGGATTTTTATGATTGGCAGCCGTCACACACTAAAAGACGCTTTTTATAGCAAAAAAGTTTTTGCGTCTCCACATTTTGAGACCTATAATTTTTCCATATTTTGGTCCACAGAGTCATGTGAGGTCTTGTTTTTTGCGGGACGAGTTGACGTTTTTATCGGTTACATTTTCGGACACGTGACAGTTTTTGATCGCTTTTTATTCCGATTTTTTTGTGAGGCAGAATGACCAAAAACCAGCTATTCATGAATTTCTTTTGGGGGAGGCGTTTATACCGTTCCGCGTTTGGTAAAATTGATGAAGCAGTTTTATTCTTCGGGTCAGTACGATTACAGCGACACCTCATTTATATCATTTTTTTTATGTTTTGGCGCTTTTATACGATAAAAGCTATTTTATAGAAAAAATAATTATTTTGGCATCGCTTTATTCAGAGGACTATAACTTTTTTATTTTTTTGGTTATGATGCTATATGGCGGCTCGTTTTTTGCGGGACAAGATGACGTTTTCAGAGGTAACATGGTTATTTATATCCGTCTTTTTGATCGCGTGTTATTCCACTCTTTGTTCAGCGTTATGATAATAAAGCGTTGTTTTTTGGCTCGTTTTTTTTTTTTTTTTCTTACGGTGTTCACTGAAGGGGTTAACTAGTGGGCCAGTTTTATAGGTCGGGTCGTTACGGACGCGGCGATACTAAATATGTGTACTTTTATTGTTTTTTTGTTTTTTTTTTATGTAAAGAAATGTATTTATGGGAATAATATTTTTTTTTTTTCTGCTTTATTTAGGAATTTTTTTTTTATTTTTTTTTTTACAAGTGTGGAAATTTTTTTTTTTACTTTTTCACTTTGTCCCAGGGGGGGACATCACAGATCACCGATCTGACAGTGTGCACAGCACTCTGTTAGATCGGTGATCTGACATACAGCCGGGCAGGATTAGAGCTGCAGCTGCAGCCTGATCCTGACCCGGAAGTGCTCCCTGCAGGACCCGGATGCAGCCCGGCGGCCATTTTGGATCCGGGGACTGCAGGGAGAAGACGCTCGGTACACGGTGAGCACATCACCGTGTACCGATCGTCTCAGGGAAGCCCGCAGGGAGCCCCCTCCCTGCGCGATGCTTCCCTGCACCGCCGGCACACCGCGATCATCTTTGATCGCGGTGTGCCGGGGGTTAATGTGCCGGGAGCGGTCCGTGACCGCTCCTGGCACATAGTGCCGGATGTCAGCTGCGATAGGCAGCTGACACCCGGCCGCGATCGGCCGCGCTCCCCCCGTGAGCGCGGCCGATCGCATATGACGTACTATCCCGTCCATGGGAATTAAGTCCCAGGTCACCTGGACGGGATAGTACGTCATATGGGATTAAGGGGTTAAGTATGAGTAGGCAAACAGATTAATGGACTATAACAGATTTGATCTGCTATTTACTTATGCTCTTTTTCTACATTTATTATTTTCATTACCATTCCACACTTGTAGATAGACTTGTAGTAGGTGACATTATTCCACCGTGTGCAGTCTGCATGTACCGTGAGATGTTGGTTTCCATCACCGTCTCCTTTTAGTGCTTACATCATTACATCTTATTCCGACAAATACCATAAATGTAAACAAAAGCGTGATGTGAACACGACCTTATTTTCTTTACTACTTTTTACATTTACAAGCCCAATCTCCCCTGAGGACGCCAGCCGTTTGGATGAATGATCTACACCTGCATAAAAAAAAGGCGTAAGTAGATCAAGTAAAAAGTGTCCATTAATGTGTTTATCATTTGTATCACGCTGCGAATCTTGTAATTGGATCAGATGAAACATTTAGACCAATCTATTTTACTATCGGTACAGACGCTGCCAGAATATGAAGCCTGTCACGCCGCATTAATATAACTATTCATTTAGATAATCTGTCAATGGCATAGTCACATTCTTTACAAGCATGAGGACGCAGATGATATTTATGATAAGATAATTATTAGTGGTAGGAAAATCTTGTATGCGGAAACTTCGTAATTCGATTTTATTTTTAAAGAACTCATTTCATAAATAGGATGGTATAGGTCAATGCTACTAAAATTGATATCATCCAAAACTTAAGATAAAAATCAAGTAAGCATATACCCTGTAGTAAGTAAAGAGTAGTAGCACATGTAAGTAACATAGGGTACTTAGTGAACATTGTTTTGATCAGAAAAGCAAAAATTTAATTTTTACCACAAAATGTCCCAATGTTATAAAATTCTGTGATGAACCTGTCTGTTCAAAATACTCACTACACCCCCAGATGAAATCCTTAAGCAGTGAGGTTTCGCTTTGGAGGGTTTCTACTGATCTTGCACCTCAGGGGCTTGGCTACTGAGCCCACAATCTATTCATATTCTCTAAATCTGATTTCTAAAAGCCAAGTAGCGTTCCTTCCCCTCCGATCCCTGCCGTGTGCTCAAACAGTAGTATACAACCACGTATGGAGTACTTCCACATTCGATAAATAATGCATAACAAATTCTGGGGTCCATTCTCTCCTATTACCACTTGTGGATCTTATACATTTGGTGCTTTAACAGTACTTTAGTGGAAAAAATTGAATTTTTTGTTTTCACATCTAAATCTTATAACGTTTTGTGAATCACCTGTAGGTTAAACATGTTCATTACACCCCTAGATTAATTCCTTGAAGGGTCTCATTTCCAAAATGGGGTCACTTGTGTGGGGTTTCTGCTGTTTTGGCATGTCAGGGGTTCTGCAAATGGAACATGGCATTGATAATTTATTCCAGACAAATTTATGCTCCAAAAATTAAAGGGACTCTGTCACCTGAATTTGGAGGGAACAATTTTCAGCCATGGAGGCGGGGTTTTTGGGTGTTTGATTCACCCTTTCCTTACCTGCTGGCTGCCTGCTGGCTGCAATATTGGATTGAAGTTCATTCTCTGTCCTCCATAGTACACGCCTGCGCAATGCAAGATTGCCATGTGCAGGCATGTACTACGGAGGACAGAGAATGAACTTCAATCCAATATTGCAGCCAGTGGGTAAGGAAAGGGTGAATCAAACACCCGAAAACCCCGCCCCTATGGCTGAAGATTGTTCCCTCCAAATTCAGGTGACAGAGTCCCTTTAAATTGCACTCTTTCTTTTGTGAGCCCTGCCATGTGCCAGTTGTTTTCTATGTGTGGGATATCTTCGCGTTCAGAAGAAATTGCATAATAAATTATGGGGTTTGTTTTTCTCATTATCAGTTGTGAAAACAACATTTAAGCAGAAAAAAAATAATAATTTTATTTTTCACATCCACATTTTAAAATGTTCTGTGAACTCCTGTGGATTTAATTAGCTCAGCCAAGATAAATTCCTTGATGGGTCTAGTTTCCAAAATGGATTCACTTGTGGGGGTCTCTGCTATTTTGGTATCTCATGAGCTTTGCAAATAAGACATGGTATCTGCAAGCTATTCCAGCCTTCTTCCCTTCTGAGCCCTGTGCCCAAACAGAACTTTTTGACAACATATGGGCTATATCCATGCTCAAAAGAAAGTGGGTAAAAAACTTTGTGGTCCACTTTTTTATGTTACCTCTTGCAAAAGTGAAAAATGTGGGCTAAAGCAACGTTTTCGTGAAAAAAAAATGAAAATTTTCAATATCACGATCTAATGTTGTCAAATTCTGTGTTGTTACATGTGAGTTCAAAATGCTAACTATTACCTTGGAGAAAATCCTTGAAAGGCATATTCTCCAAAATAGGGTCACTTTGTGGGGGTTTTCTGCTGTTTGGGCATCTTAGGAGCTGTACAAATGCGACATGGTGCCCGCATTCTATTTCAGCCAAATCAGCCACATTTGTGCTCCAAAATTCAAATGGTGCTCCTTCCCTTCTGAGTCCAAACCAAGGTTTCTGTCCACATGTGGGGCATCATCACGCTCAGAAGAAAGGTAACAAATTGTGGGGTCCATTTTTTTGTCCTATGTGTAAAATTCTGAGGGAAGAACCTCTAATTACAGAGGACCTTTCACCAAATGTTGAACTGGATACCCTATGTAATCTGCAGAGCAGAATAAAATATATATATACAGTGGGGCAATAAAGTATTTAGTCAGTCAGCAATAGTGCAAGTTCCACCACTTAAAAAGATGAGAGGCGTCTGTAATTTACATCATACGTAGACCTCAACTATGGGAGACAAACTGAGAAAAAAAAATCCAGAAAATCACATTGTCTGTTTTTTTAACATTTTATTTGCATATTATGATGGAAAATAAGTATTTGGTCAGAAACAAAATTTCATCTCAATACTTTGTAATATATCCTTTGTTGGCAATGACAGAGGTCAAACGTTTTCTGTAAGTCTTCACAAGGTTGCCACACACTGTTGTTGGTATGTTGGCCCATTCCTCCATGCAGATCTCCTCTAGAGCAGTGATGTTTTTGGCTTTTCGCTTGGCAACACGGACTTTCAACTCCCTTCAAAAGTTTTCTATAGGGTTGAGATCTGGAGACTGGCTAGGCTACTCCAGGACCTTGAAATGCTTCTTACGAAGCCACTCCTTCGTTGCCCTGGCGGTGTGCTTTGGATCATTGTCATGTTGAAAGACCCAGCCACGTTTCATCTTCAATGCCCTTGCTGATGGAAGGAGGTTTGCACTCAAAATCTCACGATACATGGCCCCATTCATTCTTTCATGTACCCGGATCAGTCGTCCTGGCCCCTTTGCAGAGAAACAGCCCCAAAGCATGATGTTTCCACCACCATGCTTTACAGTAGGTATGGTGTTTGATGGATGCAACTCAGTATTCTTTTTCCTCCAAACACGACAAGTTGTGTTTCTACCAAACAGTTCCAGTTTGGTTTCATCAGACCATAGGACATTCTCCCAAAACTCCTCTGGATCATCCAAATGCTCTCTAGCAAACTTCAGACGGGCCCGGACATGTACTGGCTTAAGCAGTGGGACACGTCTGGCACTGCAGGATCTGAGTCCATGGTGGCGTAGTGTGTTACTTATGGTAGACCTTGTTACATTGGTCCCAGCTCTCTGCAGTTCATTCACTAGGTCCCCCCGCGTGGTTCTGGGATTTTTGCTCACCGTTCTTGTGATCATTCTGACCCCACGGGGTGGGATTTTGCGTGGAGCCCCAGATCGAGGGAGATTATCAGTGGTCTTGTATGTCTTCCATTTTCTAATTATTGCTCGCACTGTTGATTTCTTCACTCCAAGCTGGTTGGCTATTGCAGATTCAGTCTTCCCAGCCTGGTGCAGGGCTACAATTTTGTTTCTGGTGTCCTTTGACAGCTCTTTGGTCTTCACCATAGTGGAGTTTGGAGTCAGACTGTTTGAGGGTGTGCACAGGTGTCTTTTTATACTGATAACAAGTTTAAACAGGTGCCATTACTACAGGTAATGAGTGGAGGAAAGAGGAGACTCTTAAAGAAGAAGTTACAGGTCTGTGAGAGCCAGAAATCTTGATTGTTTGTTTCTGACCAAATACTTATTTTCCACCATAATATGCAAATAAAATGTTAAAAAAACAGACAATGTGATTTTCTGGATTTTTTTTTTCTCAGTTTGTCTCCAATAGTTGAGGTCTACCTATGATGTAAATTACAGACGCCTCTCATCTTTTTAAGTGGTGGAACTTGCACTATTGCTGACTGACTAAATACTTTTTTGCCCCACTGTATATTTTTATTTTCATTTTGCCTTTCCATTACAGAGATATTATCAATCAAAGTAGATTTGCTAGTTATCAGATAGCAACTCATACAGGCAGAAGATGTACTCACCCCCAATGAAAATTATCGGATAACACGCACTTGGGCTTAAATAAAGTTAACTCATAATATAAATTTGAGGGCTTATTTTTTGCACCCTGAACTGACTTTTTTTTTATACCATTTTGGGGTATATACAATGCTTTTATCACCTCTTATTGCATTTTATTGCAATGTTGTGGTGGCTAAGATAAAAGCATGGCAAGGTACGTGACCCCCGGGGTCTTCACCATCCAGGGTAATCCAGGGGACAGGGATAGACTAGGGCACCCCCTAGTTCGAGGAAACAGGTAAGTGCCCACAGTCCCTAGTCACTGCGTGATATTTACACAGGTCTTTTCAGGACAATATTGCAATTTGTGGCAAATTGATTATCTGCAAATAGAATTATTTTTGGAAAATTTGTTGAACTTGGCAAATTTTAAAAAATGATTGGTGTGTCACCGGCCCCAGCCACTTTCATCACTCTATTAGATGAACAAGTCTCTCCCTATGTACACATATAGGTGCTGGACTAGTTTTGTAAGTGAGGGAGGAAGCTGCAGTACTAGGTAAAATCCCATGCAAACACGAGGAGAACTTACACTCTCCAAACAGATATTGTCTTTGGTCGGATTTGAATTCTAGCCAATGAGTCACCTTTGCTGCCCCCAGAAAATGTTTTCATATTTATTTTAAAGAGTTACAAGAAACAAATTCATTATTATATAAATATATAAAAAATGCAATCAATCCACAAAATCAAAATATTTAAATATTTTTCTACTGGTCCACAAAAAAAGTTAAATTAAATTAAAAAAAACCATTTGTAATTATGGAAAAAAATAATATACCTTTAAGTCACAAGGGAGAGCAAAATTGTATAATGTTAAACTTAACTCTTGCTATGACTTTGTTTCAACTTGTACTTATCTGGAAATAACATTTTATCAGAACTTAAATGTACAACTGCTGCAAAAACAATTTAGCTCAGCAGTGGAGTAATCTCACTGTCTGTAAGTCATCTGCAGGGTACTTATGGTCTGCCATTGATTCATTTTTTTTAATACTGTGTTTCTCGCAGGAGTCAATGATGTGCACAGCTCCCGGGACGACGGCCATAAACACCTAAAGAAGAAGGTGTTCAGCCAATATCTTTGAGGAACGTTAAGCTGTTGGGTTCTCTATAATCTGACAGTGTTAAAATGACTCTTCTATAAACGGAACTAAACTCAAAAACACTTTAATCTTCCTTTTGACGTGTGTCCAGGCTCTCGACTCTTGTACAGTGTAAATTCCGTAACTGGTTCAGACTTTGTTGAAGTTCTAGAATATTATTTTGTATGCAGAAGTTTGGGAAGGTTTAGGACAATAAATTATATCAAAACTTTTAGGCCTCAATCACATGGACATCTCTCCGGTACGTGTGGCATCTGTTTTCACATGTACTGGAGACACGTATCTACATGTCCCCATTGTATCCTGTGAGGATACTGTCACGGATGTGTCAGAGGCTGCAGATTGTTGCACTGCATGTGTCTGCAGAAGGTCTCAGCAGTTTGCTTTGCAGACTTCTTCCTGGTCCTTCTGACGTTAGGACCCAGTGGCCACCTCCCCTGGTGCTAATGGCCACACCTGGACTTGAGTGTTGATATACTTCCTTCTTACTGCTGGCAAGCGTGGATGATATTTCCATTTACATTTCCCTGTTGAGGCTTGGAGCTGTAGCAGTCACCTATCATCCTTTTTGAAGTTTGGAGGACCTTGGTGCTTCTCTCTGAGTCTTCTAAAGCTAAGTGTTCCATTGTTGTATTTGTCTATCCCAGTCGTCTTTAGTGGTAGTGAGGATTGACTAGCGCTCCTCCTGTCCTTCCCTGTGCAGGGCTTATCTCCAGTATCTCTAGGGTCAGGCACGGATTAGGTATCCTGCTCGGCGATAAGTGCGGAACCTATATAGGGATGACAGGACAGACAGGGTGACATTAGATCTGTTTCTTATCCCCTCATCCCTTTGTGCTACACTTAGTCTGTCCTATATTGTGCGTGACAGCTGCACAAATGTCCGTATCTTCACACAGACTGTGTGTCCATGTGACCCACACGTAGACATGTCTGTTTTTTACCTGCAGCACTCATGACAAGGGTCAATAAAAGTCTATGAGTCCATGTGACACCTACAGGAGTCAAATGCATTTAAGAAATTCTTGTTTTTTTGTGTTAAAGATGTGCAAAGATAATAGATAGATATATAGATATCCGTCAAATATATAATTAGTGGGTTATTTTTGCTGGACTACTTTAGACCTGCGTGGGATTTATTTATTTTTTAATAAAGTGTAAGGGAGTCAGGGAAAGCATCAGGGAGTATTTATTTCATTAAAATATTTTTTGTGTGTGTTTCCTTTTTTATTACTCAGTAATAGGGGTGACACCTATCCATTACTAGCCCCAGGGCTTGATGTCAGCTGTGTTTTTGGACATATCACAGCTGACATCAACCCCAAGCACCATTACCTCAACTGCCACCGCACCAGGGCATCAGTAAGAGTGAACGTAAAAGAACAAAATTACAGCATTTTGATGCGCCATTTGTGGTACGGTTGCGGGCTTGTATTTTTAGGCTGGGAATGGATCAATTACCAGGGACATTCCCAGCCTGAAAATATAAACCCACAGCTGTCTGCTTTACCTTTGCTGGTTACCAAAAATAGGGAGGACCCTTCTTCCTTTTTTTTGCTTATATATTTATTTATTAGATTAATAGATGTACAGTAAGCTACACATGCAAGGCACAAATTAAGTATCTGATGGATATCTATCTATCATATATCTTATTTATCTATCCATCTGTTATATATCTATTTCTTTAACTATTATCTATCTATCTATCTAATTGCAAAAAATGAGAGCAGCACAGAATAACAAAACAGGTTCAGGGTGCAAAGCCCCTCAGGCATGTACCAAACCTTAAACTAGAAATCCAAAAAGTCAGAGTCAGCACACCATAGTAGATCAGGTTAAAAAAGTGTTGAAGTTTTAATAGCCCATGATGGGCTGTATTTTGATTGCCACAAGCTCATTCATTTCTTCTTGCTCTGTTAGCACACACACAGAAATATCCAAATGGCCCTTGGTAGAAAAAGATTCCCCACCCCTGCTTTAGGGCCTTCCTCTCCCTTTTCACTCCAATCGAATTTATATGCTGTGATGTCCACGGACTTAAGCCTTGTTCGAGCGTAACAGCATGCATACAATGGCTACCATTGTTACACCAGCAATGCAAAAGCAGGGTGCCAAGCAGGCTGTCTGGCCTGCTGCCAGCTACAAACTTGTAGGAATATATAATTTTTAATATATACTATATGCTTGTATATACTACTAGATGGCAGCCCGATTCTAAAGAATCGGGAGTCTAGAATCCATATATACTTTATTTATTCAAATGTAAGAATAATACAATTAATAAATAATAGTAAGAAAGAACAAAATATGGCTGCACTCACCAGCTCTTGACAATTCTTGTTATTTAAGGTACAGTTACACAGGATCCATGAACATGCTTATGAGGGGAGGCAGTATATGGAGAAAACACCAAACAAAACTTCAAAATTGGTGTGAAAATGTCACTGAACCACTTCACAACTAAATATATATAGTTTTGGTAAATGGTATTATCATTTTTTTGACGAAATTCGGCAGGAGCTTGAAGAGCAACGTCACTGGGCCCGCCTCCACGCAGTAGAAACTTGCTGTGAGGTAAAAATTCAAAAATCACACCAAAATGGCGGGCGGAGTGTGTCACAGTACGGCACGTTTCTGATTGGTCGCTCGCAGCAGGCGGCAACCAATCAGACACTGGACACTGTTGACGTCACTTATCTCCGGACATTAGCTCCGGACATTAGCTCCGGACATTAGCTCCGGACATTAGCTCCGGACAAAGCCACGGAAGTTGGCACAAATTGCAGGAAGTAGTATTCTAGGCAATTATATATTAGATATACCACAGGTTCAAGTCTATAAAAGACTAAAAGATAAAAAAGTATTTAAAAAAATATATATATAAAATTTAAAACTAAAGGAATATAAAAAACATATTTAATAATGATGCGTTTCTAAAGTTTCAATCTATCAAAATATAGAATTAATAAACTGGTGTGGTACATGCCATAAAGAGAAAAAAAAAAATAGAAACTCCAGTATTCGAAAATAGGAACACATGTGCGGACGAGACGGAGAAATTAAATTCTCCATCTCATCCATTGCTGGCGTCCGCACGGATCGCACTGCACATCCGAATTGGCACGAGAAAATAATTCCAGATGTGAGCTGCCCCACAGTTTAACATTGGGCCGAGTGCAATCCGATTTTTATTGGATTCCACTGGTCTGATTTCATCACAAGTGTAAGCGAGCCCTTATAGTTCATAAGGGAGTTCACGAGAACTTTGTAGGGAAGATGTACAAGAACAAGCCCATATATTCCTTTACAACTCAGATACATACATGCTAGCCACCTTAGGGAGAGACCCAAGTTGGGCTAAATGTAGCGGGACGAAAGAGACCGAAAAGCCCTCTACTTAAAGGAAATACATAGTGGATGCTTTCCTGAAACGGAAAGTACTTGCAAGCAGCATAATACAAAGAATAGCAGGTTTACCCAGAATCCTTTGCAGTAGGCGGAGCTATGCAAATCATCTCTTTCCACCCCTGTCTAATCCACAGGTGGCTAGCATGTATGTATCGCTTGCTCACCGAGCCCCACTCCATACAGCCAACCAATTCCAGCCCTGTGCTGATGAGGGCCTAAAGCCCGAAACAGGTAGGAATTGGTTGGCTGTGTAAATTTAGAAACTAATCCGCACCATTGCACGCTTGGCGGTTCCAAGCGCTGTGGATTAGACAGGGGTGGAAAGAGATGATTTGCATAGCTCAGCCTACTGCAAAGGATTCTGGGTAAACCTGCTATTCTTTGTATTATGCTGCTTGCAAGTACTTTCCGTTTCAGGAAAGCATCCACTATGTATTTACAACTCAGAGCATTTTTCACAGTTGCCTTCCTTCTTTTCTCTATCTTCACCTTTCCTCTTTACTTTCTCTGCTTGTCCTATGTCTCCACTGTTTCTTACTACTTTACCACAGACCTGCACTGCACACCAAGAGTCCTTTGCTCCACCCGTGGTTCCTCATCTTTTTTCCCCTTAGGGTGCCAGTATGGCCAGTACTTAGATCCTCTGATGCTCTGAAACTCACTCCTGGGGCCTGCGTGCTCAGTCCTGTCTAGGCTCATTACTTTCAAGAGTTATGAACTCTGCGCTTTTCTGCTAGGCATACTCTCACAGGACCTATGTCTGGAAAATCACTCTGTCTCTCAGTCACTTCTACTCCGGACTCTTCCTTAGGTCTCCTTTCACTTTAAGGATACCCCAGAATGCGGGAATGGTCACAATGGACCTTAGGTCCTCTTTCTATGCACTCCAGGTCCTATCTGCCTCACTACCAGGAAACTATCACTTTCCTTGAATTTAGCCCCTCCCACTCTGGCCAACTCTATCCCACTCTGGGCTAGTCCCAAACATTTACTCTCACTATCTCTACTGTCAAACTACACACATTATTAATATTACTAATACCTTTAAGGCACATCACAATTCACATTGCAACAATATACTTGTTTCTTCAAAGGGGGAATGTGTGCAGCATATCAATCTCCTTACACTAGCACAGGTATTACATGATATGTACAGAGCTGTTATTTGCTCACTATACGTCAGTGTTATTTGACCACTGTAAATATTTTCTTTTGGAAGAAATCAACTCAAATCATTTAGCCACATGGATATTATTGTATATGTGAATAAGTGGTTGGTTCCTCTGAGACTGACCTATCCCTTCCTTCATAGCTAACAGTCATCACTGCGCCGGTAGCTTCAAAAACGTATTGCAGTCATTCATTGTTTGCAGAAAAAAAGAAAATTAGTTTATTAAATTCTGCAGAAATGACTGAGGCCATCACCCATTCTGGATATTATTTCTGCTCCTTCCATACATCTCACATTATGAGATGTTATATTTCAGCTCTACTTACACAGTCTACAAAGTTTCATCTTAAAATAACTTCTATAAGCATGGCTGACGGCTTGGAAGACTTTTCAACTTATTACAATGTAATAAGTAACACAAAGGATATTATCCAAGGAAAAAAATAAAATATAAAAAATAACAGGAAATTAAAGCCTATTTTCAAATATCAATAAATACCAAGGAAACACCAGTGTGTAAAGAAGGACAAGTGGAACCCACTCAAAATAGAGAACTAATCCATGCACCAAACTGGTTAAAAGGTCAGAGATCACCAAGGCAGGAAACGTAAAAGGTAATATCACTTTATTTATAATTAAATTGACAAAAACAACATATAATTGATGTGCATGTATCAAGGTAAAACTTGCAAAAGGTAAATAATTAATAATATATTTTAAAAAATGAATGTATAAGAAACCAATTTGCATTCAGCGGATAAGGTAATATCACAAATCCATATATATTTAGAAATTAAAAGCACCAGAAAATTAATTTAATAAAAAACAAACAAACATAATTTCTAACATGTGTTAGTAAAACACCAATAATATGTGCCAAATGTGTAACAGATTAAAACTGCACTAGTGTAAATAGATCAATTTACATCTTGCTATATTAGTAGATGTACTGTATATAGAGAAGGGGTAATAAATAAGGTGCAAGTGCAAACCAATTCATACATTAAAAAAGTGACTTGTGCTTGCGCGTTCAATAGTACACAAAGTGCTGGTGCTAAATAAATATATATAGATGCTCTCAAGAGTAAATTAAAAATGGTGACTATACCTTTAAATGCCGCTGGCCTTGATAACACGCACCCCGACGAGCGTTTCGGAATGGAGATTCCTTTGTCAGCAATGTGTTATGGCAAAAAGATGGGTTTATTTACACGAGTTTGTACAAAAAAGGCGCCGATAGTACTGACCCGCGATGTAGACGGCGCATGCGCAGCCCAGCAAACTCAGAATCCAACCCCTCAGCGTCAGGTGACCGGAACCACGGGATGTGCCCCGGCATTACCAAGGCCACACAGACGCCGAAGCCCTGACCACCGAGCGCCAGCCCCGCATGCGCACCACCAAGGATCAGCTATGAGCTGGGATGAAGTCTTTACTAATGTGCAATAAATAGGATAATCAATTATCCCTAAAGTGATGGCAGTGAATGTAACAAAATGTATGAAGTGGAGGAATAAAGAGTGTAAGGGAACTTTTTACAATGTCAGACACTGACATAGTGTTTTGTATGACAAGGGCAGCCCATCATTAATCAGATAGGCCCCCAGGCAATAACAAGTATTATTATTATTATTTATTTATATAGCACCATTAATCCCATGGTGCTGTACATGAGAAAAGGGGTTACATACAGGGTTATAGATATCGTTATCAGTAAGCAAATTTACAGTGACACACTGGTGCAGAGGGGAGAGGACCCTGTCCTTGCGGACTAACATTCTTTGGGATAATGGGGAAGAGGCAGGGGTGCTGCAGCACTGGCGGTGGTGAGGCGGCAGCTCTGGTGGTGGCGACACGGCAGCTTTGGTGGTTGGTGACGTGGAGGCATCTCGGGTGTTTGGTGAGGCGGCAGCTCGGGTGGTTGGTGAGGCGGCAGAAGGGTTATTGCAGGCTGTAGGCTTTCCTGAAGAGATAGGTTTTCAAGTTCCGTCTGAAGGATCCGAGGGTGGTGGATAATCGGACGTGTTGAGGCATGGAGGTTCCAGAGGATGGGGAATATTCGGGAGAAATCTTGGAGGTGGTTGTGTGAGGAACAAATAAGTGTGGAGGAGAGGAGGTCTTGGGAGGATCGAAGATGACGTGAGGGAAGATAGTGAGAGATTAGTTCAGAGATACAGGGAGGGGACAGGTTGTGGATGGCTTTGTAGATCAATGTTAGTAGTTTGAACTGGATTCGTTGGGGAATTGGGAGTCAGTGGAGGGATTTGCAGAGGGGAGAAGCAGGGGAGTAGCGAGGAGAGAGGTGGATTAGTCGAGCAGCAGAGTTGAGGACAGACTGGAGTGGTGCAAGGGAGTTAGCGGGGAGGCCACAGAGGAGGGTGTTCCAGTAATCGAGGCGGGAGATGATGAGGGCATGCACAAGAGTTTTAGTAGATTGTGGGCTGAGGAAGGGACGGATTCTGGCAATATTTTTGAGTTGGAGGCGACAGGAGGTGGCAAGAGTTTGGACGTGTGGTTTGAAGGACAGGGCAGAGTCGAGAGTTACCCCGAGGCAGCGGATTTCAGGTGCGGGAGAGAGTGTGATACCGTTTACCATAATAGATAGATCAGGTAGGGGGGATACGCGAGATGGGGGAAAGATGATGAGTTCGGTTTTGTCTACATTGAGTTTTAGGAAGAGAAAGTTGAAGAAGGAGGATATGGCTGACAGACACTCCGGGATTCTGGACAGCAGAGAGGCGACATCTGAGCCAGAGAGGTAGATCTGAGTGTCATCCACATATAGGTGGTACTGGAAGCCATGGGACTTTATGAGTTGTCTTAGGCCAAGGGTATAGATGGAAAAAAGTAGGGGCCCTAGGACAGAGCCTTGAGGGACTCCAACAGAGCGAGGGCGGGATGAGGAGGTAGTGTGGGAGTGGGAAACACTAATGTCGGAAAGGTATGAGGCAATCCAGGACAAGGCAAGGCCTTTGATGCTGAGGGAAGAAAGAGCCAGTAGCAGTAGGCAGTGGTCAGCTGTGTCGAAAGCAGAGGACAGGTCGAGAAGGAGGAGGATGGAGAACTGTGTTAGCTTTGGCTGTGAATAAGTCGTTAGTACTTTTGGTCAGAGCAGTTTCAGTGGAGTGGTGGGGGCGGAAGCCAGATTGCAGGTTGTCGGGGAGAGAGTTAGATGAGAGGTGGGAGGAAATTTGAGCATGGACATGCTGCTCAAGGAGTTTGGAAGCAAACGGGAGCAGTAATATGGGGCGATAGCTGGGCATAGCAGTTGGGTTAAGGTTAGCTTTTTTGAGGATGGGTGTGATGGTGGCATGTTTGAAGGCAGAGGGGAAGGTACCAGAAATCTAAAATTCTAAAATCTAAGGCAAACGGCCAGTGGATCCACTTCAGGAAGATGCCGCCAGCTTTTTCTGAAGTGGATTTGGTCCTGAAATCTCTGGTGGCTATGATGGCATCTAATAATCGCAGCATGCAGATAGCCATAAATAGCAAAGTGGATTTCTCTGAAATGACTTGGAACAGTTTTCCATGAGTTTTTGAAACAGTTTTTGAGGGAGATTTTGAAGATGCGCACATGGAATTTTTATAGGAGTTTTTGGAGCAGAAACTGAGCCGAAACTCTCCAAGTCATCCTTCAAATCCCAAAACTCCTCAAAAATGTTGTTACTTCTCTATGTGTTCACAAAGACTTTTTGCTGAGCGTTTTGAGAGATAACTCAGCAGAATTTGCAGATTTTTGAGGAGTTTTGCAATTTTGAGGAGGATTTACCTCAGTCTCTGCTTCAAAATTTACTAATAAAAACTCTTTATGCACACAGCCTAAACATACCCTTTATATCACATGTAGTAATCTAAGTTTCGTTCAGTAGGTAAGTCGTGGTCTGGGTGTTATGGGCATTATATGGATGCTAAAATCCGGCTATAAAACTGGCTTGAAACATACTTCAGTTGTTTTTTTACTGGCTTGACTACATTTTTCCCTAATTTAAAATAGACGAGGTATTGATGATGATGATGATGATGTCTTCGGTCCCTTGTGTATTCTGTAGGATTCATCAGCAGAACTTAGTCAAATGTATCTGTAAATCTCAGGCACCTGCACTGAAACGTGACATAACTTCACAGAGACTAGAAGGCAGCTTTAATTATCTAAACCATTTGCATGTAGAGTATTTGAGCGTCTCCTCACGATACTCCAGCACAATTTAGTTTACGGTCGTGAACGAGATCACAAATGGGTGAACGTTGTCCAACAAGTCAGTACTATGATGGGCTACTCCAAAATTGTCACTCCTGTAGACTTCGATGTCCGAAACCTCCTCCAGTTTGTGTCAAGTTTAATCCTTGCTCACGTAAGTCACATTTTTGTTCTTTAAAGTTTTGAAGAAATGTTTGGAGGACTCTGTATCAACTTGAAGACATCGCTTGAGTTCATTATCTAGATTTTACCAATAAATATTTTCTATTTTTTTTGCAGCATTGTTAAAGCTTTGGATTTTTTTTTTTCGTTTTTTGGCTCACCCTCTTTCAGTGTATTTTATACTTTGCTTTATCACTGAGCTCAAAAGGGTTTTCTACTGCATCTTTGTTTTAATGAATGTACGGGGGACATGATTTTGTGGCACTTACTAATAAATTAAAGTATTAGGCTAGGGTCACACGACCGTATTTTCTCTCATCTGAGAAAATCAGGCTGATTATGTTAATCAGAGTTTGACCAGAGTTGATCAGTGTGTGAACAGATTGTAATCAGAGTTTATCAGTATGTGATCAGAGTGTGATTCGATTTTCTTGGAAGTGGAGAAGATGGAAAAATTAATATTTCTGTCTTCTCAACTCTGTCAATCTGTGAAAATCACAACCTAAAAAATCCTTCTAAGGAATATAATGACTCCCTTTGATCCTATTAAATGAGATAGTGAACCAAATATTATGTGGAGAAATTTCCACAATAAAAACATCTTAGAAGAGACAACAGGACGAATAAGGAAGGGAGATGATTGTATGATATAAAAAAATTAAGCTTTATTTAGATATCATAATTAAACAAGTATATCAAGTGAACAAACATCTTAGACAGAACATTGAGACTACAAGTCACGCCGTCGTGTCTTGGTGACCTTATCCCTGTCACAATACAACCTGTATGTTTACATGAAAAATGAAGTAGAGTGTAGTGGTATATCCCTTTAAGACAAAATGGTCAGAAAACACCTGAAAAAGTAGTTTTAAATTATAACTAGTAGTGCTTCGCCAACCTAACATATTACAACTGCCAACAGCCTGCACACCACATCGTCATTATGACAGCATAATAACTTAAAAATTCAATGTTTTAGGAAGCCTAGAGTTGAGGATACATAGCATCAAACCTTTATTAAACCAAAAAATTTGGTTGACCTTCAAAGTAAATTTTGACTACCGTCCAATATCTGGACTATATATTAGATAGATTTGATGTTAGGGGACCTTACAATCATAATCACAGCCATTTAACTGCACTGTATTAACCGCACAGAGTATCAATGTAGTCAAAAAAGTCTATATCATTGCATAGATGTAACCAGCAGCATATTGTATTGACAGTCACCTATGATGGTATAAGCCTGATACTAAACCTTAATAGGATATAATAAGGACAGTGCAACACATCAATTGTGGTGTGAGAAATTGAAGCATTATCTAATATGAATAATCATTAATACCTGAAGTCATGTTATCGGCTGTATCTGCGACAGGAATAAACACAACTGGGGACCTGCGGCACCTCGACGCGCGTTTCATCCTCTGGCTTTCGTCATTTTCTTGGAAGTGGAGAAGATGGAAAAATTAATTTGTCCATCTTCTCCAATCTGTAAATCTGTGAAAATCAGCATTCGGATGTCATCCAAGTGTGATCCAATATTTTTTTGACGGACCAATTGACTTGCATTGCAGCCTGCGATCCGAGTTACGGATGCAAATTTGCATGTTGCAATTTTTTGTTTTGGACCACTCAGTCTGTGGAGAAACTCAGACATGTGCACAGCCCCACAGAATACCATACGTACGAGTGTTTCACAGGCTCTACTCCACCCGCTTCTTAGTACACAGACTGCACAGCTATCCTGTTCTCAAGATAGCTGCTCATGGAGTTCACCGTTTACACAGGGTAGCCATTTTTCAATTGGGGGAGGCTGATGGACAGGTCTGGTCACATGCCCTTGCAATAAAATCAAATAACCTTTTGAGAACAGGAGAACCGGTAATATCTTTACATCAGTAAGTGCCACAAAATCAGCCTGTGGATGGGGCATCATGTATCAGCTGTCACTTTGCCTTTAAACATTGAAAATTATTTTTCTTAGGAGTTGCAGGATCTTCCCCTGATTCTTAGGTGATGTGCAGCAAATTGGGTTTGTTGCAAATTTTAACATTCCTATTTAACTCAAAAAAAATCTGTAGAAAATCTGCAACAGATCTACAACATAAATTGGTGACGCTGTGGATTTCAAATATTCACCATAGGTCAATTTTCATGCAGATTTTGGCAGCATAAGAATGAGATTTAGTAAACTCTCTCTTCCACTTTGCTGCAGTTTTTTTTTAATTATACCGTATATTAGATAAGCATTTCTTTTTTTTTTTTTACAGTAACTCATATGATGTCACAGATGTGATGTCAGAGGAATTTCCCCGTGTAAAGGGAAGCCCTTTGGGCCATAGGCAAATTGAATCTCACTTCCTCTCTGACATTCAGTGATGATTTTGTGCAGCACTAACATGAAAAACATACTTTTTCACACTGCCAGACCATTAAATCCACCTGCTTTACATTGTGTTTGTCCTCCTTGTGCTCCCAAAATATCTTTCATCTATCCAGAACACTTCTGAAGGTATCCTATGGCATAAAATGAAGAACGCATGCCACATAAGCCCCACTGTTGTATCCTGAAACAACCTTGAGGAGATGAAGATACCCCCTGTTTCTTAAGTGGCCTTAATACAGATATGGGATTTGCACAAGCAACATCCGTAGAAGATCTGTGGTTAGTTCTCCAAGATGTTTGGAAAAACCTACCTGCCGTGTTCCTTCAAAAACATTTGCTCATTCACTTTACATTTTCTTAATTGACAAACTATTAACATATCTATTTTTGAAAAAATCCTCACTTTCCTGTGTGTGTGTGTGTACATACCGTATACATATATATGTACATACATGCATACATACAAGAAAGTTAGGTTACAAAGATAGATATTTTTGTTCCAAACAACATCTTGGAGAACTAACCACTGATCTTCTGTGGATGTCTCTTGTGCAATCCTTCTGCCACTTCATGTAATCCCAGACAGACTCAATGAAGTTGCAGTCAGCTTTGTGCGAACCTTGTTGTTCCATGTGACAAATGTTATAACATGGAGCATCTAGAGGGAGGGAAATTTTTTTTCACACATCTGTTCTCAAAACAACAAATTTGCATAGTGAAACATACAGTATGACACCATATATTGTTTCATAATGAGGCATATGTGCCATTCTGGTCAGGTTGGCTGACAATCCTAATTGAAAATGCATTAAAGGGAACCTGTCACTAGAAATAACGCTGTTAACCTGCATATGGTGGGGTTAAACTGCAAGTTAACAGCATTATTATGCTGCCTCGCGACTGCACACTGCAACCGCGCCCCTGGCCAACTGATACTCCCTCTACATTGCGGCCGGCTGACAGTCACGGCCAGGGGCGTAATTATAGCGGCAGCTCTACATACAAAAGCGGAGACTGAACCGGTGACACCCCTCCCCTGTGACTGGAACCAAATGTTGGTGGGAAGAATAAAGCTCATTTTCTCCCTTCTGCATTTGTCTGCGTGCAGGGTCCAGGCAGCATCATAAGGCTGTTAGCCTGCAGATGAACCCCATATCTGCAGGATATCAGCGTTATTTCTGGTGACAGGATCCCATTAAGGGTAAATGGGCTATTATCTATTTTTCTCAAAAACACATTTCTGGCATAAAACCCCTTAAAATGTCACAATTTTTTGTGCGTCTTGCATGATATACCAACAGTACCTGCCAACTTTGTTATCTTGGCCAACATATTCATCACAATTTATGCCACAAGTGTACATTTGACTGGAGTACACTTGTTGCGATGGTGCACAGCAGTTGAAAGATGAGAAAAATTCAGTGATAGGCATTTGTGTGCCGTAATAAATTTGATGCATTTTTTTCTCCAGCACAATTTTCATCAAGAATAGCAGTGTTGATGAATTAGTGCCACACTGTCAATAAACTATATACGTAACACCTTATTAGAAATTATAGCGAATTAAAAAGAAAAAACAATAGAGGTTTATATCTTAAAAAAAATTCTGCCATACTCAACCCCTATGAATTTATACAGACACAAATATATATTTCCCATAATGCAATTTTCATCATGACAAATAATTTCATGTTATGGAATATAATGTGTCAAGACATTATATATGTACTGTGATAGATGTACTCACTTGCCTTCACACGGAGGTAGGCGAAGGGACACTGTCCCTTTAAATCTTCCGTTGGTTTATTAGACATGTGGCATAAATCAATGTGAAGTGAATATAAACACAGCCTTTCGGGCAAAAACAAGAAAACAAAACAAAATGATATTTAGTCTCTGCCTCTATGGGGTCTGCCCGCTCAGAATAATAACCACTCACTGGTTCAGTTTTTCCTGGTCAGAACACAAAACGCTAGAGTTCCTCTCTCCAGCCCTACTGAACACTGAATGCCTCTAGAGGCTGACGATTTAAGCCCCAGATCACACACTACGGCGGAGATAAGGTGGACAACCTGCCACTCGCTCTATGGTTGTCCACAAAAAAAACAAAATCCATCCCTTAAAATAGCCGATTAACCCCTCTCAACACTAAGGCTAATAGCCTCGGAGAAACGTATCCCACCAGCACTTTGCCAGTGACTTTGTCACAGTACTTTTCTCATATGACAAACACTACAATTAGTAATGACTATGGTCTTCATTTATTAAAATTGCCCTTCTGATCCACAGCATCCCAATCATAATGCAGTCATTATTAATTTCAGAATAGTAGAAGAAATGATGACGGAACTTTGACTGCCTGAAACGACAGCCAAAAATCTCAAATTTACCGGGACTGTTCAAAATTTTTGATGGCAATATTTGTCCAAAGCTCTGCTCTGCCAATAAAGAGTTGGCCGATATTAATAATCCTAGAGATTAGCAAATTGATTTGCAGGACCCTTGTCTAGTGGCCAGGTCAGTATTTAGTGGGTTCTGGACTAGGGATGAGTGGAGTTGTGGATGTTCGGGTTCGTCTGGTTCGGACAAACGTTAAAAACAAATTCAATTTGGGTACCAGAACGGTATCCAAATTTGATCCTGAACCCCAACTTCATTCAAGTCAATGGGAGGCCCGAACATCCGACGGTTCCCACGCTGTCCTCTGTTTGACAGCTTGAGAAACACCAGCTCTGACCAGCGGAAACCTTAGTGAAGTCACAGCTGGTCACATCCGTTGGGTATCACGATTCCCACGCTGTCAATGTTAAAATTAACCTACCCTTAAAATTCTAGAATGTTCATGTCTTTGTCAGTGGGCAAACTTTCAAAATCAGCAAGGGATCAAATCCTTATTTCCCCCACTGTATATATCTATATTTATTAGTCTTTCACCCTGACCGTACCCTACATGACATTGTGCTTACTTTATTATTGCTTTTTAACGCTTGGTGATCTAATAAAGATCATAATTCTTTTAGCATGGACCTCTTCTCTACTCCATCCTTATCCTGGGTTTGAGGTTTTGTTGTTCTATAACTGAACTTCAGTCTCTTTTATATTTCCACACTCCATAAAAATCATTGCGTCAGCTGTATGTTAGTTCTTCTTCGAATTTTCATTTGTCATTTTTCTTTTATTATTTTGCATAGGGACTACAAATTCCTCAGTGACGCACAAAGAGGTCCCGCCAACAAGTGTCGGGCCCGCAATCACATATAAAACAAAAGGTAATTAGGAAGACGAAAACATTTTGGGATATTTCCAAAATGTGTTTGACGGAAGATTTCAGTCTGACGTGCACACATGGTCCTATTCAGAAAGAGGCATATTGGATTATAAAAAAATATATATTATATGCCGCCTAAGGATTAATATTGGAAAATACAGACCGATTTCATAATACATTCTCTTGATCAGAAGACTGCCAGAACCCTGTTACGTTGGCCAAAACATGACAACATTTTAGCAGCCAATTACATGTGCTTATTATTAGCTGTAAAAGCAACAAACATCATTTGCTTTACGTGGTGGTAACGAGTTCCGACACCAATCCGAGTATTGCAACGCTGGATTTATCACGGAAAACATGGCACATGTATGCCACCTGATATCATGTAATTATGATGGATTACTGTGTATTAAGATTTTTTATTACATATTTTTTAGGTCCCGATAATCCTTTGGTTGCAAGCAACACAAACTACATAATTTGGCTGGTGTTGGTTCTGGTTGTTGTGGTGTCAGTAGTATTAATTGTGACGATTATGCTGCACAGAAAACGGAAGCTGCATGCAGGTAAAGTGATTTACATTTATCATGCGAAGTACAAATTGTAGCACATGAAATGTAACTTCGTGCCGAATGGTCTGATAAATTGTTCTAGCTCAGAATTAAAGTTTTTTTCCACAATTGGGCAACCCCATTTCAGTGCCCCTGGTATGTTGCATAAAATAAAGAAAAAAAGCATACAGTGGGAGAAAAAGGTATTTGATTCTTTGCTGATTTTGTAAGAATATCAAAAATAAAATCCAGAATTTTAACATACCCTTAAAATTATAGACTGTTCATGTCTTTGTCAGGGCAAACTTAGAAAATCAGAAAGGGATCAAATACTTATTTCCCCCACTGTACATAGCTCCCCTACTAGTGCCACCACTCTAATGATGGCGCTGCGTCCTTGGCTATTTAGTGACATTGTGTATGTCATGTGATGGCTGCAAACGATCAGATGATAGAACTATGAAGGCTGCAGACCCGAATCAATAAAACAAAACCTAAAAAACAAAATAATTTATAGCATATACCCTGCTGTAATTAAGTAAAATGCAATAGTGCATATTAAATAACATACGGTACTAAGAAAAAGTGTTTTGATAAAAAAAAAGCGTAAAAGCTGTCCCACCATCATCAAAGTTGAGATAGGCACAGGAAACAGTTTCATTAAAATGTCCAGGCACGTTTATTTAGGACTTCATAAACCACTCAGCATAAGCAAATAAAAAGAGAGCCTTTTCTGTCACAAAAGTGAAAACACAAAGTAAATAGTCCCTGGTACCTACAGTATGGCAGGTTTGCCTGCTCAGGTTAGTTTCCGGTTCTTAAGGCCTTAGCACAGACCAACACACTAAAGATCTACACATCTCCAGACCCAGAGAATGAGAAAACTGGTCTACATTTTTATCTGCCATACCACGCCCCCGGGGTGGAATATATAAGCAGTCAGTCCCACCCAACTCTTTGACTGATTGTAAAACCCGGCCCTGATGCGCCATATTAACTCTCTCAGCACTATATGTGCTGGAGCCTGCTTTCCTGGGCTTATATCGCCAAAGCTACCAACATTTATGATGCATATATCCCCTTAAGGACATGTTTGGTGGCCATTTTACATATCTCTCATGCAGTGTTTCGGGTCTATGCTCTACATGGAAGCTAAAATCCGGAAGTACTAGGAACCACCTGGTCACTCGGGCATTGTTTCCCTTCTTCTCCCTTGTCCACCTCAGTGGGGCATGGTCTGACACTAGCCTAAATTTACTGCCTAAGAGGTAGCACCTTGGAGTGTCAAACGCCCACTTGATGGTCAAACATTCCTTCTCCACTATGGAATAATTCTTTTTGCATGATTATCGCTTCCGACTTAAATACATGGGGTACTCTTCCTCTTTCACCTCTTGTGATAGAACAGCTCCCAGCCTGACATCTGATTCATCCATCTGGACCACAAACTCCTTAAAGAAATCCGGTTCCACCAACACTGGCTGTTTACACAGGGCTAGTTTAAGTTCCTGGAAGTCTCAAGCTTCCAAAGACCACTTGGACATATTTAACTTTATCCCTTTAAAGAGGTCCGTCAAAGGGGTCGGCTATCATGGTGAAGTTAGGGATGATTTTCAGGAATGCTCTGACCTGCTTCTTTGAGAGGGGTTGTTGCCAACTCTGAATCGCATCCACTTTATTTATTTGGGGCTTTATTTTGCCCCTTCGAACGATATAGCCCAAATATTTTGCTTCCTCCATTCCCATGGCAGATTTCTTCAGGTGTATGGAAAACCACGTCTTTCGTAGAGCACTAAGTATCGCCTAGACATTGCTCAGATTTCTTCCCCAATCCTGGCTGAAGATCACAATCTCATCCAGGTAGACTGCTGAGTACCTCTTGTGGGGAGTTAGGATCCGGTCCATGGCTCTCTGGAACGTAGCCACAGCTCCTTGCAAGCCAAATGTACTGGAAACAACTGGCGTTGAGAAGGCCATCTTCTTCTAGGCATCTTGGGACATGGGAATTTGCCAATACCCTTTCTTGAGGTGAAGGGTGGTAAGGTACCTGGCCGGCCCTAGCCTTTCAATCAGTTCATCTACCCTGGGTGTTAAACTTTGCGACCTTGTTGAACTTCCTGTAGTCATTACAGAACTGACACTCCCCCATCTGGTTTTGGCTCCAAGACTATGGGACTGGACCAGCCACTCTTGGACTCTTCAATTACTCCTATATTCAGCATCCACTTCACTTGTTTCGAGATCACTTGTTGCAAGACTTTGGAATCCGATATGGTTTCAGGTTCAGGTACATGAGGCTCTGTACCTTATGCTCTATGACCTGAGCAAGACCTGGCAACTCAGAAAACAGGTCTTTATTCCACTGCAACAGCTCCCGATATTGATGTTTCTGTGAGTGAGACAAGATGTCTGGTATCTTAACATCTTCCACTCTGACTTCGGACTTGGCCACAAGACAAGGAGCTTCCACGTATTCTGTCCTGTCACAGTTTAATCAGGTTGGCATGTTAAACCTGGTAAGGCTTCCTCTTCACCAGTTGAATTTTGTAGTTGACTTCACCAACTTTTTCTACTACCTCAGAGAGCCCTGCCAGTTGGTCAGGAATTTGCTCTCCACCAGGGGCACAAATACAAGTACTCGACTCCTTGGGTTGAATTGTCTCACCCTGGCTGACCTGTTATACACCCTGGACTGTGCTTCCTGTGCCTTGAGGAGGTGCACCTTCACAAAGGGCATCATGTTGGCAATCCTTTCTTGCATCAGGCTTAACAGGTTTCTATTGTCACATACAGGAGTCCCCGAGGGTGTTGGCCATAGAGTAGTTTAAATGGGGAGGGGCCTGTGGAAGCTTGAGGAGCTTACTGATGGAAAATAACAGATAGGGAAGCAGACAGTTCCAGTCTCGGCTGTCCTTCTCCGCCGCTTTTTTCAGCATAGCCTTCTTGTTCCTCCTAAAGAATTGGGAGGCAGAGGAGAGCTTAAATTACCTACAGAAGGGAAAGTGTGCTGGAATAGAAAGAGATCCCATAGTGAGCAAAACAAACCATGAAATACAAATTAAAGAATTAAGTACATATTGTTAGAGAATATGCCACCTTCTTCCTAAAAGAAACAGAAGATAGGTGCATGATAAAGAACATAAAGAGCAAAGAGATAAACTCAAGTTGGTCTTTTTCTGACTGGCTTAAACTAAAGCAGTATGACAACATACAAATGAGACTATCACCAACAGGAAATACCATCAGGGGAAATAATATAAAGCCGCACCCGAAAAGTGCTAGGGCAGAAAAATGAGTAAATGAAAACACCTGTTTCCCT
Source organism: Ranitomeya imitator (assembly GCF_032444005.1). Lineage (NCBI taxonomy): Eukaryota > Metazoa > Chordata > Amphibia > Anura > Dendrobatidae > Ranitomeya > Ranitomeya imitator. The sequence goes on along the minus strand of NC_091288.1, from coordinate 176,428,915 downwards.
AAAAAACTGAAGCAAGAAGGATAATGGAAACTAAACACATAGAGAATAGGTGTTTCTGCTGTGGCTCGGTGGACAGAGGAGTCAACCACAAAACACAGGCTCAAGGAGTCAACCCAGACACATTGCACACCACTTCTGCTTTGTTTTCTACAAAGGAAAGCGTTTACTTTTCCCTACGTGTGTTGGACCGACCAACACTGTCAATGAAGAGGGCTGAGTGTTTGGTTCAGTTGAAGAACAAAGCCAGTTCCCTTCTCAGTTCCTACATCAGTAATTACAGGAAAGGGGACTGGTCTTCACTTTTAAGATAATCCAAACATCTGTTTTCATACACATCATTGGTCACGGGCTAATACAAGGAGGATGGAGAAATCTCTCTTCAATGTCAAAAACAAATTGGAAGTGAAAGTTATGGGACCCTGGAACTTGGCACTGATATTATGAGAACGGTGCAGCTTTCATAACTACACTGTAAGAATAAGTCATAAGAAATTATATTTTCAAACCATCAAAATACATTTATATCCAGAATAGTTAATGGAAATTTGTCAGCAGGTTTTTGCTATGTAGTCTGAAGAAAGCAGGAAATAGAGGCTGAAAGACAGAATTCAGGGATGTGTCACTTGTCAAACTGCGTTGTGTTGTTTACTAACTGTGAAGGATTCATTACTAAGAGATTAACATTGCTGGACTTGTCCAGCAATGCCCCCTCCTGTGATAAGCAGATCACTGTCTATGGCCTTTGTACACAGACAGCCTGGTGTTGGTGGGGTTAGCTGTGGTGTGGGCTGGGTCAGCTTTCTCAGCCCTGCTTTAGTGATACATTGTTGGATTCAGCTTGTCTTTACCTACATTACGCTGCTCTCAGATGAGGTAGCAAAAACCTGCTGACAGATTCTTTAGCGATTCTGCCAGATCTCCATAGAAGCTCACTAGCAGCTATGCAAGCGTCACTAACTAGTAATGCTAAGAAATGAGGTTTCCCTTTAAGACATGAAAATCTCAATCAATTTGTGCTTCAGATCATACCGTGTGAATTGTGTTCTAGTGTGGATCTGGCAATATTCTTATACACAGTATGCACAAGATATTCTGCATCCAAGTACGACAAATATCTAAGCTGACTGTCACTATCAACATGCACTCTATCACTTTTGATATGTCTTTGATGCGTGTGTAGTGGGGGTCTGTCACTCTCAACATGCCCTCTATAACTTTTGACTGTCACTCTCTACCTGCACTCTGAAATTTGTAACATGCCGTCCATGTGTAGTGGGGGCCTGTCACTCTCTGCCCTCTGTAACTTTTGACATGTCTGTCATATGTAGTGAGAAGTCTGTCACTATCTGCCTTCTACAAAAAAACCCTGTTTGGGAGAGAAGAACAGACAAATCGCGGCGCCCTAAGTGCGTAAACACAATATTATAGTCTTTAAAGGGTGCACAATTTTATGCACTCACCTGATAAAAGACTAAAATGGCTTTAGATCGTGTATCCTCCAAATTCCCTCTGAGATACTTTTCAATATACAGGGCTTGCAGCTTGCCTCGGGTGGATCCAAGTGAGAGAGCCAGAGTAAGGCTCACACAGGATGAGTAGTTCAAGAAAAGCACATCCAGCCCATGAATGGCAGCGCTTCCCAGGACTCACATTCAAAGATGATATTTCATATTTTTTTATTTCATAACTTAAAATAGAAGAGATACAACGCGTTTCGGATACAGTATATATCCTTCTTCAGGTATCATAAAAACACAGTACAAATCCTACTAGTATAAAATTCAATTACACTTATATATAGTATCACACCTTTTATCCCAGTCTCAGAAACTTGATTTGGGGTGTGGACCAAGTTCAGGAAAACACCCACTGATTGATACAGCCTTGTTAACATTGATGCAAGAAAGAGAGAGAGAAAAAAAATAAATAAAAATAAATAAAAAAATAAAAAAAAATATATCAAAGGGAAAAAAAAAAAAAAAATCACAAGAAAAAAAAAAAAAAAAAAATCCTCTAAACTCTCTCTATGATATCATTCAATCCATTTGGAAATAATGTTCCCAAACGATATATCCAAAACGTTTCTTTCCTGTTTAAAAGAGCATTCCTGTTTGCAACTCCAGAGGGTATCTGCTCCACTGGAGTTACTTTTATGTTAAAAATTTTATTATGTTTAAGTAGTAGATGCCTTGAGAGACTATGTTTTAAAAAGCCATTTTTTGCTCTATTTCTGTGGCCATTAATGCGGGACCGCAGTGTCTGTACAGTGCGTCCCACATACTGCAAACCACAACTGCATGTGATGACATATACAACATGATCACTACTACAGGTGAGTCTTTGTGAGATTTCAAAGACATCACCAGTATTATTGCATTTAATAGTTTTAGCCCCATGATCTAGGATCCCACAGGTGCAACATTTTTTGGAGTTACATTTAAAAACTCCGGTGCCTTGAAGAACTCCACATAAAGTTTGATCCTTATTTTTATAAATGTTTTTTCTTTTTGGATCCAACTGTTTTTTTAATTTACTGGGGGCCACCAAATTTTTCAAAGTTTTACCCCTTCTATATGTAATCCCTGGTTTATCAGGGAGATGTTTTCCCAAGACAGGGTCACGCTTCAAGATGTACCAATATTTAGAAAGCACAGTTCTTATGATTTTATTGCCCCTAATGAATGTTGTCACAAAATTCAATTTCCAGCGATCATCACTTTTTTCCTTACCAGTAGTCAAAGTGTCCCCCTTCCTGGTTTTTCCTTTTAAACATTCTTCCTGTGTTTTTATTTTGTTGTCCCTATATGCACCATTTATCAAATTTTTCGGGTATCTTTTTTCTTTAAATTTTCTTTTTAAAATTTTAGACTGAGCTACATAATCAGATTCTCTCGTACAATTCTTTCTGATACGATAAAATTGGCTGTGGGGTATATTAACCTTCCACTTCTTGTAATGTGCACTATTGAAATCTAAAAAGCCATTTGAATCCACTTTTTTGAAGTGGGATTTCGTGATGATTTTTTTACCACTATGGCTGATCTCTAAATCAAGAAATACCATTTTTTCTTTATTAATTTGTGATGTAAAGGTAATCCCCCAGGTGTTATTATTGAGCTCCTTTATGAATTGTGCTGCTTCCTCCTCTGTCCCCTTCCATATGATAATCAGATCATCTATGAAGCGCTTATAAAGCCTTATTTTGTCATAGAAAACAGGCTTAGAAAGTGACGATGAGGACTCGAATCGCCCCATGAATAAGTTTGCGAAACTTGGCGCGACCCGAGTCCCCATCGCGGTGCCAAGCAACTGTAAATACAGTACGCCTTCAAAAATGAACACATTGTGTTCAAGAATGAATTTCAGACCCTTTAACAGAAAATCTCTTTGTTCGGGGAGCATCTCTGTCTTTGCTAAATAAAAACCCACTGCATTTACCCCCATTTCGTGATCTATGTTGGAATATAATGAATTAACATCCAATGAGATAAAGGAATAATTATCTTCCCATTCAATATCCCTCAGCTCCTCGATTAATTGTGTGGAATCTCTCAAATATGAAGGAAGAGACTTTACTAGATCTTGTAGAAACAGGTCAATATAATGAGAAAGATGACAAGTTAAAGACCCTATTCCTGATATAATTGGTCTACCAGGTGGTTTTTCACAGTTCTTATGCACTTTTGGTAGATGATAAAATAACGCCATGGTTGGTGCAGGATTTGATAAAAACCTTTTTTCTGTTTTATTGAGAATGTTCCTCTCGTAGGCTTCCTTAATCATATGGTGATAGTCCCGAACAAAGGATTGTGTAGGATCTTCTTTCAGAATTTTGTAATATCTCATATCAGACAATATGTTCAAAGCTTCCTCAATATAGTCAGATCTGTTTTGCACAACTACTCCCCCTCCTTTATCAGCTTGCCTTATTACTATATCTGTATTTTGTCTCAAATCCTCCAATGCCATTTTCTCTCTTTTAGAGATATTGTTCTCCTTTTTTATCTTGTTTTTTCCAGTTCCATGCTTTTGGATTTTATGTTTATTATTATTATTTTCCCATTTCCTAAATTCTTCAGATACTAATGAAAAAAAGGTATCTATATTTGGTCCTCGGTGTTGATGAGGATTAAATAGAGATTTTGGGTGTACCTCCTTATGGATATATTCCCTTTCTTTATTTGTCTCTATTGGGATCAGTAGGGGACTAAATTTCTGCCCTGCTCAAGATATGAATGCATTCGATCTTTTTCTCGATTTAAATGCGTACACTCGTAAACTCACTCTTAAAAGGCATTTCTTGTTGAACGAAAAAAATGGGGACATTGGGGATCCCCCAAAAATACTGATCCCAATAGAGACAAATAAAGAAAGGGAATATATCCATAAGGAGGTACACCCAAAATCTCTATTTAATCCTCATCAACACCGAGGACCAAATATAGATACCTTTTTTTCATTAGTATCTGAAGAATTTAGGAAATGGGAAAATAATAATAATAAACATAAAATCCAAAAGCATGGAACTGGAAAAAACAAGATAAAAAAGGAGAACAATATCTCTAAAAGAGAGAAAATGGCATTGGAGGATTTGAGACAAAATACAGATATAGTAATAAGGCAAGCTGATAAAGGAGGGGGAGTAGTTGTGCAAAACAGATCTGACTATATTGAGGAAGCTTTGAACATATTGTCTGATATGAGATATTACAAAATTCTGAAAGAAGATCCTACACAATCCTTTGTTCGGGACTATCACCATATGATTAAGGAAGCCTACGAGAGGAACATTCTCAATAAAACAGAAAAAAGGTTTTTATCAAATCCTGCACCAACCATGGCGTTATTTTATCATCTACCAAAAGTGCATAAGAACTGTGAAAAACCACCTGGTAGACCAATTATATCAGGAATAGGGTCTTTAACTTGTCATCTTTCTCATTATATTGACCTGTTTCTACAAGATCTAGTAAAGTCTCTTCCTTCATATTTGAGAGATTCCACACAATTAATCGAGGAGCTGAGGGATATTGAATGGGAAGATAATTATTCCTTTATCTCATTGGATGTTAATTCATTATATTCCAACATAGATCACGAAATGGGGGTAAATGCAGTGGGTTTTTATTTAGCAAAGACAGAGATGCTCCCCGAACAAAGAGATTTTCTGTTAAAGGGTCTGAAATTCATTCTTGAACACAATGTGTTCATTTTTGAAGGCGTACTGTATTTACAGTTGCTTGGCACCGCGATGGGGACTCGGGTCGCGCCAAGTTTCGCAAACTTATTCATGGGGCGATTCGAGTCCTCATCGTCACTTTCTAAGCCTGTTTTCTATGACAAAATAAGGCTTTATAAGCGCTTCATAGATGATCTGATTATCATATGGAAGGGGACAGAGGAGGAAGCAGCACAATTCATAAAGGAGCTCAATAATAACACCTGGGGGATTACCTTTACATCACAAATTAATAAAGAAAAAATGGTATTTCTTGATTTAGAGATCAGCCATAGTGGTAAAAAAATCATCACGAAATCCCACTTCAAAAAAGTGGATTCAAATGGCTTTTTAGATTTCAATAGTGCACATTACAAGAAGTGGAAGGTTAATATACCCCACAGCCAATTTTATCGTATCAGAAAGAATTGTACGAGAGAATCTGATTATGTAGCTCAGTCTAAAATTTTAAAAAGAAAATTTAAAGAAAAAAGATACCCGAAAAATTTGATAAATGGTGCATATAGGGACAACAAAATAAAAACACAGGAAGAATGTTTAAAAGGAAAAACCAGGAAGGGGGACACTTTGACTACTGGTAAGGAAAAAAGTGATGATCGCTGGAAATTGAATTTTGTGACAACATTCAATAGGGGCAATAAAATTATAAGAACTGTGCTTTCTAAATATTGGTACATCTTGAAGCGTGACCCTGTCTTGGGAAAACATCTCCCTGATAAACCAGGGATTACATATAGAAGGGGTAAAACTTTGAAAAATTTGGTGGCCCCCAGTAAATTAAAAAAACAGTTGGATCCAAAAAGAAAAAACATTTATAAAAATAAGGATCAAACTTTATGTGGAGTTCTTCAAGGCACCGGAGTTTTTAAATGTAACTCCAAAAAATGTTGCACCTGTGGGATCCTAGATCATGGGGCTAAAACTATTAAATGCAATAATACTGGTGATGTCTTTGAAATCTCACAAAGACTCACCTGTAGTAGTGATCATGTTGTATATGTCATCACATGCAGTTGTGGTTTGCAGTATGTGGGACGCACTGTACAGACACTGCGGTCCCGCATTAATGGCCACAGAAATAGAGCAAAAAATGGCTTTTTAAAACATAGTTTCTCAAGGCATCTACTACTTAAACATAATAAAATTTTTAACATAAAAGTAACTCCAGTGGAGCAGATACCCTCTGGAGTTGCAAACAGGAATGCTCTTTTAAACAGGAAAGAAACGTTTTGGATATATCGTTTGGGAACATTATTTCCAAATGGATTGAATGATATCATAGAGAGAGTTTAGAGGATTTTTTTTTTTTTTTTTTTTCTTGTGATTTTTTTTTTTTTTTTCCCTTTGATATATTTTTTTTATTTTTTTATTTATTTTTATTTATTTTTTTTCTCTCTCTCTTTCTTGCATCAATGTTAACAAGGCTGTATCAATCAGTGGGTGTTTTCCTGAACTTGGTCCACACCCCAAATCAAGTTTCTGAGACTGGGATAAAAGGTGTGATACTATATATAAGTGTAATTGAATTTTATACTAGTAGGATTTGTACTGTGTTTTTATGATACCTGAAGAAGGATATATACTGTATCCGAAACGCGTTGTATCTCTTCTATTTTAAGTTATGAAATAAAAAAATATGAAATATCATCTTTGAATGTGAGTCCTGGGAAGCGCTGCCATTCATGGGCTGGATGTGCTTTTCTTGAACTATCTGCCTTCTGTAACTCTTGGTATGTCCTCCATGTGTAGTTGGGTCTGTCACTATCTGCCTTCTGTAACTTTTGGTATGTCCTCCATGTGTAGTGAGGGGTTTGTCACTATCTGCCTTCTGTAACTTTTGACATGTCTGTCATATGTAGTGAGGGGTCTGTCACTATCTGCCTTCTGTAACTTTTGGTATGCCCTCCATGTGTAGTTGGGTCTGTCACTATCTGCCTTCTGTAACTTTTGGTATGCCTTCCATGTGTAGTTGGGTCTGTCACTATCTGCCTTCTGTAACTTTTGGTATGCCCTCCATGTGTAGTGAGGTGTCTGTCACTATCTGTCTTCTATTAACTTTTGGTATGTCCTACATGTGTAGTGAGGGGTCTGTCACGATCTGCCTTCTATAACTTTTGGTATGCCCTCCATGTGTAGTGAGGGGTCTGTCACGATCTGCCTTCTATAACTTTTGGTATGTCCTCCATGTGTAGTGAGGGGTCTGTCACGATCTGCCTTCTATAACTTTTTGTATGTCCTCCATGTGTAGTGAGGGGTCTGTCACGATCTGCCTTCTATAACTTTTGGTATGTCCTCCATGTGTAGTGAGGGGTCTGTCACGATCTGCCTTCTATAACTTTTGGTATGTCCTCCATGTGTAGTGAGGGGTCTGTCACGATCTGCCTTCTATAACTTTTGGTATGTCCTCCATGTGTAGTTGGGTCTGTCACTATCTGCCTTCTATAACTTTTGGTATGCTCTCCATGTGTAGTGAGGGGTCTGTCACTATCTGTCTTCTATAACTTTTGGTATGCCCTCCATGTGTAGTTGGGTCTGTCACTATCTGCCTTCTGTAACTTTTGGTATGCCCTCCATGTGTAGTGAGGTGTCTGTCACTATCTGTCTTCTATTAACTTTTGGTATGCCCACCATGTGTAGTGAGGGGTCTGTCACGATCTGCCTTCTATAACTTTTGGTATGTCCTCCATGTGTAGTTGGGTCTGTCACGATCTGCCTTCTATAACTTTTGGTATGCCCTCCATGTGTAGTGAGGGGCCTGTTACTATCTGCCTTCTATAACTTTTGGTATGTCCTCCATGTGTAGTGAGGGGTCTGTCACGATCTGCCTTCTATAACTTTTGGTATGTCCTCCATGTGTAGTTGGGTCTGTCACTATCTGCCTTCTATAACTTTTGGTATGCCCTCCATGTGTAGTTGGGTCTGTCACTATCTGCCTTCTATAACTTTTGGTATGCCCTCCATGTGTAGTTGGGCCTGTCACTATCTGCCTTCTATAACTTTTGGTATGCCCTCCATGTGTAGTCACTATCTGCCTTCTGTAACTTTTGGTATGTCCTCCATGTGTAGTTGGGTCTGTCACTATCTGCCTTCTGTAACTTTTGGTATGCCCTCCATGTGTAGTTGGGTCTGTCACTATCTGCCTTCTGTAACTTTTGGTATGTCCTCCATGTGTAGTTGGGTCTGTCACTATCTGCCTTCTATAACCTTTGGTATGCCCTCCATGTGTAGTTGGGTCTGTCACTATCTGCCTTCTGTAACTTTTGGTATGCCTTCCATGTGTAGTGAGGGGTCTGTCGCGATCTGCCTTCTATAACTTTTGGTATGTCCTCCATGTGTAGTTGGTGAGACAGAAGAAAATGTATTCAAGAACTGTACCTGCTACTATCGGTACATAGTTCCAACACCTAGTAAAGAGTTTACTTTTCTAAAACTGTCTGGCCTAGTTATTCTACAAGAATGTGAAGGGTCCCCAGCTCCACCATGACCTGGCAGAGTCCATCTTGAGAGTGATGTTTATTGTAAAGAACATCAGTGCACACACCTGAGGTCCATCTATTTAGCGTTTAGGGCTTCTGAAGTAAACCTCTGCGAGGGAAATTCCTTAGGCTTGGTTCCCATTGCGTTAATGGGAAAGCGCTAATGGACAGCGTTGCACGGCGAAATTAACGCCGTGCAACGCTTCCGTTAGCGCGCCCATTCACGGCAATGGGAACGCGCAGCACTAGGGCGTGCCAGTGTTTCCTGGCGCGCCGCGGACGCTGCTCGCAGCGTCCGAGGCGCGCCCGCGGTCCGTTCCCCGCTCTCGCAGATCGGGGATCTGAGAGAGCGGGGACGTTACCGCGAACCCGGGACGCGGCCACATTAAAAACATTGCGTTAGCGCAACCCGCTAGCGCTAAACGGGTTGCACTAACGCAATGTGACCCTAGCCTACAACCAAAAGTGACGTAGTTGGCAGGATGAGGTTTCCCGGCAAGAAGAATTTGGGGTAAAGAAGATCGGTGGCAAAGATGAGAGGGCACCTGAAGATAGATGGTCCGAGAAGTCGGCCAGAAGAATGTGTTCAAAGACGGTGATGGCTAGTGAGCTGAGAAGATCTGCTTTTGGCAGGAGTGGATGGTGCCTGGGAGCGTGAAAATGTGCCTAGCTGACTGGAATGTTGGCCCAGAAGAGGGTATGCCCTGCAACCTGGACCAGACCCAATATGGGAGGTGAACACTGGAGGAGGATGCGGTGCAAAATGAAGAAAGGCGAGAGCAGGAGGCTTGGCCGAAGGCGGAATCGCCAGAGAGTGACGCATGACGCAGCGGATGTCTCTTCCGGGGTCAGCCGAAAAGGACAACATAGACGTGGGAGCTTGTGTTAGTCTGCAAGAGTGAACAGAGGAAGAATCAGCAGCGATGCGCTCCTGTGAAAAAGAAAATGGCGGCTTAATACCTAGCAACTTGTGGAGCGAAGGGATAAGACTGGAAGAGTGTTCAAGCCAAAGCCCAGCAAGAGTGGGCTAAGCAGGCCCAATTAGGGTTCGCCTGTATCTCAGGTAGAAGCTGTCTGCCCACCACAGACAGGTCATGGAGAAAAAGAGATTAGTCTAAATTAAACAGACAGACCTAGTGAGTTGCGCAGGGATGCCACAGGTGAGAGGATCAAGGACAGATCAGGTATCTGGACTAACTGTGAAAATGGGAGAGACCACCTTCCCCGGCAACCTGAGAGAAATTCAAGGCAACTTGTTCCACACTGTCTGGAAGGCCGCAAAGTGGGTATTCATCTCTCAGCTATTGAAATACTAAAAAGTAGAGTTGTTAAAATTAAAAAAAACACCAACGCTATGGTCTTTAGGTGTGCAAAGTACTTGCTAATCAGGGCTGCATTAAAAGTGCACAAAATGAAGAGCATTGACTCATACAGTAAGCTTCACTGCATAGTTACATAGGTTGAAAAAAGACCTGGGTCCATCAAGTTCAACGTTTTTTCACCAATTGTTTTTTTTTGTCATTAATTTAACTTTTACCCACAATGTTATGTACATTGAGGAAAGCATCCAACCCTTTTTTAAAAGATGTTATAGTGTCTGCCATTTCTACCTCTTGTGGTCAGGCACTCCACTGTCTGACTGCTCTAACTGGAAAGAACCCTTCCCTGTTTAGCTGTCCGACTCGCCTTTCTACCACCCATAATGAGTGCCTCCTGGTCCTTAATATGGTCCTTGGAAGGAATAAGTCATGCTCAAGTCCTCTGTACTGACCACACATATTTATACATATAAATGAGATCCCCTCTGAGGCGTCTTTTTTCTATGCTAAACAAGCTCATCTTTTCCAACCTCTCCTCATATGAGAGGCCTTCCATCCAATGTAATAATCTAGTCACCCACCTTTGAACTGACTCTAATTTCTGAATATCCTTTTATAAATGTGGGGCCCAAAACTGGATCCCATATTCTAGATGAGACCTCACCAGTGATTTATAAAAGGGTGACAATACTTTGGAATCGCGGGAATTTATCTCTTTTTATGCCACCCTAAAATCTTGCTTGCTTTTGCGGCTGCTGCTTGATATTGGGTGCTGCTGCTCAGCTTACCAGAATCCCCAAGTGCTTCTCCTGTTCTGTATTCCCAACTTAGGTCCCATTTAATGTATATGCAGCAATAGGATTACTCCATCCTGGGTGAATTACTTTACATTTATCTACATTAAATCTCATTTGCCAAGTGTTTGCCCATTCAGACATCTTATCCAGGTCGTTTTGCAGTTGTGAGGAGAGTTACTGAATTAGGCACACTCTTCTGAAAGAACGCAGCGCAGTTTTCAGTGTTTTGAGGTAACTCAGATCGAAAGCTGTGGGAATTCTCAGATGATAAATCTGTCGGTATTTGCATAACATTACTTCTGTTCTACAGTGAGGAAACTTTGACAAATAATCCATCAGATTCCTACTCGCGGTTTACATGATTATTGCTTTTAATATAAAAAAGTTGTGCTGAAGCAAAAACTTATCATTTCATTTACTTAAAGGCATTTTTTTTTTTTTTGTGACAGCATCTCTTTGTAAAAGTAACAACAAGAAGTGCTGGAATATAGGTTGTCACATTTTGACAAAGCTAATTAAAAAGTGAAAACCAATGTAATGTAATGTATGCCAGGCATCAAGAGAAAGTAGTTTGGGCTAATTAGGTGTTTGACTGATCAGTCATGAATGGTCAACACTCAGTAGACAGGATTGGATGCTATTTCATGCTCTTAAATCCCGCTGGTTTGACCCTTGGGTTGCCGGACACCTCTTTGCCTATTGTTCCTGATAGACTTTCTGGATTTTAACTTTGCTTCCACCTGACTTCATATTTGGATTTAAATCTGTAAATGTCTCTGTCTCGCTGGTACCAATCTAGCTAGCTTGGTTAATTCCTTCAGTTTACTCCATTAGTTAGCAGCTACTCCGTAGACACAACCCAAGGCCCCTGCAGTAAAGACCAGATACCTGTATAGAAGTTAAAGGGTGAAAACGAGGAAACTCCCGTGCTCTGACAAGAGTAGCGGCAAATTCCAAGTTTGGCCATGGAGGCCCACTATGAATTAACGGATTTGTTACTTGCGCAGTTTTTGTTGTGACTTTTGCAAAAAATGTCTGCCTTAGCAAAGAGAAAAAAATGCAAATATCATTGTAAAAAAAAAATACGTATTTATTAAACGTAACTCCTCTGATTTACTTATATCAACATGATTTGACATTATTATGGGAAACTATCTTTAGGATGAGGCAACCATTGATTGTCCTAATCTAATATTTTTCTATTTGCTTCCTCACCATACTAAGCATATGGAATATTACCTCTTATTATGTGACCTTAGGTTATTTAGTTTACATTTACCATGTACTTTTATGTTCTCAGGTTCTTTTGGCGAGGTCTGTGGAAAGATCACCACTAAGAGCAGTTTGAAAGGTGCCGATTTAGAACAAGCTTCATGTGAAGAAATAAAGAAACCAGTGGCAGAGAATGAAGACATAGTCATTCCAAGGGGTAACAACGTCTACGGCAACGCTCTGTCTGATTATTTGTTTCCTTTGCCGGCTGTAGAGGAAGGAGCTGCTATTCTCGTCACCACAAAAACATCTGCTTGTATTAATCCTGGACCAGGTGTGAGGGGCGAAGCTTTTGTGGAAATATAACATCTCAATGTTCTGCCGTGGATGAAGACACCAGAAGACACCAAATGCTTTGTACCTGTTGTACCTGTAATTAGTATGTTAGGGCACATCACTTTTTTTTTTTTTTTAAACAATAAATTTTTATTGAAAGTTTTCGGTTTACATTTACGTGATAATCAAGATAATCAAAAAAAAATCAGGATAAGTCTTTACATACAATCTGAACAATAGTGCATGTGGTTAACTGACATGCAATCATACAACCTAACCAAAGTAAGGGAAAGGGGGAGTGGGGGAGGGGAGCCCGAGTAAAGAGGTGTATAACGTCTAAAGGGTTTGGTAGGTTATTCTGAATCCAACTGAATGTAGTTAGTTGGGTATAGTACCGGTGTGGCAAAAGGGGTATGGTTGGTGTATTCCGCCCAGGGGAGCCATATTTTCTCGAATTTTCCAACTTTGTCCATTAGTATAGCCGACAATTTCTCATTGATCATGTACCAGGTGAGGCGTGTTTTGACTGCGGAAAAGTCTAAGTTTGGTTTTTTCCATGCCAAAGCAATGATTTGTTTCGCTGCTAAAAATATAAATGAGATAAGGGATCGGGTATGATTAGGGATGTTGGGGATGCGCTTGTTAAGTAGTGCCTCCCATGGTTTTTTTTTAAGGTTAATGTTCGCTATGGAAAAAACCAAATGGTATATCCTAATCCAGAACCTTCTGACAATCGGGCAAAGCCACCATATATGGAACATGTCTCCTGTTGAATTGCAACCTCTGAAGCAATTTGGGGAGTGGTTAGCCACAGCTTTAGCTACTCTAGCGGGGGTCAGATACCATCGGGTTAACACTTTGTAGTTGGTTTCTAACATAAGTGTGTTTAACATTCCTCCAGTAGATGAGGACCAAATTTGGGACCATTCCGAGTCTGTCAGGGTAGATCCGATGTCCGACTCCCAACGAACGGTATATTTCAAACAATGCCTATGGGAAGGGGCATTAATGTATGAGTAGAGGAGAGAAATAATCCCCGAGGCATGTGGGTTTTGACGACACTTTTGTTCAAAAGGGGTCATGGAGTAAGGAGGGGTAGAATTTTTTAATAAGGAGTTGGCAAAGTTTTTTAATTGTAAGTATCGAAAGATTTCTCCGGAGGGGAAGTGGTACTTTTCCTGTAGAGCCGCGAATGGGATTATCCCATAGGGCACATCACTTTTGACGATACATTGTTATTACCTCCTTTGAAAAATGTCCATTTTTTCATTTATTACTTTATGCTATCTAAAACTAGATGACAATTTACTGTCGGCATCATTTCTTTTCTTTGAGGGGGTTAGCAGTTGTGTATGGGAATGTTTCATGGGAAAAAGATATGCAAATTTTCTATGACCCGAGAAATAAAGAAAACAAAATTGATTGTGCCGCCTACTGCAGGTATCTACCCTATAAGAGAAGGTTCCGCTCTTTAAAGAGTCTTGTAACCAGACTAGAGATACCAAAAAACAAACTTCTGACGTTTTCAGGGCACATGCCACTCATCAGTGTAGGAAAAGGTTTGGTTGATAGGCCGAGATGCCCTTTACGTATTTTACGGGTAGGGGGCTAATTTGTCAGAGGATACCAACTGTTTACAGGCTCTTGCCAATGTTCCAAGGGAAGATAGACCTAATTTGCAGACTTTTTCCAAGAATTATTTCTGGGCAAGAGCTAACTTGCATATTGTACGCACTAAAACTCATGTCAGGAGCTGCAAAACATAAAGGTGGTTTTCTGTCGACCATACCTCATTCATCAGTGTTACTATGTCTTAAGGAGTGTGTTAAAGGGGTTGTCCACTACTCGGATAACCTCATCTTAATCTGTATGTTTGCTCCCAGTAAAATAATTACACTTAGGGCTCCTTCTCACTTGCGAGAAATGCGTGTGAGTCTCGCATGTTAAAACCAAGCTCTGGCGCTGGCACTTGGGAGCTGAACGTGCAGCTCCATGTATTGCTATGCAGCCGCACGCTCCGCTCTGGAGTGCCGGCACCAGAGCTTGGTTTTAACTTGCGAGACTCGCACGTATTTCTCGCAAGTGAAAAGGAGCCCTTATACTCCAATCCAGGGCCAGCGTTGTTCCAGCAGTGGTGGCACTAGCTCTCACGGGGATCACGTAACATTGTTATGCAATCCCTGCAGCCAATCAGGGGCCAATTCACGCTGTTTTCGGAGAAATCACATACATCTGGAGGAAGTGAGAGATGCTGCTCTCTCACTTCCTCCGTATGTATGTGAGTGGCCACAGGGATCGCGTGACATAATGTCATGTAATCCCCAGTAGAGCCGTGCAGAGACCCCTGGAATGACGCCACCACCGGAGGTAAGTATAAGTGATATTATTTTACTGGGGGCAAACATATCGATTCAGTGTTTCAGGCAGGTGTCTGGCCCTCTGGTACTTCTGTTCTGCATAGTCCATCATGACCTTAATTGTTTTCTTTTTTTACTTCTTGTTTACATACACAGTAAGTATGGCGTATGACCTGACCAATACTTTTTTAGCTTCATGTTAAGTAATTAATAAGCTACAATTTTTGTAAGTAAAGTGACTCCTAGGAATTACAGTACATTGGAGGTATTTATATATATTGCAATTACAAATTTATTTCCTTTGTGTGTATTGGTACAACACAAAAAAATAGACGAAAAGGCAAATTGAATATAATTTCACACAAAAAAACCCCAAATGGGCCGGACAAAATCAACTTAATATTTGGTTGCACACCCTTTGGAATAAATAACTGCAATCACTTCCTGTAACCATCAACACGCTTCTTACAAGTTGCAACTGGAATTTTGGACCACTCTTCTTTTGAAAACTGCTTCAGGTCTTTCATATGTGGAGGGTGCCTTCTCCCAATAACAATTTTAAGATCTCTCCATATGTGTTCAATGAGATTTAGATCCCGAGTTATGGCTGACCACGTTAGAACTCTCATATACTATGTTTTCGTCTATTTCTGGCTGCTCCTTGAAGTATGTTTGGGGTCATTGACCTGCTGGAGGACCCATGACCTAGGATGCAAAAACAGCTTTCTTACACTGAGCACTACATTTCAACTCAAAATCATTTGTTAATCTTCATATTTCATGATTCCTTACATAGTCAAGGCACCCAGTGCCAGAGGCAGCAAAACAACCTCAAAACATATTTTAACGTCCACCATATTTGACTGTAGGTACTGTGTTCTTTCCTTTGTAGTCCTTATTACGTTTTTGGTAAACATAGAATGATGTGCTTTACCAAAAAACTGCATCTTTGTCTCATCTGTCCACAAGACACTTCCCAGAAGGATTTTGCCTTACATCAATTTGGCAAACTGCAGTCTAGCTTTTTTATGTCCTTGTGTCAGCAGTGGGGTCCTCTTGGGTCTCCTCCCATAGCATTTC
Source organism: Ranitomeya imitator (assembly GCF_032444005.1). Taxonomy (NCBI): domain Eukaryota; kingdom Metazoa; phylum Chordata; class Amphibia; order Anura; family Dendrobatidae; genus Ranitomeya; species Ranitomeya imitator. Next base: position 176,413,099 of record NC_091288.1, on the reverse strand, counting down.
ATTCAAATGTCGGTGGATATTTTGCGCTGACATTGATGCACCCTGAGCGTACAGGACAGCTTGCATTTCTTTGGCACTTGATTGGGTCTACTTATCCACCATCCGGACTATCCTGCGTTGCAACCTTTCATAAATTTTTCTCTGCCATCCACAGAGATTAGCTGCAGTGTCATGGGTTGTAAACTTCTTGATTATGTTGCGCACCATGGGCAAAGGAACATCAAGATCTCTGAAGATGGACTTGTAACCTTGAGATTGTTGATAGGGTATGTGTACAAGTATTTTTGAGGGCTGCGGATTTTTCCACAGCGAATTTCACAAATCCGCAGGTAAAAGGCACTGCTTTTACCTGCGGATTTACCGCATTCTTTATGCGGATTTTGTGCGGATCGCACCTGCGGTTTTACACCTGCAGATTCCTATTATGGAGCAGGTGTAAACCGCAGCGGAATCCGCACAAAGAATTGACATGCTGCGGAATGTAACCCGCAGCGTTTCTGCGCGTTTTTTTTCCGCAGCATGGGCACTGCAGATTGCGTTTTCCATAGGTTTATATTGTACTGTAAACGCATGGAAAGCTGCTGCGGACCCGCAGCAAAATCTGCAACGTGTGCACATAGCCATATTGTTCAACAAGTTTGATTCTCAAGTTCTCAAACAGTTCTCTTCTCCTCTTTCTGTTCTCCATGCTTAGTGTGGCACACAATACAAAGATTGAGTCAACTTCTCCCCTTTTTATCTGGGTTCAGGTGTGATTTTCATATTGCCCACACGTGTTACTTGCCACAGGTGAGTTTAAACGAACATCATATGATTGAATCAAATGGTTTACCCACAATTTGGGAAAGGTGTCAATATTTTGTCTCGAATATTTCTAGAGTTTTGTGTGAAATGAAGGTTATGTCCAATTTTCCTCTTTTTTTTTCGCTGTTCCAGCACACACAAAGAAAATAAACATGTGTATAACAAAACATGTGTAATTGCAATAAATACTTAATTTTCTGGAAAAATGTCAAGGGTACCAAGACTTTCAGCCATGACTGTATCATGTGTGGCACATGGAAATGTGTATCGTGCAGAAATCGAGAATTTCCAATGGTGACATACTTACTGCTCCTATGATGATGTACATGTACAGCCTTTACCAAATTTCACAGTGTTTTGCATATCTCTTCGCTTGAGCAAGTTCTTAGTTTTGCTCAGTTTTCTTTCCTAATTTCCTTTTAACAAAACAACTACAGCAAATTCATGACTCACCCATGCAGATTAATAAAGCGCATATGCTTATCTCACTTTGTGCTTGTTGTTTAATGTGAGTGATTTATAATTCATATATCTTGTATTACTTGTTTAAGATGTTTTTGTGGTAAGGCCAATTATTCTTAATAGCACCATGACATTTTTAGATTTTATTTTGCAAGCCTAACAATATTTGCAGAGATTAAATTACTTTTAAAATGTAATCAAAGTGATTGCTCCCCGGTGTCCTTACAAGTTTTATCGTTACTTTGGACAGCAATGTGGACACTACGGAGTTGTACATTAACCCCTTCACTCCTGAGCCTGTTTTCACCTTCATGACCAGGCCAAATTTTACAATTCTGATCACTCTTGCTTTATGAGGTAATAACTCTTAAAAAATGCTGCAACGGATCCCACTGATTCTGGGAGTGTTTTTTCGTGACATATTGTACTTCACGATAGTGGTAACATTTCTTTGATATGACCTGCGTTAATTTGTGAAAATAACAAAAATTTGATGAAAATTTGGAAAAATTAGCAATTTTCAAACTTTGAATTCTTAAGCTTTTAACCCCTTAATGACCGCCAATACGTCTTTTAACTGACCTGAGATATAAGAGAATAGCCTCCCCATACAGATGACAATCCAGCATCTGTCGGTTGTACACTATAGCTGACAACTTGCTGTACCAGCCACGATCAGTATTTGCACCATCTAAATCTGTTTAACCCCTTAGATGCTGCTGTCAATAGTGACTACATCATTATAAATGGTTAACAGAGTGTGGGGGCTTCTTCTTTGTCACAATTGGTGCCCTCAGATCATGATTTTGTTGTCCTGATGTTTGCGGTGGCAATTCATGACCAAATAGTGGCCTTAGAGTCTGACGGCTGTAGTAATCTGTTTAGAAGTTACCAACATTTAGGTGGTAAAAATACACATTTTCATTTCTGTCATACCACTTTGCATTAATTCCTGTAAAGCACCTGAAGGGTTAATAAACTACCTGACAGCAGTTTTCAATATGTTTAGGAGTGCTGTTTTTAAAATGGTATCACGTTTGTGGGTTTCCCAATATATGGGACCCCTAAAGTCACTTCAAACATGGATAAGTCCCTAAAAAAATAAATTTTGTAAATTTCTTTGAAAAAATGAAAAATTGCTGCTACATTTTTAAACCTCCTAAAATGCTAACACAATAAAATAACATTTTACAAATGGTGCTGATGTAAAGCAGACATGTAGGAAATGTTATTTATTAATGGTTTGCTGTTGTATGACTATCTGGATTAAAGGGTTATAATCATTCAAATTTAGAAAATTGCTAATTTTTTAACATTTTTCTCAAATTTTTGATATTTTTTATAAATAAACACAAAAAATGTTGAACCATTATCATAAAGTATAATGTGTCACGAAAAAACAGTCTCAAAATCACTGGGATTTGTTGAAGCGTTGCAGAGTTATTACCACATAAAGTGACACTGGTCAGATTTCAAAAATTTGGCTGTCATTAAGGGGTTAAATCAGAAAGATGTGTCACACAAAATAGTGAATAAAAAATATTTCCCACATGTCTACTTTACATCAGCACAATTTTTGAAACTTTTTTTTTTATTAAGATGTTATCAGGGTTAAAAGTTGACCAACGATATCTCATTTTCCAACAAAATTTACAGAAACATTTTTTTTAGAGACCACATCACATTTGAAGTGATTTTGAGGGGTATACATGACAGAAAATACCCAAAAGTGACACCATTCTAAAAACTGCACCCCTCAAGGTACTCAAAACCACATTCAAGAGGTTTATTAACCCTTCAGGTGCTTCACAGGAATTAATGGAATGTGGAAGGAAAAAAAATACATTTAACTTTTTTTCACTGAAATTAAATTTGACTTTAGACCCCAGTTTTTTTTATTTTCACGAGGGTAACAGGAAAAACACACAAAATTTGTTGTGCAATTTCTCCTGAGCATGCCAATATCCCATATATGTGTGTGTGTGTGTATGTGTGTGTGTGTGGGGGGGGAGGGGGTTATCACTGTTTGGGTGCACGGCAGGGCTCGGAAAGGAAGGAATGCCATTTGACTTTTTTAATTCAGAATTTGCTGGAATTAGAAGATGCCATGTCGCATTTGGAGAGCCCCTGATGTGCCTAAACAGTGAAATCCCCCACAAGTGACCCCATTTTGTAAACTAGATCCCCTCTTGGAACTTATCTAGATGTGTGGTGAGCACCTTGAACCTCCAGGTGCTTCACAGACGTTTATAACGTAGAGTCATGAAAATAAAAAAATAATTTTTTCCACAAAAATGATCATTTAGCCCCAATTTTTTTATTTTCACAATGTTAACAGAAGAAATTGGAACCAAAAAGTTGTTGTACAATTTGTCTACAGTATGCTGGTACCCCATATGTGCAGGACAACCACTGTTTTGGTGCACGGCAGGGCTCGGAAGGGAAGGAATGACGTTCTGGAGTGCAGACTTTGATGGAATGGTCTTCATGTCGCATTTGGTGAGCTCCTGATGTGCCTAAACAGTGGAAACCACCACTAGTGACCCTATATTGGAGTTGATTTATTATTTTCCTGGTATGTGAATTTTTTCTACTGTGATGGCATACGCGAGTCATGTAGTGTACGTCAGGTTGGCCTACGTGAGTAGTGTAGAGTGCATCAAGTTGGCATATGAGTTGTGTGGTGTACGTCAGGTTGCCATATGTGAGTTATATAACTCAGAAATAAATGTATTAATCCATGGATGAGTGGTAGACTCTGAAACAGTCTTTCATATACAGACCAAGTTTGTTAGGGCATGTGACACATTGATAAATCGTGTCCTTTCGCATCCCCCCCGTAACACACTTTGCACCTTTTTTGCGTCCTTCCTCTATTTGCAGTTTGAGGGACCTCACAAGGTAAATGTTGCCCTGGTACAACACGAGCACTTTCAGTTCCTGAAGTACTGTGGCCTGCTCCTTCCTGACTGCCAAATATTAGAGCCTTGATCACTGCTTCTTGGAAAAGAAGGAAGGTCTCGGTTTGGCCTGCACATCGTGATAGCACAAAAGCGTTGTACATTGCCATCTGTACGATGTGCATGGCCAGCTTCTTGTATCACACCTTGGCTTTTCTCATGGCAATGTACAGCTGGAGGACTTGATCAGAGATATCAACTCCCCATGTTCTTGTTGTACCCCAGTACACAGTGTGGTTTGTGGACCTGTGTAGAGGTACCTGGTACAGTGCTCTTGGTGCTGCCATCAACATGTATAGTGGTCAAAAAAGCATGTTGTCATTACATTGGGCTCTGCTCTCACCCTTTCTGAGCAGCTGCCCAATTAGTGTCCTAGGGAGTCCTCTCTGATTTTTGCGGACAGTACCACATGCTGTGGTCGCTCACACAGAGAGGGACCTGATGAGTAGGATGCTGATATAAAAGTTATCTACGTAGCGGTGATAATCTTGATCCAGCAGTGGTTGCGCCAAATCCCACACAATTTTCCCATTCACTCCCAGGACAGGGGGTTGAATCAGGGTGTCCTTCCCTTCGTAAGCCCTAAATTTCTGGGCGTACTCTGAGGTGCTCTCACAGTTTGAACAGCTTAATTCCATACCTGGCCCTCTTTCTGGGCAGGTATTGCCAGAATTTGAGCCTCTCCTTGAAAGGGATTACCGACTCATCCAAGCAGATGTCCCTTTGGGGGATGTACACCTCAGCAAACTTGAGCAATCAAGTACTGATCGGCGCTTGGCAGCAAAAGGAGGGGAGAGGTGGGGGAATTAGGAAAGATCAGGCAAGGATCAGGAACTCTTCTTTCTTCTTCAGTAGAATCAGCAGCATCACCAGCAATCACAGTGATGGCACAGACTTATGTGGCAACAGAAGGCCCAGCATGGCGCACAGAGCGAACAAGATTGAACAGCCAATCACAGTAATCGTAGTTTGGGGGGGGGAGGGCATCGCTACCCCTCGGGACGAAGGCGCCATGTTCCTTGCTGTGAGAAACAGCAGGGACAATTATGCGATCAATGCACAATTAGTCACATGATTGACATGACATATATATATATATTGCAAATGCTAAGAAGGGGTTAACTGCGTTATGCTTTAGCCTCTTTAGAGGGCGCCATCTCATTATATGCAACAATCTTTCATTTTCAGATTGTTAAATGATTTGAGATTGCCATGTTCCCCAGTCATTGTGTAAAGAGGAGAGAAAGAGCAAGAAATGAAAGAGATACTTCAACAAAGTCCAATAGGGAGGCAGTTTTAGCTTAAAAATTGCACAACAGTAGAACTTTTCCAAAAATATATACAGTCTTTGGTCGCTCCACCTTTCTTGGTTCACTTGAGCACGTGTCGATACGAGGCATTACACATACTCACTGTCACGCTCACGCCTTGATTGGTGGGTGTGAGCCAGGGGGTTTGTGGACCCACTGTGCCACAAACCAGACTACCCTGGAAAGGGCGTGACTAGAACAGCTGCCTTGGTCTTCACTGGAGCCTCTGATGGTGAGGTCAGGCTTGTGCGGCAGGCAGCTGCCAGGTGCACTCCAGGGTGGTGTCTGGCTGTGGCTGCTGATCCCACTTGGGAGACAGGAACACTAGGACTGGCAGATGAGCACTGCTGAAACTTGGACGAGTAGGCAAGCAGGCACGGCTGAGACACAGGGCAGGCAGGCACGGCAGAGACACAGGGCAGGCAGGCACAGCAGAGACACAGGGCAGGCAGGCACAGCAGAGACACAGGGCTGGCAGGCACGGCAGAGACACAGGGCTTGCAGGCACGGCAGAGACAGGGCTGGCAGGCACCGCAGAGACAGGGCTGGCAGGCACGGCAGAGACACAGGGCTTGCAGGCACGGCAGAGACAGGGCTGGCAGGCACGGCAGAGACACAGGGCTGGCAGGCACGGCAGGGACACAGGGCAGGCAGGCACGGCAGACACAGGGCAGGCAGGCACAGCAGAGACACAGGGCAGGCAGGCACGGCAGAGACACAGGGCAGGCAGGCACGGCAGAGACACAGAGTAGGCCGGCATGGCAGAGAAGAAACAGGTAGAAGTAGTGTATGAATTAGGTAGGATCCTGTACACACAGCGGGTGCAGGTACTTGTTCTGATAGGAAGGAATGGTGTATGGAGAAACAGGTAGAGACCTGTTCACACAGGAGGAGAACCGGAAGGCTGCGGAGAAGAGCTGTAGAGAAGCAAGAGGTTCCTGCAGAAGCCGGAACAAAGCAGAGCTGAACCGCAAGGTATATGGAGAAGAGCTGCAGCAAGAGGTTCTGCAGCAGCGGGGCCTAAGCAGAACAGAACCGCAAGGTAAGCAAGAGGTTCTCCAGTAGCAGGAACAAAGCAGAGCTGAACCGCAAGGTATGCGGAGAAGAGCTGCAGCAAGAGGTTCTGCAGTAGCAGGAGCAAAAAAGCAGAGCTGAAAGAGAACAGAACCGCAGGAGTGCGGAGCAGAGGTAAAGCTGCAAGAGAGCGGAGCGCAGGCAAAGAGAGAGGACACAAGGAAAGACACAGCAGGGAAAGAAGCCACAGACAAGGAGACAGAGATATGACTAAGTTCAGATAAGGTAAAGGAACGAGACAAGGCACAAGAACAAAGAGACAGGGACCAGGATATTCTGCCTCTTGGAGGGCGGACAGACCAAAACAAGGCAAAGCAAGGACACAGACACTGAGACCAGGATATACAGCCTCCTGGAGGGCAGACAAACAAGATCAAGGCAAGGCAAGGAGAAAAGCCTCCAGAGAAGGAGGAACACAGAGCAAGGCCTGGCAGCTCAGAAGCTAGACACTAACTCAGTTTAGACATTGCACAGGCCCAGTCCACAGGGTGGAGCTGCCCTAAATACTGGAGGCCTCTTCGTAATTGGTCAGGAACAGATTAGACAGGTGCACCCTGATTCCATAAGAACCAGATAGTTCTGGCGCCACCCCCCTATGCGCACAGCCAGGAAGCAAGCAGAGAGCAGAGGCACAGAACATGGAGCCAGCAACAGACAGAACACAACATGACATGGAACAGTGGGTAAGATGGTGTGTGAGGGATGGAGTGATGCCGGCAGAGTTGTTACACTCACTTGTCTCCAGTTCCAGTGAGACCTACATACACATGTTTGTACTTGTACCTGCTCTCTATAAGTTGTTTTGTCTCTTCACTGCATACTCTCATGATGCCTACTTTGATGGGCCAGTTCAGATAAGTTTGCGTTCCATCTCAACTCTGCACACCCAGACAGTTGGCTCTTATAGATCCTTCATAAATTCTTCCTTCACTTCCCCACACCCTTGCTCCTATCTGCTGTTGGGGAGACATGTCCTTAAGGCTGGGGTCACACGGCCATGCGAAACAAATCGGACCGATTATGCTAATGTCATTCGGATCAAACTTTGTCAGAAAGCGAGCCCAATACCATGGGGAATTTGGTGATACAAAATCCGCGCTGCCAAGTGTCCGATCATAGACAAAAGTGTGGTATGATTGTGGTTTATTTTGTCAATGCATTTCAAGGTTTACAAACCTCTTCATCAGGACAAAACAACATAAAGTGAGCCGAGTGTCATCTTACGGTGATCAGACTCTTTTGCATGAAAGAATCGTATCACAGGTGCGGAGAAGACGGAGACCGTAATTTTTCAATTTCTTTGTGTTTGTGGTAACAGAACTGCACTCGGATGGCAACAGAGTGCTATCTGATTTTCCACATGCATCCAAAGACTTGTATGGGTGCGCGTGATACGATCATCAGATGCACCCGCAGCATAATGCGATTGTTTTCTCATGCCGAAAGAGCATAAAAAAAATAAATTGCAGATCTGCGCTGCCCCATAACATAATATTGGGCCGAGTGCTACCCGATAAAACATCACAAAGCACTTGTGTGAGCAAGTCCCTAGAGCGGCCTCTTCCTTCTCTCCTTTACAAGACATAGGTCTCCTTTGCCAGGGACAGTCACAAAGGCGATCTACCCTCTGTAACCGGGGGCAGCACATAGTTCAAGATGTTCCCTCTGCTTACCTGCTAGCCACTACTCACTAGCATGGCTCTCTGCTCCCTACACTGTAGCCCTGTATCTCACACAGGTCTTCTGCAACTGACAATGTCCAGGGGTAAACACAGCCCCTAAATAATTGTCATGGTTCACACCGTGCTGCCAACAATATGTCAGGGATCCCACTAATATGTCAGGGATCCCAGGAAGAATACCTTTATCGTCCCCACTACTCACACCAATTTGTCACGAACAAGGGTTGTTTGGTTGCCCCTGGTTCCTTCTGAAGGGGATTTATCTATATCCCTCTTCCCAGTTCCGGTTTGGAACTTGCAGCTCTCTGGCGCCCCCTTTACCCTCAGGTCAGATTAGTTACTGCACCTAGGGTAATTAGTCGCCAGAAAGGGTGCCTGCTATGTCCTGGCTATTGGGCTCACTGCAGTGAGGGTGATTTAACTACTACCACTAAGGCGGGAACAATAATTATCAACGCCACCGTCGCTACAAAGTTTGCCAAACACACAGAACAAAGTATGCTGCCACCAGCTCCGATTTTCACAAGGATTAACGGGTCCAGAGCCAACCCAAATCAGTAGCGTAATTCACCTCAGAGAATGCAACAGTTCGTTTATAAAGCATGAAGAGACAAGTTAGTAGATTATATGTTACTCCATAAAAAAAGGTAGGCAGTGTTTTCAAGGTATAAAAAGATATTATAAAGGAGACAATTCGTATGCACATTACAGATTACAAAATAAAATAGGATTAATGTTGAAAAGACAACACTTACAGGTTATGTCACGGTATCATCTTGGCTGGCCTGTGGCTTAGGAGGTTAAATATATCCAGATGCATATAACAGCTTGCTGAGCTGTTGTTAGCTTGCTTCCTGGGCCAAGACTAACTCCCAAAGCTGCAGTGTGTGTGTAGAAAGCCATGTAACCTTCTGAAACTAAACTCACAATATGACATTTTTGGCATTCTCGTGACAATAATCTCTTGTCGGTCACTTACTATGCCTGCCAAGCCTCTCTTCTCTTTGTTACCTGGAAAACACACACCTGTAAGAGGTTGTTCACTAGTCAGACAACCCCTTCTCAATTACTATATTCCGCCATGTAGAATGCCTTTTCTCACCTCCAGTGCTGATCTCGTTCTAGCGATGTGGGCGCTGGTACATTGTTCTGTTATGTGAGCCCTGCAGCCAGTTAGCAGCTGCTAAGGAGTCACTTCACTCTAACTTTCTTCAGACAAAACTGACATCCAGTTGTTCTGAATTTGGATGCAGTTTGGTCCAAAAGAAGTCAGAGTAAGGCCATGTTCACACGATCCTTTTTTTCATGCGGAATTGCCGCGATTTTCCCGCTGCGCGTGCGCAGATGTTTTCCAAGCAGGGTACATTACATTGTACCCTATGGAAAACAGGAACTACTGTGCCCACAATGCGGAAAATAAAAAAAAAAACCGCGCTGAATAGCTGCGGGAAAAAAGAAGTACCATGTCACTTCTTTTTTCGGAGCCGCAGCGGTTCTGCACCCATTGACCTCCATTGTGAGGTCAAACCCGCAGTAAAACCCGCAGATGAAAAAAATATCTGCAGGTTATGCGGTTTGTGGTGCAGAACCGCTGCAGCAGGAAGTGCGGGGAAGCGGGTGGAAGTGCGTGGGCGGAGTGTGGCTGCCCCCCGTGCTCCGATCCCGCCCCCCCGTGCTCCAATCCCACCCCCCCATGCTCCGATGCCCCCCCCCAGTGCTCCGATGCCCCCCCGTGCCCTAATCTCCCCCCCTTATACTTACCCGGCGTCCCGGTGTCCGTCCGGCCGTCTTCTCCCTGGGCGCCGCCATCTTGCAAAATGGCGGGCGCATGCGCAGTGCGCCCGCCGAATCTGCCGGCCGGCAGATTCGTTCCAAAGTGCATTTTGATCACTGAGATATAACCTATCTCAGTGATCAAAATAAAAAAAAAATAGTAAATGACACCCCCCCCCTTTGTCACCCCCATAGGTAGGGACAAAAAAAAAAATTAAGAATTTTTTTTTTTCCACTAAGGTTAGAATAGGGTTAGGGGTAGGGTTAGGGTATTTTCAGCCATTTTAACCCTAAAAAACTTCCTAGAAAACACACAGACTCTGCATAGAAAACTGCATAAAAAAAAAGGATCAAAAAAAGGATCAAAAAAAGGATCAAAAAACGCATCAAAAAAGGACAAAAAAAGGACCAAAAAAGGACCTGCGTTTTCTGCCAAGAGCTGCAGTTTTTTAAAAAACAGTCCTGAAAAAAAAAGGATGGAAATCAGGAACGTGTGAACATACCCTAACATGGTTACTGATTGGCTGCAGGGCTCACGTGACATAATGACATAAGAGCCTCCCGGCACCGACATAGCTGGAGCAGCACCGACACTGGAAGCGAGTATAGGCCGTTTTTATTTTATAAGTGGAAAGATAGTAATTATGAAAGGGTTGTCAAAGTAGTGGACAACTTCTTTAATTCTTAAGTTGCTGTAGCATTGGCATGATCCAGTATTCCTCACAGGCTCACGGAATGCATTTCTGGAAAATGAACAGATAATTAAAATATAAATAAGTGCATGAGAGCTGAAAACACACAAATCTCACAGGGCATCATCATCCTGAGGTAATAAAATGCAATAACAGCACATAAAAACTATACAGTGCAACCCATCAACGCAAAGTCATAGGGAAGACATGCACAACATAATAGTAACAAACCAACTAGTAAGAGTCCATCTTCACCCTTTTATAATGGGCTCAGAATACACAAATTGTGATTGCATAAAAGGGGCTGTAGACACGAATATGCATTACAGCAAAAGAGTGAGGTGTGCCAGCTAACACTTGCCATGTATGGTGACATGTTCCACCGCAACTATTGCCACTTGCCCCAATTCTTCACTTTTTCTGTTAAAAAAAAGGAAAAAATAATATCTAATATATAAAGCTGAATGTGTGTGTGTGTGTGTGTGAGTGAGTGAGAGAGAGAGAGAGAGGGGGGGGAGGGGGAGGGTGTGAGTGTGAGTGTGTGTGTCCGGGATTGGCATCTGCACCGTCGCAGCTACAGCCACAAAATTTTGCACAGTCACACGTCTGGACCCTGAGAGCATCATAGGCTATGTTGTGAGGTGAAATTTTAACCCCGCGCTTTCCAATTCACCAAACAATGTTGCCCCTATCTACATAATGGGGAAAAAGTGAAAGGAAAAGTGTTGGAGGCGTCGCAGCTACAGCCACAAAATTTTGCACAGTCACACGTCTGGACCCCGAGAGCGTCATAGGCTATGTTGTGAGGTGAGATTTTAACCCCGCACTTTCCAATTCACCAAACAATTTTGCCCCTATCTACATAATGGGGAAAAGTGAAAGGAAAAGTGTTGGAGGCAAATTGACAGCTGCCGGATGTGAACAAGGGGGACTTAAAGAGTGAGAGCGATGGCGCCAAAGAGTATATACTGTACAGTTGCTAAGGTGGGGCCCCGACATGGGATACTCACCACACACGGGGATATGAACACACACACAAAATGTGCTTGAACACATATCACCCTCAGCACACATTTCACCACACATACACCAACCTCGCCACATAAAAGTCAAAACACAAAAGTCGGCGCTCAAAACTCGCCACGCGCAAAACTCGCCACATGCAAAAACTAGGCTCACGCAAAACTCGCCACAAGTGCAAAACTCACCTCATGGAAAACTCGCCACACGCAAAACTTGCACAAGCGGAAAAATTGCCACATGCACAAAAGTTGCAACACATGCAAAAGTTGCCTCACACAAAACTTGCACATACTCAAAAGGCACCACACATAAAACTCGCCATGTGCAAAACTCACCATGTACAAAACTTGCTGCACTGTTGTGAATTCTGTTGTTAAGCTCCCTCCTGTGGTCATGAATGGTACTTCGGCTGGTTCTGTCCATGGGCTTCCTCTGGTGGTTGTGAGTGGGGCTGCGGCTTCTGAGGTTCCTTCCACAGGTGACGAGGTTAATTCGTTAGCTGGCTGCTCTATTTAACTCCACCTAGATCATTGCTCCATGCCACCTGTCAATGTTCCAGTATTGGTCTAGTTCGCTCCTGGATCGTTCTTGTGACCTGTCTTCCCAGCAGAAGCTAAGTTCCTGCTTGTTTTTCTCTGTTTGCTATTTTTTCTGTCCAGCTTGCTATTTTGATTTTTGTCTTGCTTGCTGGAAGCTCTGGGACGCAGAGGGAGCGCCTCCGCACCGTGAGTCGGTGCGGAGGGTCTTTTTGCGCCCTCTGCGTGGTCTTTTTGTAGTTTTTTGTGCTGACCGCAAAGTTACCTTTCCTATCCTCTGTCTGTTCAGTAAGTCGGGCCTCACTTTGCTAAATGTATTTCATCTCTGTGTTTGTAATTTTCATCTTAACTCACAGTCATGATATGTGGGGGGCTGCCTGTTCCTTTGGGGAATTTCTCTGAGGCAAGGTAGGCTTTATTTTTCTATCTCTAGGGCCAGCTAGTTCCTTAGGCTGTGACGAGTTGCATAGGGAGCGTTACGAGCAATCCACGGTATTATCTGAGCATAGACCTGAGCCTATGCAATGTGATAGGACTTTGACCAGAGCTGAACGGCAAGAACACAGACGTCGGAATGGGCTGTGTTTTTACTGTGGTGATTCAACTCATGCTATCTCCGATTGTCCTAAGCGCACTAAGTGGTTCGATAGGTCTGCCAGTACAGTCGAAATTTCTTTTGTCCGTTACTCTGATTTGCTCTTTGTCATCCTATTCTGTTATGGCATTTGTGGATTCAGGCACTGCCCTGAATTTGATGGACTTGGAGTTTGCTAGGCGCTGTGGTTTTTTCTTGGAGCCCTTGCAGTATCCTTTTCCATTGAGAGGAATTGATGCTACGCCTTTGGCCAAGAATAAGCCCCAGTACTGGACCCAATTGACCATGTGCATGGCTCCTGCACATCAGGAGGATATTCGCTTTTTGATGTTGCATAATCTGCATGATGTGGTCGTTTTGGGGTTGCCATGGCTACAGGTCCATAATCCAGTATTGGATTGGAAATCTATGTCTGTGTCCAGCTGAGGCTGTCAGGGGGTACATGGTGATGTTCCATTTTTGTCTATTTCGTCATCCACCCCTTCTGAAGTCCCGGAGTTTTTGTCGGATTACCAGGATGTATTTGATGAGCCCAAATCCAGTGCCCTACCTCCTCATAGGGATTGCGATTGTGCTATCAATTTGATTCCTGGTAGTAAGTTTCCTAAGGGCCGACTGTTCAATTTATCTGTGCCAGAACACGCCGCTATGCGGAGTTATATAAAGGAATCCTTGGAGAAAGGCCATATTCGCCCGTCGTCGTCACCATTGGGAGCAGGGTTCTTTTTTGTGGCCAAGAAGGATGGTTCTTTGAGACCTTGTATTGATTACCGCCTTCTTAATAAGATCACAGTCAAATTTCAGAACCTTTGCCGCTGCTGTCTGATTTATTTGCTCGGATTAAGGGGGCTAGTTGGTTCACCAAGATAGATCTTCGTGGTGCGTATAATCTTGCGCGTATTAAACAGGGCGATGAATGGAAAACAGCATTTAATACGCCCGAGGGCCATTTTGAGTACCTGGTTATGCCATTCGGGCTTTCCAATGCTCCATCAGTATTTCAGTCCTTTATGCATGACATCTTCCGAGAGTACCTGGATAAATTCCTGATTGTATATTTGGATGATATTTTGGTCTTCTCGGATGATTGGGAGTCTCACGTGAAGCAGGTCAGAATGGTGTTCCAGGTCCTTCGTGCTAATTCTTTGTTTGTGAAGGGGTCTAAGTGTCTCTTTGGAGTTCAGAAGGTTTCATTTTTGGGTTTCATTTTTTCCCTTTTTACTATCGAGATGGACCCTGTTAAAGTCCAGGCCATTTATGATTGGACTCAGCCGACATCTCTGAAGAGTCTGCAAAAGTTCCTGGGCTTTGCTAATGTTTATCGTCGCTTCATCAGTAATTTTTCTAGTGTTGCTAAACCGTTGACTGATTTGACCAAGAAGGGTGCTGATGTGGTCAATTGGTCTTCTGCGGCTGTGGAAGCTTTTCAGGAGTTGAAGCGTCGTTTTTCTTCTGCCCCTGTGTTGTGCCAGCCAGATGTTTCGCTCCCGTTTCAGGTGGAGGTTGATGCTTCTGAGATTGGAGCAGGAGCTGTTTGTCGCAAAGAAGTTCTGATGGCTCGGTGATGAAACCATGTGCCTTCTTTTCTAGAAAGTTTTCGCCTGCTGAGCGCAATTATGATGTTGGCAATCGAGAGTTGTTGGCCATGAAGTGGGCATTCGAGGAGTGGCATCATTGGCTTGAAGGAGCCAAGCATCGCGTGGTGGTCTTGACGGATCACAAGAATTTGACTTATCTCGAGTCTGCCAAACGGTTGAATCCTAGACAGGCTCGTTGGTCGCTATTTTTCTCCCGTTTTGATTTTGTGGTTTCGTACCTTCCGGGCTCTAAGAATGTGAAGGCTGATGCCCTGTCAAGGAGTTTTGTGCCCGACTCTCTGGGTGTTCCTGAGTAGGCGGGTATTCTCAAAAAGGGGGTAATTTTGTCTGCCATCTCCCCTGATTTGCGGCGGGTGCTGCAAAAATTTCAGGCTGATAGACCTGACCGTTGCCCAGCGGAGAAACTGTTTGTCCCTGATGGACTAGTAGAGTTATCTCTGAGGTTCATTGTTCGGTGTTGGCTGGTCATCCTGGAATCTTTGGTACCAGAGATTTGGTGGCTAGATCCTTTTGGTGGCCGTCTTTGTTGCGGAATGTGCGTTTTTTTGTGCAGTCCTGTGGGACTTGTGCTCGGGCTAAGCCCTGCTGTTCTCGTGCCAGTGGGTTGCTTTTGCCCTTGCCGGTCCCGAAGAGGCCCTGGACGCATATTTCTATGGATTTTATTTTGGATCTTCCTATCTCACAAAAGATGTCGGTCATTTGGGTGGTTTGTGATCGCTTCTCTAAGATGGTCCATTTGGTACCCTTGTCTAAATTGCCTTCCTCCTCTGATTTGGTGCCGTTGTTTTTCCAGCATGTGGTTCGTTTACATGGCATTAAGGAGAACATCGTTTCGGACAGAGGTTCCCAGTTTGTTTCGAGGTTTTGGCGATCCTTTTGTGCTAGGATGGGCATTGATTCGTCTTTTTCCTCGGCTTTCCATCCTCAGACAAATGGCCAAACCGAACGTACTAATCAGACTTTGGAAACATATCTGAGATGCTTTGTTTCTGCTGATCAGGATGATTGGGTGTCCTTTTTGCCTTTGGCTGAGTTTCGCCCTTAATAATCGGGCCAGCTCGGCTACTTTGGTTTCGCCGTTTTTCTGCAATTCTGGTTTCCATCCTCGTTTCTCTTCAGGGCAGGTTGAGTCTTCGGACTGTCCTGGTGTAGATACTGTGGTGGATAGGTTGCAGCAGATTTGGACTCATGTGGTGGACAATTTGACATTGTCCCAGGAGAAGGCTCAACGTTTCGCTAACCGCCGGCGCTGTGTGGGTCCCCGACTTCGTGTTGGGGATTTGGTTTGGTTGTCGTCTCGTTATGTTCCTATGAAGGTTTCCTCTCCTAAGTTTAAGCCTCGTTTCATTGGTCCGTATAAGATTTCTGAGCTTCTTTTGCCATCCATAATGTATTCCATAGGTCGTTGTTGCGGAGATACGTGGCACCTGTGGTTCCATCCGTTGATCCTCCTGCCCCGGTGTTGGTTGAGGGGGAGTTGGAGTATGTGGTGGAGAAGATTTTGGATTCTCGTATTTCGAGACGGAAACTCCAGTACCTGGTCAAGTGGAAGGGTTATGGTCAGTAAGATAATTCCTGGGTCTCTGCCTCTGATGTTCATGCTGCCGATTTGGTTCGTGCCTTTCATTTGGCTCGTCCTGGTCGGCCTGGGGGCTCTGGTGAGGGTTCGGTGACCCCTCCTCAAGGGGGGGGGGTACTGTTGTGAATTCTGTTGTTAAGCTCCCTCCTGTGGTCATGAATGGTACTTCGGCTGGTTCTGTCCATGGGCTTCCTCTGGTGGTTGTGAGTGGGGCTGCGGCTTCTGAGGTTCCTTCCACAGGTGACGAGGTTAATTCGTTAGCTGGCTGCTCTATTTAACTCCACCTAGATCATTGCTCCATGCCACCTGTCAATGTTCCAGTATTGGTCTAGTTCGCTCCTGGATCGTTCTTGTGACCTGTCTTCCCAGCAGAAGCTAAGTTCCTGCTTGTTTTTCTCTGTTTGCTATTTTTTCTGTCCAGCTTGCTATTTTGATTTTTGTCTTGCTTGCTGGAAGCTCTGGGACGCAGAGGGAGCGCCTCCGCACCGTGAGTCGGTGCGGAGGGTCTTTTTGCGCCCTCTGCGTGGTCTTTTTGTAGTTTTTTGTGCTGACCGCAAAGTTACCTTTCCTATCCTCTGTCTGTTCAGTAAGTCGGGCCTCACTTTGCTAAATGTATTTCATCTCTGTGTTTGTAATTTTCATCTTAACTCACAGTCATGATATGTGGGGGGCTGCCTGTTCCTTTGGGGAATTTCTCTGAGGCAAGGTAGGCTTTATTTTTCTATCTCTAGGGCCAGCTAGTTCCTAAGGCTGTGACGAGTTGCATAGGGAGCGTTAGGAGCAATCCATGGCTATTTCTAGTGTGTGTGATAGGATTAGGGATTGCGGTCAGCAGAGTTCCCACGTCTCAGAGCTTGTCCTGTATTATTTGTAACTATCAGGTCATTCCGTGTGCTCTTAACCACCAGGTCCATTATTGTCCACACCACCAGGTCATAACACTGCACACAACTTGCTACACTAACCTGTCACATGCAACTCGACACACAAAAAGTTGCTACACGCATGTTGCCACACAAAACTCATCTCACAAAAGTCGCTACATGCATGTCGCCACACGCAACTCAACACACACAACTTGACACATGAAACTCGCCCTAAAACACACGCAAGTCTGGTATTATCCTTCAAAAATAAAAATCTGATTAATAAGCAGACAAACTACAAGAGCAACAAATGTACCATATAGGAAATACGGCAGCTGTCAGTCACATGACCTGCCTATTATGTGTATGTGTGAGCTAATATATACTGCCAGGGGGAGGGCTTCCTGTTGGCTGGGGATTTATCAGGCTGCCAATTTAGCTTACAAATACTGAGGTAAAAATACTGAGCAAATAACGTGTGAACGAGGTCTAATACAGGAGATGACACACAGGTATATACTATATACAGGAGGAGATGACACACAGATATATACTATATACAGGAGAGATGACACACAGGTATATACTATATAGAGGAGGAGATGACATACAGGTACATACTATATACAGGAGGAGATGACACACAGGCATATACTATATACAGGAGCAGATGACCTACAAGTATGTATTATATACAGGAGGAGATGACATACAGTTATATGCTATATATAGAAAATGACATACAGGTATATACTACAGGGTGGAGCGCGGTAATTTGCTTTTTTGCACTGCATGCTGTGGCGGCACTGTCGGTCGAAGAGAGGGGAGAGTGGGTGTGGCTTACAGTGGCTGATGGGAGATTTGTATTCCTCTGCCTTTCAGTTGCCATCATGCAGTGGACACGTGAGGAGAGGTAATTTTGTGTTGAAGCGTATTTTTCAAATGCCCACTCGATCATTGCAGTGCAGCGTGCTTTTCGTTTACAATTCGCTGTTCCTCCACGCGGACGTGTTCCTGGACGGCAATCAATTGTAAATTGGGTGAATGCATTCAGAACAGCAGGGAATGTGTCATGTGTACGAAGGGGACCTGAGAGAAGGATTACAACACCACAAAACATCGAGAGAGTTAGAGCAGCAGTACTGCAATCTCCGAAACGCTCTGCTCGGAAGCAATCATTTGCTCTTGGCATTTCAAGACGTTCTCTCCACCGGATTCTTCATGATGAACTGAATTTTCACCCGTATAAAATGTGCGTGGTCCAACATTTCCCCCATGTCCCCTCTATTACACAGTCTGCGCCCCCCATGTCCCCTCTATTACAGTCTGCCCCCCATGTCCCCTCTATTACAGTCTGCACCCCCATGTACCCCTCTATTACACAGTCTCCACCCCATGTCCCCTCTATTACACAGTCTCCACCCCATGTCCCCTCTATTACACAGTCTCCGCCCCATGTCCCCTCTATTACAGTCTGCCCCCCATGTCCCCTCTATTACACAGTCTGCGCCCCCATGTCCCCTCTATTACAGTCTGCGCCCCCCATGTCCCCTCTATTACACAGTCTGCGCCCCCCATGTCCCCTCTATTACACAGTCTGCGCCCCCCATGTCCCCTCTATTACAGTCTGTGCCCCCGTGTACCCCTGTTACACAGTCTGCGCCCCCATGCCCCCTCTATTACACAGTCTGCGCCCCCCGTGTCCCCTCTATTACAGTCTGCCCCCCATGTCCCCTCTATTACAGTCTGCCCCCCATGTCCCCTCTATTACAGTCTGCCCCCCATGCCCCCTCTATTACAGTCTGCCCCCCATGTCCCCTCTATTACAGTCTGCCCCCCATGTCCCCTCTATTACAGTCTGCCCCCCATGTCCCCTCTATTACAGTCTGCGCCCCCCATGTCCCCTCTATTACAGTCTGCGCCCCCCATGTCCCCTCTATTACAGTCTGCGCCCCCCATGTCCCCTCTATTACACAGTCTGCGCCCCCCATGTCCCCTCTATTACAGTCTGCGCCCCCGTGTACCCCTGTTACACAGTCTGCGCCCCCATGTCCCCTCTATTACACAGTCTGCGCCCCCCGTGTCCCCTCTATTACAGTCTGCCCCCCATGTCCCCTCTATTACAGTCTGCCCCCCATGTCCCCTCTATTACAGTCTGCCCCCCATGCCCCCTCTATTAGTCTGCCCCCCATGTCCCCTCTATTACAGTCTGCCCCCCATGTCCCCTCTATTACAGTCTGCCCCCCATGTCCCCTCTATTACAGTCTGCGCCCCCCATGTCCCCTCTATTACAGTCTCCGCCCCCATGTCCCCTCTATTACACAGTCTCCGCCCCCATGTCCCCTCTATTACACAGTCTGCGCCCCCCATGTCCCCTCTATTACAGTCTGCGCCCCCGTGTACCCCTCTGTTACACAGTCTGCGCCCCCATGTCCCCTCTATTACACAGTCTGCGCCCCCATGTCCCCTCTATTACAGTCTGCGCCCCCCATGTCCCCTCTATTACACAGTCTGCGCCCCCCATGTCCCCTCTATTACAGTCTGCACCCCCGTGTACCCCTCTGTTACACAGTCTGCGCCCCCCATGTCCCCTTTATTACACAGTCTGCGCCCCCATGTCCCCTCTATTACAGTCTGCGCCCCCCATGTCCCCTCTATTACACAGTCTGCGCCCCCCATGTCCCCTCTATTACAGTCTGCACCCCCCATGTCCCCTCTATTACACAGTCTGCGCCCCCCATGTCCCCTCTATTACAGTCTGCACCCCCGTGTACCCCTCTGTTACACAGTCTGCGCCCCCCATGTCCCCTCTATTACACAGTCTGCGCCCCCATGTCCCCTCTATTACAGTCTGCGCCCCCCATGTCCCCTCTATTACACAGTCTGCGCCCCCCATGTCCCCTCTATTACAGTCTGCGCCCCCCATGTCCCCTCTATTACAGTCTGCGCCCCCCATGTCCCCTCTATTACAGTCTGCACCCCCGTGTACCCCTCTGTTACACAGTCTGCGCCCCCCATGTCCCCTCTATTACACAGTCTGCGCCCCCATGTCCCCTCTATTACAGTCTGCGCCCCCCATGTCCCCTCTATTACACAGTCTGCGCCCCCCATGTCCCCTCTATTACAGTCTGCACCCCCCATGTCCCCTCTATTACACAGTCTGCGCCCCCCATGTCCCCTCTATTACAGTCTGCACCCCCGTGTACCCCTCTGTTACACAGTCTGCGCCCCCCATGTCCCCTCTATTACACAGTCTGCGCCCCCATGTCCCCTCTATTACAGTCTGCGCCCCCCATGTCCCCTCTATTACACAGTCTGCGCCCCCATGTCCCCTCTATTACAGTCTGCGCCCCCCATGTCCCCTCTATTACAGTCTGCGCCCCCCATGTCCCCTCTATTACAGTCTGCGCCCCCCATGTCCCCTCTATTAGAGTCTGCGCCCCCCATGTCCCCTCTATTACACAGTCTGCGCCCCCCATGTCCCCTCTATTACAGTCTGCGCCCCCCATGTCCCCTCTATTACAGTCTGCGCCCCCCATGTCCCCTCTATTACACAGTCTGCGCCCCCCCATGTCCTCTCTATTACAGTCTGCGCCCCCCATGTCTCCTCTATTACAGTCTGCACCCCCGTGTACTCCTCTGTTACACAGTCTGCGCCCCCATGTCCCCTCTATCACACCCCGCTCATTACCCATCACAGTACAGCGCTCTCCTTCTCCTGCTCCTTCACGGACATTTTGGCGTCTTCTTCTCCCAGGGAAACCACCGATTCTTCCTGCTCCCTCTGGCTCCTCCCACCCGCCTCTGGTCACATGGCCGTGACGTCACATCAGGTCCTCCAGCACTGCTAGCGCTCGGCGTTTCCAGGCTTCCTCTCCGGGGCGGAGCCGCACTCTCCGGTCCTGTCACTGGTGTTTATTTACCTCGCAGTGCCTGCAGCCGGGGACAATGAGCGGTGAGTGGCGGGGTGGAGGGGCCGTGGCCTCAGTGTAGTGGTCCTGGCAGTGGTGCCTCAGTCCAGCCCTGCTCACAGCAGCCTCACCTGTTTGCTGTGCTACATTGTGCAGGGGTCGCTGGGTGTGTGGAGAGTAGTAATAAGCTGGGCAGGAGCCCTGAGAGATATCAACACGTGGGGATGTCACTGCCCTCCTGGGGAAGGGATCAGTGGGGATGTTACTGCCCTCCTGGGGAAGGGATCAGTGGGGATGTCACTGCCCTCCTGGGAAGGGATCAGTGGGGTTGTCACTGCCCTCCTGGGGAAGGGATCAGTGGGGATGTTACTGCCCTTTTGGGGAAGGGATCAGTGGGGATGTTACTGCCCTCCTGGGAAGGGATCAGTGGGGATGTTACTGCCCTCCTGGGGAAGGGATCAGTGGGGATGTTACTGCCCTCCTGGGAAGGGATCAGTGGGGATGTCACTGCCCTCCTGGGGAAGGGATCAGTGGGGATGTCACTGCCCTCCTGGGGACTGGATCAGTGGGGATGTCACTGCCCTCCTGGGAAGGGATCAGTGGGGATGTCACTGCCCTCCTGGGAAGGGATCAGTGGGGATGTCACTGCCCTCCTGGGAAGGGATCAGTGGGGATGTCACTGCCCTCCTGGGAAGGGATCAGTGGGGATGTCACTGCCCTCCTGGGGAAGGGATCAGTGGGGATGTCACTGCCCTCCTGGGGAAGGGATCAGTGGGGATGTTGCTGCCCTCCTGGGGACTGGATCAGTGGGGATGTCACTGCCCTCCTGGGAAGGGATCAGTGGGGATGTCACTGCCCTCCTGGGAAGGGATCAGTGGGGATGTCACTGCCCTCCTGGGAAGGGATCAGTGGGGATGTCACTGCCCTCCTGGGAAGGGATCAGTGGGGATGTTACTGCCCTCCTGGGAAGGGATCAGTGGGGATGTCACTGCTCTCCTAGGGAAGGGATCAGTGGGGATGTCACTGCCCTCCTGGGAAGGGATCAGTGGGGATGTCACTGCCCTCCTGGGGAAGGGATCAGTGGGGATGTCACTGCTCTACTGGGGAAGGGATCAGTGGGGAAGTCACTGCCCTCCTGGGGAAGGGATCAGTATGATGTCACTGCCCCCCTGGGGAAGGGATCAGTGGGGATGTCGCTGCCCTCCTGGGGAAGGGATCAGTGGGGATGTCACTGCCCTCCTGGGATAGGGATCAGTGGGGATGTCACTGCCCTCCTGGGGAAGGGATCAGTGGGGATGTCATTGCTCTCCAGGGGAAGTGATCAGTGGGGATGCCACTGCCCTCCTGGGATAGGGATCAGTGGGGATGTCACTGACCTCCTGGGATAGGGATCAGTGGGGATGTCACTGCCCTTCTAGGGAAGGGATCAGTGGGGATGTCACTGCCCTCCTGGGGAAGGGATCAGTGGGGATGTCACTGCCCTCCTGGGGAAGGGATCAGTGGGGATGTCACTGCCCTCCTGGGGAAGGGATCAGTGGGGATGTCACTGCCCTCCTGGGGAAGGGATCAGTGGGGATGTTACTGCTCTCCTGGGGAAGGGATCAGTGGGGATGTCATTGCTCTCCAGGGGAAGGGATCAGTGGGGATGTCACTGCCCTCCTGGGGAAGGGATCAGTGGAGATGTCACTGCCCTCCTGGGATAGGGATCAGTGGTGATGTCACTGCCCTCCTGGGGAAGGGATCAGTGGGGTTGTCACTGCCCTCCTGGGAAGGGATCAGTGGGGATGTCACTGCCCTCCTGGGAAGGGATCAGTGGGGATGTCACTGCCCTCCTGGGAAGGGATCAGTGGGGATGTCACTGCTCTCCTAGGGAAGGGATCAGTGGGGATGTCACTGCCCTCCTGGGGAAGGGATCAGTGGGGATGTCACTGCCCTCCTGGGGAAGGGATCAGTGGGGATGTCACTGCCCTCCTGGGGAATGGATCAGTGGGGATGTCACTGCCCTCCTGGGGAAGGGATCAGTGGGGATGTCATTGCCCTCCTGGGGAAGGGATCAGTAGGATGTTACTGCCCTCCTGGGGAAGGGATCAGTAGGGATTTTACTGCTCTCCTGGGGAAGGGATCAGTGGGGATATCACTGCCCTCCTGGGGAAGGGATCAGTAGGATGTTACTGCCTTCGGGGAAGTATGAACAGTAGTGGTCAGTGGGGATGTTCCATACTCTTGGGTAAGAGATGATCTGTAATGATGTCACTGACCTCCTTGAGAAAAGAATCAGATCTGCAGAGAAATGTCGCCGGGCAGGACACAGAAATCCATATTGTGTATCCTGTTCTTGACCAGCAGCTTTCTGTTTTGTGTGATCGTATTTTCCTAACCTTCTTCAGAGATAATTGTTTTATTTTTCCTTTCACGTGAGGTTTTCTTTCCTGGTGAGTTGTAGTTTACACGAGTACAATTTCAGGGTGTAAAATAATTTTGTATTTAATAGCTTGGACTTTTGCGGATACAGCGGTATTGAATATGGTTTTGTTAATGGGATTGTCCACCTTTTGGGACATTTTATTTGTATTACAGTATTTGGTTTCAGTAAATATTTTACTATTTTGCTTTTACAGACTCTCTGTTTTCTTCCATTTTCAACTTTAATGTGGTCTGTGGTCATTATTCAGCTGATAGGAGCTTAGAAAAGGACAGATAAAAGTTATAAACTTCCCGCCATTTAATCTGAATGAGCCCACTGATAGATTCTCAGAGCTCACGCAAACATATAGAGAAACTTGTTCGGAGCACAGACTGCAATTTATGGACCGTCCGCCGGTCTCCCTACCAGGACTGGACAGCTTGGATGAGACCTGTGACCAGTCTGTACATTGCGGTCTGTGCTCCGACCTAGTATTATGGACGTCTCCATGAGCCTTTAGTAGATTCTGCAGCCAGCAGTAGACCTTGCTGCACAGAGACTATAGGAGTCACGTGGCCCAACATTATTTTCAGCCCCAAATGCATGCAATTAGGTAAAAAAATGTAGTTGCTGCTGTCAGTCTTAGGCCAGTTTCACACGTACTGATATTTCTGTGTATTCGTGTGTCCATGTGTGTAATACTTGAGGCACAGGTGTGGCAACCATGTGCCGACTGTGTGCCGCATCTGTACCACAAGTACAGGCACCAGGGAAAGGGCGCTACAGTAAGCGCTGTTCCCTGGCCCCGGCTGCTGAAGACTGCACTCATCATTCTCCCCTGCTCTGCCGGCAATCAGCGCGAGCAGGGAAGAATGTTGAGAGTTGTATTCAAGAGATAACAATGATAGCAGGCTTCAAGTGATGGGACTATTACTCCCATCAGCCTACACCTGCTGCCGCTAATAATAGTGACAGCAGGAGCGGCTGGTAGGAGTATTCCTCACCTGCCGCCTGCACAGTAAATAAATAAATGAAACAAGCCGGCTTGGGTTCCCCTTTATTTTCTATAGCCAGCCAGGCAAAACTCACAGGCCGGTAAGGGGCCATGTATAATAGCAGCCCGCAGTTGCACAGGAAAGGCACATCTATTAGATGCGACAATTCTGGTGCTTTGCCGGCTCTTCCCACTTGCCCTGTAGCGGTGGCAAGGGGGGTTCATATTTGTGGGGTTGATGTCACCTTTGTATTGTCAGGTGACATCAAGCCCATGGCTTAGTAATGGAGAGGCGTATATAAGACACCTATCCATTACTAATCCTATAGTTACATGGTAAATAAAGACACGGCCAGAATAAAGTCCTCTATTAAAAATAACAAACACAGTTATACTCACCTAACACCTAATTTCACTGAAGCCCTCGTCTTCTGTAATAAAATTAAATAAAAAACAACCATATTCCTCACCTCTCCATTGTTCTGTCCCACGCCGTAATCCATGTTTGGGGATAAATAGTTTTCAACTTGGACAGCGCCAAGTCCAGGCTGAGAACCACTGGTGACTGAGCTGCTGCGAGCGCAGCATCACTGACCAGTGGTTACTTCATCGAGGTTACCGCCGGTCAGTGAGGCTGCGTTCCCAGCAGGGCTGAACTGCGGTGACCTCAGCACCGTGGGAAGAAATCAGTGATGAGGTCACCGCAGTTCAAGCTCCGTGTCTTCACAGCAGATCACCGTGATAATTTCTCACCATGATTTGCGATGGCCTCATGACTGACTTTTTCTCACTTTGTTGAGGTCACCGCGGTTCAGCCCAGGGCTGAATTAGTGGCCCCTTACCAGCCTGAGAATACCAGCCCTCAGCTGTCTCCTTTAGCTAGGCTGGTTGTCTCCTTTAGCTAGGCTGGTTGTCAAAAATGGGGTGGACCCCACGCCATTTTTAGGCTGGAGTCACACTCAGCGTAAGACAATACGGTCCGTATATTACGGCTGTAATACGCTGAAAAGTCCCCAAAATAGTGGTCCGTAGCTCCTCCGTAGGCAGGGTGTGTCAGCGTTTTTTGCGCATGGCATCCTCCGTATGTAATCCGTATGGCATCCGTACTGCGTGTTTTTATCGCAGGCTTGCAAAACCGACATACGGCTATACAAGGGATCCATGTGTAAAAAAAAAATAAAAAACATATATACTGTGTGTATGTATATATATATATATATATATATATATATATATATATATATATATATATATATATATATATATATATATATATATATATAGACATATATATATATATATCAGTAGACACATATATGTATATATATTATTACTTCATACAGCGCTAGATAGCTTTAAAGCCGGTAATTCAATTGCCGGCTTTTGCTATCTCCTTCCTAAACCCGACATGATATGAGACAGGGTCTACATACAGTAAACCATCTCATATCCCCGTTTTTTTTGCATATTCCACACTACTAATGTTAGTAGTGTGTATATGCAAAATTTGGCCGTTCTAGCTATTAAATTAAAGGGTTAAATGGTGGAAAAAATTGGAGTGGGCTCCCGCGCACTTTTCTCTGCCAGAGTAGTAAAGCCAGTGACTGAGGGCAGATGTTAGTAGCCTGGAGAGGGTCCATAGTTATTGCCCCCCCCCCCCTTGGCTAAAAACACCAGCCCCCAGCCACCCCAGAAAAGGCACATCTGGAAGATGCGCCTATTCTGGCACTTGGCCACTCTCTTCCCATTCCCGTGTAGCGGTGGGATATGGGGTAATGAAGGGTTAATGCCACCTTGCTATTGTAAGGTGACATTAAGCCAAATTAATAATGGAGAGGCGTCAAATATGACACCTATCCATTATTAATCCAATACTAGTAAAGGGTTAAAAAAAAACACATTATTAAAAATTATTTTAATGAAAAAATCACAAAGGTTGTTGTAATATTTTATTCTATAGGTATATATACCTATTCTATGTGTACACATTTATTCTACCTATTCTATTGTAAGCTGTCAGTGTGATTTTACTGTACACCGCACTGAATTACCGGCTTTTCTCTCTAACACCGCTGCGTATTTCTCGCAAGTCACACTGCTGGTCCGTGTGTAATCTGTATTTTTCTGGCTTCCATAGACTTTCATTGGCGTTTTTTTGCGCAATACGGTGACAAACGCAGCATGCTGCGATTTTCTACGGCCATAGAAAGCCGTATAATACTGATCAGTAAAATACGGCAGATAGGAGCAGGGGCATAGAGAATAATTGTGCCGTTTGTTTGGCGAGTTTTACGGACGTATTTTCTGCGCTCATACGTCCGTAAAACTCGCTAGTGTGACGCCGGCCTTATACTTATTTATTTAAATAGTTTTAAAAAACAGTGTGTGGACCCCTCTATAGTTGATACCTAGCCTTGCTGAAGCTGACAGCTGAGGGTTGCCGCCCCCAGCTGTGAGTTTTGCCTGGCTGGTTATAGAAAATAGATTTGATTCCACACCTGATTTTTTTTTTTTAAATTATTTGTAGCACAGGCGGCGGCTGATGAATACTCCCATCAGCCGCTCCTGCTGTCTCTTTTATCACTTAAATGTAACTCATCATTGTCCCCTGCTCGCGCCAATTGCCGACAGAGCAGAGGAGAATGATGAGAGTGTCTTCAGCACCCGGCGCTGGGGAATACCTCTTACTGTAGCGCTTCTTCCCTGGCGCCGGTGTGTATCACACGGATGACATCCAAGTGTGTTCTCCGTGTGTGGGACGTTTTGCGGCCCGTGCTGATGGTAAAAAAACGGACATGTCATAGTGTTTTGCCAATTGATCCACAGTCCATGGAAACACACTAAATTAGGAAAAATTCAGCTCAAATGATCCCATACAAATTGGTCCACTTTATTGAAAAACTTTTAAATCTTGCTTGCAGCATAAATGTCACAACCATCAAGGCAGGGAGAGTTATATGGGCAGACGCATTTCAGTGTCACTGCCATCTTGGTACTCCCATGAAGCCAGGCCACACCCTGGGCTTCATATGAATCCTGAATTTCGCTAGGTTCAAGTTCCCGAAGAGAACTAAAAAAATGAATAAAAAAAAAAAATAAGAAAGATTTGAAAATATAATAACTTGCAAAACAAACATTTCAATCACCATTTTCCCCATTAAAAATAAAGAAATTACAAAAAATAAAAATTATTGTTATTGATGCTTCAATAATAGTCCGATCTATCAAAATATAAAATTAACTAATTTGGTAAAAGCTTTTAAGGGAAAGATAACTGCATTTTATTCGGACTCCCATGACAGCACTACGAGAGGATCCGCCCTTCAGGAACAGGAAACCTACAGCTACAAAAGGGCGGCACCTCTCCCCATGCATCAGTTGGTTTCCTGTTCCTGGAGGGACTGGATCCTACAAGAAGATTGCTAGCAGATTCCAGGCCGGCCGGACCGATTCGGGTAGCGAGAGGGTCTCCTACCTCGGCCGGTGCGGGGTACCTGAAGCAGACACGGTGGCTCTGGCAGGGCTGCACGGCAGTGTCTGATCAGCGTGGAGCGGTCGCCAGGGGGTGTCCGGTCTCCGGAAGCCGCGCGTGGTATGTACAAAGGTCCTCCTCCCTTGGGGGGGTCGGCGGCATTGTGGGGGCGCCCTCGGAGTCTCCCGGCATGGTCTCGGCGTCCCACGCTGTTCACAGCGCTGACAACAGTACTAATGGGGGGTAGGATTCAACACTTTCAGTTCAGGGCACTTCCCTTCGGGATAACTTCTGCTCCTAGAGTGTTCACTAAAATAATCGCTGAAGTCATGGCACATTTAAGAGAATCAAATGTCCTTATAATTCCCTACTTGGATGATTTCCTCATTGTAGGGAACTCAGTAGATCACTGTCTGTCACAATGGGAGGTTACTAAAGCCAAGCTAGAACACCTGGGTTGGATCATAAACTTCGAAAAATCTAAGTTACAGCCCCTAAATATTCAAAAGTTCCTGGGTCTAATGTTGGATTCAGTGACACAACAGTGTCTCCTCCCTATAGAAAAAATAGATCTAATTCAAATGTATGCGTTAAAAACAATCAATACACCTTCCAAGAAACTTAGGCAAGCAATGTCTCTACTTGGGTCACTCACATCTTGCATTCCAGCAGTTAAGTGGGCTCAGTTCCACACCAGATCCCTACAGAGAGAAGTCTTGTTCCATGACAGAGCCTTGGGAGGCGCGTTAAATGGGAAAATAACGTTAGGGCCAACCACGCTAGATTCCCTTAGGTGGTGGTCAGATAAAAAGAATTTATCCACGGGGGTTCCCTGGATAGTAAATGTGTCCCGGGTGATAACCACAGATGCCAGCTCTTCAGGGTGGGGAGCCTACATGGGGGACATGGTGGTCCAGGGACAATGGGGACCCTTCACAACATTCTCATCCAACCAGAGGGAGTTGTTGGCGGTTGAATTGGCTGTTAAAAAATTCCTCATATATCTGCAGGGCCAGCACGTCAGAATTCTGTCGGACAACAGAGTTGCAGTCGCTTACATAAACCGGCAAGGGGGAACTCGTTCCGAGACATTGATGCAAATCACGGATCGATTGTTCCAGGTGGCAGAGCACAATTTTCTATCTTTGACGGCTCTCCACATCAAAGGAAAGGAAAATGTGGCAGCAGATTTCCTCAGCCGAAACGTGTTAAGACAAGGAGAGTGGTCTCTCAACAAAGACATTTTCAATCTGATCGTCTGCAGATGGGGTCAACCAGTGGTAGACCTGTTCGCCACCAGAAACAACAGAAAAGTAAAACTTTTTTGCTCGCTAAATCCCAGGGAGAATCCCTTGGCGGTGGACGCGTTTCTGATAAAATGGGATTTTCCACTGGCCTATGCTTTCCCACCACTGAACCTGATACCTCTAGTGGTGAGGAAAATCAGGGAAGATCGAGCGAAAGTCATCCTTATCGCCCCCTTTTGGCCCAGAAGAACCTGGTTTGCCTGGCTCAAGACAATGTCTGTATCGGTTCCCTGGGTACTACCAGAGATCCCGAACCTGCTTTCTCAGGGACCGATCTCCCATCCACAAGTGGCAGCGCTCCATTTAACGGCGTGGAGTTTGAACGGTCACTATTAGTGGAGAAAGGCTTCTCTCCAAATTTAGTCGAGACACTCCTAAAGAGTAGAAAGCAAATAACTACAAAAATCTACTCTAGAACTTGGAGGAAGTTCTTGTCTTGTTCAAAATTTGACATCCGAGACGGGGTACCAATACAACAAATTTTAGAGTTCCTACAGAGGGGTCTCGAGTTAAAACTCTCAACTAGTACCCTTAGAGTACAGGTCTCAGCTCTGGGTGCCCTGTTTTCATGCAATATAGCTAACAATTATTGGATAGCGAGGTTTATGAAGGCAGTTAGTAGATCTAGACCGGTATATAAGGATAGAACAGTTCCATGGGATTTAAATTTAGTTCTGTCCTCTCTAACAAAACCCCCCTTTGAACCTCTGCAAGAGGCCTCGATCAAAATGTTGACGCTTAAGACAGCCTTCCTGATCGCCATAACCTCAGCTCGCAGGATAGGGGATATACAGGCACTTTCCAGAGCTCCTCCATACACTGAAATCTTATCAGACAGAGTAGTCCTTAGACCAGACCCGGCATATCTGCCGAAGGTAGCGACACGTTTCCATAGATCACAGGAGATAGTTTTGCCATCCTTTATTCCTAATCCCTCTAATCCTAAAGAGCAGGAGCTTCATACGTTAGACGTTAGGAGATCTCTCCTTCAGTATATCTCAGCCACTGATAATTGGAAAAAAGATGGAGCACTGTTTCTTTCCTTCCAAGGTCCAAGGAAAGGATTTAGAGTGTCAAAATATTCACTAGCCAAATGGATTAGGGAAACTATCTCTCTAGCTTATACAGCAGGTGGGGGGCCAGCTCCGCAGAATCTAAAGGCACATTCCACCCGGGCCATGGCGTCATCCTGGGCAGAGAGATCTGGAGTGTCAGTGGAGCAAATATGTAAGGCGGCCACTTGGTCATCTCCTTCCACTTTCTTTAAACACTATCGGTTGGATTTGGGGTCCTCCTCTGATCTCTCCTTTGGGTTAAGGGTGCTACAGACTATAGTCCCTCCCTAAGGTAGCTTACATCTCTGTAAATCTCTCGTAGTGCTGTCATGGGAGTCCGAATAAAGCATTAAGCTACTTACTGGTAGCGGCATTTTTCGGAGGCCCATGACAGCACCCTTAGTTCCCTCCCTATTCACGTGGGGGTAGCACTTCCTATAGTGTATATAATGATAGATTTCACGAGTGGTATCTAGTTCGATACAATGGATTGTTTTGTATATAAACTGTATATAATGTATATTTGTGTACCACTAACCGCGGTAGTCCTCTCAAGCTCTGAAATACAACTGATGCATGGGGAGAGGTGCCGCCCTTTTGTATCTGTAGGTTTCCTGTTCCTGAAGGGCGGATCCTCTCGTAGTGCTGTCATGGGCCTCCGAAAAATGCCGCTACCAGTAAGTAGCTTAATGCTTTTCATGCACTATTCCTCTGTAAAGAAATGCAATAAAAAGCGATCGAAAATGTTGTATGTACTTGAAATTGGTAGCGATATTACCGACAGCTAAAAACGCAAAAAAAAAACAAACAAAACCTTCGCTCAACTCAGTCGATGAAAAACTAGGAAGATTGTGGATTTTAAAAAATGGTGACACAGACCGAAAAATATATATATTTTTTTTTCACCAGTTAAATAATAATAATAAAAAAATCTATGCAAGTTTTGGTATTTCTGTTATCGTACTGATCTGGAGAATAATGATGCCAGGTCGTTTTTACCACAACGTAAATGTTTAATCCAAATTACCGTTTTTTCACTACATCGTATGGTAAAATGAATGGAGTCGTTCAAAACTACATCTCGTCCTGCAAAACCAAGTACGACAATGTCGATGGAAAAATGTATGGACCCTTGGGGGAAGGGGAGGGAAAAATGCATATGTAAAAACGAAAATCTTTTGCCTAATTTTTTTCCCATTGAAGTCATCGGGGGCAGAACCTCCAAGGCTGCTCCTTAGGTCTCTACATGGGTTCTTGTAGCTCACCAGTTACATTTTACCGACAGTAAATTATTCTCTGGATATGATGACACCGTTGCTCTTTGTACTATGGACACTTTTGTCTTTATTAGTTGTAACTTAGTAATTTTTGTACTGTGATCGTTCTGATTCCGTTCCTCCATGACTTCTTGTGCCTTATGTGAATGTTAACCTGTTGTCCTGTAGGGAAGAGGGGGATCCATGTGTGCCGGGCCAAGATACTGCTCTTGCATGAGCGCCCCCTGCTGGCTGTGCCACTCCTAGATTTGTAGAATACCAAGGAACCAGCAGAAGGAAGTCAGAAGGAATATGAAATTCCCCTCCTTGCTCTACATTTTTGGAAAGTACCTGTGTGTAATTGGAGCATTTACCAGTAAGATCAAGGTTTCCCTGCACTTTGAGGTGCAGAAATAGTCCGCCGCTTATTAACCCAGGATAGTCTTACATTTGATAAGGCTGAGTAGACAAAAGCAGCCACAAAGCTCATCTGATCTGAGAATACATTCTATTGCTTAAAGGGAACCTGTAAGCCCCTAAGCCTGCCATATAACTGCTATAGTAATAAAGGGAACCTGTTAGCTGCCCTAGTCCCCTTAGAGGGGTTGTCTGGTCCAAAAGGATAAGTCTGCAGTCCCTCTGTGTGACTGCAGACTGATGAATACCCCCAGCGGATGCACTGTGGGGATTCGCTGGCTTCTGAGCTGGGAGCGGCGGGTATGTATAAAGTATACATTCTCCCGTCCAGTGGCGGTGGCTTCCCTCTCCGTATACTTGCTGCAGGTTTTACAGGGGTGGGGGGTCTGTCTCTCAATCCTCAGACCATACACCGCACGCTGCGTCAAAGTGGTCTGCATGGTTATCATCCCAGAAGGAAGCTTCTTCTAAAGATAATGCACAAGAAAGCCCGCAAACAGTTTGCTGAAGACAAGGAAGCAAACAAGGACATGCATTGCTGGAACAATGTCCTGTGGTCTGATGAGACCAACGTAAACTTATTTGGTTCAGATGATGCCAAGCGTGTGTGACTGTAACGAGGTAAGGAGTACAAAGACAATTGTCTTGCCTACAGTCAAGCATGGTGGTAGTAGTGTTATGGTTTGGGGCTGCATGAATGCTGCCGGCTGTGATGATCTACAGTTCCTTGAGGGAAAATACTGAAGCATAGCATGGTCCCCTCCCTTCAGAAACTGGGCCGCAAGGCAGTATTCCAAAATGATAGTGACCCCAAATACACCTCCAAGATGACCACTGCCTTGCTTAGAAACTGAGGGTTAAGGTGCTGGACTGGCCAAGCATGTCTCCAGACCTAAAGCCTATAGGGCATCTTCCTAAGGAAGATGGAGGAGTGCAAGGTCTCCAACATCCACCAGCTCCGTGATGTCATCATGGAGGAGTGAAGAGTAGGCTTGAACGAAATGGATCGGACAAATTCAAAAGTCGCCGACTTTTGGCAAAGTCGGGTTTCATGAAAACCGACCCGATCCTAGTGTGGGATCGGCCATGCGGTCGGCGATCTTCGCGCCAAAGTCGCGTTTTGTATGACGCGTTTGGCGCCATTTTTTCAGCCAATGAAGGAGCGTGGGCAGAGTGATGACATAGGTCCTAGGGGAGTGGACGCCTATCGCCATCTTCTCGCTTGTGCGCTGTAGCGACTTGCAATGTGTAACACCAGCTTTTCTGTTCAGGGACGGAGGAGAGAGAGAGAGAGAGGGGAGAGAGAGAGAGGAGAAAAAAAAAAAGTTAGATTTCCCATTGACTTTGCATTGGGTTTCGTGTTTCGGTCGATCCCCGACTTTACGCCATAATCGGCCGATTTCTCTCGACTCGACTTTTGAGATAGTCGGGTTTCGCGAAACCCGACTCGACCCTAAAAAAGTAAAAGTCACTCAACCCTAGTGAAGAGGATTCCAGTGGCCACCGGTGAAGCTCTAGTGACCCCCATGCCCAAGAGAGTTAAAGGGAATCTGTCACCTCATATTTCGTATATAAACTGCTGCCACCGGCATCAGGGGCTTATCTACAGCTTTCTGTAATGCATTCTGTAATGCTGTAGATGTATCCTGAAAGATAAGAAAAACGAGTTAGATTATACTCACCCAGGGGCGGTCCCGCTGCGGTCTGAGTCTGATGGGCGTCTCGGTCTGGTCCGGGGCCTCCCATCTTCATACGATCACGTCCTCTTCTTTGCTTCCTGTTGCGGCTCCGGCGTACTTTGTCTGCCCTGAGGGCAGAGCAAAGTACTGCAGTGCGCAGGCGCCTCAACAGGACAGATAAAGTACGCCTGCGCCGTAGCCGCAGCGTGAAGACAAGAAGAGGACGTCATCGTAAGAAGATAGGAGGCCCCGGACCGGACCGCGACGCCCATTGGACCGGACCGGCAGCGGGATCGCCCCTGGGTGAGTATAATCTAACCTCTTTTTCTCATCTTTCAGGATACATCGGGGGCTTATCTACATCATTACAGAATGCTGTAGATAAGCCCCTGATGGCGGTGGCCGCAGTTTATATACGAAATATGAGGTGACAGATTCCCTTTAAGGCAGTGCTTGGAAATAATGGTGGGCACACAAAATATTGACACTTTGGCCACAAATTTTCCACTTTGACTTAGGGGTGTACTCCTTTTTGTTGTCAGCGGTTTAGACATCAATGGCTGTGTGTTGTTATTTAGGGGGCACACCAAATTTACACTGTAGTTGTACACTGACTACCTTACATCATATCAAAGTGTCAGATCTTCAGTGTTGTCCCATGAGAAGATATAATAAATAAGTATTTACAAAAATACGAGGGGTGTACTCACTTTTGTGAGAAACTGTGTATTCATAGGAAAGGGGTAAGTTAGTGATCACTGAGGGTCTGCCTACTGGGACCCCCAGCGATCCTTGCAGGGCTCTGACTTGAGGGGAGCACACCCCCGACCTCCGCCCCATTCATTGTCTATGGGACATCAGGAGGAGTCCTCGGCCATGTCCGACAGTCACACATGAATGAAGCTCGGGTCCGGCATTAGCACCTCTGCTCCGTTCAAGGTCGGGATCTGCAGAGACCCATTCTGTCTGCTACCCGGGGTCCCACTAATGTGGATAAGGGGCTATGTGTAATTTCTGGGGATATCTTTTAAATGGCTATTCTAGCTTCTTCATTCAAGGAGCTGGTGGGAATCTCAATGTTCAGACCCCAGAGCGATGGCAAATCCTGGCAAATGCTACGGAAGGAATATTTCAGTAAGGTTTGTTCTTAATTGTTATGTCCTAGAATCTCCTGGGAGTATCTCCGCATTTATCACTAGTGACAGTGGGTGGACATCGGTGGAAAGTCCCTGCAGATCACCGTCGCCCTTCCCAATGGTTGCGGTCACTATTTGGCTATGTTCTGCCAACTTTTTCTACTTTCTCTGTGCTTTCAGCACAGTCATTAAGTCCTAAATTCAGATTTTTTTTATTTTTAGTAACAGCCATTGATTCTTTTATATCACCTATACAAATGTAGCCCATATCGAACCGTCGACTTACTTTTTGTCACATACCATCAAAGATACAAACGTCTCTAAAAATGTATATTTTTCCATCGATGAATCCTATTGAATATGCAGTAAGCGCCTACGCTGCCCCCTGCAGGTCTATGGCCGCCTAGCTGCCCGTTACTTGTCGCACTGGTTTCATACTTACTTTCGGAGGAGATCATCACAATAGAAAATCACTGAATATAGATTTTTTTTTTTCAAAGAATATTGTTAGTGTAGGTTTAATATAATCTTTCATTTTTTTTATGGATTTTGCTTTTAACAACAGGTAGTCTGCGCAGCTTTAAAATGAGAATTTCGATAAAAAAACTGTGACCTTCTTTTATCGATGCGCATTTCACGTGGAAACCGCTGCAGATAGCCACATGTGAATTGGTCGTCAGGTTTTTGCTATGGAATCTAAAAGCACCGTGATGTAGGGACAGAGACTCTGATTCCAGCAATTTATTATCGCTCACTGGGATGCTTGCTTCAGTTTTAGTAAATAGCAAAAGGGATAAAACATAACATTTATTAATCTATTAAAGTGACCAGACACAGCATATAAAAACCAAACGTGTGTATTAACTGTTGTGAATTCTGTTGTCGGGCTCCCTCCTGTGGTCATGAATGGTACTTCGGCTGGTTCTGTCCATGGACTTCCTCTGGTGGGTGTTTCTGAGTTTTCTTCAACAGGTGACGAGATTAAGTCGTTAGCTGGCTGCTCTATTTAACTCCACCTAGATCTTTGCTCCATGCCACCTGTCAATGTTCCAGTATTGGTCTAGTTCACTCCTGGATCGTTCTTGTGACCTGTCTTCCCAGCAGAAGCTAAGTTCCAGCTTGTATTTCTTTGGTTTGCTATTTTTCTGTCCAGCTTGTTGTTTTTATTGTTGTCTTGCTTGCTGGAAGCTTTGGGACGCAGAGGGAGCGCCTCCGCACCGTGAGTCGGTGCGGAGGGTCTTTTTGCGCCCTCTGCGTGGTCTTTTTGTAGGTTTTTGTGCTGACCGCAAAGTAACCTTTCCTATCCTCTGTCTGTTCAGTAAGTCGGGCCTCACTTTGCTAAATCTATTTCTTCTCTGTGTTTGTATTTTCATCTTTACTCACAGTCATTATATGTGGGGGGCTGCCTTTTCCTTTGGGGAATTTCTCTGAGGCAAGGTAGGCTTTTTTTTTTCTTTCTTCAGGGCTAGCTAGTTCCTTAGGCTGTGCCGAGTTGCATAGGGAGCGTTAGGCGCAATCCACGGCTATTTCTAGTGTGTTTGTTAGGATTAGGGATTGCGGTCAGCAGAGTTCCCACGTCCCAGAGCTCGTCCT
This sequence comes from Ranitomeya imitator, assembly GCF_032444005.1. NCBI lineage: Eukaryota > Metazoa > Chordata > Amphibia > Anura > Dendrobatidae > Ranitomeya > Ranitomeya imitator. The sequence goes on along the minus strand of NC_091288.1, from coordinate 176,376,921 downwards.
ATATTATCAGTAACTATCAGGTCATTCCGTGTGCTCTTAACCACCAGGTCCATTATTGTCCTGACCACCAGGTCTTAACAGTACAGGTGGCCCGAAGTACTAATGCATCTCAATAGAGGGATAAGAGAAGTTCTGAGACCATTTTTTTTTCTTTGCAGTGTGTTTTGTCTCTCTTTTCCCCTTTACCTCTGGGTGGTTCAGGACACAGGTGTAAACATGGACATTCAAGGTCTGTCCTCTTGGATGGATAATCTCACTACAAGGATACAAAACATTCAAGATTTTGTGGTTCAGAATTCGATGTCAGAGCCTAGGATTCCAATTCCTGATTTGTTTTTTGGTGATAGATCTAAGTTCTTGAATTTCAAAAATAATTGTAAATTGTTTCTTGCCTTGAAACCTCGCTCCTCAGGTGACCCTGTTCAACAAGTAATGATCATTATTTCTTTGTTACGTGGTGACCCTCAAGAATGGGCATTTTCCCTTGCGCCAGGAGATCCGGCATTGCGTGATGTTGATGCGTTTTTCCTGGCGCTTGGATTGCTTTATGACGAACCTAATTCAGTGGATCAGGCAGAGAAAATCTTGCTGGCTCTGTGTCAGGGTCAGGATGAAGCGGAGATATATTGTCAGAAATTTAGAAAGTGGTCCGTACTCACTCAATGGAATGAAGGTGCGCTCGCAGCTATTTTCAGAAAGGGTCTCTCTGAAGGCCTTAAGGATGTCATGGTGGGATTTCCCATGCCTGCTGGTCTGAATGAGTCTATGTCCTTGGACATTCAGATCGATCGACGCTTGCGTGAGCGTAAAGCTGTGCACCATTTGGCGGTACTATCTGAGCATGGGCCTGAGCCTATGCAATGTGATAGGACTTTGACCAGAGCTGAACGGCAAGAACACAGACGTCGGAATGGGCTGTGTTTTTACTGTGGTGATTCCACTCATGCTATCTCCGATTGTCCTAAGCGCACTAAGTGGTTCGCTAGGTCTGCCACCATTGGTACGGTACAGTCTAAATTTCTATTGTCCGTTACTCTGATTTGCTCTTTGTCATCCTATTCTGTTATGGCATTTGTGGATTCAGGCGCTGCGCTGAATTTGATGGACTTGGAGTATGCTAGGCGCTGTGGTTTTTTCTTGGAGCCCTTGCAGTATCCTATTCCATTGAGAGGAATTGATGCTGTGCCTTTGGCCAAGAATAAGCCTCAGTACTGGACCCAATTGACCATGTGCATGGCTCCTGCACATTAGGAGGATATCCGCTTTCTGGTGTTGCATAATCTGCATGATGTAGTCGTTTTGGGGTTGCCATGGCTACAGGTTCATAATCCAGTATTGGACTGGAAATCTATGTCTGTGTCCAGCTGGGGTTGCCAGGGGGTACATGGTGATGTTCCATTTTTGTCTATTTCGTCTTCCACTCCTTCTGAAGTTCCAGAGTTTTTGTCGGATTATCGGGATGTATTTGATGAGCCCAAAGCCAGTGCCCTACCTCCTCATAGGGATTGCGATTGTGCTATCAATTTGATTCCTGGTAGTAAGTTTCCTAAGGGCCGATTGTTCAATTTATCTGTGCCAGAACACGCCGCTATGCGGAGTTATATAAAGGAATCCTTGGAGAAAGGCCATATTCGCCCGTCGTCATCACCGTTAGGAGCAGGGTTCTTTTTTGTGGCCAAGAAGGATGGTTCTTTGAGACCTTGTATTGATTACCGCCTTCTTAATAAAATTACAGTCAAATTTTAGTATCCTTTGCCGTTGCTGTCTGATTTGTTTGCTCATATTAAAGGGGCTAGTTGGTTCACCAAGATAGATCTTCGAGGGGCGTATAATCTTGTGCGTATTAAACAAGGCGATGAATGGAAAACCGCATTTAATACGCCCAAGGGCCATTTTGAGTACCTGGTTATGCCTTTCGGGCTTTCCAATGCTCCATCAGTATTTCAGTCCTTTATGCATGACATCTTCCGAGAGTACCTGGATAAATTCCTGATCGTGTATTTGGATGATATTTTGGTCTTTTCGGATGATTGGGAGTCTCATGTGAAGCAGGTCAGAATGGTGTTCCAGGTCCTTCATGCGAATTCCTTGTTTGTGAAGGGGTCAAAGTGTCTCTTTGGAGTTCAGAAGGTTTCATTTTTGGGGTTCATTTTTTCCCCTTCTACTATCGAGATGGACCCTGTTAAAGTCCAGGCCATTTACGATTGGACTCAGCCGACATCTGTGAAGAGCCTGCAAAAGTTCCTGGGCTTTGCTAATTTTTATCGGCGCTTCATCGCTAATTTTTCTACTGTTGCTAAACCGTTGACTGATTTGACCAAGAAGGGTACTGATGTGGTCAATTGGTCTTCTGCGGCTGTAGAGGCTTTTCAGGAGTTGAAGCGTCGTTTTTCTTCTGCCCCTGTGTTGTGCCAGCCAGATGTTTCGCTCCCGTTTCAGGTTGAGGTTGATGCTTCTGAGATTGGAGCAGGGGCTGTTTTGTCGCAAAGAAGTTCTGATGGCTCGGTGATGAAGCCATGTGCTTTCTTTTCTAGAAAGTTTTCGCCTGCTGAGCGTAATTATGATGTTGGTAATCGTGAGTTGTTGGCCATGAAGTGGGCATTCGAGGAGTGGCGTCATTGGCTTGAAGGAGCCAAGCATCGCGTGGTGGTCTTGACAGATCACAAGAATTTGACTTATCTTGAGTCTGCCAAATGGTTTAATCCGAGACAGGCTCAATGGTCGTTATTTTTCTCCCGTTTTGATTTTGTGGTTTCGTACCTTCCGGGCTCTAAGAATGTGAAGGCTGATGCCCTGTCAAGGAGTTTTGTGCCTGACTCTCCGGGTGTTCCTGAGCCGGCGGGTATTCTCAAAGAGGGGGTAATTTTGTCTGCCATCTCCCCTGATTTGCGGCGGGTGCTGCAAAAATTTCAGGCTGATAGACCTGACCGTTGCCCAGCGGAGAAACTGTTTGTCCCTGATAGATGGACTAGTAGAGTTATCTCTGAGATTCATTGTTCAGTGTTGGCTGGGCATCCTGGAATCTTTGGTACCAGAGATTTGGTGGCTAGATCCTTTTGGTGGCCGTCTTTGTCACGGGATGTGCGTTCTTTTGTGCAGTCCTGTGGGACTTGTGCTCGGGCTAAGGCTTGCTGTTCTCGTGCCAGTGGGTTGCTTTTGCCCTTGCCGGTCCCAAAGAGGCCCTGGACGCATATTTCTATGGATTTTATTTCGGATCTCCCCGTCTCTCAAAAGATGTCGGTCATTTGGGTGGTTTGTGATCGCTTTTCTAAGATGGTCCATTTGGTACCTTTGTCTAAATTGCCTTCCTCCTCTGATTTGGTGCCATTATTTTTCCAGCATGTGGTTTGTTTACATGGTATCCCGGAGAATATCGTTTCTGACAGAGGTTCCCAGTTTGTTTCGAGGTTTTGGCGATCCTTTTGTGCAAGGATGGGCATTGATTTGTCTTTTTACTCGGCTTTCCATCCTCAGACAAATGGCCAAACCGAACGAACTAATCAAACTTTGGAAACATATCTGAGATGCTTTGTTTCTGCTGATCAGGATGATTGGGTGTCCTTTTTGCCGTTGGCTGAGTTCGCCCTTAATAATCGGGCCAGCTCGGCTACTTTGGTTTCGCCGTTTTTCTGCAATTCTGGTTTCCATCCTCGTTTCTCTTCAGGGCAGGTTGAGTCTTCGGACTGTCCTGGTGTAGATACTGTGGTGGATAGGTTGCAGCAGATTTGGACTCATGTGGTGGACAATTTGACATTGTCCCAGGAGAAGGCTCAACGTTTCGCTAACCGCCGGCGCTGTGTGGGTCCCCGACTTCGTGTTGGGGATTTGGTTTGGTTGTCGTCTCGTTATGTTCCTATGAAGGTTTCCTCTCCTAAGTTTAAGCCTCGTTTCATTGGTCCGTATAAGATTTCTGAGGTTATCAATCCTGTATCATTTCGTTTGGCCCTTCCTGCTTCTTTTGCCATCCATAATGTGTTCCATAGGTCGTTATTGCGGAGATACGTGGCGCCTGTGGTTCCATCCGTTGATCCTCCTGCCCCGATGTTGGTCGAGGGGGAGTTGGAGTATGTGGTGGAGAAGATTTTGGATTCTCGTGTTTCGAGACGGAAACTCCAGTACCTGGTCAAGTGGAAGTGTTATGGTCAGGAAGATAATTCCTGTTTTTTTGCCTCTGATGTTCATGCTGCCGATCTGGTTCGTGCCTTTCATTTGGCTCATCCTGGTCGGCCTGGGGGCTCTGGTAAGGGTTCGGTGACCCCTCCTCAAGGGGGGGGGGTACTGTTGTGAATTCTGTTGTCGGGCTCCCTCCTGTGGTCATGAATGGTACTTCGGCTGGTTCTGTCCATGGACTTCCTCTGGTGGGTGTTTCTGAGTTTTCTTCAACAGGTGACGAGATTAAGTAGTTAGCTGGCTGCTCTATTTAACTCCACTTAGATCTTTGCTCCATGCCACCTGTCAATGTTCCAGTATTGGTCTAGTTCACTCCTGGATCGTTCTTGTGACCTGTCTTCCCAGCAGAAGCTAAGTTCCAGCTTGTATTTCTTTGGTTTGCTATTTTTCTGTCCAGCTTGTTATTTTTATTGTTGTCTTGCTTGCTGGAAGCTCTGGGACACAGAGGGAGCGCCTCCGCACCGTGAGTCGGTGCGGAGGGTCTTTTTGCGCCCTCTGCGTGGTCTTTTTGTAGGTTTTTATGCTGACCGCAAAGTAGCCTTTCCTGTCCTCGGTCTGTTCAGTAAGTCGGGCCTCACTTTGCTAAATCTATTTCATCTCTGTGTTTGTATTTTCATCTTTACTCACAGTCATTATATGTGGGGGGCTGCCTTTTCCTTTGGGGAATTTCTCTGAGGCAAGGTAGGCTTTATTTTTCTATCTTCAGGGCTAGCTAGTTCCTTAGGCTGTGCCAAGTTGCATAGGGAGCGTTAGGCGCAATCCATGGCTATTTCTAGTGTGTTTGATAGGATTAGGGATTGCGGTCAGCAGAGTTCCCACGTCCCAGAGCTCGTCCTTTGTTATCAGTAACTATCAGGTCATTCCGTGTGCTCTTAACCACCAGGTCCATTATTGTCCTGACCACCAGGTCATAACAATTAACCAATCGTTAATCAGACAATAAACTGATTATCAATAAAGAGATCGAGCAATAATTTATAGGGCAGATTGGTTTCTTATACTTCCAAGGCAAATCTCCAACTTATAAGCCTAAGTCAGGCTCAGCAGAGAAACCAAAAGGCACAGATATTGGTGCTACTGTCCATATCGGCATCCTCAGATAAGTGAAACAAATCAGTACCACTGACCATCACCCACGGTATACTTGCAAAAACGAATGGGGGTACATAATAAAGTAACATACATAGTAACATAGTTAGTAAGGCCGAAAAAAGACATTTGTCCATCCAGTTCAGCCTATATTCCATCATAATAAATCCCCAGATCTACGTCCTTCTACAGAACCTAATAATTGTATGATACAATATTGTTCTGCTCCAGGAAGACATCCAGGCCTCTCTTGAACCCCTCGACTGAGTTCGCCATCACCACCTCCTCAGGCAAGCAATTCCAGATTCTCACTGCCCTAACAGTAAAGAATCCTCTTCTATGTTGGTGGAAAAACCTTCTCTCCTCCAGACGCAAAGAATGCCCCCTTGTGCCCGTCACCTTCCTTGGTATAAACAGATCCTCAGCGAGATATTTGTATTGTCCCCTTATATACTTATGCATGGTTATTAGATCGCCCCTCAGTCGTCTTTTTTCTAGACTAAATAATCCTAATTTCGCTAATCTATCTGGGTATTGTAGTTCTCCCATCCCCTTTATTAATTTTGTTGCCCTCCTTTGTACTCTCTCTAGTTCCATTATATCCTTCCTGAGCACCGGTGCCCAAAACTGGACACAGTACTCCATGTGCGGTCTAACTAGGGATTTGTACAGAGGCAGTATAATGCTCTCATCATGTGTATCCAGACCTCTTTTAATGCACCCCATGATCCTGTTTGCCTTGGCAGCTGCTGCCTGGCACTGGCTGCTCCATGTAAGTTTATCATTAACTAGGATCCCCAAGTCCTTCTCCCTGTCAGATTTACCCAGTGGTTTCCCATTCAGTGTGTAATGGTGATATTGATTCCTTCTTCCCATGTGTATAACCTTACATTTATCATTGTTAAACCTCATCTGCCACCTTTCAGCCCAAGTTTCCAACTTATCCAGATCCATCTGTAGCAGAATACTATCTTCTCTTGTATTAACTGCTTTACATAGTTTTGTATCATCTGGAAATATCGATATTTTACTGTGTAAACCTTCTACCAGATCATTAATGAATATGTTGAAGAGAACAGGTCCCAATACTGACCCCTGCGGTACCCCACTGGTCACAGCGACCCAGTTAGAGACTATACCATTTATAACCACCCTCTGCTTTCTATCACTAAGCCAGTTACTAACCCATTTACACACATTTTCCCCCAGACCAAGCATTCTCATTTTGTGTACCAACCTCTTGTGCGGCACGGTATCAAACGCTTTGGAAAAATCGAGATATACCACGTCCAATGACTCACCGTGGTCCAGCCTATAGCTTACCTCTTCATAAAAACTGATTAGATTGGTTTGACAGGACAAGTAATATGGAACAATCTCACCAGCTGATGAAGATACCACACCCTCCTATTCAGTCAGTCAGAAACCCAATGGATCAATACACGACTCCATAGACCATTCCTGTTCAGGACCACCTCCCTAATGGCCTGGGGGTTCAGGTCTGCAGTCTGTCTATGGGGCCGCAGAGTTGTAAATTCTCATATCACGCAGTGTGCACACTGTCAGGATTCTCCGGCGCCGTGAGCGGGCAGAGTAATGTGCTGAGTAGACATGTCCGGCCTAGCTAAGTACAAGGCCGGACACGGCAGATCGCGTATTTGCAGTCACATGACCACCCGCACTTGGGGCCAGAATTGGAGAATCCCTACAGTGCACTGGGAGTGACTGCAGACTTGAACCCCAGGCCTGGATGAAACTGTCCTATCAGAGCTGACCATGCCAAACTGTGTAGGGAATAGTGGAAATGGTAACGCCCATTTGTCAATTTTAATCATACGTTTACAAAGTGGCACAATACGGACTCCCAAACTATTCAAACTAGTTGGCCCCAAAATTGTTAATTCCTAGAGAAAGTAATTTACTAAGACAGACGTGTCAGGAGAGATGACCGGTCCTCCTTAAAGGGATTGTCTAGCAGACATTTATGGCTTACCCGCGGGATACCGCTCTATTCATTGTGTAAGCCAGCGGCTGTGCTATTAGTCCCATAGAGAATGACCACTGCTCATGGACATGGGACGGGGGGGTCCCATGTCCATAAGCAGTGGTCATTCTCTATGGGACTAATAGCACAGCCGCTGGCTTACACAATGAATAGAGCGGTATCCCGCGGGTAAGCCATAAATGTCTGCTAGACAATCCCTTTAAGGAGGCTCGTTGGGGGACCCCCAGCAATCAGGCATTTATCGCCTATCTTGTGTAAAGGTGAAAAACGTTCATGGGCCAATCCCACGCCATGTGATTATTGGTCGTGGTGATTGTCGGACCCCACCAGTCTGATATTGAGGGTGTATCCTACAGATGTCCCGGAGAACCCTTTTGAATATATTTGTGTGAATGAGGAGCGTATGCGGCAGAAGCATGAAATATTAGCGCCTGCACACTGTATCAGCCATGAATCCTAGATTACCATTCCTCCGGTTAGCGGTGTCGGTGTGCAGCATAACGTAAGGGCTCTCAGCGGTTGTCACTGGACAAATTGCTGGACTGTTCTCATAGAGCGGGAACATGGTAAAATCTTTATAGTCTGCTGTACATAATAGATATCTGATTTACTAGCCAGCCTGTGGTAATTTGCCCCACAGTTAAAATGTCAGTAATAAACCCCCCCCTCTAACATGTGCCGTAATATCTGGCATTTACTAGCAGGATATTTTTCTGGCTGTGCTGTGTCTGATGTGTCAGTAATGCTTTACTCTTTATGGGGTACACACAACGAACAGAACCATTGTTATATACTCTGTAAGCTGAGCCTTAGATACTTTATTACATGTAATCTGCGTACCTGTTGGTTCAGGTAACTTATTAGAATCGGCTATCCTGCAAGTGTACATGAGGGATAACACTACAGTAATTCTGGTTATTATAAGACTTGTATTCTCTAACCAGTTTTCCGCTCTCTAATTTTCAGTTCCCCATGATTTAGTGGATAGAGATAAGCTTCTATATACAGCGCACACAGTTATAAGGGTTTCCTCTTTTTTTATAGCACAGCAGCACGAAGGACATGATACAGTAATTTTGAGCTATGTAGCTGTGAATCCAGCATCGGAGTGGCTTAAAACTGTTGCTTGAAGCCCCAGCTGCAACGTGTCTCATTTTTTTTACTCATTCTTCCTCTCCCCTCCTTGCTCCATAGAGTATAAAAGGTGTAACCTGACACCTCACTGTTGCTGGTTTAATAGGATATGTAAACTGACATCTCATTGTGCTGGTATAATAGGAAATGTGACCTGATACCTAGCTGTGTTTTTTTTTCAGAGGAGATGTGACCTGACGCCTCACTGTGCTGCAGTAATAGGAATTGTGACCTGACACCTCACTGTTGCTGGTATAATAGGAGATATTACCTGATGTCTGATTGTGCTGATATAATAAATGTGACCTGATACCTCACTTTGTTTGTATAATAGGAGATGTAACCTGATGCCTCACTGTGCTGGTATAATAGGAGATGTTACCTGATGACTCACTGTGCTGGTATAATAGGAGATGTAACCTGATGCCTCACTGTGCTGGTATAATAGGAGATGTAACCTGATGCCTCACTGTGCTGGTATAATGGGAGGTGTGACCTGATGCCTCACTGTGCTGGTATAATAGGAGATGTGACCTGATGCCTCACTGTGCTGGTATAATAGGAGATGTAACCTGATGCCTCACTGTGCTGGTATAATGGGAGGTGTGACCTGATGCCTCACTGTGCTGGTATAATAGGAGATGTAACCTGATGCCTCACTGTGCTGGTATAATAGGAGATGTGACCTGATGCCTCACTGTGCTGGTATAATAGGAGGTGTGACCTGATGCCTCACTGTGCTGGTATAATAGGAGATGTAACCTGATGCCTCACTGTTCTGGTATAATAGGAGATGTAACCTGATGCCTCACTGTGCTGGTATAATAGGAGATATGACCTGATGCCTCACTGGCAGTGTGCTGGTATAATAGGAGATGTGACATGTTACCTCCCTGTGTTTGTATAATAGGAGATGTGACCTGACCCCTCATTGTACTGGTATTATAGAATGTATAACCTGATGCCTCACTGTTCTGGTACTAGTAGTATAGGAGGTATGAACGGACAAAAAAACTTTAAGTCTTACTTTCTAAAAATGTTCTTTAGCTACAGGATATTAAAACATCCCAGGCAATACGACAAAAGCTATAACAACAGTAGGCTAATAGGCCACCCTATATGAGCACCCTCAGGGTTTCAACACAAATAGGACATGTACTCTCTAGTACTGTAGTAAAAAATAAGAGGCAGCAGGAAAATTGCAATGTTGGTTACCTTGCTCTGTCCCTAAAACAGCTCTGCCTTACTGCACCCAAAAAATATGCAATTGGAGCCCCCGCTTGCTGAAGGCTAGCCCTGCAGTGCCCTAATAAGCCCTACACAGTTGGATCCTGCTGGATGTTACGTTCGGATGGCAGATGTGCTACCTAGATTACGCATGCACATTGTATGTCTGAAAGGGATGTACCGGGACCGTGTAAATACGCTTTTTACGTGTATTTGTATAAATGTATGTTTAGGCCTTGTCCGTCCCGATACCGTATATTGTAGTGTGCATTTATGTATATTGGAATGTTATACCTTTGACTACTGCTATTGTGTCTAAGATGTACATAGGGAAAGAGTAGTACCCATACTTGGCCACTAGATGGGGTACGTTCTAGTTCCATACTTAGGCTGGTAAGTGGTTAATAGAGGAGGGGCATGGTGGATAAGGCAGGAAAGACTTCCTGATAGTCAGAGAGGTCCTTGCGCCCGTTGAGCGCAGAAGGGCTCTATAGCCCCTAGGCAACACTGTGTCACGTAACGTTTGGCACAAGAAAAGGGCCAGCCATCTATTTCGTGGGTGGTACATCAGCAGTGAAAAAAGTACAGCAGTGCTAGTGGTGCAGTGTAAGTGGGACTGCAGTTGCTACAGGAAGACTAAGCAGTACGGGCAGGTCACTCATTATGTGGCGGCTTATGGCGTGTGCAGATGCCCTCAGAACCGGGGCGAAACAACTGAGGGAACCCCAGAACATTGCAAGCCTTGCCAAGGAGGAAGCTGAGGAACCAAACGGTACGGTTCATCCTGGAAGCGAGCTTAGTGACAGGAACAGGACCGCAGGGAAAGAGACAGAATTGTGTGCTGTGAAACCTGATGTTCGCGCTGTAAAGAATATATGGATCTGCTGCGTACAGAACCAAATAAAGCTGCTGTTGTTAAAGTTGAGCTGGACTGTGTCTCTTTGTGCCGTACCGTCTATAAGGAGCCTCCTGCAGCCCAGGGTGGACCCTGATGGTGCAGAAACCCAGTACACAGGTACACCGAAGTAAAGACATTATTGTACTGTGAGGGGAGGCCAGGGTGTGATACAGGGATTGCTCTCAGCCATAACTGCTGCCCTGGCTCACCCTTACATATCAAACTCATGTGCGTTCCTCAGATGCGTTCTATACAACTTGCGCATGCCTAGTTAATTAAAATCAAGTAACACGTTGGAATATGAAACTTACAATATGCACAGGGCGAAAGAGATAACAAAATATTGCTTATAGAGATATATTTGAAGACAAATATAAGGTTCTATGCCGTACTTTATTTATGAGAGTGTTAGTAACCTTACTTTGGTTAACTATATAGATGAAATATCACCATGTTGGGTGAAAGATAAAAATTCACTAGAATACCCATTAGGATGAATTAGTGTTAGCTAGATACCTTTCTGGGACTGAAAACAGTGAGTCATTATGAAACAGAACATATATAAAGGTAAGGTAGGGGTTAAATAAGGAGTGACCTGACACTTCACTGTCATTAAATAATAGGAGGTGTAACCTGACCACTCACTGTATTGGCATAATATTAGGTGTAAGCTGACACCTCTCTATGATGGTGTAATACGAGGTGTAAACTGACACCTCACTGGTAAATTAGGTGTGACCTGACATCTCACTGTACTGGTATAATAAGAGGTGTGACCTGACACTTCACTGCTGGTATAATAGGAGGTGTGACCTGACACCTCACTGTGCTGGTATAATAAGAGGTGTGACCTGACGCCTTACTGTGCTGGTATAATACGGGGTGTATCCTGACACCTCACTGTGCTGTTATAATAAAAGGTGTGACCTGACACCTCACTGTGCTGGTATAATAAGAGGTGTGACCTGACGCCTCACTGTGCTGATATAATACGGGGTGTATCCTGACACCTCACTGTGCTGGTATAATAAGAGGTGTGACCTGACACCTCACTGTGCTGGTATAATAAGAGGTGTGACCTGACACCTCACTGTGCTGGTATAATACGGGGTGTATCCTGACACCTCACTGTGCTGTTATAATAAAAGGTGTGACCTGACACCTCACTGTGCTGGTATAATAAGAGGTGTGACCTGACGCCTCACTGTGCTGATATAATACGGGGTGTATCCTGACACCTCACTGTGCTGGTATAATAAAAGGTGTGACCTGACGCCTCACTGTGCTGGTATAATAAGAGGTGTGACCTGACACTTCACTGCTGGTATAATAGGAGGTGTGACCTGACACCTCACTGTGCTGGTATAATAAGAGGTGTGACCTGACACTTCACTGCTGGTATAATAGGAGGTGTGACCTGACACCTCACTGTGCTGGTATAATAAGAGGTGTGACCTGACACTTCACTGCTGGTATAATAGGAGGTGTGACCTGACACCTCACTGTGCTGGTATAATAAGAGGTGTGACCTGACACTTCACTGCTGGTATAATAGGAGGTGTGACCTGACACTTCACTGCTGGTATAATAGGAGGTGTGACCTGACACTTCCCTGCTGGTATAATAGGAGGTGTGACCTGACACCTCACTGTGCTGGTATAATAAGAGGTGTGACCTGACACTTCACTGCTGGTATAATAGGTGGTGTGACCTGACACCTCACTGTGCTGGTAAAATAGGAGGTGTGACCTGACACCTGGGACCACATCAGAGTAGTCAGCGCTCTCCCTATGTGAGAGAGACGGGTCAATCTACTGGCACTGATTCTTGCTGTTTGTAGAGCAGAGGAATGGATCTGATGGCAGGTTCCTAATGGGACCCTTTTCTTTCTGCATTAAAAAAGCCCACCCAAAGCCTAGAAAGTTTTTTTTTTTCTCCCCAGCTTAATAATAATAATTAGCTCCTTGCAGTGGTGTGTTGCTGACATAAAACTGACTGTGCTCCCTATTAGCTGCGCTAGGTTGAGCACAACTATAACAAAAGCTTGGGTGAAATCTGTAAATGACATGAGATGCTGAGTCGGGCTGAGGTTCAGAAGTTCATGGACAAATTCCAAAGTTCAGCTTTGTTTTCTTGTTTAAAAGGATTGATCGGGAATGTATTGCTAGAGCTTGTCTGTAATGCATCGGCGTGCGTTATGCAGCATAGCGTTCATTGTTTGTGAGGTCTTCTATTTCAGTGTTCCCCAACTCCAGTCCTCAAGAGCCACCAACAGGTCGTGTGTTCTGGACTTCCTTAGTATTGCCCAGGTGATAGAATTATTGCCCGGACAGCTGATGCAATTATTACCTGGACAATACTAAGGAAATCCTGAAAACATGACCTGTTTTTGGGCCTTGAGGACTGGAGTTGGGGACACTGTTCTAACTAGACATCTCTCGGTCTCCTGCCTTTAGGCTTGTTTTGTCAGTATAGCACAGACTGCTGTTTTTCCCCTACTTTAAAAAAAATGTATACTGAAGTATACCAGCACAACGGAGGTCAGAAGTACGCTCTTTTGGCACCTGTTTGGTGAAAGTGGGAATTTGGATACATTTGATGTATGATCTGAGAGCTCTTCCATCATTTAAAGGGAATTTGTCTGCAGGTTTTTGCTATTAAATCTGAGAACTGTATGTTATAGGGACGGAGAACCTGACTCCAGTGATGTATCACTTACTGGACTGTTTGGTGCAGTTTTGATAAAATCCCTGTTTTCTCTGCTGTAGATGGGGTAGTTCTATGACTGCTGAGCTTTGTATAACCTCGCCCACACACCCCTGATTGGCAGCTTCCTCTGTACTATGTTCATAGTCAGAAAACAATCAGTGGTGGGGGCGGGGTTACACAGATGATCTGGACTACCTGGCACACGACACCTAGTCCTACAGTGATAATCTCCACTAAAACACTGATTACATTGAAACTACAGCACACTGCTGAACAAGTGATACATCCCTGGAATCAGGCCCTCTACCTCTACATTATGCTGCTCTCATATTACACAGCAAAAACCTGCTGACAAATTCCCTTTAAAGAGGACCTATTGGTAATCTGGGGTTGCCCTTCGTATTTAATAAAATGATGATTTTACTAAGTATAATACCTCGTCTTGTCTTCCAAAATTCCAATTTGCCGGTTCCCTGCTTGGAGATCAGGGTCCCACAAACCTCCTTATTTTTCTGCTCACGTCACTTTCCTAAAAATAGGGTGTAGCATAGCAGTAGGGTTGTGATAATGAACACTCGGAAGAATTTGCTATAATTTCTACCAGAAATTGTAACGTCATGGCCGCAGGTGAGTGTCTTACAGCCCTAAAGCCAGGCGCACTTATGGCCTCGAATGTAGCCTTACACTTTCAGTGAAAATGTCATCTTCTTGGTGTAGCTTTAGGGTATGTGCTCACGTCGCGGTTTCGCAGCAGTTTTCCATCAGGTTTACAGTACCATGTAAACCAAATCCGCAGTGCCCATGGTGCGAAAAATACAGCGCCGAAACGCTGCATTGTATTTTCTGCAGCATGTCAATTCTTTGTGTGGATTCCGCAGCGTTTTACACCTGTTCCTGTATAAGAATCTGCAGGTGGTAAAACGCAGGTGAAATCCACAAAAACCGCTGGAAATCATCGGTAAATCCACGGGTAATCCGCAGGTAAAACGCAGTGCGTTATCCCTGCGGAATTTTCAAAAACTGAGCGCACAGAAATCCGCAAGGTGTGCACATAGCCTAAGTCTAACACCAGCTAGAATTGGGAAAACATTTGTGACTCATTGGCTCGGCCTTTTGACTTTGTTGTTTTTCGTGATCAATTGCTAATGATTCAGCAGAACTCCTGATTCCTTCTCCTTAAACCTTTGCTCGTCTTTATCCTTTGGGTTTTGTGGCTTCATTGACTGAGGAGGATTATCCTATTTTATTCACCAGCACCTTAATTCCAGTGACCACACAAAATGACTATTCAAACCAAGCACAGTTACTCGGCGCACCCTTGACATGGCCGCACCGATTAGCACGCTTTCCCATCTCTCTCTTCCCTTCTCTTTCTCCTGTAAAGCCAGTGCTGTCAATCAAAGAAGAGAAGGGCAGAGATGCCAAACAAGTAGGTGGCAAAGTATACAAGTCTGAAGACCATGGAAAGAGTGCACCGAGTGCCTGTTCTTTGTTTGAACAGTCATTTTGTCTATGTTACCAGATGTGTACCTGTATAGCAACTAAATTCTATTTATTGATTGTGACTACACAACATGGCTACTTTCTCAATGCCAATATTGCTTATGTCCAATATTGTGGTCTTTCTCTAGGAAATGGGTCACTGTGAATGACAATCATGTGCATCCCACATCCATAAATCTGGTTATAGATCATAACATCAGTTATTAACGGACACTTATAAGAGGTTTACAGTATATGCAATACAAATATCTGGATTTGTGAGGCTTGTTTCTTTCATTTTGGGTGAGGAATAGAGCTGGAGTGACGGAGGCTTCAGATCTACCATAGCTATTCAGCCTCATTTGCATATCAATTCAAACGCTGATTTCTTTGAAAGAGCTGCATGCGCATATAAATAGTTTTGGGGGTGAAATCCTGCTGACAGAGTCCCTTTAACATGCCTTGTTGAACTTTCTAAGTAAATACAGCTGGGTTTCTATTCCAGGGGCAGATATAGATCAGCTCTTATTCCTGACAACCTGACACATCTATACACGACATAGACGTACTATTGACTCCAATGGGCACCAGGTAATGCTTCATTAGTCCTCTGGTGGTGCTGCAGAGATTTGGGAAACTTATTGCTTGTGTTCTGCACAGATCACAGCTGATCACTGGCCATTCCAGAAGAACATACGTTATGTGGTTAGTGGTGACAGCTCCCTGCACCGAGACATTGACAGGAAGACAGCTGCAGGGAGAATCTAACTTTTCCTTTCTCCCTGTAGCTGCTCTTCCAGGTATAATTTAAATGCTACTTAGCTGCAGAGAATAACACTATATTTGCAGCTAAATATCATTTTTGCAGGACCTGATCTCCTTGAAGACCAGGGCTGTGGAGTCGGTAAGCCAAACCTCCGACTCCTCAATTTCCATGACACCGACTCCAATTCCACCAAAATGGGCTCCGACTCAGACTCCACGACTCCGACTTCACAGCCCTACCAGGGCTGTGAAGTCTGTAAGCCAAACCTCCAACTCAGACTCCTCAATTTCCATGACACAGACTTTGACTCCACCAAAATTGGCTCCGACTCAGACTCCACGACTCTGACTCTGACTCTGACTCCACGACTCTGACTCTGACTCCACGACTCTGACTCGGACTCCACGACTCTGACTCGGACTCCACGACTCTGACTCGGACTCCACGACTCTGACTCGGACTCCACGACTCTGACTCGGACTCCACGACTCTGACTCGGACTCCACGACTCTGACTCGGACTCCACGACTCTGACTCGGACTCCACGACTCTGACTCGGACTCCACGACTCTGACTCGGACTCCACGACTCTGACTCGGACTCCACGACTCTGACTCGGACTCCACGACTCTGACTCGGACTCCACGACTCTGACTCGGACTCCACGACTCTGACTCGGACTCCACGACTCTGACTCGGACTCCACGACTCTGACTCGGACTCCACGACTCTGACTCGGACTCCACGACTCTGACTCGGACTCCACGACTCTGACTCGGACTCCACAGCCCTGTTGAAGACACATTAGATGGAGATTTGCTGTTCATGTTTACATGTGGCCACCTCCGGAGTTGACCGATGGGGATGCAGGGTGTAAGACCCTGACTGATCTAATATTGATGACCCGTTTTGAGGATAGGTCATTATTATTAGATCCCCTTTAAATATTGACCAATAGATCTGAAAAGGGAAGCCAGATTCTGAGACGGATTGGAGACATCATGATTCCTAATTGTTGCGTTGATCATCGTTCATGTAAACTGTTTTCTCACGTGTATATGAGCAGTTACGACACTGAGGCTGCACTAAATGTAGAGGTGGAGGTTTAGGTGGCTTGAGACTAAGCAAACATGGGTTACCGATGGCCATTTAGGAGTCGCATCTTAAAAATACCCTGAGAGAGGTTCCAAGGTTTATTCCGTTTCAGTAGTCGCGTAGGAGGATAAGAAGTGATTATTAGGAGTTAGGCTCTTTATATAACGGCCTTTCATCAAGCTGCACAATATTGCTGGTAAAAGACTTCTTAGGTAATTCTCCTATCCTGGACAACTTATTATAGAGAGTCATTATTTATCCCAGGGGGGGAAAAAAGAGTTAAAGGGGTTAACTGGGCAAAATCAAAGCTTTCCCAGGGAGACAGGATGTCTAAAAAATAATTGTAATTCTCAGCTGTTGGCTCCCATGGTCATCAGTGTCTCCTGACTGCTGCAGCCAATCACTAGCTGCAGCGGTGCGGTGACTGGTTGTCCAGTGATGTCTAAGCTTCCTGTCCCTGTGCACAGCACGGAAAGGCCTTGCATCAATCAATCGTGAAAGGAAATATAAGAAACTTTGTCATATACCTGACAAGAGAAATCTTCTTTCTCCACTTATGAGCCACTTCTTCTCCTTTTAACTTGTTTCCTAAACTCATCTATTCTGATAAGTATCTGAAATCCATCAGTGATCAGATAACGATTACCTACTGAGGTCTACAGAGATGGGAGGAGGATGGAGGAGAAAAGTGAAAAAGAGACACAAACAGACCATGTTCCTAGGTTTAGTAAGTGTTTCATCTCAGATATATACAGTAATACTGCAGTCAACTCTACTTTTGTGCCCACCTCAAAAAGGTCGAAACGGAGTACGAAACGGAGTACAATGTAACTCCACTTGCCTCATTAAACAAATGGCGCCATTGAAGGGCCTGCCCTAATCCCATTTTTCAGGGCTTCAGACGAAGGTCCCGATGCGTGGCCTAAACGCTATGTGAGCATAGCCTTAAAGGAAGTACAGTATATTCTACCTAGTACATCTCTGTACACAGTACTTTTCGGTGAGTAATCTTAATGTTTCCTTCCTTGTAGGGATACAGAACAATGACTTGAAAAGACAGTTTCTGATGGAGCGACTGCTGGACGCGGTAAAACAGGTACAATGTAACATGCGTTCTTGTAATATATACAGTAATCTTACTAATAACATAGTGTACAACCTGTCTACAAACTGATCCTTCGGGATCTCCTTTACTTGGGCTCATTTGCTGCAGTCTGTTGCCTGACGTCCATCTTCTTCGCCACGATGGATTAGTAACCGAGCTGTCCAATTACTGAACTCTAGCTAAACCCCTCAGGGGCTTGTACTTCTACACAGCAGCCAGTCAGAGACAGAATTGCCGAGGATTGGACCAATGATGATACAGTGGGCGTGTCTGAGACTACGTCATGCTCCCGGTGGGCACTGTCGGTAGACTGTAGTCACAGAACAGACCTCTGTCTAATTGTCCCCAAGCTAATAAGCTGCTTAGCAGGAAGCTTTGGGAAAACAACCAGCAGGTCATCATCCCTTATAGGTATTGTCTTGTGTATGGTTTTGATCTCCTGTCCAGACAGTCACTTTAATTACTTGTAAATTTAGCACATTTTTATGTTGAAAGTAAATCTGATTTTTTTTTTAATCTTTATTTAATGTTGTTCACAATCCAAGCCAAGTGCATTAGCTTCCCAATGTGAGGAGAATCTGAAAAAGGTGTGAAACCAAGTGTGATCATGGTGGTAGTCTTAAGGTACCTTCACACATAACAATTTCGTTAACGATATCGTTGCAACGTTACGCTTTTTGTGACGTTGCAACGATCCCGCTAACGATCTCATTATGTGTGACAGCGACCAATGATCAGGCCCCTGCTGGGAGATCGTTGGTCGCTGGGAATGATCAGGACCTTTTTTTGGTCGCTGATCACCCGCTGTCATCGCTGGATCGGTGTGTGTGACGCCGGTCCAGCGATGTGTTCACTGGTAACCAGGGTAAATATCGGGTTACTAAGAGCAGGGCCGTGCTTAGTAACCCGATATTTACCCTGGTTACCATTGTAAAAGTAAAAAAGAAAAAAAAACTGTACATACTCACATTCCGATGTCTGTCACGTCCCCTGCCGTCAGCTTCCCTGCACTGACTGTCAGCGCCGGCCGTAAAGCAGCCCACAGCGGTGACGTCACCGCTGTGCTCTGCTTTACGGCCGGCGCTGACACAGTCAGTGCGGGGAAGCTGACGGCGGGGGACGTGACAGACACCGGAATGTAAGTATGTTCTGTATTCTTTTTTTTTTTACTTTTACAATGATAACCAGGGTAAATATCGGGTTACTAAGCGCGGCCCTGCACTTAGTAACCCGATGTTTACCCTGGTTACCCGGGTGCTGCAGGGGGACTTCGGCATCGTTGAAGACAGTTTCAACGATGCCGAAGTCGTTCCCCTGATCGTTGGTCGCTGGAGAGAGCTGTCTGTGTGACAGCTCCCCAGCGACCACACAACGACTTACCAATGATCACGGCCAGGTCGTATCGCTGGTCGTGATCGTTGGTAAGTCGTTTAGTGTAACGGTACCTTTACATTTCAGCTGGTACTGTCTACATCCCCTTCCTTCTAGAGATCCCAGTGGCTGAATCCACCACTGACCAGGCATTGCTAGGAAAAGCTTGTGACATGCATCATTTATTTGTCACAATGCCACTAGTAATTTCATGAATTGTTTTCCTGTCTCTTTTTATTTTTTTTTTTACAGTGCCAAATTCGATTTGGTGGCCGTAAGGAGATTGCTTCAGATTCTGATAGCCGGTGCGTGTCTGGTCTATATTTTTTTTATGTATTTTGATTCTTTTGAGGGTGTGTGTATTTATAGGGCATCTACAAGACTTATGAAATTGCGCCTGCTAAATATTCCCCCTCACCACCTCATGCCCACAATGTGCCCTGCTGTGCTAGAGCAGCTCTGCGTGGTGAGACACGGCCATTACACAGTACACAGCAGGGGCACAGTTCTAAGATTTTCTCAGAACAGGAACATTTTTTGTAAACACATCCAATTGTGGAACTTATTATTATTCCAAGATCTATTGATTAACATTTACTTTGTTCATGGGCTTTCTATATTCACTGACTGGTAATAATTAGAGATGAGGCTCTCGTATTGATTATGGAATGGATGCCTCACCACTGGGTGTTACTATTCTCCTTGTCAGGAGATGATGTGTAAGAACGCACCTTATCGGCAAGGGGAATGGTGACACCCATTTGTCAATGTATTGTTACATTTCCAAGAAGAATTTTGAATTCTAACAAAGGATGTTTCATATTTTTTGTTAATACAAGTATTAAATGGGTTGTCTGGTCTTAGGGTGACTGCAGACTTGTGAATCCTCACATCACGTGCACGGCGCACTGTGAGGATTCTCTGGCGCCCAGAGCGGGTGGTCATGTGACCAAAAGTATATGATTTGCATACTTTCGGCCACATTCCAACTAGACATTTCCAGCCTCTTTCAATACTCTTGCATTGAACGAGGCCATGCAGGTCTAGTGGGCACGTGACAGCATGTTCACTGTGGCTGATTCCCGGTAGCTGTGAGCGCCACCCTGTGGTCGGCGCTCATAGCACACCTGCAATTCAGCTATATAGCAGCGATCTGATGATCGCTGCTATGTAGCAGAGGCGATCGAGTTGTGCCAGCTTCTAGCCTCCTATGGAGGCTATTGAAGCATGGCAAAAGTTAAAAAAAAATGTGAAAAAAATAAAAAAAATATAAAAGTTTAAATCACTCTCCTTTCGCCCCATTCAAAATAAATCAATAAAAAAAAATCAAACCTACACATATTTGGTATTGCTGCGTTCAGAATCGCCCGATCTATCAATAATAAAAAGCGGTAACCTGATCGCTAAACAGCGTAGCGATAAAAAAATTTGATACGCCAGAATTATGTTTTTTTGGTCGCCGCGACATTGCATTAAAATGCAATAACGGGCGATCAAAAGAACCTATCTGCACCGAAATGGTATTAAAAACGCCAGCTCGGCACGCAAAAAATAAGCCCTCATCCGACCCCAGATCATGAAAAATGGAGACGCTACGGGTATCGGAAAATGGCTCAATTTTTCTTTTTTTTTCTTTTTTAAGCAAAGTTTGGAATTTTGTTTCACCACTTAGATAAAAAATAACCTAGTCATGTTAGGTGTCCATGAACTCATAATGACCTGAAGAATCATAATGGCAGGTCAGTTGTAGCATTTAGTGAACCTAGCAAAAAAGCCCATCAAAAAACAAGTGTGGGACAGCACTTTTTTTGCAATTTCACCGCACTTGGAATTTTGTTCCCGTTTTCTAGTACATGACATGCTAAAACCAAATGGTGTTTTTCAAAAGTACAACTTGTTTTGCAAAAAATAAGCTCTCACATGGCCATATTGACGGAAAAATAAAAAGTTATGGCTCTGGGAAGGAGGAGAGCAAAAAACGAACATGAAAAAACGGAAAATCCCAAGATCATGAGGGGGTTAACTAAAACAGACACCTTGGCAGTGGTGGGCTTAGACTACTTCCATGTTTTCTTATTAGTTCCCTCCTTTAATACTCTCTCTCCTTTGAGTTAAGATACACATGAACAGGGGTGCACAATCTTTCTTTTGGATGGGAGAGGAGAGCTGCCTTTCTTCAGAATTTCTTGTGTGCGGAGTTTATAATGTGGTGTACAGAGGATGGCACTAATGGTGAAGCACGGCCGCTCCCGCTTTCTCTGGAACTCTTCTCCAGAACATCTTACAGAATACTCGTTATGTCTTATTAGCTTTTTAATTGGTATAAAAGTGGAATAAATGCTTCATTATTCTGCATTGCTAACTGCACCGTATAATTGACACTATGTTCGACATTTCTAGTGTTCTTACCAAGCTCCTAGTGTCTGGCAATAATAAACTTATATTAGAACATTGTTTAATATCAATTTTCAGGATCATCCATGACAACGTTTTTTTAATCTTTCATAATCTGTCAATTGGTTAGTCTATAAAAGGTAGTGAAGTGGGGTTCCAAAATCTGAGACCCCTAGCTGTTATAGAGTGATTGATACCTGGCTGCAAAACCAGAACCGCTCTCTGATCCATGCTGCCCGTGGATCCCGCAGGATGAATCCACCGTCCGGTTCCCTTTATAGGAGTTGCCCAATTTAGCAGGATCTCATCTATCCACAGGATAGGGGGATAACGTGCTGATTGCTTGGGTTTCCACCACTGGGTTTAACACCAATTTTGAGAACTGGGTTCTGAAGTGGAGCAAAAACCACACATGCGTGCCACGGCTCCTTTCATTGTCTATGGCACATTGTACAGCAGTCGGCTATATCTGGTAGTCCCATAGAGAATGAAAGGAGCTTGCGGGAGGCAATTGTACCAATCACTTCATTCAAACTGTCTTGGGATCGGTGAGGTTCCCAGCAGTGGGACCCCTAGCGATTAGCGGGTTATTACCCATAGGTGGATAGGTTACTTGCGAACCTGGGACAAACCTTTTAAAAGGAATCTGTCAGCAGGTTTTTGCTGTCTAATCTAATGGCAGCATGATTTAGAATCAGAGACCTTGATTCCAGTGATATGTCACTTGCTGGTCTGCATGTTCTAATTTTGTTGGAATCATTGTTTTCCTTGCAGCAGATCTAGCAGTGCTCAGAATGCTGAGCTCTGTATAACCCCGCCCCCACACCACTGATTGGCTGCTTTCTGTGTACACTGTACATTGACATAAAGCTGCTAATCAGTGGTTGGGGCAGGGTTACGTAGGGCAGAAGGACTAGGAGGCATGAGACACCTAGTCCTGTATTGATAATCTCCTAAAGATAGAACTCTGAATTTATTAAAGCAGCAACACACAGCCCAGTAAGTGACACATCGCAGGAATCAGGGTCTCTACTCCTACGCTATGGTGTTCCCAGATTACATAGCAAAAACCTGCTGACAGTTTCCCTTTAAGTTCTGATCACATCTCCATTGTGGCTTCTGTTTATAATGGAAGCCACAAAGCTTTGCTGGATATACTGGTCTTATCGGCTCCAGTGGGTTTCAATGAGCTGTCCATTATATTGACACTTGTTAGAAGGTCTGAGACTTCTGATTGCAACAAAAATGTGATTAAATCCTGTTTTTAGCAATCTCCTATTACTTATTAACCTTTTAGTCTTACTTATCCACTAAATTAATATAAATCAACATTTTACACAGTACAATAAACACTTTAAAAAAAATTGTTACAGAATTTTTCCTAATTTTGCACTGTAGCAGCACATTTTCCGAGAGGAATGTACTGCAGGCTTGTTTCGGCGTCTGTTGGTTTTTCAGCGCAATAAGGTGTTGATGTTCCGCTGATGACAGTGTTGTGCCTGCAGTGTATGGCACGCATCGCTGCCCCTGATAGCTAGCGCAGATACTTGGGGAAACACTTCCATGACTTCTTCATCAGTGTTTGCCTCCTGTGCTTCCGAAGTCAATTGTAGCATCTGCATTTGTGCATGAACTTTTACAAAGCCCGAGCGAGACACCGTGATGCTATGGAAATGCGGAGACTATCCTTCAGGTTTAATTTTAGTAGCATAGCTCTCCATGACAGCACATGGAGGCTAAACCCACAGTGGATTGTTGACCCTATAGGTGTGTTCACACATTGCTGTAAATTTCTGCTAATCTGCGAAAACCTTAAGTGAAATCAGTAGCTGCAGAAAAAACTGAAGATTTGCCAGTGATCTGCAGAAAAATGCACAATAATCTGGCTGAAATGTAGATTTTCACTCCCTATTGAACTTAAAGGGAATATGTATTTGGCTTTTTGGTACCATATCTAAGAGCAGCATAATGTAGGAAAAGAAACCCTGATTCCAGCGATCTGTCACTTACTTTACTGGGTGTAGCAGTTGCGACAGAGTTTTCAGATGCCTCATGTAGCAGAACTTAAAAGCCGCACCTGCACCACAGCTTTCTGTGTACATTGTCTATGAACAGTGAGCTGCTTATCAGAGCAGGGGGCGTGGCCAGACCAGGGCTCACATGAGCTGTAGTCCATGCAGTGATAATTTCCTGATGATAAAAACTGGGTTTGGGAAATACGAGGGGTACTCACAAGAAGCAGAAATGATCTTCTGGAAGTGTAAGTGTATATTTGAGGATTCAGGCGACACAGTTGGGGAAAGTTGCATTTGGCTCCAGTGATTTTTTTTTTTGTCTTTTTTTCAATCTTTCGCCTGTTTTATGTTGACTGATTGACATGAGCAATAAGCGGCTATGACGTTTTGTGTCCTTTTTGGGAAAAATAATCATCGGAAACCCTTGTTATGCTACAAACGGCCTACAATGAAGCCTCCATGTGGATGGATTTCCCATTTTAAAAAAAGGTGAAATGTCACTTGATGATCAACTTTGTTGTTGACGTCCTTCAACCACCCAAACTGCTGGAAATGTGCCGAAAAGTCGTCCTCCTACTCTGGAAGATCGCATTAATTGTTGCTGCTGCTTTAGTTTTTCCAAAAGGAAAGATGACTTCACAGCCGCACGTTGTTTGTATGAATCGTCCATCAAAAAACAGGCGAAAGGCAGAACAACTCATCGTAACAAAAATCATTGGAACCAAACTCAACCTTCCTCATCGTTGGCTGGGCACTGTAGTTGCTTAGGTATCAAAATGCAAGGTTTTTTTTTTTGTAGCCTTTTTAAAGCATTTTTGGTGCATAAAACTAACTTTATCAAACATGTGCTAAAAGCACACACCCCAAAAAAGTTGCAAAAAAAGCAGCGAAAACCCACAACCTGGGATTTTTGACGCAGCGTATTTTCTTTTTGGCTGCAGAAAACAAAAACCCCCTGCTACATGTGAGCAAAGTTTTAGGGTCACATCTTGTAATTGCTCGTCATACAGCCGTACCAATAGTGAGTACACATTGCAAAGAGTTGGTGCAGTTTACGTTTCCCGCTATGCCGCTTCTCCGCATGGAAAGCAGCGCCGCGGCCTCACCGCTCGTAGGCGGAGGGGCAGCGCTATCGTAATGTGATTATTCTATGGGTCACATTGTATTTGTAAGGCTGCTGTCAGCGCAGAGTCGAGATCTAATGATCCTGATCTGTAAGCGGTGGCGTGCTGGCACGCTGACGTATCGCTGCCCCCTCCACCTCTTCATCTTGAGGAGCAGACATGTTTTCGGTTCCCTCCGTGCGCCTCTCTAATTACGCATTTGTTTTGTTGCAGGGTTATTTGTCTGTGCGCTCAGTTTGAGGCCGTTCTTCAGCATGGCTTGAAAAGAAGCCGCGGATTAGCATTAACAGCAGCAGCAATCAAACAGGCAGCAGGATTCTCCAGTAAAACAGAGACAGGTAACCCTCCATTATCGCCAGTCTGCCTAATTATGTTTTGACAGTTCCTCGGTGTGCACTTTACATGGCTTGTTGCAGCAGCGTTTTATTTAGTCGTTTGGCTAATGTACCAATCCAGAGCGAATTAGGCTTAACCGCTTCGTAATCTCCACTAGTCCTTCCAATGCTCATTATCGCAAGGCTCCTATTAACTATTGAGCGGCGCGTGTTCACCATATGCACATGGCATCTGTATTCATAATCCTCAATTTAGATTTTTCTTATGGACAAAATACACACCAGACTGATTTCTGTTTAATTTTGTACCTATCCAGTAGTCAGGGCGTTGCAGCCTGCAGCAGTCCAGATATTGTGAAAATTGGGACTTACTCAACCTCTAGGATGTTTAGCACCAAAACAGTGACATTAGGGGCAAGTTGCGTGGATTGCTGCCCCCTGTATCAGTTCTTGGAGGCACCAAATATCCCATTCAGTTCAATGGAGCATCAGCATGCATACCCAGCCACACAACCGTTCTTGTCTATCCATTAGGAGTCCTTAGAAATGGAGAAAATAATAGTTATCTCCAGTGGATGGAGCTCCATCATCAATTAGGAGTCCTTAGAAATGGCGAAAACAATGGTTATCTCCAGTGGATGGAGCCCCATCATCTATTAGGTGTCCTTAAAAATGGAGAAAATAATGGTTATCTCCAGCGGTTGGAGCCCCATCATCAATTAGGAGTCCTTAAAAATGGAGAAAATAATGGTTATCTCCAGCGGTTGGAGCCCCATCATCAATTAGGAGTCCTTAAAAATGGAGAAAATAATGGTTATCTCCAGCGGTTGGAGCCCCATCATCAATTAGGAGTCCTTAGAAATGGAGAAAATAATGGTTATCTCCAGTGGATGGAGCCCCATCATCCATTAGGTGTCCTTAGAAATGGAGAAAATAATGGTTATCTCCAGTGGATGGAGCCCCATCATCCATTAGCTGTCCTTAGAAATGGAGAAAATAATGGTTATCTCCAGTGGTTGGAGCCCCATCATCAATTAGGAGTCCTTAGAAATGGAGAAAATAATGGTCATCTCCAGTGGATGGAGCCCCATCATCCATTAGGTGTCCATAGAAATGGAGAAAATAATGGTTATCTCCAGTGGATGGAGCCCCACCACCCATCAGGAGTCCTTTGAAATGTAGAAAATAATGGTTATCTCCAGTGGTTGGAGCCCCACCAGACTGTATTACAAGACTACGTTGAGTAAATGCTTGATGTTGAGGAGATTTGGTTCAGAAAACTGAAGTGGCCTACTGCTCAGTGAGCAAATTTTTCCTCCGGGGTGAAACCTACCTTCCATGCAAAAGATCTAACGAGAAGTCTGCTTTAACCATAAAGGGGGGTTCTCAAGTTTGAAACTTATCTCTTCTCCAAAGAATAGGGGATAACTTTCCAATCACTGGTGTTCCGACCACCGTGACTCCCACAGGTTGTGAGAACCAGGGTTGTGAAGACCCCTGACTGTATGAAGCAGAGGTCAATCATGTACACTACCTCTCTATTCATTCTAATAGGAGCGCCAAAGATTTTTGAGTGCTGCTCTTGGCAATCTCCGAATGTCTCAGGTTGTCCTCTACTTTAACATTGATGACCTATCTCTAGGATAGGTCATCAGTGTCTGATTGGTGGGGTTCCGACACACGGTGTTCTCCGCCGATCAGCTGTTCTCAGTGTTGGTGTGGCCAGAACTGCACAAATACGGAGCTGCAAAGCAATATATTGATTCAACTCAATAGCGGGCGGATGTGCAGTATACGGCCGAGGCCACTATACAGTAGATGGAGCTGTGTAGCTCCTTATCTGGTCAGTCCTGGCTGCCGCTGACATTGAGAACAACTGGTTCAAACAGGTGGTCCGAATCCTAGCGATCGGGTGGCACAATTGATAAGGTAACTGTGCAATTCCAGACAAATAGTATGCATGGGTCCTATAAATTAGAATGGATCCGTGGGTCCCTCACGGCACGTCCTATGATTGCTCAGACATGGCTTTATGGAGAAGTGTTCCAGTTTTATCTGACACTAGCGCACGGTTTCATTCCGATATGCAGCCATATGATAGTTTCTGTTATAAATCCTCTATAAAAAATGTGCCCTTTTGATATAAAACAGTGTGGCCTTTTGACCTTAGAGGACCAGTAGAAGCAGTAATGTTTATTTCTTTTTTTTTCTAGAACCAGTATTTTGGGTGTACGTGAAGGAAATACTAAACAAGCACGAACTTCAGAGATTCTACGCCTTGAAGAACATAAGCACTGATATCGGGAGGGGACGCGCCTGGCTGCGATGTGCCTTGAATGAACATTCCCTGGAGCGTTACGTACATATGCTGCTCGCAGATCCAAACAGACTTAGGTAACGCTCCGATCTGCCGACCTCTTCGAAAAAAAAAAGTTTTATTGTTGTAAACAATGTTGATCAAACAATTCACATCAAGCAAAGGAATTTAGGTCAGTCTGCTCTGATGAAAGGATCAGAGGGAATTTATTGCTGACAATATTATTAAAGGGAACCTGTAACATGATTCCTGCTGCCCGAACCATGAATTAGAGACTGACTTTCTTCTTAAAAACTTGTACGTTTGTTTTAGGTTTCAACTTTTTAGAGAAAAATAAACGTACATGTTTGTAAAGAGATGGTCTCTCATTCATGGTTTGGGGAGCAGTAATCGCATGACAGATTCCCTTTAATGTAGTATCAATATTTGTTCCAGATGTGCACATTTTAATTAATAGATCATCGAATAATAATAAGTTCTACAATTGGATGTGTTGAAAAAAAATGTTCTTGTGCTGAGATAATCTTATAAGTGTATGCCTGCATTGTACTGTGTAGTAGCTGTGTTCGACCATGCACAGCTGCTGTAGTTCATTGTCCGCTCCTAGCCGGGGGAGGGGGGCTTCGGTGTGTGTGTGTGTGTGTGTGTGTAAATCATTTAGCGAGTGAGCAAACAAAACAGTATACTTCCTGAGGTAATGTTTACCCTACCTGTTTTGACACAGGAGTGAGTTTTTCTGCTATTTTTCCAGCTCTCTGAGTTCATCATAAATCAAATCCATGACGTAGAACCTCTGGCGGCCATCAAGCTTATATGTCACTGAGTTAATTTATGATGAACTCACAGGACTAGTGACACAGCAGAAGCACTCGCTCCTGTGATAGAACAGGCAGGGAAGTTAGTTCCTTGAGAAAGTAGCAGCTGTGTTGTGTCTGTATACTCGCTTATCATATTTAACTTATGCTCCCCCATGCCTGGCCAGTAGTTCTGGTATGTGCCGACTATGAGCTGGAGCAGCTCTGCATGGTCTGTCACAGCAGATAACACCGTACATGGCAGGGGCACATTTACAAGATTATTTCAGCACAGGAAAGTTTTTTTGCTGCTTGAACCATGAGTAGTGTGAACCTTATACTGTTTGCAGCCACGTAGGTTTTACTCTGAAATTCTGCAGAGTTTCAGAGACCACATACATTGAAAAGTCTACTGGGTACTTTGTCACAGATGTTTAGTCCGACGCCAGACCCTGGTGGCATCTCCCCACTTCACTTCCCTGGACTGATGGGTCTTACTATATTTCCATACGAAGAACCTTGGGGTGCAGAACAAGTCACCGGCGTCCAGGCTTGGACTAGTCATCTGTGATGCATAGTTTCCAGACGAGTTTTCAAAGTCTGTTTTTTTCTGAAACACTGCATCATTTCATAGTTACGTGGCTGCCATAATGCAACCAGTACCTGATTATTGCTCCTGGAGGTTCGTGCACCATTAATCGCATGATTGTTCCATTTAAAGCCCTGCCGGATGTCATCACTGTTTGTTCCCTGATCCCAGTAATACACTTAGCAGCGGCCGTGTTCTGCTTTCCCCTGGGTTGCTCTGGTCCTGCTCCGCCATCTTGTAACCGCAATCCCTGACTCACCGGAAGTGTCACAAGTTCTCGTTGTAAGTCCATGAGCGCCTCGTTCTGGATCTCATAGACTTACATTGAGTTGTGACTTCTGCTCTGCTCTGCCCAGCAAACACTGGAGCAATCCGGTGGGTCACAAACGTCTGGAGACCAACTGGAGATCTGAAGACAGTGGCTCATAAGTACATTACTATGGACAAGGAACAGACATAATTGATATGTCTTAGGGCTGAAATAAGAAAAAAAGCAAGAAAAAAAAAAACGTCGGAGTGGTTCTCTAAATAGTTAAAATGCTGATTGTCACCAGTTTTTTTTCATAAACTTGGAAGAAATGGATGTTTGGATATTAGAACCATGTCTGCCATCAGATAGAAGGCAGGAACCTATATACAGAATATCTTCTAGTATATTATTTTCTGGCTTCGGATAATATATGTCTTTGATGTTGAATTGGATTCTAAGCTTTTATTATGCTGCAAGCTATTTGTCTTCCATTTCTCCTCTTATTGATTTGCAGTTTCTTCTATGAAGACTGGTCATTTGTGTTAGATGAGGAGCGTTCCAGCATGCTCCCTACCATGGCAGCTGGTAAGTCTGGGTTACTCTGATTACTAGTGAGGATCAATATTACAGCAATGTCATTTCATTTTTTTAAGGGATGTAAGGCAAAATCTCTGCTCTGTGATTTCCGTCACTGGAAAATGTCCTACCGAGTTCGTGCTGCCTTGAACCTTGTGTCCATGATTTCTAGTGGCAGAAATCTCTGTATCGACCATAAGATTCCAGCAATTTACTGGTGGTTTTCAGAAGCAGAATGCCATATAAATGTATCTTGGGCCAGGGCAGACCTAAATTTAGGCAGTAAAACGTCCCCTTTACTATACATGTACAGTGGAAAGTGAAGATGTTTTCTTGTAGGACATGACACAACAGCTGTGACCAACTTCATTTGTTTGGGAAAACGGACAGTTTTTAGAATTTTTTGCCTATGTGTTTATTGCTGGGTTTAGATTGCCACACGTCTTGGGCTCCAGGATAACACTATGGATGGGTTAGCCTCAGGACAGGCCATCAATATAAGGTTGGTGGGGGTCCGACTCTTGACACCCTCAATAAGCTGTTAGGAAGAGGCTGCGACACTTGTTCTAGCGCTGCGTGTCTACACCGCTTAGCGTACCTGCTCCTTCTACTTATGTGTCGTTCCGTTCATTTCCATAGTGCAATATCCAGCACAGTCATTGCCAACTAGATGGCGGACAGAGAAATGTATGCATTGCACAAGTGCCACAGCCTCTTTAAATATGCTGATTGGCGAGAATATCAAAAGTCAGACCCCTACTGATGTGATATTTGATCCTTAAAGACCCCCAATACACCTTAGATGGCTGTCAGCCGAAAAATGATTTGGTTAATAGTTCTGTTGGCCACTATGTCTCCTGACTCCCTGATACCCAAGAGCACACGCTCAGCCGAGTGCCCGCTCAGCCGAGTGCCCGCTCAGCCGAGTGCCCGCTCAGCCAAGCACTCCTGTGTTCTCTATGAGAGAAGCACATCAGCAGCTTATCTCTGGGAGAACAAAAGTCTTGGTTTTCTGAATTCAGACATGCCAGACCCATAATCATCTGTTCGTAGTCTCCATATGCATTAGACGGTCAGCTGAACCCATTGATACACATCTAATGTGTATGGGGGGCTTAAGGAGAGGCCATCAGTATGGTGATCCCAGGAAACTCCTTTAAAATACGGACAACCAATTGTTGGTTCCCATCCTTCTTCCCCGACTCCTTCCCTCCCATGGATGCAGGATGAGAAGTGGCTGCCAGCGTTCTCTTATGTCTCTTATCTAAATGGACAGGGGAAAAAACAAACCTGTGAAATTTTGATTTCCTCTAACATTAGCCACAGGAGGTATTGGGATGTCCCATAGACCCAAGGTCACCATCGGCTAACGCCACCAAAAATCAATCTGATCCACCATGATAACTGTCATGTAATGGCCAACTTATGGCTGACTTCTAGAGAGAGTTGATTTCTCGTATCTCATATTTTAAGGTTTGAACTCAATCCTGTTTGCAATCAACATCGATAACAAGGATCTTAATGGACAAGCAAAAACAGCTCCCACAGTTTCTCACCTTCTGAAGGAGTCCACTCAAAATGTCACCTCTAAACTCAAGGAATCCACACAAGGCGTCAGCACTCTCCTACGAGAGATCACATCATCTTCTGCTGTTTCTATTTTAATCAAACCAGAGCAGGACTCGGACCCTCTGCCTGTACTTTCCCGAAGTCTGACATCAGGTGAGTTTTATGATAATAAAAGAAGATCTTAAGCAGTTTTCTCAACTTGTCTTCAGGATCGCACCCCTCCCCTGCCTCTCTCAGCTTCTTGCTTGCAGGAGGGTGGAGCGCCTGATTGACAGCTATGACTAGCTCCACTTGCTTGAGCCATGCGCTATCTGATGCTGCAGTCAGAGTCACATTTACTGCTGCAGCATTATAGGAGCGCGGCTGCATTGTAGGAGCGGCAGCTGCATTGTAGGAGCGGCGGCTGCATTGTAGGAGCGGCGGCTGCATTGTAGGAGCGGCGGCTGCATTGTAGGAGCGGCAGCGGGGTTGTAGGAGCGGCGGCTGCATTGTAGGAGCGCGGCTGCATTGTAGGAGCGGCGGCTGCATTGTAGGAGCGGCAGCTGCATTGTAGGAGCGGCAGCTGCATTGTAGGAGCGGCGGCTGCATTGTAGGAGCGGCAGCTGCATTGTAGGAGCGGCAGCTGCATTGTAGGAGCGGCGGCTGCATTGTAGGAGCGGCAGCGGTGTTGTAGGAGCGGCGGCTGCATTGCAGGATCGACAGCTGCATTGTAGGAGCGCAGCGGTATTGTAGGAGCGCGGCTGCATTGTAGGAGCGGCAGCCGCATTGTAGGGGCGCAGCTGCATTGTAGGAGCGGCAGCTGCATTGTAGGAGCGGCAGCGGTGTTGTAGGAGCGGCGGCTGCATTGCAGGATCGACAGCTGCATTGTAGGAGCGCAGCGGTATTGTAGGAGCACGGCTGCATTGTAGGAGCGGCAGCCGCATTGTAGGGGCGCAGCTGCATTGTAGGAGTGGCAGCTGCATTGTAGGAGCGGCAGCGGTGTTGTAGGAGCGGCGGCTGCATTGCAGGATCGACAGCTGCATTGTAGGAGCGCAGCGGTATTGTAGGAGCGCGGCTGCATTGTAGGAGCGGCAGCCGCATTGTAGGGGCGCAGCTGCATTGAAGGAATGCAGCGGCATTGTAGGAGCACAAGCAACACCAAAAATAATGCTTTACAAAAGTGATCATTAAACAAATAATGTTTATTATTAACAATAAATAAAAAAACGTACAAAGGTTTATAAAGGAATAAAAGACCAATGGGGAGTAACACAGTACAGGAAAAATGGTGGGTATGGGCTAAATACGGTATCATATATAATGCCTAATAAAGAGGGGTACAATATAAATATTATAAAATGCCCATATCAATACATACAATTAAAATAACTGTGCATACAAATGCTACCAAAGTACCATAAATCTGCTTAGTCCATGAGAATAACCAGAACACACAAATATACAGAGTATAATACACATACAGTAAATAATTCATGTAGACATAGTGAGTTTACAGTATTATGATTTCAGAAAAAACCATGGCTAGTGAAGATGAATAAACAGAAAGTGATATGAACAAAGCCCACAAACAATATGCATAAATAGTGTTTACCTGATAGAAGCAGCAAGCCAGGGATCCACCAGACCCGACGTGCGTTTCTTTATTGAAAGCTTCGTCCTGGGGACGATTTTGAATTTCTGTCTCTAAGAAGAACAGACTTTCTTGAAATTTATGAGGGCATCTCCTAAACATGTATTAAAAGGCATGATGCATACTTCTGTATCACACACATCCAGCAAGATGGTAAGATTGATTTCTGTGCCTTTATCACTACATGTAGAACAGAAGTGTCTGATGCAGAATTTGGTAAGACCCCTGAACCATTTCATCACTTCCAGTGGTCTTTCGGTCTCTTGGTCCTCCATTCAGTGGCCTTAGTGGTTGGGAGATTTGTGAACAGGATGTCATCCCTTCTGGTCCCGGTGTAGAGACCACTTGGGTGGTAGCACTGGACTACCAGAGGCTTGAAGTTGTATCATTATCACTTTCTTCTGGTCACTAGCAAACTCCTAAAAGTTAAAGGGGTTGTTTGGTTGTCTGATATTGATGATCTGTCCAGGCGAAAGGTCATCAATACCCGATCACCTGGGGTCCAACACCAGGCACCTTCACCGATCAGCTGCTTTCAGTAATGACCGATTTTAAACATTGAGCAGACCTGGAACAAACAGCACTCTACGCTATACAGTGATCGCTGCCAAAAAGTGCCACTTAACTCCTATTCACTTTAGTAGGAGCTGAGCTGCAGTACCAGAGTCCGTGCGCTATACCATGTACAAGGCCGTTCTGTTCAGCGTCATTCACCGTTCACATCCAGCTGCTGCGAGAACTAATAATCCGCTTATCGGTGTGGATGATAAATGTTGGATCTGGAAAAGAGTCTCTATAACTTTTAGTTTATTGAATGAATGAAATCTCTGCTCACTGTGGGCTTCGGAGTCCCGTGGGTGGAGTGACTCATTGATTGACAGCAGCGTTACCCTTATGAAAGTACAAACAGACATAGCCATCAATCACTAAAGGATAGGTCATCAGTATCAGAAGCCTGGACTACCCCATTGATGCTTCTCTACAGTTTTTGCAAAAAAAACCCAGCAGAACAAAATAATGTAGAACTGTTACTTATGTGTACAGATCCTAATATATAACATATGAAGCAGTTGGTAAACTGTGATTGGTTACTGCTAGTGATGAGCGAACGTTCTCGGATAAGGTGTTTTCTGAGCATGCTCGGGTGCTAACCGAGTGTCTGCGGCGTGCTCGAATAATATGTTCGAGGCCCCGCAGCGGCATGTCTCTGCAGTATAAAAGGAACGCAGGGGCACTGAGGATGGCCCGTTCTAATAATCCTGCCAGCTTCGGAGCAGAGCTTACAAGCTTGTTTGTAAAAAGCTTGTAAGCGCTGCGCTTCTTTCAGAATAGATCATCCAGCGCTGATAGACTGCAGAGGTCGCCGGTAACCCAGGCATCGAGCAGTCAACGGTGGAATTAAAAATTCTTCTGTTTTTGAGAACAGAGATGATTTTTGATAAGAATCAAATTACGGTATGATTATTTGTTTTTCCAAGCACTTTGCAAATGCAACTACTTCTGGCATTGAGATAACCCCTCTACATTTTTATTTTATTGAAGCAAGTTTGGTCTGGTAGATTACACTATGAAACAAATTATTATTTATTTTTTGTTCCTGGGTCCAAAGTGTGTTTTCCTAACCCGTTATGCCTAAAACAAATAGAAAATAGTTGTTGTTCCACAAATACTTTCCTTCTGTGATCAGGACAATGAAGACTACTCAGTATTGAATACGAATGGAGAATTTTCCTGAAAACAGACAAATTTCAAAATGTCATTGTCCTGATCACAGAAGCAAATTTTTTGTGGAACAACAACTATTTTCTATTTTTTTTAGGCATAACGGGTTAGGAAAACACACTTTGGACCCAGGAACAAAAAAAAATAAAAATTTGTTATAGTGTACCGTAATTTCCTTTTTTTTGACACAATATATATTTGAAATTTTTCTTTGCCTGTGGTCATAAAATCAAAGTTTGTGCTGAATGAAGTCGTTTTTCCATAGTCTTTAACCCCTCTGTGACCTTAGACGTACTATCCCGTCGAGGTGCCCTGGGCTTATCTGACCCTGGACGGGATAGTACGTCATAGCCGATCGGCCGCGCTCACGGGGGGAGCGCGGCCGATCGCGGCCGGGTGTCAGCTGCTTATCGCAGCTGACATCCGGCACTATGTGCCAGGAGCGGTCACGGACCGCCCCCGGCACATTAACCCCTGGCACACCGCGATCAAACATGATCGCGATGTGCCGGCGGTGCAGGGAAGCATCGCGCAGGGAGGGGGCTCCCTGCGTGCTTCCCTGAGCCCCCCGCAGCAACGCGATGTGATCGCGTTGCTGCGAGGGTCTCCTCACCTCCCTCCCTGCTCGAGCCCCGGATCCAAGATGGCCGCGGATCCGGGTCCTGCAGGGAGGGAGGTGGCTTCACAGAGCCTGCTCAGAGCAGGCACTGTGAAGCCTGCAGTGCTGCAAGTCAGATCAGTGATCTGACAGAGTGCTGTGCACACTGTCAGATCACTGATCTGTGATGTCCCCCCCTGGGACAAAGTAAAAAAGTAAAAAAAAAATTTTCCAAATGTGTAAAAAAAAATAAAAAAAATATTCCAAAATAATGAAAAAAAAAAAAAAATATTATTTCCATAAATACATTTCTTCATCTAAATAAAAAAAAAAACCAATAAAAGTACACATATTTAGTATCGCCGCGTCCGTAACGACCCGACCTATAAAACTGTCCCACTAGTTAACCCCTTCAGTAAACACCGTAAGGAAAAAAAAAAAAAAAAAGAGGCAAAAAACAACGCTTTATTATCATACCGCCGAACAAAAAGTGGAATAACACGCGATCAAAAGGACAGATATAAATAACCATGGTACCACTGAAAGCGTCATATTGTCCCGCAAAAAACGAGCCGCCATACAGCATCATCAGCAAAAAAATAAAAAAGTTATAGTCCTGAGAATAAAGCGATGCCAAAATAATTATTTTTTCTGTAAAATAGTTTTTATCGTATAAAAGCGCCAAACCATAAAAGAATGATATAAATGAGGTATCGCTGTAATTGTACTGACCCGAAGAATAAAACTGATTTATCAATTTTACCAAACGCGGAACGGTATAAACGCCTCCCCCAATAGAAATTCATGAATAGCTGGCTTTTGGTCATTCTTCCTCACAAAAATCGGAATAAAAAGCGATCAAAAAATGTCACGTGCCCAAAAATGTTTTCAATAAAAACGTCAACTCGTCCCGCAAAAAACAAGACCTCACATGACTCTGTGGACCAAAATATGGAAAAATTATAGCTCTCAAAATGTGGTATTGCAAAAAATATTTTTTGCAATAAAAAGGGTCTTTCAGTGTGTGACGGCTGCCAATCATAAAAATCCGCTAAAAAAACTCGCTATAAAAGTAAATCAAACCCCCCTTCATCACCCCCTTAGTTAGGGAAAAATAAAAAAAAATGTATTTATTTCCATTTTCCCATTAGGGCTAGGGTTAGGGCTAGGGTTAGGGCTAGGGTTAGGGCTAGGGTTAGGGTTAGGGCTAGGGTTAGGGCTAGGGTTAGGGCTAGGGTTAGGGCTAGGGCTAGGGTTAGGGCTAGGGTTAGGGCTAGGGCTAGGGTTAGGGCTAGGGTCAGGGTTAGGGCTAGGGTTAGGGTTAGGGTTAGGGCTAGGGTTAGGGCTAGGTCTAGGGTTAGGGCTAGGGTTGGGGTTAGGGTTGGGGCTACAGTTAGGGTTGGGGCTAAAGTTAGGGTTAGGGTTTAGATTACATTTACAGTTGGGAATAGGGTTGGGATTAGGGTTAGGGGTGTGTCAGGGTTAGAGGTGTGGTTAGGGTTACCGTTGGAATTAAGGTTAGGGGTGTGTTTAGATTAGGGTTTCAGTTATAATTGGGGGGTTTCCACTGTTTCGGCACATCAGGGGCTCTCCAAACATGACATGGCGTCCGATCTCAATTCCAGCCAATTCTGCGTTGAAAAAGTAAAACAGTGCTCCTTCCCTTCCGAGCTCTCCTGTGTGCCCAAACAGGGGTTTACCCTCACATATGGGGTATCAGCGTACTCAGGACAAATTGGACAACAACTTTTGTGGACCAATTTCTCCTGTTACCCTTGGGAAAATACAAAACTGGGGGCTAAAAAATAATTTTTGTGGGAAAACAAAAAGATTTTTTATTTTCACGGCTCTGCGTTATAAACTGTAGTGAAACACTTGGGGGTTCAAAGTTCTCACAACACATCTAGATAAGTTCATTGAGGGGTCTAGTTTCCAATATGGGGTCACTTGTGGGGGGTTTCTACTGTTTAGGTACATTAGGGGCTCTGCAAACGCAATGTGACGCCTGCAGACCAATCCATCTAAGTCTGCATTCCAAATGATGCTCCTTCCCTTCCGAGCCCTCCCATGCGCCCAAACGGTGGTTCCCCCCCACATATGGGGTATCAGCGTACTCAGGACAAATTGGACAACAACTTTTGGGGTCCAATTTCTCCTGTTACCCTAGGGAAAATACAAAACTGGGGGCTAAAAAATAATTTTTGTGGGAAAAAAATTTTGTTTTATTTTTATGGCTCTGCATTATAAACTTCTGTGAAGCCCTTGGTGGGTCAAAGTGCTCACCACACATCCAGATAAGTGCCTTAGGGGGTCTACTTTCCAAAATGGTGTCACTTGTGGGGGGTTTCAATGTTTAGGCACATCAGTGGCTCTCCAAACGCAACATGGCGTCCCATCTCAATTCCTGTCAATTTTGCATTGAAAAGTCAAACGGCGCTCCTTCCCTTCCGAGCTCTCCCATGCGCCCAAACAGTGGTTTACTGCCACATATGGGGTATCAGCGTACTCAGGACAAATTGGACAACAACTTTTGAGGTCCAATTTCTTCTCTTACCCTTGGAAAAATAAAAAATTGGGGGCAAAAATATAATTTTTGTGAAAAAATATGATTTTTTATTTTTACGGTTCTGCAGTATAAACTTCTGTGAAGCACTTGGTGGGTCAAAGTGCTCACCACACCTCTAGATAAGTTCCTTAGGGGGTCTACTTTCCAAAATGGTGTCACTTGTGGGGGGTTTCAATGTTTAGGCACATCAGTGGCTCTCCAAACGCAACATGGCGTCCCATCTCAATTTCTGTCAATTTTGCATTGAAAAGTCAAACGGCGCTCCTTCCCTTCCGAGGTCTCCCATACGCCCAAACAGTGGTTTACTGCCACATATGGGGTATCAGCGTACTCAGGACAAATTGGACAACAACTTTTGGGGTCCATTTTCTCCTGTTACCCTTGGTAAAATAAAACAAATTGGAGCTGAAGTAAATTTTTTGTGTAAAAAAGTTAAATGTTCATTTTTATTTAAACATTCCAAAAATTCCTATTAAAAACCTGAAGGGTTAATAAACTTCTTGAATGTGGTTTTGAGCACCTTGAGGGGTGCAGTTTTTAGAATGGTGTCACACTTGGGCATTTTCTATCATATAGACCCCTCAAAATGACTTCAAATGAGACGTGGTCCCTAAAAAAAAATGGTGTTGTAAAAATGAGAAATTGCTGGTCAACTTTTAACCCTTATAACTCCCTAACAAAAAAAAAAATTGGTTCCAAAATTATGCTGATGTAAAGGAGACATGTGGGAAATGTTACTTATTAAGTATTTTGTGTGACATATCTCTGTGATTTAATTGCATAAAAATTCAAAGTTTGAAAATTGAGAAATTTTCAAAATTTTCGCCAAATTTCCGTTTTTTTCACAAATAAACGCAGGTACTATCAAAGAAATTTTACCACTATCATGAAGTACAATATGTCACGAGAAAACAATGTCAGAATCACTGGGATCCGTTGAAGCGTTTCGGAGTTATAACCTCATAAAGGGACAGTGGTCAGAATTGGCCTGGTCATTGACGTGCAAACCACCCTTGGGGGTAAAGGGGTTAAACATAAGCAGTTGAAATATTACACTTGGAAGCAAGGAACAAAAATTGTGTTACATGGTGTTATATATTTTCTGCTCTTTTTAACCCCTTCAAGACCCAGCCTATTTTGACCTTAAAGACCTTGCCGTTTTTTGCAATTCTGACCAGTGTCCCTTTATGAGGTAATAACTCAGGAACGCTTCAACGGATCCTAGCGGTTCTGAGATTGTTTTTTCGTGACATATTGGGCTTCATGTTAGTGGTAAATTTAGGTCAATAAATTCTGCATTTATTTGTGATAAACACGGAAATTTGGCGAAAATTTTGAAAATTTCGCAATTTTCACATTTTGAATTTTTATTCTGTTAAACCAGAGAGATATGTGACACAAAATAGTTAATAAATAACATTTCCCACATGTTTACTTTACATCAGCACAATTTTGGAAACAAAATTTTTTTTTGTTAGGAAGTTATAAGGGTTAAAATTTGACCAGCGATTTGTCATTTTTACAACGAAATTTACAAAACCATTTTTTTTAGGGACCACCTCACATTTGAAGTCAGTTTGAGGGGTCTATATGGCTGAAAATACCCAAAAGTGACACCATTCTAAAAACTGCACCCCTCAAGGTACTCAAAACCACATTCAAGAAGTTTATTAACCCTTCAGGTGCTTCACAGCAGCAGAAGCAACATGGAAGGAAAAAATGAACATTTAACTTTTTAGTCACAAAAATTATCTTTTAGCAACAATTTTTTTATTTTCCCAATGGTAAAAGGAGAAACTGAACCACGAAAGTTGTTGTCCAATTTGTCCTGAGTACGCTGATACCTCATATGTGGGGGTAAACCACTGTTTGGGCGCACGGCAGGGCTTGGAAGGGAAGGAGCGCCATTTGACTTTTTGAATCAAAAATTGGCTCCACTCTTTAGCGGACACCATGTCACGTTTGGAGAGCCCCCGTGTGCCTAAAAATTGGAGCTCCCCCACAAGTGACCCCATTTTGGAAACTAGACGCCCCAAGGAACTTATCTAGATGCATAGTGAGCACTTTGAACCCCCAGGTGCTTCACAAATTGATCCGTAAAAATGAAAAAGTACTTTTTTTTCACAAAAAAATTCTTTTAGCCTCAATTTTTTCATTTTCACATGGGCAACAGGATAAAATGGATCCTAAAATGTGTTGGGCAATTTCTCCTGAGTACACCAATACCTCACATGTGGGGGTAAACCACTGTTTGGGCACATGGTAAGGCTCGGAAGGGAAGGAGCGCCATTTGACTTTTTGAATGAAAAATTATTTCCATCGTTAGCGGACACCATGTCGCGTTTGGATAGCTCCTGTGTGCCTAAACATTGGCGCTCCCCCACAAGTGACCCCATTTTGGAAACTAGACCCCCCAAGGAACTTATTTAGATGCCTAGTGAGCACTTTAAACCCTCAGGTGCTTCACAAATTGATCTGTAAAAATGAAAAAGTACTTTTTTTTCACAAAAAAATTATTTTCGCCTCAATTTTTTCATTTTCACATGGGCAGTAGGATAAAATGGATCATAAAATTTGTTGGGCAATTTCTCCCGAGTACGCCGATACCTCATATGTGGGGGTAAACCACTGTTTGGGCACACGGCAGGGCTCGGAAGGGAAGGCGCGCCATTTGACTTTTTGAATGGAAAATTAGCTCCAATTGTTAGCGGACACCATGTCGCGTTTGGAGAGCCCCCTGTGTGCCTAAACATTGGAGCTCCCCCACAAGTGACCCCATTTTGGAAACTAGACCCCCCAAGGAACTTATCTAGATGCATATTGAGCACTTTAAACCCCCAGGTGCTTCACAGAAGTTTATAACGCAGAGCCATGAAAATAAAAAATAATTTTTCTTTCCTCAAAAATGATTTTTTAGCCTGGAATTTCCTATTTTGCCAAGGATAATGGGAGAAATTGGACCCCAAATATTGTTGTCCAGTTTGTCCTGAGTACGCTGATACCCCATATGTGGGGGTAAACCACTGTTTGGGCGCACGGCAGGGCTCGGAAGGGATGGCACGCCATTTGGCTTTTTAAATGGAAAATTAGCTCCAATCATTAGCGGACACCATGTCACGTTTGGAGAGCCCCTGTGTGCTTAAACATTGGAGATTCCCCAGAAATGACACCATTTTGGAAACTAGACCCCCAAAGGAACTAATCTAGATGTGTGGTGAGGACTTTGAACCCCCAAGTGCTTCACAGAAGTTTATAACGCAGAGCCATGAAAATAAAAAAAAAAATTATTTTCTCAAAAATGATCTTTTAGCCTGCAATTTTTTATTTTCCCAAGGGTAATAGGAGAAATTTGACCCCAAAAGTTGTTGTCCAGTTTCTCCTGAGTACGCTGATACCCCATATGTGGGGGTAAATCACTGTTTGGGCACATGCCGGGGCTCGGAAGTGAAGTAGTGACGTTTTGAAATGCAGACTTTGATGGAATGCTCTGTGGGCGTCACGTTGCGTTTGCAGAGCCCCTGATGTGGCTTAACAGTAGAAACCCCCCACAAGTGACCCCATTTTGGAAACTAGACCCCCAAAGGAACTTATCTAGATGTGTGGTGAGCACTTTGAACCCCCAAGTGCTTCATAGAAGTTTATAATGCAGAGCCGTGAAAATAATAAATACGTTTTCTTTCCTCAAAAATAATTATTTAGCCCAGAATTTTTTAATTTTCCCAAGGGTAACAGGAGAAATTTGACCCCAAAAGTTGTTGTCCAGTTTCTCCTGAGTACGGTGATACCCCATATGTGGGGGTATACTACTGTTTGGGCACATGCCGGGGCTTGGAATTGAAGTAGTGACGTTTTGAAATGCAGACTTTGATGGAATGCTCTGCGGGCGTCACGTTGCGTTTGCAGAGCCCCTGATGTGCCTAAACAGTAGAAACCCCCCACAAGTGACCCCATTTTGGAAACTAGACCCTGAAAGGAACTTATCTAGATGTGTGGTGAGCACTTTGAACCCCCAAGTGCTTCATAGAAGTTTATAATGCAGAGCCGTGAAAATAATAAATACGTTTTCTTTCCTCAAAAATAATTATTTAGCCCAGAATTTTTTATTTTCCCAAGGGTTACAGGAGAAATTGGACCCCAAAAGTTGTTGTCCAGTTTCTCCTGAGTACGCTGATACCCCATATGTGGGGGTAAACCACTGTTTGGGCACACGTCGGGGCTCAGAAGGGAAGTAGTGACTTTTGAAATGCAGACTTTGATGGAATGGTCTGCGGGTGTCACGTTGCGTTTGCAGAGCCCCTGGTGTGCCTAAACAGTAGAGACCCCCCACAAGTGACCCCATTTTAGAAACTAGACCCCCCAAGGAACTTATCTAGATATGTGGTGAGCACTTTGAACCCCTAAGTGCTTCACAGACGTTTACAATGCAGAGCCGTGAAAATAAAAAATCATTTTTCTTTCCTCAAAAATTATGTTTTAGCAAGCATTTTTTTAGATTCACAAGGGTAACAGGAGAAATTGGACCCCAGTAATTGTTGCGCAGTTTGTCCTGAGTATGCTGGTACCCCATATGTGGGGGTAAACCACTGTTTGGGCACACGTCAGGGCTCGGAAGTGAGGGAGCACCATTTGACTTTTTGAATACGAGATTGGCTGGAATCAATGGTGGCGCCATGTTGCGTTTGGAGACCCCTGATGTGCCTAAACAGTGGTAACCCCTCAATTCTACCTCCAACACTAACCCCAACACACCCCTAACCCTAATCCCAACTGTAGCCATAACCCTAATCACAACCCTAACCCCAACACACCCCTAACCACAACCCTAACCCCAACACACCCCTAACCATAACCACAACCCTAATTCCAACCCTAACCCTAAGACTATGTGCCCACGTTGCGGATTCGTGTGAGATATTTTCGCACCATTTTTGAAAAATCCGCGGGTAAAAGGCACTGCGTTTTACCTGCGGATTTTCCGCGGATTTCCAGTGTTTTTTGTGCGGATTTCACCTGCGGATTCCTATTGAGGAACAGGTGTAAAACGCTGCGGAATCCGCACAAAGAATTGACATGCTGCGGAAAATACAACGCAGCGTTCCCGCGCGGTATTTTCCGCACCATGGGCACAGCGGATTTGGTTTCCATATGTTTACATGGTACTGTAAACCTGATGGAACACTGCTGCGAATCCGCAGCCAAATCCGCACCGTGTGCACATAGCCTAATTCTAAAGGTATGTGCACACGCTGCGGATCCGCAGCAGTTTCCCATGAGTGTACAGTTCAATGTAAACCTATGGGAAACAAAAATCGCTGTACACATGCTGCGGAAAAACTGCACGGAAATGCAGCGGTTTACATTCCGCAGCATGTCACTTCTTTGTGCGGATTCCGCAGCGGTTTTACAACTGCTCCAATAGAAAATCGCAATTGTAAAACCGCAGTGAAATGCGCAGAAAAAAACGCGGTTAATCCGCCATAAATCCGCAGCGGTTTAGCACTGCGGATTTATCAAATCCGCAGCGGAAAAATC
This sequence comes from Ranitomeya imitator, assembly GCF_032444005.1. NCBI lineage: Eukaryota > Metazoa > Chordata > Amphibia > Anura > Dendrobatidae > Ranitomeya > Ranitomeya imitator. Next base: position 176,333,859 of record NC_091288.1, on the reverse strand, counting down.
CGCAGAGGACCAGAATACGTGTGCACATTCCTGACCCTAACCCTAGCCCTAACCCTAACCCTACCCCTAACCCTACCCCTAACCCTACCCCTAACCCTACCCCTAACCCTAACCCTACCCCTAACCCTACCCCTAACCCTACCCCTAACCCTAACCCTAACCCTAACCCTAACCCTACCCCTAACTCTAACCCTACCCCTAACCCTACCCCTAACCCTAACCCTATTCTAACATTAGTGGAAAAAAAAAAATTCTTTATTTTTTTATTGTCCCTACCTATGGGGGTGACAAAGGGGGGGGGGGGTCATTTATTATTTTTTTTATTTTGATCACTGAGATATAATCTATCTCAGTGATCAAAATGCACTTTGGAACGAATCTGCCGGCCGGCAGATTCGGCGGGCGCACTGCGCATGCGCCCGCCATTTTGGAAGATGGCGGCGCCCGGGAGAAGACGGACGGGACCACGGCTGGATCGGTAAGTATGATAGGGTGGGGGGGGACCACGGGGGGGGGGGGATCGGAGCACGGGGGGGGGAATCGGAGCGCGGGAGGGGTGGAACGGAGCGCGGGGGGCGTGGAACGGAGCACGGGGGGGCTGGAACGGAGCACGGGGGGGTGGAACGGAGCACGGGGGGGGGGTGGATCGGAGTGCAGGGGGGGTGATTGGAGCACGGGGGGGTGATTGGAGCACGGGGGGAGCGGACACGAGCACGGGGGGGAGCGGAGCACTGGACGGAGGGGAGCCGGAGCAGTGTACCGGCCAGATCGGGGGGGTGGGGGGGCGATCGGAGGGGTGGGGTGGGGGCACACTAGTATTTCCAGCCATGGCCGATGATATTTCAGCATCGGCCATGGCTGGATTGTAATATTTCACCCGTTATAATGGGTGAAATATTACAAATCGCTCTGATTGGCAGTTTCACTTTCAACAGCCAATCAGAGCGATCGTAGCCACGAGGGGGTGAAGCCACCCCCCCTGGGCTAAACTACCACTCCCCCTGTCCCTGCAGATCGGGTGAAATGGGAGTTAACCCTTTCACCCGATCTGCAGGGACGCGATCTTTCCATGACGCCGCATAGGCGTCATGGGTCGGAATGGCACCGACTTTCATGACGCCTACGTGGCGTCAAAGGTCGGGAAGGGGTTAAAGAGTTGTTGGTTTTTTTTTTTTAGAGTGACTTGAATATGAAATTAGACCGATGTGTTAGATTGCACAGTAGAAGTCTTCATTTTGTAGAAATTCCCTTGAATGAACCTTCTCTTCCTTGTTAGTAGCACTTTCTTAAAGGGAATCTGTCACCTAATTTTGGCCCTATAAGCTGCGGCCACCAGCTGTAATGCTGTAGATAAGCCCCCGATGTAACCTGAAAGATAAGAAAAGCAAGTCAGATTATACTCACCCAGGGGCGGTCCGGTCCGATGGGCATCGCGGTCCGGGTCCAGCACCTCCCATCTTCATGTGATGACGCTCTCCCTCTTCCTTGCTTCCTGTCGCGGCTCCTGCGCAGGCGTACTTTATCTTCCCTGTTGAGGGCAGAGCAAAGTACTGCAGTGCGCAGGCGCCGGGCCTCTCTGACCTTTCTCGGCGCCTGCGCACTACAATACTTTGCTCTGCCCTCAGCAGGGCAGATAAAGTACCGCAGGGCCGCAGCTTTTAGGGCCAAAATTAGGTGACATATTCCCTTTAAAATATGGCAGGAGAGGGGAAGAAAAAAAAAAATCTGTGTTTTTGTTTTCTGTAGATGTTAAAGTTAAAAAGGATCGAAAAAAGAAGAAGAAAGTGACGACTATCATCTCGTTTGATGATGACGGGGATACGGAGAACTCTCATCTGGCGGTGGCTTCAAAGGCGGCAGTGAGTGGCATGGAGAGTTCAGAGGAGCACTCTGACAGGTCCTCCGCCGCCATGTCCAACTTTGAAACGCAGTTTGAAATGAACTTGAATGACAAAGAAAATGCAGACGGCTCCTGGAGAAACCAGTCTCCGTGTGTTAATGGGGATTTCGGTTATAGAAAACTGGACGTGAAGAGCATAGATGATGAAGGCTTGGATGACTACGACACATATGAAGCACAAGCTGTCAGAAAGTCCGACGTAAGAACGGAGAGCGTTTCTGCCTCACAGTAAGTTCCTCCCAATCACAGTGCCGCTTTGTAAGTGTTTTTCTAGATACGATCTCTCTGTAGCTCTGTCGTTTCGTACGATGCTTTTTTGTATAATGCCCGTAGTGGTTTGCTTTATGGTAAATCACGTCCCTTTAACAGTGACGTGCCTCTACTGAAAAATCCGACAAAATACTTCTGATCCGTCACAGGAACATGATACAGAAGCCGTGACAGCGAGACTTTTTTGTCTACTGTTTCTCGCACCGTATGCTGTCGCAAGAATGAGAATCTGCCATTGAGGACACTATTTGTAACAAAAGCAGCCCAAATTATTTCCCAACTTCTATGGGAATCCATTTTGGATTTTTATGGGGAGAAATCAAGCACTTTATATAAGAAAAAAAAGTTACGTTTTGTGCCAGTTTTGCCAACTTTTTTTTTCCATTTTTTTTTCTCTTTAGTTTAGTAGTAATTACATTTTTTTAGTGCAGTCTGATGTATTTCCCACAATTGAAGATTTGACCTTTGTTTCTCTCTAAATTTTTAAAATCTGTCTAATTCTTTAAAGGGGTTAGTCACTACTAGGACATCCCCTTCTCATGCCCAATGTTTGCCCCCCCCTTAAAATGAAAAAACTTTTAATCGATGGCGTGTCAGGTTCCCAAACAAAATGCATGAATTTAGTTTAGTGCTGACCTTTCAAAATTAATTTAGTTCTTATTTTATTTATCGTGGGTGGCAGAACAATTAATATATGTAAAATGCTTACGGCCTTAAAAGAGGTATTCTCAAGTTGTCTCTTGAGCAGCTCATAGGTCTGCAGTCTCCTTTCTTCCTGTTTGCTGCTTTGCTCCTTCAGTGACCGTTCTGATTGGGCACTTTGTCTGGATGGAACACGTTAACAGTCTATTAGTGTTTGTTCTGAGTCTACACTGTTATCACTATATTTCCATATAGCTATAAAGGGGCATTGAAAACTCACAGGGCACAGGACAGTGAGAGCTGTGATTAGGAGACCTATTCGGTAACCTGCTGGAGCTGGATGACAGGGATTGTGATTATGCAGGACTGATAAGAGCCCTATTAGGAGCTGCACACATTTGGTCAGGCTCTGGTGCCCATCTTCTTTTAAACAAGCTGGACACTATGTAAGACAAAAGCTCTCACAGCAGAAGAATAATACCTGATAGAAAGAAAACAAATCAATTGTAAACTTTCTTACTTTCATGCTGTTCTAACTTTCTAAAGCAATTTTAAAACATGAGAATACCCCTTTTAAGACTCTTACCAGACCAGAAAGTCCTGTGTAGCACACTTGAAAAGGAAGCAAACATTGACACAAACACAGGGCTTGAAGTTATGCAGCTTAGGACGGCCTAGGTGTGTTACACTACATAACTAAGCCATCTTGAGTAATCTAATGTATCAGGGCAGAGTGGACTGTCCCCACTATACAGTCTCTTTTTTTGTATGAATGCTCACCATTAAGGATCTATTCTCATTAAAAGGGGTTGTCTCATAATCGTAATTGTTTAAAGTTGGAATATACTGGTAAAATCAAGCAACTTTGTAATTTACTTTTTATTAAAGTCCTTTTTGTTCTACTGAGGATTTTTTTAGTTTTTAGTTCACAGCTCATTGTTTGCAGTGGATGGTTTCTTAGGCAAGATGCTCTTGCTGCACAGTTGGCGAGGGTAGCTCTGGCAAGCTTCAGATGCCCTTCACATCTCGAACCTGCGTCCACTACCAGCGGGGGAAAAATAACAGTAGATGCAGGGGTTGCAATTCCACCCAGGCCCTGGAGCCTAAGGGGCCAAAAAAGTTCCTTTAGCCAATATAAAAAGACCAATTCTATTAAATACTTGCAATAATTGGAGGCCCATGAGCTTCAACTTATGCCACTGGCTAGGTTCAGTGGAGAGGACATAGTTCGGGCCATCTGCTCAACCATCTCGCCAGCCCGAACTGTCAGTCTTCAGGAGTACACTGGTCACCAGCAAGATGGAAGTTGGAAAGAAGGAGAACATCGCACTCCTGAAGAACAAACACACTTGTCAGATTAGAACCCATCAATCAGACTTGTTAAAATTGTAAAGTTGTGCTCGGATCTGGGGGACCCCTAGTAGGGCCATGAACCAAAGGATCCAATTTCAGAAGGTAGGATAACTTTAAATGGGCAAGAGTGAAACGTAAAATAAAAAAAAACAAATATAATGTCAACACTTAAAATAAAGCGCGTCCATATAAATGTACGGTATTTTTTTCTGCATTTCCTAAGTGGTGCAAGAAATGTAGTAATGTAATGAGCACAGTTTGATGTAATCAGCCCCCAGGTTGGTATACGCAGTTATGGTGCTCGGTGCATAGCGTGATCTCCATATATTCTGAATGTATGCGGTAAAATAACCCAATTCTGAGCCAACTTTCAATTATACACTCAATAAAGCATCTGCACGATAGCAGGTACCGGGATACTCACATCATCCAATCAGCAGTAGTCTCTGCATGAGGTTTTTAGTGCACACAAGGTAAGTTAATGACCAAGTAAATATCCGTTTTATTTTGGATGGAAGTGAATAGAACACTAGGCTCTAACTTTTTAATTTTCTGTCTGTAAATGCTTTCCATGAGCGCTAAAACTGAGGTTTATCTATAGATTCCTGTGGACTCGTCTCCAGATTTCTCGATTCAAACTGCATACAATAGTTAATAGAGCTCTTAGACCTGATGATATAGGTGTACTTATTTTAAAAATTCATGTCAGAATCTGCTGTAGAATCTTTTTTTTGAAAGCTTTAATGTCTGATATGAAAATGTTCATCTTGATATTGGACAGTAAAGGTAAAAAAATAATGTTTTGGCTTAGGTGTACAAATAGATACACTGGCCTCATCAGGTCTAAGAGTTCTGTTTAGTAATGTGTGCAGATTGTACCGTGAAATAGAAACTCTAGAAGAGTTGTCTTGAATAGGAAATATTTTTTGGGATAGGCTTTAAAATAAAAAAAAAAATAAACCTTACATAGGTATTCTGGTACCTACCATTTCAGCACTAACGCTGTAGTGGTCCATTATTATTATTATTATACATTTTTATAGCGCCATTTATTCCATGGCGCTTTACATGTGAATACGGGGCAAATATAGACAAATACATTAAACATGAGCAGATAACAAGGCACACGAGTACATAAGGAGGGAGGACCCTGCCCGCGAGGGCTCACAGTCTGCAGGGGGTGGGTGAGGATACACTAGGAGAGGGAAGAGCTGGCTGTACGGCTGTTCAGTAGGTTGAGGATCACTGCAGGCTGTAGGCTTGTCGGAAGAGATGAGTCTTCAGGTCCATGCTGTTCATCACATGGTGTCCACCCACCATCACATCTATGAATGGTCTCAGCTGCAGGGAACGTTGCTATTATTCTACCCCCCCCCCCAAAGAAAAACCTTAGACAATCTGTTTAACATGTTTGTAGATGATATTTAAAGGGTTTTTCTAAAGTATGATTTACAGCAGGAGCACGCCGCTTTACAGCAGGAGCACGCCGCTTTACAGCAGGAGCACACCGCTCCCCAGCCTTCCTGTTTCCTGTTTGGTGGAGGGGGGAAGTGTGGACTCCAGAGAGAATGACAGTTCTGATCAACAGCCTTGCCTTTGTAGCATGGGATGCACGCAGAAATCCTGCCACTTTGAGCAGCGCATTCAAGCTGCATAGGAAAGAGCTTGTAAGCGCTCCTTGCCTATGAAATTGGCCATAGATCGCAGACCAGCCAGTAACCCAGGCAGTGAGCAGTAAACGATGACCTTAAACTACAAATCCTCCTGTTCTTGAGAATGGAGAGGATTTTAAATATCGGGTAAATGGCCAGGTTTCTTGTTTTTACAATCTCTTTGCAACTTTAGTGATTTATGTTGATGAGGAAACCCCTCTAAAGGATGTCCTCACAAGATGACATAATGATTAGTGTGTGGCTTCCTTCTGTGAGTTGTAGTACGTCATCTTGCACAATGTACAGAAGCTTTTGTTTCATATGACTGGCGATTGGATTGTTTGGTATGACATGTGAATTGCGGTTTCTCTTTATTTCAGGACACCTGTAGGAAGTTCAGAAAATCCCCAAATTTGCTGCTGGACACCTTTACAAGTCTTAGATGACAACTCTGAGGTCTTATTCCCTGTAAATGCTGCAAGTTCCTACACCCACTCAGGTAGTGTACAATGCCTTCTCTAAAAGTTGTATGGTTTTCATTCCATGAACTATCCGCAGGGTAGGTACTAACTTTGTGATTGGCAAGGGTGAATGGGCTTTGAAATGCCCCATCGAAATAGAGCCATGTCCCGACTTGGAGCGCCACCACTAGAGATGGGCGGACACCTGGATGTTCGGGTCCGGTAGGTTCGGCCGAACAGTTACAAAAAGTTCTGGTTCGGGTACCAGAACAGTCCCCGAACCTGGACCCTATTCACTTGAATGGGGTGCCCGAACATCCAGTGTTTGCCATGCTGTCATGTGAATGACAACGCGGCAAACACTGCTTCTGATTGGTGGTGAAATCATCCCCGTCGGTCAGAGAGCTGCGAACCCAAACTGTAACAAGGACTTTCTGGTGAAGTCCGTGCTCGGTGTCTGTGCCCGAACAGTAGGTGTTCAGTACGGACGCCGAACTTTAATGTTCAGGGTCGCCCATCTCTAGCCACCACATCATCCATTGTTAGTGTGACTGCCAGGATAAGCCGAGTGCTGTTCTTGGCTATTTCCGTAATGGACAGAGCATTTTATAGCTGCCGTTCACTGGACTGAGCAGGTGATACATTTTACTGTCGATAATAACTCTTTAATAACAGAAGCGCGTTTCGCAGGAAATGCTTTGTCCAGGGCGCAATGGGAACCTTGTGTAATGCGCAAAGGTGTTTTTTCTGTAATGCTGTAGATAAGCCCCCAATGTATCCTGAAAGATGAGAAAAAGAGGTTAGATTATACTCACCCAGGGGCGTTCCAGCTGCGGTCCTGTCGGATGGGCATCGCGGTCCGGAGCCTCCCATCTTCTTACGATGATGTCCTCTTCTTGTATTCACGCTGCGGCTCCGGCGTACTTTATCTGCCCTGTTGAGGGCAGAGCAAAGTACTGCAGTGCGCAGGCGCCAGGAAAGGTCAGAGAGGCCCGGTGCCTGCGCACTGCAGTATTTTGCTCTGCCCTCAATAGGGCAGACAAAGTATGCCTGCGCCGGAGCCGCAGCGTGAAGACAAGAAGAGGACGTCATCCTATAAAGATGGGAGGCCCCGAACCGGACCCCTACGCCCATCGGATCAGACCGCCCCTGGGTGAGTATAATCAAACCTCTTTTTCTCATCTTTTAGGATACATCGGGGGCTTATCTACAGCATTACAGAATGCTGTAGATAAGCCCCTGATGCTGGTGGGCTTAGCTCACCTTCGATTTTGGGGGTGACAGGTTACCTGTAATAAAAAAAAAAAATGTCCTTATGAGTCCACATAAAAATGGAGGCACACAGAAGAAAATGGGCCTATAGTACTCTGTCGCCACAAATATGTTTACAGCCACGTGTATCAGGCCAAAGTAATCTGCAAACATCTAATTCTGAGCGATCCGAGGCTGTCCAGCACGTTCCCACCAACCATTGATGATTGCTGCCGGTCGCTAATAGAGTCCTGGACTAAGGTGTTTCCGGATGATTTGTGTGCAGTGCGTGCACCAGGTTGCTTATTTTTAGTATAAGCCATTACCTGCGTACTGTTTTTTAATTCAGATTGATGATGTAACCTTTACTGTATAATTAATTGCTGTTTAAAAGGGCAATCACACATCCTAATAATGACATATTACATCCCCGCTGCTTCCCGGCACATAATCACCATATGCTAAATATAAAACTGCTAGAAAAACTAAACACCCCGGTCCTGACGTTGTCAAGAATAGATTACATTGAGTTCAACGTGCCACCGTGCTACTGTCTGCTACATATGAATCGAGGATTTTAGTTAACGGGGTTTTCTGAGTTTTAGGATAAAATAATGAGACGTGCTACTTTCCTAATAAATCACCCAATCTCCTAGCGCCTCCTATCTGGTGCTCCCCTGCCGGATTGTCCTACAGTGAGGATGCCCTTGTGACCACCGTAGCCCATCATTATCTTCATTGGTGTATATGTAACAGAGGAGACTGCTATGGTGAGGTAGAACGCTGCATTTATACTTTAAGAGAGTAGTGCTTCGGGAAGATCTTCAATATTCATTAAGGACTACATTGGAGAGGGAGTCAATTATCCAGCGGTTAGCTCTGTGTCCCAGGGCACTGCTTGTCTCTATATAGTTTAGCTTTGTTATAGTAGTTATATTCTTGTACATAGGAGCAGTATTATAGTAATTATGTTCTTGTACATCTGTGGCAGTATCATAGTAGCTATATTCTTGTACATAGGAGGCGGCAGTATTATAGTAATTATATTCTTGTATACCGGGGGCAGTATTATAGTAGTTATATTTTTGTTTATAGGGGGCAGTATTATAGTAGTTATATTCTTGTACAGCGGGGCAGTATTATAGTAGTTATAATCTTGTACATCAGAGGCAGTATTATAGTAGTTTTTGTACATAGGAGTCAGTATTATACTAGTTATATTCTTGTGCAACGGGGCAGTATTATAGTAGTTCTATTCTTGTGCATAGGAGGCAGTATTATAGTAGTTTTATTCTTGTACATCAGAGGTAGTATTATAGTAGTTATATTCTTGTACATAGGGGCAGTGTTATAGTAGTTATATTCTTGTACATAGGAGGCAGTATTATAGCAGTTATAATCTTGTACATCAGAGGCAGTATTATAGTAGTTCTTTCATATAGGAGGCAGTATTATAGTAGTTATAATCTTGTACATCAGAGGCAGTGTTATCGTAGTTATATTCTTGTACATAGGGGCAGTGTTATAGTAGTTATATTCTTGTACATAGGAGGCAGTATTATAGCAGTTATAATCTTGTACATCAGAGGCAGTATTATAGTAGTTATAATCTTGTACATCAGAGGCAGTGTTATCGTAGTTATATTCTTGTACATAGGGGCAGTGTTATAGTAGTTATATTCTTGTACATAGGAGGCAGTATTATAGCAGTTATAATCTTGTACATCAGAGGCAGTATTATAGTAGTTATAATCTTGCACATCAGAGGCAGTGTTATAGTAGTTATATTCTTGTACGTAGGAGGCAGTATTTTAGTAGTTATAATCTTGTACATCAGAGACAGTATTATAGTAGTTCTTGTGCATAGGAGGCAGTATTATCTACTATATAATTGTCTAAGGGTCACTTCCGCCTTTCTGTCCTTCTGTCTTTCTGTGTGTCACGGATATTCATTGGTCGCGGCCTCTGTTTGTCATGGAATCCAAGTCGCTGATTGGTCTCGCCAGCTACCTGTCATGGCTGCCGCGACCAATCAGCGACGGCCACAGTCCGATTAGTCCCTCCCTACTCCCCTGCAGTCGGCGCCCGCTCCATACTCCCCGCAGTCACCGCTCACACAGGGTTAATGCCAGCGGTAACGGACCGCGTTATGCCGCGGGTAACTCACTCCGTTACCGCCGCTATTAACCCTGTGTGACCAAGTTTTTACTATTGATGCTGCCTATGCAGCATCAATAGTAAAAACATCTAATGTTAAAAATAATAAAAAAAAACAAAACAAATCATTATATATTCACCTTTCGCGACGCTTCGGTGACCTCCGGCAGGTTCCGCTGCCAAGGATGGTATGGGAGAAGGACCTGCCATGACGTCACGGTCATGTGACCGCGACGTCATCACAGGGCCTGCGCAAGAAGGACCTGCCATGAGATCACGGTCATGTGACTGTGACGTCATTACAGGTCCTGCGCGAGAATGACCTGCCATGACGTCACGGTCATGTGACCGAACTACAAGGGGCCCTCGGAAGGTGAGTATATGTTTATTTTTTATTTTTTAACCTGTGACATACGTGGCTGGGCAATATACTACGTAGCTGGGCAATATACTACGTGACTGGCCAATATACTACGTGACTGGGCAATATACTACGTGGCTGGGCAATATACTACGTGGCTGGGCAATATACTACGTGGCTGGGCAATATACTACGTGGCTGGGCAATATACTACGTGGCTGGGCAATATACTACGTGGCTGGGCAATATACTACGTGGCTGGGCAATATACTACGTGACTGGGCAATATACTACGTGGCTGGGCAATATACTACGTGGCTCTGTGCTCTATACTACGTCGCTGTGCAATATACTATGTGGCTCTGTGCTGTATACTACGTCACTGGGCAATATACTACGTGACTGGACAATATACTACGTGGCTCTGCTGTATACTACGTGGCTGGGCAATATACTACGTGGCTGGGCAATATACTACGTGGCTCTGTGCTGTATACTACGTGGCTGGGCAATATACTACGTGGCTGGGCAATATTCTACGTGGCTGGGCAATATACTACGTGGCTGGGCAATATACTACGTGGCTGGGCAATATACTACGTGGCTGGGCAATATCCTACGTGGCTGGGCAATATACTACGTGGCTGGGCAATATACTACGTGGTTGGGCAATATACTACGTGGCTGGGCAATATACTACGTGGCTGGGCAATATACTACGTGGCTGGGCAATATACTACGTGGCTGGGCAATATACTACGTGGCTGGGCAATATACTACGTGGCTGGGCAATATACTACGTGGCTGGGCAATATACTATGTGGCTGGGCAATATACTACGTGGCTGGGCAATATACTACGTGAACATGCATATTCTAGAATACCCGATGCGTTCGAATCAGGCCACCATCTAGTAGTAGTTATAATCTTGTACATCAGAGGCAGTATTATAGTAGTTATATTCTTGTACATAGGGGGCAGTTTTATAGTAGTTACCAGTATATTCTTGTACATAGATGCCATATTATAGTAATTATATTCTTGTACATGGGAGGTAATTTTTTTTTTATTGAAAACAATCAGTTATATATTACTGTACATTCTGACCATAAATGTCAAAACAGTAATCATTCAACAAAGGGAATACAAGTTCAATAAAATAAAATGTTACAATACAATTAGCTCAAGTCCATTGCTCTTAATGCTGTTCACATGAGTTGATGTAATTTTAAAAGAAAGCCCCGCCATAACAATACATAAGAGGAGCAGAGAAGTAGAATCCATCATCATACTTCAGAATTGTTCTGATCATTACAGGTCTCCAAATCTGATGCTACATTAGTGTCTATTGTCTATGGGGCTTCTGCCTTGTAGTTGGATGGTTCTCTATTTCTCTGTCACATTCTGCTTCTATTCTTTACAGTTCTTGCTCCAAGAAGTATAATTTCTCCTTGCGGAGAGTGACATGTTAAGCATGCCGAGATGAGGAGACTTAAAGCCGCAATGCTCCTCTGAGAAATATACAAATTTTCTCTTCAGAGAGGAAGAGGACTAGACCTCTATTGCCACCGCAAGGAGAAATGATACGTCTTGGATCCTGGTCAAATATAGATGAATAAACTTGGCACTCAGAGTGAGAGAAAAGCTTCTAAATTTATTGATGCATCCAGACAAATAAAACTGCTAAACGTTTTCGGTCCACACCGGACCTTCGTCAGAGCGTTTCTTTGACAATGACTGGAAATAGAAGCAGACAGGTGGCACAGAGGAGCGTCGGGGAGGGGAGAAGCTGCGGTGGGTATAATCTCTGCTGGAGGAGCGGGACCCGCTAACTAAGAGACCGGCGCCAAGGCTAGGAGCAGAGCCTAGAGGGAGATGCAGCGCTGTGGGTCCGGAGCATCGGGAGCAATGTGCCCAGCAGCAGAGAGCGTTTAGCAGTTTTATTTGTCTGGATGCATCAATAAATTTAGAAGCTTTTCTCTCACTCTGAGTGCCAAGTTTATTCATCTATATTTTACGGGGTGGACACCGTACTTGAGCACCACCATTACTCATACCTATTGAGTGCCGTGTTTTCTAACATTATCTTGGATCCTGGTCAGACGCCTCTCATGCAGCCGAACCAGATCTCGCACTTTTCACTGACAAAGGGCAGTACCTCGAAACACAGTGTCTGCAAATTGAGATTCTGGTTTGGCTTTTATCCTAAGTCATGTGACAAAGCTCGTTAAAGGGTCGACATTGACTTTTAGGATTGCTACTTCCAATAGGTGGTACATCAGTATCAGGAGTTTTAGTCCTGTTCCTCTCTGAAGAGACATTTTGCAGTTCTTGTTCAAAATTTCCATCTGACTCAGACAGAACTTCATATCAGAATTTCATATCTGTTAGACACGACCATCACACCAACAACGCTGCTGAGTTTTGTACTTGCATTTTGGTCAGTGTCATATCATTCCTCAGGATTACGGGAGGACGTGGTTTTTCTCCTCTTTTTGGTCTGCTTTATATTACCATAATCAAGTAGTAATTGAGAAACAGATGCACAGGCTTCCTGTAGCTGCTGGCCTTGGGGGATGACCTCCATACTGCCCTGTGCCTCCTGTGCCCCCGGCTGCTCTGGTGTTACATGGTCTTGACTCCTGGTGGATTTCTGATCTAGTGAGTATCTCCCCTGACATTAAGGGCTCCTCTTCCTGAGCCTCCGCATCTACCACCAAATCCTCATCAGGAAAGTCCCTGCAGATGTTATGCCAGGCATCTGGACAGTCCTTGTGAGGGTGGCCAATCTTCACACACAGGTTGCGCCTTATATTTTGGCAGTCTGCAGCTACATGGCTCACTTTCCCGCACAGGCTGCACTTAACCACAGTACAGGCACTTGCCAGATGACCTGCTTTGCCACATTTAACACTAGAACTACTGCAGGTTTCATAATACCTATAACTACCATTAGGGGTCATTTTGACCCCTATTCAAAAGTACTGACTCTGGAGTAAAAAAATAACTTTTTTGTTGCCAACAAATTAAAGAACATTTTATTTTAACTTAGTAGGAACAGTGTTAAGATCAAGTACAGCACGCATTTTCCTTTTACATGGTCATAGCATGAAGCTGAAGAATTATCTCCCGTTTGCTAATTTTACTCCCAGTTACTGTTTTATAGAGTATAGTTGCGTTTATAGCTGCTAAATCAAGTACATTACAAAACACCTGAACAGACCATCGGCGGCTTCCAGATTTTGTGGTGTACTTTCGAGCCATCTGGTCTACTGTGTCCACTCCAACCTTTTGTTTTATTGTAAAACTGTACCGTTTCCTGTTTTTTTTTCTTTGTCGTTTCCAACTGCTACATCTGGGTGAAGACTACTGAGCAAAATTACATTCTTATTTGGCTTACCTTGGAAAACTGTAAGAGTGATGTCACCATTCTTTATCAGAGTAGTCTCATATGTATTTGTTATTAGGAGACTTGCCTACTACTACTTTTATGTATGGGGTCAAATTGACCCCTTCAGTACTTATAGGTATGAATTGTAAAATCCGGGCCCCTGAAAAAGTTTCAAATCATTTTTGTGTCCTAAAATATACACTACCATGAATAAATAAAAGTCACAAAAACTCAGAACTCATTTGTTAAAATTTTAGAAATTATAGGAAAAAGAAATATCAAAAGGGTCAAAATGACCCCTCCGGTAGTTCTAGTGTCAAATCACTTGCGAAGCTGCCCAGGATAGAAGCAAATGCCCATCTTCCTCCCATTGAAGGAGTTAGGTAAGTGGGCAGTGATGTTGTTATTCTGCCGCAGCTTGACCAGTACTTTCCACCCTCCCATCCAGATAACATCATCGTCTTGATTCTTGGTGAGATCAGAGACAAGGTCATAATGTCGCCGGAGCCACACCACAATGTCCTGCGGGCGAACACCCTCATTCCAAAAGATGATATTTACAGTAACTGTATCTGGCCTGGAAATGGGAACAAAGATACTTTTGTTCCAACCGTTTGCTTCCTTGAACTTGGGGAAATTGGCCCAGAATCTGTCCAGATCAGGCATGAGCTTAAAGCTGATGTCATAGCCCTGTCTGTCTGGAAAATTAATCACTGCCATTATGCTGACTGGCGAAAACCCCATCTGGCGGCACAGGAGCTGCCTGACCACAAACCTCCTGTCTTGCAGATCTTCCTTGGCATTTCTGTGCTTAAATCGCACCACGTTTCTTCTTTTGAACGCCAGGCCGGTATAGATGGCCTCGGAGGTGAAGGACAGAGCGCCACGGCTACATGCATTACTGGAGAGAACCTGCCAGGTCACACTGGGATGACTGACGGGGTGAGGGTCTGCTGCAGGTGGACCTGTCACCTCTTGTGCATTAGATATTAAAGGGGGTAAATCGCACACATTATCCTGCACATTGGTATCAACAATAATATCACTATCATCAGGCAATCTGACTTTCCCCACAGACTGTGAGCCCCCTCCAGCCTCCAACCCCATGGGTGCACTGTGTGAGTCAGCATTAGGGCTCTGCTGTGCACCATCAATACATAGTTGCACATGCAATGTCCTGCTCTTGTGTTGGGCATTCTGGGACTTGTGGTGCCTGTGCTGCATGAATCTGAGGTGTTTGTTGCTGCTCAGCCTCTGCTACATGTAGTCTGTTGCTGCTGCAGTATTTGTCCCTCCTGGAAACAGAAATGTGCAGATTGTAACACGGGCCGTGTCGGATGCTTCTAAATTTCCTCTTGTACACAGTCTGTGACGCTAACTCAGCATCAGAGGCCGTGGACTCTACACCAAAATCCGGCTTGTGAGACGTGAACCGTTCCTGGTTTCTGTAGGTCTCTGCCAGTCAGAGGCCCCATCCTCCCTAGGATACAGTCTATGTCCCTGACCACATTGGCCAGCTCCACACCCAGTGGGTAAAGTGTCTGGTGACACACAGCTTTCCTGTCAGGATGAGCAGCCTTTAGTTTATAGATCACCTCAGTCTCCATTTGCAGCATTGGTTTGTGCTGCTGCTACTCCCCCATCTTCTCCACCAGGGCAGGTATCTCCTCCGCCAGCTGCAGCTCTGGTGCACGCGCCATGTCCCTCTCAGACTTGGATAATGGCTCTGGGTGTTTGAATGCAGAAGTCTCCTTTGGTTTTACCACAGATGACTTTATGGTGTCATGGCTGGCTCCGGGCTCCACAGCATTTTTACTGCTGCCACCCACGTGCAACCTTGTGCGTCCTGAGCGCGCCATTTCGTTCACCATGTCTCCCTGCTGCAGGTTTTCCTGCCATGTCTGCCTCTCCAGTGATGTCCATCTCTGCCTGTGTGGAGGAGTGAGCTGCACACCTGAGGTCAGTAATGGCGTCTGCTTCACCTTCTGTGCACCAGGCTGGGGCTGTTTACTGACAGAAAATTCCTTTGGGGAATTACTGGTCTTGGGCTTTGCTGCATTTCTTTACTTACTGACACTTTTACCTCAGGTTTAGTAGTTTGGTGTATCTTCCATAACTTTACTCACATTCACTCTGCTTTCTTCCTTCATTGAAGCAGTGGAGCTTTGGTTTGTTGTTTTACTTTGTTTAATGGTGACTCTGGGATGTGTATTCCCATTAGAAGAAGCCTGGGAGCTTTCTCCTAAGGTAGGCCAATAAGCCTGGGCCTTGCTTGGGGAGCTTCCTCACCCAGGGTAGCCCCTCCCCAGACTTGCCCCAGACATGAGGAGAACTGCTGAGATACGTCCTCACAGGTAAGACGCTGCATTACAGTAGTTATATTCTTGTACATAGAGGCCGTATTATAGTAATTATATTCTTGTGCAGCGCCCCAGGGTCCTGGTCGTTGCAGTAATGTCATTTTGCTCTAGGGGAGAGTGATATTACGTTTGGAGGCAAAGAAGGACAACTGAATCCAGGTATCACAAACATGCAACACATTTCGCACTCCAGGCCACCAGGGGGAGCTCTGCTCCTATTTATTAGGGCACTCTTCACACTTGGGAAAAACTGGTTGCCTGGGGAGGAAGTTAGTTAGTTGCTGCCTGAACTTCGCTCAGGTAGTTGGTCCCTGACAGGGGTGGGATCCTGTCAGAGATCGAGACAGAAGGACACGGAGCTGTGCATGCCCTAAGTGCGGGAGCTTCTAGAAAGAGACACTGAAGGAGAATTGTATTGTAGAGCGGGTGAAGAAGTCGTAGCAAAGGAGTGGATATCAGAGGAGTTCTGCCCTACACAGGCTGCCTCCTTCTGAGGCGCAGGATCCCGGTAGCCGGAACACCGAGGGAGCAACGATCCTTTATGCCTTGCTCCAGAGACCGGCAGGACAGTTAATTTCATGTTACCTGTCCACCCCTACACCCAGGAGGCAAGTTGGCACCCCTTAGAGGCTGGGGCATGATAGAGTAAAACGCGTCAAGCCACCGGTCATACGGTTTTGTCCTATCCATCTGGGGGACAGAGAGAGAGAGACATAACATCTACAACATCTGTGAGGACTTTATGAGAAGCTTAGCAGTAAGGTACTACAACACCACAGCTCTAGAGGAAGGCTACTGATTTCTGCCTGGACCAGGGGACTCTGGATTTGCCTCCAAACCGGCCGGACTCTGCATGTCCTGTGGTATGGTACCGTGGACTGTGGATGCTGAAGCCTTCAGTAAAAAGTAAAGAGACTGCAACCTTATGTCTTCGTTCTTCACTGCGCCTCTCACCATCCACCATCTACACACTGGGAAGCCCTGGGGACATACTTCACCTGTGGGATGGTATACCATCTAGCTGCCATAACATCACCCCAGCGGACCCCTTAAAGCAGCGTCGGTCACCCTGACCGAATACCACAGGTGGCGTCATGAACATTCCCTTTAAATACCTTTCCCCTTTAACACGGACGTCCCAAGGGCCACGGACTGGGTCAGCCACCGTGACATCCCCCTGTGAACCGAAGGACCCGGTACCGAGTACCCTGCTGCCCTTAGGGGCGCTCCACTTGTACATAAGGGGCCTTATTATAGTAGTTATTTTCTTGCACAAAGGTGCAGTATTATAGTAGTTATATTCTCGTACATAGAGGCAGTATTATAGTAGTTATATTCTTGCACATAGAGGCAGTATTATAGTAGTTATATTCTTGTACATAGGGGGCAGGATTATAGTATTTATATTCTTGTACATAGGGGGCAGTATTATAATAGTTATATTTTGTGCAAAGGGGCAGTATTATAGTAGTTATATTCTTGTACATAGTGGCCATATTATAGTAACTATATTCTTGCACATAGAGGCCGTATTATAGTAATTATATTCTTATACTCAGAGGCAGTATTATAGTAATCATATTCTTGTATATAGAGACCGTATTATAGTAATTATATTCTTGTACATAGGAGCAGTATTATACCGTAATCATTATATTCTTGTACATAGGTGCAGAAATATAGTAGTTATATTCTTGTACATAGGGGCAGTATTATAGTAATTATATTCTTGTACATAGGGGCATTATTATAATAATTATATTCTTGTAAAATAGGGCAGTATTATGGTAGTTATGTTCTTATACAATAGGAGCAGTATTATAGTAGTTATATTCTTGCACATAGAGGCCGTATTATAGTAATTATATTCTTTTACTTAGGAGCAGTATTATAGTAATTATATTCTTGTACAATGAGGCAGTATTATAGTAGTTATATTCTTGTACATTGGGGCAGTATTATAGTAGTTATATTCTTGTACGTAGAAGGCAGTATTATCGTAATTATATTCTTGTACAATGGGGCAGTATTATAGTAGTTACCGTATATTCATGTACGTAGGGGGCAGTATTGCAGCCTTTATAGCCTTGTACATGGGAGCAGTATTATAGTAATGTTTAACTGTAAAAAACAGAAAAGGGATCAAAAGCAGGAGAGACGCCAGGCGATACACTCAGTAAGCCTCTTTTATTATAACATATTTAGTATAGTACATATATAGTACATATTTAAATTTGGTGCCTGAAAAATGTTATTTGACTTCCAATTTTTTGAGTTTTAGGGGCCAATGCCTCCTGGATATGGAAAAGAATAAATGTTAGTGCAATGTTCTGTCCTAAAACTTGTGCCACTTTGCCTTGTGCTATAGATGCTGCTCTAGCCTAAAGGTCATATTAGTATGAAATTGTAAATCATTACACATGGTTGCGTTTTTGGTATTTAGCAGTAATAAATATTTTTATTTTTGTGACAGATTCTGCTTTGAATAATTTACCCTACGGTGATGAAAATGTCAGTGCTGCCCTTGCTGTAGAGTTGGCCCAGAGAGGATCGGACATGCAGTTCAGGTAACAAGCAATGAATTCAGTGATGAAAAGTGTCTACTTGATCGCACGACAATTGGATCAGTTTTAAAAGGAATCTGTCAGCAGGTTTTTGCTACCTCATCTGAGAACAGCATAATGTAGAAAAAGAGAACCTGATTCCAGCGATATGTTACTTAGTTTACTGGGTGCCCACACCACCACTTTCTGTGTACATTGAATATTGACAGTGAGCTGCTTATCGGAGGAGGGGGCGTGGTCGGACAACTGCTCACGTGAACACCAGTCCTGGCAGTGATAATCTCTTGGTGATAAAACAGTGTAAGTAGTCAACTGCACACAGCCTAATAAATGACACATCACTGAAATCTGTGTTTCGGCCCTTATCTTCTGTTGTCTTCAGATTACATAGCATAAAATAACCGACAGATTCCTTTTAATAAAGAGGTTATCCATGATCAGACAAAATTGGGCAATAGGCAAGTAAAAAAAAAAAGACAAATTACATGTGGAGACCCCTGCGTCACCTCTCTGCTGATCTCCAGCAGTCTTGCAAAACTGCAGCAGTGATGTCTCGTCTGCACATTATCAAAAAATAAGGATATGTAAGTTACAAAAAATCTAATTGACTTTTGGCTTAAACCACCTTCCAACTGTCTTTAACAGCTGACCAGGAAACCAATATCCTCTTTTGTGAAGCAAAACGCAAAGATTTCAAAACTAGACATAGATATAAATTGTGTAAATGACAATCAAAGCAAAATCTAAAATCTTACCGCTAACACTTCAGACTTTTCATTTGCAATACCACTTTTCCAGCGGAGACAAAATGACAAAAGATGCGGCCACGATGACCAAGCACAAATTTGCACATCCCTGATTTACATGCAGACAACCTAATGGGATTTCAGAACAGAGTGTCAGTTCACATTATACGTGAAGTTTGCAAAATTTGGGCTATGAGTATACATTTTTTTTTATGTTCTCCGTATTAAGAGCTAGCATTTTATCAAATGTGTCACTTTTGAATACTTTGAGCAAAGAGTTTATTTCATCACTGGATCGATGTGAATAAAGGATACCTTCATTCATTTGATTCATTCTTTATTGTCCGTGTTTTTCTTCCGTATAGCATGGAAGGCAGTCCACCAGCACCAGTGACGACAGTAAGCAACGTGTTGCCTGCAGAGCAGGGGCCAGATGCAATGACCATGAGTGAGTAATCATCACAGCTACCTGGTTATTAATCTGTAATCAATTTAAAGGGAATCTGTCACCCCCAAATTCGTCTATAAGCTGCGGCCACCTGCATCTGGGGCTTATCTACAGCATTACAGAATGCTGTACATAAGCCCCTGATGCCGGTGGCCTTAGCTTATAGGCGAATTTTGTTGTGACAGATTCCATTTAATCACTAAGTTACTTAAAGGGATTGTTCGGTCTTAAGCTGCAAGCCTGCATTCACTCTCTGTGACTGTAGACTTGTTAATCCTGACAATGTGTGCTGTGAGGAGTCTTCAGTTCAAGCCAGAGGAAAGACTGACATGTGACCACAAGTATGCAACACAAGTGTGTTTCTGGCCTCGCTCAATAGTCTAGTCGGAATGTGTCAGGAAGTTTATACATATTAAATGCTTCATTCCCGGCAGCGGAGAAAACTCACAGCATGCAGTGTGCCTAATGTGAGGATTCACGAGTCTGCAGTCGCATAGAGCGACTGCAAACTTGTAGCTTAAAGCAGGACAACCCCTTTAAATTGTTGCCCATTAAAACGTTCATATAGTGGCTTGGGAAAGTGTTCACCCCACCAACCTCTTGGCATTTTTTGTTTTTGCTAGCTCACGTCCTGGAATTTCATTATTTTTTTTTTTTTTAGGGTTTGCATTATTATTTATTTTTATAGCACCATTTATTCCATGGCACTTTACATGTCAGAATGGGTATATATAATTAAAAACAAATACGATAATCTTGAACAAAAAGAGTCACCGACTGGTACAAGAAGAGAGAGGACCCTACCCGCAAGGTCTCACAATCTACAAGGAATGGGTGAGGATACAGTAGGTGAGGGTAGGGCTGGTCATGCAGCGGTTTGGTGGAACGAGGGTCACTTCAGGTTGTAGGCTTGTCAGAAGAGTTGGGTCTTCTGGTTCCTTTTGAAGGTTTCGATGATAGGCGAGAGTCTGATGTGTTGGGGTAGAGAGTTCCAGAGTAGTACATGGGAAAAATCTTGTGTGCGATTGAGGGAAGAGTAGAGAAGGAGATCTTGTGAGGATCGGAGGTTACTTGCAGGTAAGTATCGGGAGACGAGGTCACAGATGTATGGAGGAGACAGGTTGCGGATTGCTTTGTATGCCATGGTTTGCATTAGTTTATGTAAAGAACATGCCTACGACTGCGAACATGTAGTTTTCATTTTATTGTGAATCAAATAGCAAATATGTCAAAATGCCTGACAACTTGTGCATAACTATTAATTCCCTAAAGTGCATGTTGCTATGCATCTGTACAATAAAGACATTTAAAATTAGTAACAGAAAAAAGTGTGTGTGTGTATATATATATATATATATATATATATATATATATATATATATAATATATATAATGCTTGAAAGTAAGAATGCAAAAGCTTAAATAGCTAATTTTTAGCATTTAACAAAATGGAAAGTGGATGTACTAAAGCGGACTCTAAATCAAGTCAATATTTGGTGTGACCAACTTTTGCCTTCGAAACCGCATCACTTCTTCTATTTAGACTTCACATGGTTTTTGAAGGAGCTTGGCTGGGAGGTTGTTCCAAACATCTTGCAGAACTAACCACAGATCTTCTGTAGATTTCTCTTGTACAAATCTTTCTGTCTGTCCATGTAATCCCAGACCGACTCGATGACCGAGATCAGCGCTCTGTGGGAAGCATATCATCACTTCCAGGACTTCTTGTTCTTCTTTACACTGAAGATAGTTCTTAATGATATTGTCTATATGTTTGCGTTTGTTGTCCTGCTGCAGAATACATTTGGAGACGACCTGATGGTTTTGAATAAAGGATAAGTATTTGCCTGTATTTCTGACCAAATTCCCATTTCCGTCTGTTCAAATGTGGTCCCAAGCTTGCAAGGACCCTCCCCATTGTTTTACTTTTGCTTGCAGACACACGTTATTTTATCGTTCTCCTGTGACAAACTGCTTCTGTTATAGACAGATATTTCACATTTTGACTCTCTAGTCCTGAGCATCTGTTGCTTTTTTTTTTTGTACCCAGCTCTGCTTCCATGCATAATTGAGTCACTTGGCCTTATTTCCATGTCAAAAGTATGTCTTTTTGGCCACAGTACTTGCATGAAGACCGCTTCTGGCCAGACTTGTCTGAACAGTAGATGATTGCAGCTGGGTTCCACTAGTTGCTGCCAATTGATGGCACTGCTTGACATCTTCCTATTTGAAGTGAATTAAGCATAGTGTGTCTTTCATCTGCTGCACTGTTTCCTTGGCTGACCACTGTGTCCCCAGTCATTAATGTTGCCTATTTATTGGTGCTACTTCAAAAGACCTTGAATAGCACATCTTGCAGCCCCTGGTCTGTTTATAAACTTCTGCCTGGAAGAAACTATGTTGATGCAGTATAACTACCTTATGTCTTGTTGCTGTGCTCAGTTTTGCCATATTGTATGACTTTTGAATTGAATCAGTCTTCTGAAACTTCACTTTGTAACAGATTTTGCCTGTTTCCCAGTTTTAGGCCAACTTATGAAAATTATGATTATCACCTATTTGGTGTCATTAGTTTCTCATACACTTGAAAATGCAAAATATTTGACTTTGTATTATGGTACGTTGAAGAAGTGATGCTGCTTTGAAAGCTAAGGGTGGGCATACCAACTATTATTTTGAGTTAGTTCTCTTTTTTTGTTCATTTTCTTTACATTTTGATAATTGATAAAAACAAACTATTAATGCTTCTATTTTTAAAACCAGTCTTTTCAGCGTTTTTTTTTTTTCTCCACTTTTGCACACTACTGTGTATATATTAAGAGATAGAGCCAACCGAGGAAACTACTGGTGAAAATGCAGGATAGAAGTCATATAGTGGCCAGAAATAGGGTTATTCTTCATGTGCACACATAACCGCTTATTCGGAAAGGGTACTTGAAGGTAAAGTTACACCTAAGGGTGTTATAATTTTAGCAAATAAAGGGGAAAAAAAGATGTGGCACTTACTACTGACATATCGTTCAATGTTTTATTATTCTAGATTGGTAGGGGAGCTCATATTAGAGACATACAAATGGGGTAACAGCTGTTTCGCATTCAAAATATGCTTCCTCTGGTCCTTATCAAGGTTGGCTTCATCTGCTCCTGACAATTGACTATTTCGCATTCAAATATGCTCCTTCCATCACTAACCGGGGTCAAAATCATTACGCTTCATCTGGCCCTGACCAACCGGTGTTTTCTATTCGCCACGACAGCACCCACTAGAGAGAGGGGATCCGCCCCTAGGAACAGGAAACCTACAGAGAGATAAAAGGGGCGGCCCCCCCTCGCTCCTCAGTTGGTTTCCTGTTCCCAAGGAGGGAACCCTCAGAGAGAATCTCTGCAGCTAAGAAGAGGAAAAGCTCGCCTGGAACACAGCCTGTACGTCTCTGTTGAGCGACAGGGGCCCCAGAGCGAGCATCAGAGACGGGGGTTCCTGTTGGTTCCCCCCTCATCTGGATACATCAGCATGCCGGGATCACAACAGTCTCCCTGTTGGGAGACCGTTGGTTTTTGCTCCACCGCCTAAAGAATCCCCGTCAGCACACCAAGTAAGTGTCGCTATGGAAAGCGCTTACCCTCCGGCCACAGTGGGGCATGAACGGCCGCGGTAGCAGGAGCTTCTCTTCCTCTGCAGCATAGAAGGAAGACGCGCGAGCGCACATGCAGGCGCTGTATGGTCGGCGTACCCGGATGTAAAGAGGAACTTCCGGGTATGCGGGGTCAGCTGAGCGTGCTGGCGTGGACGCCTTGGCGCTCAACAGCGGTGGAGAGGACCAATAAAGTTGGTCAGGTAAAAAAAAAAAAGGGGGGAGGAAAGATGGGGGCGTGTATCCCTTGTAAGAACGGCTCTATATAAGGCTGAAGACACATGGCACTGTGCGCACCATGTCGTCTCAGGAAGATATTGAGCGCCCACTGGAGGTTGTAATCCTGCCTAGTGGTGATGCTAATAAGAAAATCAGCGGACACTCAAAAATGAGTGATTCCACGGATAAATCAGGGAAAAAATCGTCCCGTTCCAAACCCCAGGCCGACCAGACAACTCTGCAGCCGGTATATATTTTATTTTCCGGATAAGTGTATATATAGCTTCATATCTCTTACAGTAGTCTCCTCTGCTTGTGTCTTTTTTATAGGCTAAGCGGACGTCAAAATCTAAACATAAGCAGTGTAAGATATGTAATGAGCCCCTACCTGACTCATATATTAAGGAGCTATGTCAACATTGCATTGATAACACTTTACAGCAGGAGAGTTCGGTCAGGATGAATGACATACGTCTCATGATCCGGGAAGAGCTTCAGTCCTTGAGGGGTAGTCCGGCGGTTAATATGGAAAGGAGAAGTAGAAGGACTCTTTCACCTATAGCCGACACATCAGCAGAAAGTGGAGAGGTGGACTCAGACATCTCTCAGAGATTGGATTCCTCGGAGGAGGAAGATTATGTCTGTTTTCCTACAGACAATGTAAATAATTTGGTTAAAGCTGTAAGAGGAACAATGGGGGTGTCAGAGTCTAAAGATCCCCAGACACCACAGGACATCATGTTCGCAGGTTTATCGCAGCGAAAGGGCCAAGTATTCCCTGTGAATCAGGCCATTAAAGACCTTGTTAAAAAAGAATGGGCTAAAGGACAGAAGGGCTTTGTACCGGTATCATGTAAGAGGCGGTACCCCTTTGATGATGAGGACTTGGCAGTTTGGTCTAAAATTCCTAAAGTGGATGCGGCTGTAGCATCAACTTCTCGCCGATCCTCCTTACCCGTAGAGGATGCGGGCTCCTTGCCTGACCCCATGGATAGAAAATCAGACGCTCTGCTTAAAAGGTCATGGGAAGCTTGTGTCACGGCATTTAAACCGGCGATCTCAGCCACGTCCACTAGTAGATCTATGCTGGTCTGGCTGGAGCAGTTGGACCAAAATATTAAGAGTGGTGTATCTAGGGAGAAACTACGTGCCTCTATTCCTTTGATTAAGGGGGCGGCAGCCTTCATTTCTGATGCCTCTATAGACTCTCTCCGCCTAGCAGCCAGAACAGCCAGCCTCACTAATACGGCACGGCGCGCTTTATGGTTAAAGAATTGGAAAGGGGATGCCCAGTCCAGGGCTAAATTGTGTACTATACCCTGCCAGGGTGAGTACCTCTTTGGAACGGTCTTAGACGAAATTCTCACTAAGGCAGGTGAAAGGAAGAAGGGGTTCCCTAATCCCTTTATTCCTTCTTACAGAAGGGCGTTCAAGAAGCCACCATTCGGAAGGAAGGGAGGCTTCAGGGACCGATGGAATAACAAGGATTTCAAACAAAGAGGAAATTTGTTCAATAAGCGCCCCTTCAAGCCAGCAGATAAATTCCGCTGATTATATTTCACCGGTGGGAGGAAGACTAAAACAATTTAGTAAGCAGTGGAAAGACATAACGGTTAATCCATGGGCCATTGATTTAATATCTTCAGGCCTCACATTAGACTTTATTAGAAGGCCTCCGGACTCCTTCCTCCTTACCACCTTAAGATCCAGGCCTCAACAAGAGGCACTTGAAACCGAAGTTAAATCCCTCTTACTCAAACAAGTGCTGGTAGAGGTTCCATCTTCCCAGATAGGGAGGGGATTTTACTCTCCCTTATTTCTGATTAGTAAGCCTGATGGCTCTTTCAGAACTATAATTAACTTGAGAAAACTGAACTCCTTTATAAGACCCAAAACATTTAAAATGGAATCCATACGTTCGGCCATAAAAAATCTATTTCCAAACTGTTACATGGTAGTATTGGATCTTAAAGATGCTTATTACCATATTCCTATACACCATTTACATCAGCAATTTCTTCGAGTAGCAGTTTGTATATAAGGGCAAATTCGTCATCTACAATACCGGGCAATGCCCTTCGGTTTATCTATGGCCCCAAGGGTTTTTACTAAATTGCTACTGGAAGTAATGTCCTTTTTACGGGTAAAAGATACCTTGGTCATTCCGTATTTGGATGACCTATTGATTGTAGGTACGAACTCCCTACAGTGTGAGCAGAGGTTACAGGAGGTAGTGTCATCCTTACAAAACCTGGGCTGGCTGGTTAATTGGGAAAAATCTAGACTCCAGCCAGTAACGTGTCAGAAATTCCTTGGGCTCCTTCTAGATTCAGTTGACCAGATTTGCAAGCTTCCTGAGGATAAGAAAACTTCCATATTCGATAAAGTGTCCTTAGCGATCAGAAAGCGTAGTATGTCATTAAGGAATGTCATGTCACTACTAGGTTCTCTAACATCGTGCATTCCTGCGGTCCAGTGGGCGCAGTTCCATACTAGGCATCTACAAAAATTTGTATTGGATGAGGACATTAAAAATAGAGGATGTCTGGATAGAACAGTTTGCCTAACGTCAGAAGTAGTACACTCCCTTATGTGGTGGTTGAATCGAAAAAATCTTTCGAGAGGGGTTCTATGGGTAATCACCCCTTCTAGTATAGTGACCACAGACGCTAGTCCTGAAGGCTGGGGGGCACATTTTCAGGATCAATGGGTCCAGGGTCTTTGGTCCAGTTCAGAACTTAATAATTCCTCAAATGTCAAAGAGTTGAGGGCTATATACTACTCCCTACTTCACTTTCTTCCTCAGCTCAGCGGCTCACACACAAGAGTATTCTCCGACAACACCACTGCGGTGGCGTATCTGAACCATCAAGGAGGTACAAGGTCGGACAAACTCAGAGAAGTGGCTTCAGACATCATGGAGTTGGCCGAAGGTCATCTGCTATCCTTGTCAGCAGTGCACATCAGGGGCATAGACAATTTTCATGCCGATTTCCTCAGCCGTCACACTCTTCATCAGGGAGAATGGATGCTGAACAGGAAGATTTTCAGATTAATAACAGCTCGATGGGGTGTTCCTCAAATAGACTTGTTTTCCACAAGAGCCAACCGTCAGGTCAGGAGGTTTGCCTCTCTATGCAGGGAGGACAAGCCGGACATACTCGATGCCCTCCAGGTACCATGGACATTCGACCTGGCCTATGCTTTCCCCCCATGGAATCTATTACCTATAGTAATAAGAAAAATAAGGGAGGAAGGCGCAAGAGTTCTGTTAATAGCCCCATTCTGGCCCAAAAGGCCATGGTTCTCATGGCTGAGGGCGATGTCAGTGTCAGACCCGTGGATTCTGCCTCAGTCCAAGGACTTGCTCTCTCAGGGACCATTCCTCCATCCTCAGGCAAAGGGCATGAACCTGACTGCCTGGAGTTTGAGAGGCAGTTACTAAGTATAAGGGGGTTTTCTAGTGGGTTAATTAACACTCTTATGAAGAGTAGAAAACCTTCAACTACTAGAATTTATGTTAGAATTTGGAGAAAATTTCTTCAATTCCATACTGCACAACTTTCATCTGAAGTTCCTATATTTCCAGTGTTGGAATTTCTACAAAGAGGTTTGGAATTAGGACTCTCCGTAAGCACTCTGAAGGTCCAGGTTTCAGCTTTAGGAGCTCTTTTTAATTATGATGTTGCGGGTAATAGGTGGATATCCCGATTTATATCTGCCTGTGAGCGTTCAAGACCAATTAGCATACCGCAGGTTCCTCAGTGGGATTTATCCATAGTCCTGGAAGCATTGACACAGCCACCGTTTGAGCCTCTCCATACAGCCTCACTAAAAAATATTTCTTTGAAAACGGTATTGTTAGTGGCATTAGTTTCTGCTAGAAGAGTGAGTGATCTCCAGGCATTATCTATAGATCCTCCCTTTTTATCTGTAACATCAGATAGGATAATTTTGAAAACAGACCCTTGTTATCTTCCTAAAGTAGCCACTACTTTTCATAGAACCCAGGAGATCTTGTTACCTACCTTTTATGAGAACCACTCAACTCCAGAGGAAGTAAAACTTCATACTCTAGATGTAAAAAGAATTGTGCTAGCCTATTTAGAGAGAACCAGGGACTGGAGGAAGAGTAGGGCTCTCTTTGTGTCTTTCCAGGGTGAAACCAAAGGTACCAGAGTGACAAAGAACACATTATCTCGCTGGATCAGAGAGGCCATAATCCTGGCGTATAAAGCTGGAGGTAGAGATCCTCCAATGCATATAGGAGCACACTCTACAAGAGCCTTGTCGACTTCCTGGGCAGAAAGGGCGAATGTGCCAATAGACCTTATATGTAAGGCTGCAACTTGGTCTTCACCTAATACCTTCTATAAACATTATAGATTAGATCTATCCTCTGCTTCTGATCTGACTTTTGGGGTATCGGTCCTTGACTCAGTAAACCCACCCAGTCTATAGTCTCTGCAATTCTCTCTAGTGGGTGCTGTCGTGGCGAATAGAAAATACCGGATTACGTACCGGTAATGCTCTTTTATAGAGCCCACGACAGCACCCTTTCACATCCCTCCCTTTTCTGTATATAGTCGCACGTGGTGCTTCTTTGGTGAGGTGTAAATATTAGAAGAAAGTAGCATAAGGTTGTAAATATGTATATATATATATATATATGAATATACCTGAACCTGTTAACTAAAACCTGGCGGCGGGTCCTCCTATTCTCTGTAAAACAACTGAGGAGCGAGGGGGGGCCGCCCCTTTTATCTCTCTGTAGGTTTCCTGTTCCTAGGGGCGGATCCCCTCTCTCTAGTGGGTGCTGTCGTGGGCTCTATAAAAGAGCATTACCGGTACGTAATCCGGTATTTCACAGTCGAATATGCTCCATCTGGCGCCAAATAGAGTTAAAGCTGGATAAAGCCTAATTTAATGTAGCACAGCTGTTGCTCTGGTATCATTCTGGAATAATGGAACCTTGAACGTTATGTCAATAGTGAGTGCCATTTCTACTTCTTTTACTATTTAAATATTTGTTTTCGCAAGGAAATCAGAAGATCTATTGCAGATGCCATTAAATTATTTTCTTACCGAGGTATAAGTGTGCTTCTGGTTTGTTGTGGCAGCCATTTTTGCAAGTCAAAAGAATTGCAGACTATTTGGTTGTGATTTTGTTGCTGGTAATACTGGCATTATTGTCTCCAAACAGACGAATTATTTGGTTTGACGCCAAAAAGTGAAGATCCACACTGTCTTATATGTCTCTTTATCGGTGGCCTGCATTAATCTTGCCTATTAATGGTAATACAGTCAAATTGTTGATAGAACAAGCTAACAAAATAACAGGTGATTGTCAGGATCTGATGGTCACTTTTGACAGCTGTCGCTTGTCAAACATGACAATCCCTTAGCGTTGTCACTTTTGGAAAAAAAAAAAGGTGAGCCCAATATCTCTGCGAGACTGACTTTTAGTATGTGGTGCTATTCCATATACAGGAACTCTTTAAAAAAAATAATTTCTTTTTAACATCAGATTCCTTTGGTGACATGGTTTACAGTGCCACAGTTGGGTAGAAGCCCTGTCAAAAACTTTGTCAAATATTTACACACACTTGTACGCACAATGGGTTTTTTTTTTGTGCCTATATAAATGTGGACACAGATTGAAGGCAGCCAGGAAGGAGCGCATATGGAAACGGAGAGTAGAGAACTGGGGCTTGTGAAAGTACGGTATTCATTGACTCTTTACCTATTTTGACACATTACAACCTGTTTAAATATTTTTGTAATCCAATTTGTGCGTGGTGCATCAACACCAAACAGTCTGAGTTGGTGAAGTGAGAAAAATATAGGCATAAATTAAATTTATCTGATAACCCTGAAGGAGCTGCAAAGTTCTGAAGCACAGACTGGAGTATCTGTGACCATATAAGTCATACACTCCATAGAGGTGGCCTTTATGGAAGAGTGGCCAGAAAAAAGCGTTTATTTACACACAAAAATTGTAACGTTCTCTTTGAGATTACTAAAAGACATGTAGGAGACTCCCTAAATATATGGAGGAAGGTGCAGTGGTCAGATGAGACCAAAATTTAACGTTTTGGCCACCAAGGTAAACGCTATGTCTGGCACCAAACTAACACAGCGCATCACCCCAAGATCACCATCCCCACAGTGAAACATGGTGGTGGCAGCGTCATGCTGTGGGGATGTTTTTCGGCAGCAGGAACAGGGAAAATGGTCCAAGCTGAGGGGAAGATGGATGGTGCAAAATACAGCGATATTTTTCAGCAAAACCTGTTTCAGTCTATCAGTGATTTGAGACTGGGATAGAGGTTCGTCTTCCAACAAGACAATGATCCAAAGCATACTGGTAAAGCAACACTCAAGGAGCTTAAGGGGAAACGGGTAAATGTTTGAGTGCCCTAGTGAAAGCCCATACCTTAATCCAATTGAGAACCCTATGGTCAGACTTGAAGATGGCTGTTTACCTGATGAAACCATCAAACTTTAAGGAGCTGCAGAAATTTTTCCTTGTGGAATGGGCAAAATTCCCATTGGCAAGATGTGGAAAGCTCATAGAGACTTTTTCAAAGCGACTTGCACCTGGAGTTGCCGCAAAATGAGGCTCTACAAAATACTGACTTTAGGGGGTGAATAGTTATGCACATGAAAGTTTTCAGTTATTTTGTCATATTTGTTTGCATCACAATATAAAGAGAAACAAATGTCCACAGTTGTAGGCATGTTCTTTACATGAACTGATGCAAATCACTGTACACATGTGAAACCAGCCAGTATATGTGTTCAGCTTTTCCATTTCTAGGTGAATCTCCCTTTTACTCAGATGACCATTTTACACCCACTTGGCATTCTCTCAATCAACTTCATCAGCTAGTCACCTGGAATGACTTCCAATGAGCAGTTATGACTGGTTCAGAAAATGTTTGCTATCATCGGGTGTGGTTTGCAGAGCCAGTGTTGGTACACAGTTCTATACAGTTCTGAGTCTTATTCCACAACTGTTCTAAGCCAGAATACTGTATGATAAATATGATAAGAACCAGTCAACTAAGTAAATAAAGTAATAATGGACTGTTGATTTTAAGACTTGAAGGTCAGTCAATCCACATAATTGCTAGAGTCTTGAAGGTATTCTCAAGTGCAGTAAAGGAAACTAACAGTCACTGTGATGAAACTGGCTCTCATGAGGACTGCATCAGGAATGAAAGCCCAAGAATTATCTAATTATCTTTGCTGCAGAGGATAAGTTCATCAGAGATACCACCCTCAAAGAAACAAAAATTGACAGCACCTCAGATAAAAGATCTCATAAATGATTCACAGACATCAAGTAACATACACATCTCAATATCATCTTCTAGAGAAGATTGTAAGAAGCAGAATTGGTCCAATTGCTGCAAAAAAAGCTACTATTGAGGACCTCACACAAGAAGAGGTGACAGGTTTGGGCCAAGGAACAGAAGGACTTGACATTAGAACAGTGGAAATCTGTATTGTGGTCTAAGTCAATATGTGAAAGTTTTGCTACCAATCGCCATGTCTTTGTAAGGCGAAGAAAAAGTTAGCAAACACTTTCTACATTTGGTGTCTACCATGAAGCATTGAGGGGGAGGTATGATGGTGTGGGTGTGCTTTACTGATGAAAATCCTGCTGATTTATTCCAAATTGAAGGCTCACTTACCCAGCATGTATACCACGGCATTCTGTAACAACTTGCCAACTCATCTGGTTTGCACTTAGTGAGATCATCATTTTTGTTGTATTCTGTATTATGTATTCTTTCCTAATGTTGCCGTCTTAAGTCTGAAACTACAATGTGCACATTCCGATAAGAGAAGGAAAACCATTGCATGAACAGATGAGTCCAAACTTTTTAACTGGTACGGTAGGTAAAAATCCTGTAGCCTGATCTGCAATATGAAAATAACTTAGAAACTTTGCACATGACACAATAGTTAGGAAGAAACTGTGGAAGATTATTTCATTCTTAGTGCCCTGAATCTGGCACTGAACATTGTGTGCTTTATATGTAAATTGCCTCCTGGCAAGTCCAGAGGGCCACTCTGCGCCTGACTTATTGATGAGCTGGAGCCCGTCCCGGCACTGCTCCTGAATGATTGACATCCTCTGGGCCTCAGCTGGAGCATTCCTGCTGAGAAATCGTGTGCAGAGGCTCAGTATAGTGGATTAATAACTGCGCTTATTTCTTCTTCATATTAAAGGAGTTGTCTGAGTATATACAATTAATGGCCAATTCGCAGCCTAGACCATTATGTGTGTTGGTCATACTCCTGGTTTATCCCATGATCAGCAGACTAAAGGGGCCCTAGTTGACTAGTGACCTCCAAAGATTCCTATCAGGCAAGTCCATATATACAGCTGTGCTCCATTCAAGGACATTGAGGGCCCCCGACTCTTCAATCTGTTAATCAGTGGTGGTACGGAGAGTCAAACCACCAATCACACAGAACATGGTCTGTTCTGCTGGAGTAAATCAGTCTTCCGAAATGATGAGAAAAGATTTTTTTTTTGCTTTTTTAATTCACCATGCATTTCAACGCTGTATCTGAGTGTTTGAATAAAAGAAAATGAGCATTTGTCTTTTACACTTGATAAAGGCATTGAAACGCGTTGTGAATGGAAAAAAATCCTTTTTCTCATTTTCTTGGGTCATTTAATCAATTGCTTTACTCTTATATATTTTCTTTTCTCCTTAATCTTCTTTGTTCTTGGCCTTTTACAGGGACGCTACATTGGTATATCGACTGTCAATTAGATCTGTGTAATACAAGACCTCTTGCCGGTAATATAGGTAGCATACTGTTTTAGCCATAATCTAAAACCTAGGAATGCCTGAACTATTCCAGTACAACACTAAAGGGCTGATAGATCAGAGTGTTACCACCAGAAAGCAGTCAAACACCTTCTAAAGCTGCTAAATTTTTTCTCAACATTTTACGGCTTTTGTCTTACGCGCTCACCACTTTTCAGATACAGCCGATTCATTAAGTGTCGGGCTCCTCTTAATGAATCGGGCACCTTTTACTATGCCACACCCCTTCATTAAGACTGGCATGCACCATGCTGGTCTTAATGAATCTGGGCCCATTTGCATATAATATGTTACAGACCCTAAATTACAGTCTCATTACAATTGGATGCACTTAATGGCCATCGCAAACCGGGATAAAAGATCCCCATCGGGGATACAAATTCCTAATTCTGACTATTGGCGCAGGTTCCAGTGGTTGGACACCCACCAACCAGCAAGTTTTCCCTGGCTGACCCCTTTCTTTTTCCCAGAATACATATCATAAAATAAGGTTCTGTGCAGACACTGATTCGGGAAGGAATGCGGCAGAATTGTGATTGCTTTAATTCACAAGGTTTAAAAGTTGCTCAAATTTTCAATTGAGTTTGATCTATTATGATTAATGATTATGATTAATTATGAAGATAGGACTAAGGTGGTTGTCCCGCCACTGAATTTAAAAAAAACAATTAAGAAACTATCCTAATGCTGTAAAATGGTTAAATAAGTAATGAGTATTACTTATTTAACCATTTTACAGCATTAGGATAGTTTCTTACCAATGTCCCACCACCTTTGTTACAGTGATTCCCGGGTGTCCCACCGGTTTCTGTAGTCCCTGCTCCTGTAGGCACACACATATGACCGCTCCTGTAAGTGCCGCAATGGCGGTCACTGGTTTTATACTTCCTGCTCCATCCAGATGTTCATGGGACCACTGTAGCCAATCACTGGCTATAACAGTTCAATGATGATGTCAGCAGTGGTCGTAAATCTGTCTGGGTGGATTAAGTAGTATAGAGACTGGTGGGCAACCCAGGAAACGTCAGATCGGTAAGGTATTACTTTTTTTTTATTTTAAAGCTTTCTGAAAGTTTGTTTTCGAATTTTTCATTGGCTGTATACCCCTATCAGAATAAATTTATGCCAGTCTCCGTTTTTAATAAATTATGTATAGGTAAAAGATAATGCCATCTAAACCATTTACCTAGATCTCTTCCAAGCAGTTTAGTTTCATCGGTGCCTTTCATGTATCCAGCCTCAGTATACAAGTGAGAAGATGACCTGATTCTTGTCATAGCCAAAAAGAAAAAAATGCTGCGCAAAATGAAAGGCTAAGCCAATTAATATTTTAATTGCTGTGCCAGAGCTATTCTAATATAACAAGTAAGTGCATGCTTATTTTGGATGCACTCCTGGTTTTCTCTATGTAATTATTCCACGAGGCCTGCATATAAATCTCAAATAAAATAAAAAAAAGTCCTAACCCTAATTAACCCAGATAGAACTTGTGAATAATTGTAATTTTTCTTAATCACACGGAATATTTAAACGATAAGGGGATATTTAAAAGTCAGGAAGTGTACACACAGCTGAAATCAATATATTAAACATTGCTGTCTGCTGGATATTTGCACAATGTTCTATGCACACCCACGAAGAAGGGATTTAACGTGAGAGCATTTCTAAGCCGACTTACTTTTATGTAAGAAGAGCTAGGAGACAACTTCTACAGTATCTTTCTTTTATATATATATATATATATATATATATATATATATATATGTGTACATATATATATATATATATATATATATATATATATATATATATGTGTACATATATATATATATATATATATATATATATATATATATATATATATATATATATATATATATATATATATATCTATATCTAAGGCTGTAGGGGTTCCACTCACTCAGCTGCGACGGCTGACACTCAGGAGGCAGGTTCCTTTAAAGTTCACTGGGTTTATTACTCCATAAACCATATGACAAAACAACAGAAAGCAAATAGCCTTTGGTTCAGGCAAAGAAAAAACAAGTGTCCAGTTCATCCGGCTCAGTCCTGAAGCCGTAACACACTCAGGAGGGTTTCACCTCCACACATATCTACCTGTGTTAAGCATTAGGCTTTCTTTTATATGTCTAACCACACCCAGAACCCATCACATGACCAGACATGTGGTTGTGACATCACCACAGGTCCTGAAACACATATAGGTAGCTATGGTTACATCACAGTAGCAAGCCATCTATAAGGGACATATCTCCCATCGATTAGACATCCTTTAGCCACGCTACATACCTCCCCCCTCTGCCTAAAGCCGTGGTTTGGCACTTTCTCCCACTAGACAAGGGATTCTTGACAGGGCATCAGCATTACCGTGCAGCTTTCCGGCCCTATGTTCCACATGGAAACAGAAGTCCTGCAGGGCTAAGAACCAACGGGTGACCCTAGCATTTCTACCCTTCGTTTCCCTCATCCACCTAAGTGGGGCATGGTCGGATATCAGTCTAAATTTACGTCCCAGCAAATAGTACCGTAATGTGTCGACTGCCCATTTTATGGCCAAGCACTCCTTTTCAACGACTGAGTAGTTCTTTTCAGACGAGGACAGCTTCCTACTCAGATAGAGAACAGGATGCTCCTCTCCATGTAGTTCTTGGGAAAGGACTGCTCCCACCCCAACATCTGAGGCATCTGTTTGAAGAATAAACTCTTTCTTGAAGTTTGGGGCCATCAGAACGGGTTGCTTACATAAAGCCTCTTTCATTTCTTGGAAGGCTGAATCTGTTTCTTCGGACCACTTAACCATTACTGATTTTGTCCCTTTTAGCAGGTCAGTCAGAGGCGCCGCCATTGTGGCGAAGTTTGGGATGAACCTCCTGTAATATCCAACTATTCCCAGGAAGGCTTTAACTTGCTTCTTGGAAACTGGTTTTGGCCATGTTTGAATTGCCTCCACTTTACTGATTTGGGGTTTTATTTCTCCATGACCCACTATGTATCCAAGGTACTTAGCTTCTTCTTTACCCAATGCACACTTCTTCGGGTTTATTGTAAATCCGGCCTCTCTTATAGCATCAAACACCGCTTGGACTTTCTCCAGATGACTCTCCCAGTCCGGGCTAAAGATGACGATATCATCTAGGTACGCAGCAGCGTATGCCTTGTGGGGTGCAAGGACTCTATCCATAGCCCTTTGGAAGGTGGCCGGAGCTCCCTGTAGGCCAAATGGCATCCGGACATACTGGAAGCACCCATCTGGTGTAGAAAACGCCGTCTTCTCCTTGGCTTCCTGTGCCATGGGGATCTGCCAATACCCCTTCGTCAAATCCAAGGTGGTTATGTACCTGGCGGGCCCAAGCCTTTCGATGAGCTCATCAACGCGGGGCATGGGATATGCGTCGAACTTAGAGACCTCATTCAACTTCCTATAGTCGTTGCAAAATCTCCACTCCCCATCAGGTTTTGGGACCAGGACAATTGGGCTCGACCAACCGCTCTTGGATTCCTCAATGACTCCAAGCTTCAACATACGCTCCACTTCCTTGGAGACTATTTCTCGACGGGCCTCAGGAATTCTATAGGGCTTCACGTTCACGCGCACATGGGGCTCTGTCAGGACCTCATGCTCTATGACCTTCGTGTACCCAGGCAACTCGGAAAACAGATCCCTGTTTTTCTGGAGTAACTCCCGGCATTGCTGTTTCTGGGACTCCGATAGCGTCTCCGCTATAGTAACCGCTCCAACCTCATCTTCTGGGTTGCTTAACAACGATGGAGTTACTGTCGGCTCTCTATCTTGCCACGGCTTGATAAGGTTGACATGGTATACTTGGAATGGTTTCCGTCTTCCTGGTTGGTGAATTTTATAGTTTACTTCACCAAGTTTCTCGACAACCTCATATGGCCCTTGCCATTTGGCCAAGAACTTGCTTTCCACTGTCGGAACTAACACAAGAACTCGGTCTCCCGGATTGAATTGCCTCACTCTTGCAGACCGGTTGTAGACCCTGGCCTGAGCTTCTTGTGCTTGGAGAAGGTGTTCTTTCACGATAGGCATCACCTTTGCAATCCTCTGCTGCATCAGGGCCACATGCTCAATGACGCTTCTGTGGGGCGTGACTTCGGCTTCCCAGGTTTCCTTGGCTATATCCAGGAGTCCTCGTGGATGTCGGCCATACAGAAGCTCAAACTGTGAGAAACCTGTGGAGGCCTGTGGAACTTCACGAATGGAAAACATCAAATAGGGTAAGAGACAATCCCAGTCTCTACCGTCTTTTTCTATAGCTTTTCTCAGCATGCTCTTCAGTGTCTTGTTAAATCTCTCAACAAGGCCATCTGACTGGGGATGGTACACCGAGGTCCTCAACTGGGAGATTTTCAGGGCTTTGCATAGTTCCCTCATCACCTTGCTCATGAAAGGTGTCCCCTGGTCAGTCAGTATCTCCTTCGGCAGACCTGTCCGGGAAAAGACATGGACCAACTCGCGAGCTATACTCTTTGAAGAAGAATTTCTCAAGGGAATTGCCTCAGAATAGCGTGTGGCATAGTCCAGGATGACTAATATATACTGATGGCCCCGGGCTGATTTAACTAAGGGACCGACCAAGTCCATGGCAATTCTCTCGAATGGCACCTCAATAATGGGCAGTGACACAAGGGGGTTTCGGAAATGAGGAGTGGGAGCAGTTAGCTGACATGTAGGGCAGGACCTGCAATAGTTCACTATTTCCCGGTTGCACCCAGGCCAATAGAACCTCTGCACAACCCATTCCTGCGTTTTTTCCACCCCTAGGTGTCCACCCAAGATGTGTGAATGGGCCATGTCCAACACCTTCCGTCTATATGGACCCGGCACTACCAACTGCTCTACCAACTCCTCCCTTATTTTCGTGACCCGGTACAACAACTCCCTGCTCATTAGAAAATGGGGAAATCTTGTGTCTGCCCCCGGCTCCTGTACCACCCCGTCAATAACTGTGACATTATTAAAGGCTTCCCTCAGAGTGGGGTCCCTATGTTGGGCAGTCCCAAAATTTTCACCGGATACCTCTAACTCCAGAATGTCAGATGCAGGGGACACTTCCTCCTCATCTCCAGCCAGGACACAAAAAGGAAACCTGTCTGACTCTGGGTGTGGCACCACCCTTCCAGGGTTCACTGGTTCCCTACTCTTGCTAGGGAGCTCAGAACCTTTCCCCCACAAATCCCAAAACAAACAGAAATCCCGGCCAATAATTATAGGGTGCAACAAGTCCTGAACGACGCCGACTATGTGGGACTCCGTGCCACATGTCGTTTCAATGTTCACACTGGCCACAGGGTAGTCCTTTGCATCACCATGTATGCACCGCACTCCGACCTTCTTTCCCGGGAGCAGGTGGAGAGGAAAAGTGGCCCTCACCAGGGTCACTAGGCTCCCCGAGTCTAACAGTGCCGTTACTGCTCGACCGTTCACCTTTACGGGACACGCTTGAGGTCCCTCGTTGGGCGGAGAGTTCACACTGCAGGCTGGATACGCATAGTATGAACAACGGCGTCCCATGCTACAGTCCATCTGCTCAGTGGTCTGGGAACATCGGGCAGCTATATGTCCTGGCTTGTGGCACCTCCAACAAACAATATCACCCGTAGGGACCTTGGGCACCACCTCCCCCGCCCTTGGTGACCTTGGACGCGCCACCCCTTTTTGGGGCTCAGCTTCCTTCTGGGACCCCCAGTATGGCATGGGCTGCCTCCTGAAGGAGCCTTCCAACCCCTGGTATCTCTCAACCAGTCCGATCAGCTCGTCGGCATTCTGGGGATCACCCTGGGCAACCCAAGTCTGTATAGGCCTCGGGAGGGAATGGACAAACCGATCCATCATCACCCGTTCTACCATTTGAGCAGGCGTAGATGACTCTGGCTGCAGCCATTTCTGGACCAGGTGCAACAGATCAAACATTTGGGAACGAGGTGGTTTGTCCCGGTGATAGCCCCAGGAGTGAACTCGCTGTGCCCTGACAGTCAGTGTCACCCCCAAACGTGCGAGAATCTCGGCTTTCAATTTGTGATACTCTTTGGCATCCTGCAAGGTCAAATCATAGTACGCCTTCTGGGGTACTCCTGTCAGGTATGGCGCAAGTACCTCTGCCCACTGCTCTGGCGGAAGTTTTTCCCTCTCAGCGACCCTCTCAAACACCGTCAGGAAGGCCTCAACATCATCCCCGGGAGTCATTTTCTGCAACGCGCGTCTTACCGTCTTTCGGAGGTGGGTGTCATCAGCCAAACCTGGGGTTGGGGCGCTCGCCTTGCCCTGGATGGCGGTTGCCAGAAGCTGCATCTGCTGCTGGCTCTGTTGTAACTGCTGCCGTTGCTCCTGCTGGCTCTGTTGTATCTGCTGCATCAACAGCCTGTTGGTCTCTTGCTGCCTTTGCTCCTGCTGGACCAAGTGTTTCAGCAAGTCCTCCATTTTCTCCGGCAATGCTTGCTGGCTTGCAACAGCCTTGACCCAGGACATTCAAAAATAAACTCACTTCTCCGCTGGGAACGCTGCTCGCATGTCTACCACCAATTGTAGGGGTTCCACTCACTCAGCTGCGACGGCTGACACTCAGGAGGCAGGTTCCTTTAAAGTTCACTGGGTTTATTACTCCATAAACCATATGACAAAACAACAGAAAGCAAATGGCCTTTGGTTCAGGCAAAGAAAAAACAAGTGTCCAGTTCATCCGGCTCAGTCCTGAAGCCGTAACACACTCAGGAGGGTTTCACCTCCACACATATCTACCTGTGTTAAGCATTAGGCTTTCTTTTATATGTCTAACCACACCCAGAACCCATCACATGACCAGACATGTGGTTGTGACATCACCACAGGTCCTGAAACACATATAGGTAGCTATGGTTACATCACAGTAGCAAGCCATCTATAAGGGACATATCTCCCATCGATTAGACATCCTTTAGCCACGCTACAATATATATATATATGTATATATATATATATATATATATGTGTACATATATATCTAAGGCAAACACTGCTAGATCAGCAAAGGATGTGAAATGTGGCATCTATGGCCTTCTGTAAGCCCATACTTCTGAAAGAAATTCATCATGCCCAATATGCTTGCCCTACAAATGTCTTACAACAGCATGCGGAGTGCCTAAAAGGACGCATGCTACCCAACAGGGTTATAGACTCTAAATCCTTTTTCTCTTTGTGGGATTATAATTCTGTTCTGTACTCTCATTAAAGGGGATGTCTCCTCCCTTTCCTATTTGCTGATCAGCTGTCATACCCACTTTTTGACCCATCAGCTCTCAGACCCACTTTCAGCTCTCGGGACCCACTTTCAACTCTCGAGCCCCGTTTCAGCTCTCGGGCCCACTCTCAGCTTTCGGGCCCACTCTCAGCCCTCGGGCCCACTCTCAGCTCTCGGGCCCACTCTCTGCCCTCGGGCCCACTCTCTGCCCTCGGGCCCACTCTCTGCCCTCGGGCCCACTCTCTGCCCTCGGGTCCACTCTCTGCCCTTGGACCCACTCTCTGCCCTCGGACCCACTCTCTGCCCTCGGACCCACTCTCTGCCCTCGGACCCACTTTTTTGCTTGGCCATTAATTTTGATGGCCACATGTAGTACTACATTTAAAAGGGAAGTACCGATTCTCCATAAAGAGACCAGCTGGGTATGGATTCTAATTGGCAGTGCTTCATGGGAGAAAAGTATGCAAATTTAGCATTTGTTCTGTGAAAGAGCTATCACGTACCATCTAGGAGGATTAGCTATGCTACAATTCACTGTCTAAACTTTTAAGGAGCCTTGCAACATGATCAGCAATGAAAGCCAAGCCAGAAACCTCTCCACGGACAGACTGTTTTGGAGTTGAGGCATTATGAGGGTAGCACTGGTTCTCCTTAAAGGGTTATTCCCAAAGAAAATCAAGTTATTCCCGATCTATGTGTTGGGGATAATTTTCTGACCTCTATGGGCTCTGACCGTTGGGATCCCCCGCAATCCTGAGATCGTGGGTCTACTGCCTCATACTGAATGGAGCATGCTCAGCCTACACTCCATTCATTGTCTGTAGGATTCCCAGGAAAAAAAAACGAGCAATGTACACCTCTGCTCCATTCAGGACTGGACTGCAGAGTCCCATTTTCAGGGTTACAGAGCCTGTAAAGATAGGGTGATTTTTTTTTGTGACTAACCTTTTCCAGAGACTATCTGAGTATGGAGTCTTATAGCCAAAGACTCATGGTAGAAACGTATGCAAATGAGCTCTCTCACAGAAAGAAAGACACTAAGTCCGGGGTCACAATTGTGAGTGTGAAGCGAGAAACTCGCGCATCAATACCCGACACTGCAGCCGGCACTTGGCTCATTCGGCTGCATGTATTTCTATGCAGCCGCACACTCCGGTCCCGAGTGCCGGCAGCAGTGTTGGGTATTGATGCGAGAGACTCGCGTGAATTTCTCACATCACACTCGCAAGTGTGACCCCAGCCAGTACAGATAGTAAAATGTGAAAAACAGAAGGAAAACAAGTAAAGGAAAGCAAACAAAGATAAGTAAGTGGGTGCACACATCTCCAAACCCATATACAGGAAATTTTTTACTTTTTGAAATTATGTGTGACCGTGGCGTGTTTTACTTCAGTGCCCAGTCATTGAAGGGGTTTTTATGGCTTTTTTTTTTTTTTTTTAAAGGGCATCTGTCCATTCATTCAACACCTTCAAACCGATTACATGACTGTGTTGTGGAGATGAGTGGATCAGTTTGCTCAACCTCGTTCCATGGTATATCCAGATCAGTGCCCTTTGCCCATGGACAGGAGCTGTGCTCATTTTCTTACCCTCCTGGATCCCAGGTTCAGCTTTTGAATAGTCGGGATGGTGAGTCGTCAGTCACCCGTGAGCCGCACGCTCTGCCTCTGTCCATGGTGTAATGCAGCAGTTTTCACGGCAGTGTGGTAAAGAGACAGTGATCTAGAATAGTCCAACTTAAATGTCTTTATTTTGCCAACTTACAAAAATAACTCAAATTTTATCCTCCAGTACATAGCCAGAATGTCCATAACAGTCTGTATCAAATCCTTTGCCGTGGGCGACTGCACCGCCGTATCACTCGTGGGTGCATCAATGGCTTTGCCTTGACTGGCCTGTATTCAGTCTCACACAGACCTTTCCCGTACAGAGTCTCCTGCTCTGCTGCTTGGAAAAACCAACACTGACACACCCAGACATCAACTGAAAGTTTAGTACACAGACTTGGATACAGATACAATAATCACTAGATAATCCTGGAGAAAACCACCCAGGACTTGGGATACTGCCCTGTGACGCTTCCTAATACATTATAACCATAGAAAACTGAAGACCTGGGGTGACTATAGCTTCTAGTCTTCTTTAATCATTAAGGCTCCCCACTGTCAAATGTAATAAAGCCGGAAAACTCCATTAATATTGAACGTTCCTGACATGCAGAAAGTATGTACTACTGATTGGCAGCAGCGGTCATGTCATGTTCCCTGCCGGAACAGGGAGCCAGGAGTCTATTGCGGGATGCTGGCAGCAATAAGAAGATCCAGCACAATACGTTTTTTGTTTTTTTTTCCACCACCCTAGGTTCAATAATTAAGTGGTTAACCGTAGTGGTCAACCCCTTTAAGCTGTGGCATAAGATAAAGCAGCTGCTCAGTGCTGAGACTGTGGGGCAGTGAAGAAGGATCGGGTGTTTGAGGACGAAGAGGGGTCTATTCCAAGAGGAGGTGACGGGAGGGAGGCCATGTGTGCTCACCTTGTAGCCGTTGGCCAGTGCTCTGCGACTGTCCTAGGTAGTCGTAGTGCAACATTGTGTTATGCAGGCGAAACTTTTCTACCTCTCATTCCTTTTATGCATCCTCCAGTCCATCCTGTTCTTGTGTAGATTAACACTTGTAAGATTCTGAAACTTGATAGAAAGTAATTTTTTTATAATGTTAGTTCTATCTTATACATACTCTATGGAGCACAGGTTTCTGTTGTTTAGACTTATTGTAACTCAATCTAGATGCAAATAAATCAATGTATTTAATTCTGCTTCACCTGCAATTTGCTATTGCCACCACCAGGGGGAGAAATTGATCTTTTCTACAATTTTCCAGCTCCATTTCTTTCCTAGCAGGTACATCCCTGCATCTACTTACTAGTGTGTCATTTCTAAATTGCCATGAGGTTAAAAAAAATAAATAAAGGAAACAATATCTGGAAGTGCAACGCTGTCCGTGGTAGCTGTAAATATATGGAATAAAAATAATGACATAAAATGAAGAAATCCCCAGGAAATGGATGATTGCTAGCACTCGCTATTAAGTGTGACTAATTAGGAGAATGCAAAGTAACGCCGATGACCTGTTTGCCTCCGACTTATATTCTTTTTTTTTTTTTTCCTATTTTCCTGGGAAATCTTGCGTGTGAAAATGGCTATCCATCGGCCATTAGTGCGGATTCTAAATAACCGAGCGGCTTCTCGCTTGTTGCTTAGCAACCAGATTGTAAATGGATGGCAGGTATAAAACATGGAATAGGATTGCACAACAACAAAAGCATCGGAGAATCGACGTGTGCACCAGCCGGTGCTTTTTTTTTTTTTTTTTCTTCTTTATTTTTTTCTGTTTTATCAGCAGTCATAAAATAAGGTTAAATTTCAGAACGTGCCACTGCGTTGTCTTTTATTCCGGTGTCTGTCTTGTTAACGGCTCGTTATGATAAATAGTTGTTTATAAATAGTGAATAAATGAAATCCCGGCGGTGTTATAAAGCCATGTGACGCTCGGCTGTAAGCCGTGATTATGGACCGTATTAAATAAAATGTTCTGTAACTAGAAGCGAGCAGCGCCGGCTTTTCTTTTCCCCAGCGTCCTATGGAAATGATGCATTGGATCTGCGCAGCTCTTACAGGTTGCAACGTGTTTGCGCTTGCTAATCTTCAGTGATACACTGCTCGGAATTTTGCAGCAGGCTCAGATGGAATACTGCACCCATCATCCCCTTCTACAAGATAAGCAGGGGACACTGTGACTTGTAGTCCCACAGCAGCTAAAGATCACGAACATTGTTCTCGTCATGAATGGTGTTCTTCACTAGCCGCAGGTGAGGAACCTTCCCAAAGTGTCATTAAACATTAAGACAGATGGTGGAGAACATAAACAGCTATTAATTCTACTTGTGATGTGTCTATGGGCAGCCCCGGCATATGTCTCATTACCACTGACACTCCTTCCCTTTACTACGGTAAACACACTAAGGTTTTCCAACATGTCGGGAGATTTTCATTTGCAGCATATGGTTCTTCTGTTTGTTAGAAGTTCCTTTTGGAGGTAATTAACCCATCTACACAGCCATCTTCTGCTCCGTATCTTGTGCTGCTGTACTTCGCATAACTTTACTAACTACTGTAAATCCATTAGATTTTTTTATTCAAATTTATATATATATATATATATATATATATATATATATATATATATATATATATACACACACTATCGTTCAAAAGTTTAGGGTCACTCAGAAATGTCCTTATTTTTGAAAGAAAAGCACAGATTTTTCCGTTGAAGCGAACATTAAATGATTCAGAAGTACACTCTATACATTGTTAATGTGGTAAATGACAATTCTAGCTGCAAACATCTGGTTTGTATTCCAATATCTTCATAGGTGTATAAAGGCCCATTTCCAACAACCATCACTCCAGTGTTCTTATGGTACTTTGTGTTTGCTAACTGTGTAAGAAGGCTAATGGATGGTTAGAATACCCTTGAAAACCCTTGTGCAAGTATGTTAGCATAGCTGAAAACAGTTTGGCTGATTAGAGAACCTATAAACCTGACCTTCCTTTGAGCTAGTTGAGAATCTGGAGCATTACATTTGTTGGTTCCATCAAACTCTCAAAATGGCCAGAAAAAAAGAACTTTCCTGTGAAACTCAACAGTCTATTCTTCTTCTTAGAAATGAAGGCTATTCCATGCGAGAAATTGCCAAGAAACTGAAGATTTCCTACAACGGTGTGTACTGCTCCCTTCAGAGGAGATCACAAACAGGCTCTAACCAGAGTAGAAAGAGAAGTGGGAGGCCCCGCTGCACAACTGAGCAACAAGACAAGTACATTAGAGTCTGTAGTTTGAGAAATCGATGCGTCACAGGTCCTCAACTGGCAGCTTCATTACATAGTACACGCAAAACGCAAATGTCATCGTCCATAGTGAATAGGCGACTCAGGGATGCTGGCCTTCAGGGCAGAGTGGAAAAGATTAATATGGGCAAAAGAACACAGACATTGGACAGAGGAAGATTGGAAAAAAGTGTTATGGACAGGCGACTCCAAGTTTGAGGTGTTTGGATCACACAGAAGAACATTTGTGAGACTCAGAACAACTGGAAAGATGCTGGAAGAGTGCCTGATGCCATCTGTCAAGCATGGTGGAGGTAATGTGATGGTCTGGGGTTGCTTTGGTGCAGGTAAAGTGGAAGATTTGTACAAAGTAAAAGGGATATTAAATAAGGAAGGCTATCACTCCATTTTGC
This sequence comes from Ranitomeya imitator, assembly GCF_032444005.1. Taxonomy (NCBI): domain Eukaryota; kingdom Metazoa; phylum Chordata; class Amphibia; order Anura; family Dendrobatidae; genus Ranitomeya; species Ranitomeya imitator. The sequence continues at coordinate 176,289,040 of NC_091288.1, read as the reverse complement.
AACGCCATGCCATACCCTGTGGACAGCGCTTGATTGGAGCCAATTTCATCCTACAACAGGACAATGACCCAAAGAATGAATGAAAATGAAGGTTCTTGGCGCATAAATCGGCCAATTCATGTATGCTCATCAACCACGGCAAGGTGACCGTATCTTTCCATCTATGTATCTTTCAGGAGGTTTTACTATTTATTGTAAAATCAGTATAATGTGGCAAGAGAACCTGATTGTGTGTGTCACTTGCTCAGCTTACTGTAGTATCAATACAAAATAAATAAGGTTTTAATGTTAGATGTATTTTGTTTTTAATTTTTGATATATTCATTTTATTTTTCTTAGCACAATTTGTGTAAAAAAAAAAATAGCAATTTTTACACTGACCACTGGGGCTATTCTATACTCCTATTTCCTGTTTTTTTTTTCACAAAATACACGTGCATTAGTAATAGTGATAAGCGAGTATGCTCGTTACTTGAGTTTCTCCGAGCATGCTCGGGTGTTCTTCGAGTATTTGGGCGTGCTCGGAGATTTAATTTCTGTCTCTGTAGTGGCATGATTTGCAGCTGCTAGACAGCCTGAATACATGTGGGGATTCCCTAGCAAACAGGCAATCCCCACATGTATTCAAGCTGTCTAGTAGCCGCAAATCATGCAGCTGCATCGACATAAACTTAATCTCTGAGCACGCCGAAATACTCGCATACCACCCGAGCATGCTCGGAGAAACTCGAGTAACGAGCATACCTGCTCATCACTAATTAGCAGCAATAGACTGACTCAGACCTGTGAAGTTACGTATTGTGATGGGCGGAACTTGTGTTGTTAGCTGTATGTAGAGGCAATACCTTTCAAAGTAAAAATCAGTCTGTGATGATGATGAAACTTCTGAAAATTGTTCTCTAAAAAACCCCCCAAGAAGTAGGATTGTAAAATAGCTCAAGTAGCCATTGTGAAAATTTCAAATTTGTGTACGTATAAATAAACTTCCTGGTCAAGTCTCAGCACACAGCAAATCACTGCATTTCCTTTCGTTGGTGCTATATACTCTGTTTTCTGTGACAATATTCACTCATGCTTATACCCCTTAAATCTGACAATTTTTTCACTTGTAAAAAACACAAATTGAGCTTGGATTAAGTTGATATACATGCAGCACATAAACGCATGTTCACATTGACCATAAAGCGCACAAAACCTACAGGAAACAAAATGAGCAAAAACCCTGCTGTAACTAAATAAATAAAAAGCACAAGTGCATTTATATAACACAGGATTCTTAGTAATACTGTTTTGATCAAAAATAGCATAAAAGCCATCCCACTGTAGGCAAGGTGCCCCTGATTGGGATGGATTAAAAACCTTGACCTCAGTGTGTGAATAAGGGCAGACAAAAGGACCAGGTCCCAATCTATGGACATCAGTCTGGGGAACCTTTTAAATGTAATTACCAGCTCAGGAAAGGGAGGCCATGCCCCGGCTTGCACAAAATGCAAAAATACAAGTAAAAAACACAAAATTGAGCTTGGATTAAGTTGGTATACATGCAGCACATAAACGCGTGTTCACATTGGCCATAAAGCAAATGCTGGTGACCATAGATTGGGACCCGGTCCTTTTGTCTGCCATTATTCACACCCTGAGGTCAACTCTGACACATGGTAAGGTTTTTAATATTAGACCGTGTAGGTTCCGTCCCGATCAGGAGCACCTTGACGACGGTGGGATGGCTTTTATGCTATTTTTTGATCAAAAACAGTGTTACTAAGAACCCTGAGTTATTTAAATGCTCTTTTGCCTTTTACTTACCGTATTTAGTATAGCAGGATTTTTGCTCATTTTGTTTCTTGTAAATTTTTCACTTGTCTTCCTTCCTGATTTAATTTGATATTATTGTACTTGTACCCACTGCCTATTATGTCTGGCATCATTCCTCTTCCACAACAATGTTATTTCTCACCTGGTGAACTTGTCAAATAGCATAGTTGACTCAGTGGCAGGACTGAGCTTGTCAAAGAGTCCTAATGCAAAATGGGCAGAGTGACAATAGTTTATAGTAATGGCGGCTGCCAGTTACCTGAATCCTCTGGTGGCCTGAATCGTGCTAAATGACTTAGAATGTGACTTCACATGAGCATTTCTGGTTGCAACGGCAACCTGATGTGCAGGTGGAGTCACTCATCCCCATCCTGGTATGCATGGTCCCATTTTTATTTTGATATGATTGGCCCCATCCCATTCCTGGTTTAATTGGTTGGCCCCATCCAGTTCCTATGATTGATTGGCCCCATCCAGTTCCTAGTATGATTGATTGGCCCCATCCCGTTCCTGGTATGATTGATTGGCCCCATCCAGTTCCTGGTATCATTGATTGGCCCCATCCCGTTCCAGGTATGATTGATTGGCCCCATCCCGTTCCAGGTATGATTGATTGGCCCCATCCCGTTCCTGGTATGATTGATTGGCCCCATCCAGTTCCTGGTATCATTGATTGGCCCCATCCCGTTCCAGGTATGATTGATTGGCCCCATCCCGTTCCAGGTATGATTGATTGGCCCCATCCAGTTCCTAGTATGATTGATTGGCCCCATCCTGTTCCTGGTATGATTTATTGGCCCCATCCAGTTCCAGGTATGATTGATTGGCCCCATCCCGTTCCAGGTATGATTGATTGGCCCCATCCTGTTCCTGGTATGATTGATTGGCCCCATCCTGTTCCTAGTACGATTGATTGGCCCCACCAGTTCCTGGTATGATTGATTGGCCCCACCAGTTCCTGGTATGATTGATTGGCCCCATCCCGTTCCAGGTATGATTGATTGGCCCCATCCTGTTCCTGGTATGATTGATTGGCCCCATCCCGTTCCAGGTATGATTGATTGGCCCCATCCTGTTCCTAGTACGATTGATTGGCCCCACCAGTTCCTGGTATGATTGATTGGCCCCATCCCGTTCCTTGTACGATTGATTGGCCCCATCCAGTTCCTGGTACGATTGATTGGCCCCATCCAGTTCCTGGTACGGTTGATTGGCCCCATCCCGTTCCTAGTACGATTGATTGGCCCCATCCTGTTCCTTGTACGATTGATTGGCCCCATCCCGTTCCTTGTACGATTGATTGGCCCCATCCAGTTCCTGGTACGATTGATTGGCCCCATCCAGTTCCTGGTACGATTGATTGGCCCCATCCAGTTCCTGGTACGATTGATTGGCCCCATCCCCTTGCTGGAATGATTGGCCCCATCCCAGACCTGTTATCCATGGCCCCATCAGAAAAGATTAAAAAAACAAACCTTTACTCTTCCTCCGCTCCCTCACAGTCGCAGCGTCCCCCTCCGGTGCCAGCAGCTGCGTAATGCTTGTTAGCAGCGCATGGCAAGGACATCATGCGCTGCTCACAAGCAGATGACAGCTGCCGGAATACGCACCAGGACCGTTCATCGCAGAGAGCGGTGAGTATCTATTCCTCTTCAATAGGCGCGCACTGTCAGCCGCCTGCTTCCTGCTGCTGCCGGTGGTCACATGTGCCGATACTTAAGAGAAATGAATATTCAGAATGTGAGGTGTGCAGTCTAATGATCCTTCACCAGGCAGACCCCTGCTAGGAAGTTTGGGCTATATCCACGTGATTCGTAGTAGTCTTGGATTGGCAGCTGGGCAACAATGTAGAAAAACAGTAGTCAGATGGAGCACAGATTAGTACCTGAAGATGTACTAGGGATGACCAATACAAATGGTATATTGGGGGCAAAGTAAAGCGTCAAGGCTAGAAGTCCAACCAGAGGGGGGCAGATGATGGCAAATTCCATGGACTAGTTGAAAAACTAGGTCTATTTTGGGAAAACATCCAGGCAGTAATAGGAGTATACTGGCCAACGGCAGTGCAAAGTTTTAAAGAGAACCTGTCACCCCCCAGGCGTTTTTAACTAAAAGAGCCACCTTGTGCTGCACTAATGCTGCATTCTGTGAAGGTGGCTCTTTTATTTGGGGTCCCTTCCACCGCTGAAATATTCGTTTTTATAATTTGCCCGCCATACCTGTAGTGTGCCTGGGGGCATGTCTTGCCCCCGGACACAAGCGCCTCCCAGCCATCAGTCATTTGCTCCTTGCGCCAGGCGCTGCCTCCTGTGCCTTCATTAACGTCCCCGGCGCCTTCGCTGTGAGTTCCTTTTTCGGGTATGCGCAGTTTGCGCTGCTCTTCGACTCACATCACATGATGGGAACTTACAGCGCAAGCATCGGGGTCGTAAATGAATGCAGAGGAGGTGGCGCCAGGCGCGTGGAGGAAGGATTACACCGATTGGCCTGGCCGCTGTGTTTGTGAGACCTAGTTCAGCAGTGATGATCCCCTGCTGATAAAACACTGATTGTATTGAAACTACAGCACACAGCCTTATAATGGACACATCCCTGGAATCAGGCTCACTTGCTCTATTTTATGCTGCTCTCAGACTATGTAGCAAAAACCTGCTAACATATTCTCTTTAGATAGGCCGACAGAGTTGATTAGCATTAGGTTACAATAGCAACTGGGTACTTAAAACAGTGACGTCATGAAGGCACCATTTGCTATGTGGCAAAGTGGTGCTCCTGTGGACGAACAATATGAAGTTGTGCCCTCAAATCTGACATTATTCAGCACCATTAATATATTGTTAATCTGCTGCCTGTTATAATTGTTGAACTTCCTGCACATTTACTTATATCCATCATCTTCCTATATGACGCAGTTCGTCTATAAAAAAAAAAAGTCTGTGGGGCTTTCCGGGAGTCTGTATAATCTGCACAGATTGGTGAGGCTGAACGGAGCCCATGGGCATCAGACTTGCAGCTCTGCTATAAATAAGTAAATAATAGATCTAAATGTGAATAAGAGCAGGCGCCAGCATAGAAAGTTCAGCTCAGCATAACATTCAATCCCACATGCATTATTAATAAGATTAGGAAAAAGCACATTACTGGTGAGTAAAGTCAGAGAATGATTTCTGCCCTAAGCAGAGCTGCTGTTTGCCCGCAGTCCCATGCCAAGATCTTGGCATTCGCAAATGAAAAGTTAAAATAACTGAGAAGTCACAGGTAGAACTGATGAGTTTGCACATCCATTCCTGTACTGTGCGTTGTCCTGGATCTGAAGCTCTGTGATCATGAAATTGACATCACACAGCGATTGAGCTTTCAGAATGTGATTTCACGTAACTTGCTCATGTTTAATGAATATTGCTAGGTGAGCACAGATTATTGCATTTTTAAAAGAATTAATTGGACGAGCTGATAACCTAAAGCTGTATTTGAATACAAGTTGATTCCTTAGTTAAAGGACATCACAAGGTTCCTATGCACATGCAGATAGGGTAACGTTGGGTGGTACCTGGTCTAGTTCCCCAAAAGACATTAGCAGCTGAAATACTCACTTCTACAGTCAGTGGCTTAACTAGAGTCCAATGGGACCCAGTGCAGAATTTGGACCTGGGCTCCCAACTGCATGTTGGTTCATTTTATGGACCCCTGTCACCTTCTGGATCCTAATAAAGACATATGTATTCTCCACATGTGTAATAAAGTCCCCCATGCTGGGCCCCTTCCGGTTATAATGTCCCCCTTCTTTGGCCTTTTGTCCCTGCATCCTAGGTCATATATTTCATAATGTCCCCCATCCTGGGCCCCTTCCACTATTAATGTCCCCATCTTGTTGCCCTTTAATAATGTCCCTCATCCTGGGCCACTTCCTGTAGTATTGTCTCCTATGCTGGTCCTTTTATTTACTTCTGGGCCTTATTCTGGGCCTCCTCCAGTGTTGGTCCCCTTCCTGGGCTCTTTTATTTAATGTCCCTGATCCTGGAGCCTTTCCTGTTATAATGTCCTCCTTCTTTGGCCTTTTCCTGTGATAATGTCCCTGCATCCTGGGTCAAATATTTAATAATGTCCCCCATCCTGGGCCCCTTCCACTATTAATGTCCCCATCCTGTTGCCCTTTAATAATGTCTCTCATCCTGGGCCACTTCCTGTAGTATTGTCTCCTATGCTGGTCCTTTTATTTAATTCTGGGCCTTATTCTGGGCCTCCTCCAGTGTTGGTCCCCTTCCTGGGCTCTTTTATTTAGTGTCCCTGATCCTGGGCCCTTTCCTGTTATAATGTCTCCCATCTTGGGCCCTTTCTTGGAATAATGTCCCCCCATCCTTGGCCACTGCTCGCTCCACCAGCCAGCAGCTTTCTGTAGTTGCCGTTTGGGAGCCCTCTATAGAGTTTTTATCAGAGGATTTCAGAATTATCAATGCAAAGATTGACCGTGGAAGCCTCTTGAGCTGATGGTTCCTTACTCCCTATGTATTTTTAGGCATTTGAAAGTACATGAAAATTGACCCAAAGATTTCTATGGATGCGTATTATGGATTCCAGCAAAAAGACATCCGTTACCTGGTCACATACTCTATAATAAGAATTCATATGTCACAAAGCCACAGATGTTTGACTGCTGCACATGGAGAATTGCCATCCTTGTACAAATCCCCCGATCCGTAGGAAGTAATTGGATTTGCCTGCCACTAGTCTGATACCTCGTATTAAATCTATCAGAGGTGTTGCGATAAATAAAGCTGTGTGTCTGTAAATGGCGCTATTTAGGAAGGCGGCTTCCTGTTCCTTTATTATACAGATGAGCACCGTGTTTTATTCCGAGAGCTCGATGACAGGCGAGTTAAAGAAGAAACAGGTTTGTTTTAGCATAACGTCACATAGCACAGGCTGGCACAGTCAGGAATCGAGTGCCATGAGAACTGATTATTTTTAACTTTTCAGTAAAATCGAAGCCAGGAATAGGATTTTCATGATATGACATAGGATATTAGAAATGAAGCCTATAATTGGAAATAGGATTATTGAGTGACGCGGACGCTCGATTTACATATGAACACACAATGAATTCATTAGCTGCACTCAGGCCCGAAATGCGTTGTCTGCTGTAAACTTTGTTTTTCTACCCACTGATGAAATGCCCATCATATACTGGAGTAGACATCTTTCTACAAATGCCGTTTGTTGTATTCCTTTAGGTGAACTCCGCCAAGCTGTTGTTCTCATGATGAACAGGAAGGATGAACTTGAAGAGCAAAATGCGTAGGTCCTGATTAGCATTGTTAATGTTCGGTGTGGTCTTGATGAAATGTCACTGCTTTCACCTTTTGTACCTGCTCACCCCTAGAGAGTCAGGCTAGTTTCGGGCAGAGCGTTGGGGTGGGAGTCATCTGGTCTCAGGGCTTAAATATAAGATAACACATTGGCCAAAGGTTACAGGGGTGAGAGCAGGAATTTATGGACTTTTTTAAAGAGAGCAGCAGTTCTCTGTGTGATTGAGCTCCTAAGGAATTGCTCTCTGAATTGCTGAATTATGTCTGGAGGTTTTGCTGTAGTTCCTTCCTATTATAATGGCTGAGTTGGGTGCAAGACGCTTCTGGTTCTCAGCACCCAAACTTGTTTTTTGTTTGTTTTTTTTTTAATTATAAATTTAACCAGACCAAAAAAGATTCAGAATTAATCATTAGCGATGAGTGAAGGTGCTGGGATAAGGGGTTATCCTTGCTCGTGTGCTAACGGAGTATCTACAGCGTGCTCGAAAAATATGTTCGGATCCCGCGGCTGCATGTCTTACGGCTGTTCGACAGCCACAACACATACACAGATTAGTAGGAAGAGGAGAAATGACGGCAGCACTCACCAATCTTCGCACACAGGTTACTTTATTATGGAAGTTTCTTCACGGTCCGGGGGTGTATGTACAAATAGAACGTGGCAGCCGGGGAACCGGGGAAACCGTTGAAGCGCCAGGAGGGCTGCCACGTTCTATTTGTACATACACCCCCGGACCGTGAAGAAACTTCCATAATAAAGTAACCTGTGTGCGAAGATTGGTGAGTGCTGCCGTCATTTCTCCTCTTCCTACTATTCAAGATTGTTGTTTCTTCGGCTCCAGCACCCGACATCAGAGGGTTAATTGTGACTTAAGAGCTGTTAGGTTCACAGGCAGGTCAGCAGTAGTGCGGGTCGGCTTTTTCTCTATCGTTGTATACACATACACAGATTACCTAACAAACGGGCAATCTCTACATGTGTTGCGGCTGTCGAACAGCCGAGAGACATGCGGCCGCTTGGACTCTGACCATATTTTTCGACCACGCATGCTCAGATATAACACCTTATCCAAGCACGTTCGCTCATCACTATTAATAATATCAGAGATCTGTGTTGTTCTATGATCAACAGTTTAGAGAAAAAGAAAGAAGGATAGAACATATATAAGAAATAAGGGATGTAGCGTTCTAGAGCAGTGTTCCGTAACTCCGGTCCTCAAGAGCCACCAACAGGTCATGTTTTCAGGATTTCCTTAGTATTGCACAGGTGATAATTACATCACATGGACAGGCAAGCAATCAATAACCTGGGCAATACTAAGGAAATCCTCAAAACATGACCTGTTGGTGGCTCTTGAGGACTGGAGTTGGGGAACACTGGCCTAGAGGATCCTCCATCCAGCAGGCCCATCTTTTTGTCGTATCTCTTGGGCTTGGTTCACACTAGCATTTGACATTCCTTTTTTTTCCCTCCATTACAGAAGGAGTAGAAACCAGAATGTCACTAACCAGTTTAATAACCTATTGGGTAGTTGAAATGATTAGTTTGTGTCAGTTTAGCCATGTTCTATTCATTGTCGTTTTCTTTCTTGTGACAAAGTAACTTTTTTTTTTTCTTGTGAAAAATGTCAAAATCTTTTTCTTAATATTAAATTTTATGGTTTATGGTTTTAAAGGGAATCTGTCAGGATTTCAATCCTAAAACTATGTATATGCGCATGTAGCTCTTTTAATGACAAGTCCAACAATACATTTATATGGCCGGTTCATTCCTCCATTACTGAGAAATCAATGTTTATATTGATATTATAATTACTATGGTACATCTGAAGACTCTGTCACTCCAGCTCTATCCCCTGCCTAGTGTCTCCTTGACTGACAACTCTGTTTTGTGTGACTTCAGCAAAGAGGCTTAATATGCAAATGAGCTGTTAGGATCTATGTGCCAAACATAGATCTCCCGGGGAATTTGCCTCCAGAGATTGTTATAAATGAAAGGAGGCATTACCAGAGTGAGACATACAGAGCAGACTGTTGGTCATTACATGTCTCACACTGGTAATGCTCCCTGTCATTTATAATAAGCTCTGGAGGCAGATTCTCATACAGATCTATGTCCGGCCCATAGATCCTAAGATATGGAGGTATCATTTTATTCAATTTTCTATGACCCACATGCCCATATATAAAATAATTAGGAGGGTTGATCCTACTGACAGATTCCCTTTAATGGTAGTCTGTAACGGGAAATATAATTCTGTCTAGGAGTTGTATGCACAAATCGATAAGATAGTTTTGCAAAGTTTGCTTTTTTATTGCATTTTACAACTGGTTACAAATGTTTGGTTTAATTATGAAATTAAGAAATATTTTCTGTTACCAAGAAAAAGTAAGTTTTTGGGGGATTGGACAAGTTACAACTACTTTTTTTTTTTTTCCTCTCGTTTATTTTGGAGGAAAAGCAGCTTTTTTGCAAGATGTGGCAGATGGTTTTCTCTTTTTCCAGATCACTGAGAAACCTGCTTGACTCGGAGATGGAACATTCTTCAGCACTCAGGCTGGAAATTGACAACCTGAGGAGGCAAGTGGCTGAACATGAGGAGCGACATGCAGCGAAAATCCAAGCTTTGGCAAGGTAGGAGACTTCAGCCAGGGAACGGATCCAGCACATTTCAAAAGGGTTTCAGGCCCCGGAGATAATGACTGATCTGTTCAGGACAGTGTCTACCACTTAATTGCCCTGAGATTAACACATGGCTGTACTGGGCAGAAGTCTCAGCATTTCTAATACTTGGCTTATAGCGGTATTTGTGCATTAGTTTGCACTGCAAAACTTCTACTTTCGGCAAGTATTTCCATTCTTGCAATACATTACCATTGACATCCTCTTGGTGGCAGTTGAGATTTTGTTCTTCTACACAGATTAATATGATTGACTCTACCTGTACTCCTGATACTAGCAGAGAATTGACCATATATCGCCGAACTGTAGATCTTTAGTGATATAGGTATTCCTGGATGGCACCTCAGGACATCCACTGAATAAATCAGACTTGTGGTCAGGGATGTGCATTCATTATTATCTGAGAAATCATTGTATTTTTCCGTGGTGGCCTTTAACTCTCGTTCATCATGGGGAACAATAGTTATCATGCCTCATTAAAATTTCTTACATATTTCTCTTCCTTTTGATGCTGATTCTCAGGCTGATTATAACATGAAGCCCACACCATTGTAACCTTTGATCAGAGTCAAATCGCCCAACTCTGAGTACAATCCCAAGTGCTATGATGATATTACATTGGTTCTCTAAGGGAGATAACTAGTGATGAGGGAATGTGCTCTGATAAGGCATTATTCGAGCATGCTCTGGTGCTAACAGAGTGTCCTCGGCATGCTCGAAAAATATCTTTTAGTCCCTGTGGCTGCATGTCTCACGGCTGCCTAACAAACAGGTAATCCCTGCATATGTTGTGGCTGTCAAACAGCCACGATACTTGCAGCCGCGGGGACTCGAGCATATTTTTCGAGCACGCCGAAGACACTGTTAGCACCCGAGCATACTCAGATAACATCTTATCCAACCATGTTCGATCATCACTAATGACAACCCCTTTCTTAAAATTTAGCCAGCTCATTAGTCAGTTGGTCGCTGTCACTCCTGCAGCGAACACATGGGCTGACCGGGCACGTCAGTGTTATAGACCATCTCCTTGAAAACCCATTTTCCGACATTGGTATGACCAATTGGACTACGGGAACTTACTTTTTTTTACATGTTCAGTACAGACCAAAAGTTTGGACACATCTTCTAATTTAAAGATTTTTCTGTATTTTCATAACTATGAAAATTGTACATTCACAATGAAGGCATCAAAACTATGAACTAACATATGTGGAATGATATACTTACCGTATTTTCCGGCATATAAGACGACTTTATAACCCCTAAAAATTGTCCCAAAAAACGGGGGTCGTCTTATACGCCCGGTACGGCGTGTGCAGGGAGCGATCCTGGATGTTCCCAGGGTCTGGAGGAGAGGAGACTCTCCTTCAGGCCCTGGGATCCATATTCATGTAAAAAATAAAGAATAAAAATAAAAAATATGGATATACTCACCCCGCCAATGGACCCTGGCTCTCAGCGCTGCTAGCGTCTGCCTCCGTTCCTAGGAATGCAGTGAGTGAAGGACCTTCGATGACGTCGCGGTCAGGTGACCGGTCACCTGACCGTTCACGTGATCGCGACGTCATCGAAGATCCTTCACTCTCTGCATTCTTAGGAACGGAGGCAGACGCTAGCAGCGCTGAGAGCCAGGGTCCGTCAGAGGGGTGAGTATATCCATATTTTTATTCTTTATTTTTTACATGAATATGGATCCCAGGGCCTGAAGCAGAGTCTCCTCTCCTCCAGACCCTGGGAACCACACGCCGTATAAGATGACTGGGCGTATAAGATGACCCCCGTCTTATACGGCGGGCATATCCCAAATTCCATATTTTATATGGAAAAGTTGGGGGCTGTCTTATACACCCAGTCGTCTTATACACCAGAAAATACGGTAACAAAAAAGTGTGAAACAACTGAAATTATGTCTTATATTCTAGGTTCTTCAAAGTAGCCACCTTTTGCTTTGATGACTGCTTTGCACACTCTTGGCATTCTCTTGATGAGCTTCAAGAGGTAGTCACCGGGAATGATCTTCCAACAACCTTGAAGGAGTTCCCAGAGATGCTTAGCACTTGTTGGCCCTTTTGCCTTCACTCTGCGGTCCAGCTCACCCCAAACCATCTCGATTGAGTTCAGGCCTGGTGACTGTGGAGGCCAGGTCATCTGGGGTAGCACCCCATCACTCTCCTTCTTGGTCAAATAGCCCTTACACAGCATGGGGGTGTGTTTGGGGTCATTGTTCTGTTGAAAAATAAATGGTGATCTAACTAAACGCAAACCGGATGGAATAGCATGCCGCTGCAAGATGCTGTGGTAGCCATGCTGGTTCAGTATGACTTCAATTTTGAATAAATCCCCAACAGTGTCACTAGCAAAGCACCCCCACACCATCACACCTCCTCCTCCATGCTTCACGGTGGGAACCAGGCATGTAGAGTCCATCCGTTCACCTTTTCTGCGTTGGAACCAAATATCTCAAATTTGGACTCCTCAGACCAAAGCACAGATTTCCACTGGTCTAATGTCCATTCCTTGTGTTCTTTAGCCCAAACAAGTCTCATCTGCTTGTTGCCTGTCCTTAGCAGTGGTTTCCTAGCAGCTATTTTACCATGAAGGCCTGCTGCACAAAGTCTCCTCTTAAGGCCAAGCCTACAGCCTGCAGTGATCCTCAACCTACTGAACAGCCGCACAGCCAGCTCTTCCCTCTCCTAGTGTATCCTCACCCACCCCCTGCAGACTGTGAGCCCTCGCGGGCAGGGTCCTCCCTCCTTATGTACTCGTGTGCCTTGTTATCTGCTCATGTTTAATGTATTTGTCTATATTTGCCCCGTATTTACATGTAAAGCGCCATGGAATAAATGGCGCTATAAAAATGTATAATAATAAATAAAAGGCCGGGATCACACATGCGAGAAACACGTCCGTGTCTCGCATGTGAAATCCAAGCTCTGGCGCCGGCACTCCAGAGCGGAGCGTGCGGCCGCATAGGAACACATAGAGCCGCACGCTCTGCTCCCAAGTGCCGGCGCCAGAGCTTGGATTTCACATGCGAGACACGGACGTGTTTCTCGCATGTGTGATCCCGGCCTAACAGTTGTTGTAGAGATGTGTCTGCTGCTAGAACTCTATGTGGCATTGACCTGGTCTCTAATCTGAGCTGCTATTAAGGCTACTTTGACACTTGCGTTTTGTGCTGTACGTCGTTGTGCAGCAAAATGACGTATCGACAGACGTCATGAAAATAGGGGAAAACGTGTATGACGCATCCAGTGTAATGACAGATGCGTCGTCCACAAATTCCGTGAATTAAATGTCCGGGAGGAAGAAGTGAGAGAGAGACTCACTTTTTTCCAGATTTCAAAAACCTTCTGGGCATGCTCAGAGGGGAAAAACTGATCACGTCGCTGGATTCCGGTGTGTGATGGTTAGCGACGGATCCTGCGTCCATAGGCTTCCATTATAGCCGATGACGGGCAGCGCAGGATGCGTCGCTGACCGATTTTCCGACGTGCAGAAAAAACGTTTCTATGAACGTATTTTCTGACGGGTCCAGTGCATGACGGATGAAACGGATGGCCATCCGTCACAATCCGTCGCTAATACAAGTCTATGGGAAAATGCAGGATCCTGCAAATTTTTTTTCTTTGTAGCGCTTGATGGTTTTTGCCACTACACTTGGGGACACTTTCAAAGTTTGCCCAATTTTTCGGACTGACTGACCTTAATTTCTTAAAGTAATGATGGCCACTTGTTTTTCTTTACTTAGGTGCTTTTTTCTTGCCATAAAACAAATTCTAACAGTCTATTCAGTAGGATTATCAGCTGTGTATCCACCAGACTTCTGCACAACACAACTGATGGTCCCAACCCCATTTATAAGGCAAGAAATCTCACTTATTAAACCTGACAGGGCACACCTGTGAAGTGAAAACCATTCCCGGTAACTACCTCTTGAAGCTCATCAAGAGAATGCCAAGAGTATGCAAAGCAGTCATCAAAGCAAAAGGTGGCTACTTTGAAGAACCTAGAATATAAGACATATTTTCCGTTGTTTCACACTTTTTTGTTAAGTATATAATTCCACATGTGTTAATTCATAGTTTTGATGCCTTCAGTGTGATTGTACTATTTTCATGAAAATACAGAAAAATCTTTAACCCCTCTGTGACCTTAGACGTACTATCCCGTCGAGGTGCCCTGGGCTTATCTGACCCTGGACGGGATAGTACGTCATAGCCGATCGGCCGCGCTCACGGGGGGAGCGCGGCCGATCGCGGCCGGGTGTCAGCTGCTTATCGCAGCTGACATCCGGCACTATGTGCCAGGAGCGGTCACGGACCGCCCCCGGCACATTAACCCCTGGCACACCGCGATCAAAGATGATCGCGATGTGCCGGCGGTGCAGGGAAGCACCGCGCAGGGAGGGGGCTCCCTGCGGGCTTCCCTGAGCCCCCCGCAGCAACGCGATGTGATCGCGTTGCTGCGAGGGTCTCCTCACCTCCCTCCCTGCTCGAGCCCCGGATCCAAGATGGCCGCGGATCCGGGTCCTGCAGGGAGGGAGGTGGCTTCACAGAGCCTGCTCAGAGCAGGCACTGTGAAGCAGCCTGCACTCCTATCAGATCAGTGATCTGACAGAGTGCTGTGCAAACTGTCAGATCACTGATCTGTGATGTCCCCCCCTGGGACAAAGTAAAAAAGTAAAAAAAAAAATTTCCAAATGTGTAAAAAAAATAAAAAAAAATATTCCAAAATAATGAAAAAAAAAAAAAAATATTATTCCCATAAATACATTTCTTCATCTAAATAAAAAAAAAAAACCAATAAAAGTACACATATTTAGTATCGCCGCGTCCGTAACGGCCCGACCTATAAAACTGGCCCACTAGTTAACCCCTTCAGTAAACACCGTAAGAAAAAAAAAAAAAAAACGAGGCAAAAAACAACGCTTTATTATCATACCGCCGAACAAAAAGTGGAATAACACGCGATCAAAAGGACAGATATAAATAACCATGGTACCGCTGAAAGCGTCATATTGTCCCGCAAAAAAAGAGCCGCCATACAGCATCATCAGCAAAAAAATAAAAAAGTTATAGTCCTGAGAATAAAGCGATGCAAAAATAATTATTTTTTCTGTAAAATAGTTTTTATCGTATAAAAGCACCAAACCATAAAAAAATGATATAAATGAGGTATCGCTGTAATCGTACTGACCCGAAGAATAAAACTGATTTATCAATTTTACCAAACGCGGAACGGTATAAACGCCTCCCCCAATAGAAATTCATGAATAGCTGGCTTTTGGTCATTCTTCCTCACAAAAATCGGAATAAAAAGCGATAAAAAAATGTCACGTGCCCAAAAATGTTTTCAATAAAAACGTCAACTCGTCCCGCAAAAAACAAGACCTCACATGACTCTGTGGACCAAAATATGGAAAAATTATAGCTCTCAAAATGTGGTATTGCAAAAAATATTTTTTGCAATAAAAAGGGTCTTTCAGTGTGTGACGGCTGCCAATCATAAAAATCCGCTAAAAAACTCGCTATAAAAGTAAATCAAACCCCCCTTCATCACCCCCTTAGTTAGGGAAAAATAAAAAAAAATGTATTTATTTCCATTTTCCCATTAGGGCTAGGGCTAGGGTTAGGGCTAGGGTTAGGGCTAGGGTTAGGGCTAGGGTTAGGGTTAGGGCTAGGGTTAGGGCTAGGGTTAGGGCTAGGGTTAGGGCTAGGGCTAGGGCTAGGGTTAGGGCTAGGGTTAGGGCTAGGGTTAGGGCTAGGGTTAGGGCTAGGGTTAGGGTTAGGGCTAGGGCTAGGATTAGGGTTAGGGTTGGGGCTACAGTTAGGGTTGGGGCTAAAGTTAGGGTTAGGGTTTAGATTACATTTACAGTTGGGAATAGGGTTGGGATTAGGGTTAGGGGTGTGTCAGGGTTAGAGGTGTGGTTAGGGTTACCGTTGGAATTAGGGTTAGGGGTGTGTTTAGATTAGGGTTTCAGTTATAATTGGGGGGTTTCCACTGTTTCGGCACATCAGGGGCTCTCCAAACACGACATGGCGTCCGATCTCAATTCCAGCCAATTCTGCGTTGAAAAAGTAAAACAGTGCTCCTTCCCTTCCGAGCTCTCCTGTGTGCCCAAACAGGGGTTTACCCCAACATATGGGGTATCAGCGTACTCAGGACAAATTGGACAACAACTTTTGTGGACCAATTTCTCCTGTTACCCTTGGGAAAATACAAAACTGGGGGCTAAAAAATAATTTTTGTGGGAAAACAAAAAGATTTTTTATTTTCACGGCTCTGCGTTATAAACTGTAGTGAAACACTTGGGGGTTCAAAGTTCTCACAACACATCTAGATAAGTTCATTGAGGGGTCTAGTTTCCAATATGGGGTCACTTGTGGGGGGTTTCTACTGTTTAGGTACATTAGGGGCTCTGCAAACGCAATGTGACGCCTGCAGACCAATCCATCTAAGTCTGCATTCCAAATGATGCTCCTTACCTTCCGAGCCCTCCCATGCGCCCAAACGGTGGTTCCCCCCCACATATCGGGTATCAGCGTACTCAGGACAAATTGGACAACAACTTTTGTGGA
Source organism: Ranitomeya imitator (assembly GCF_032444005.1). Taxonomy (NCBI): domain Eukaryota; kingdom Metazoa; phylum Chordata; class Amphibia; order Anura; family Dendrobatidae; genus Ranitomeya; species Ranitomeya imitator. The sequence goes on along the minus strand of NC_091288.1, from coordinate 176,272,652 downwards.
CCAATTTCTCCTGTTACCCTTGGGAAAATACAAAACTGGGGGCTAAAAAATAATTTTTGTGGGAAAACAAAAAGATTTTTTATTTTCACGGCTCTGCGTTATAAACTGTAGTGAAACACTTGGGGGTTCAAAGTTCTCACAACACATCTAGATAAGTTCATTGAGGGGTCTAGTTTCCAATATGGGGTCACTTGTGGGGGGTTTCTACTGTTTAGGTACATTAGGGGCTCTGCAAACGCAATGTGACGCCTGCAGACCAATCCATCTAAGTCTGCATTCCAAATGATGCTCCTTCCCTTCCGAGCCCTCCCATGCGCCCAAACGGTGGTTCCCCCCCACATATCGGGTATCAGCGTACTCAGGACAAATTGGACAACAACTTTTGTGGACCAATTTCTCCTGTTACCCTTGGGAAAATACAAAACTGGGGGCTAAAAAATAATTTTTGTGGGAAAACAAAAAGATTTTTTATTTTCACGGCTCTGCGTTATAAACTGTAGTGAAACACTTGGGGGTTCAAAGTTCTCACAACACATCTAGATAAGTTCATTGAGGGGTCTAGTTTCCAATATGGGGTCACTTGTGGGGGGTTTCTACTGTTTAGGTACATTAGGGGCTCTGCAAACGCAATGTGACGCCTGCAGACCAATCCATCTAAGTCTGCATTCCAAATGATGCTCCTTCCCTTCCGAGCCCTCCCATGCGCCCAAACGGTGGTTCCCCCCCACATATCGGGTATCAGCGTACTCAGGACAAATTGGACAACAACATTTAGGGTCCAATTTCTCCTGCTAACCTTGGAAAAATACAAAACTGGGGGCTAAAATATAATTTTTGTGGAAAAAAAAATATTTTTTATTTGCATGGCTCTGCGTTATAAACTGTAGTGAAATACTTGGGGGTTCAAAGCTCTCACAACACATCAAGATGAGTTCCTTAGGGGGTCTACTTTCCAAAATGGTGTCACTTGTGGGGGGTTTCTACTGTTTAGGTACATTAGGGGCTCTGCAAACGCAATGTGACGCCTGCAGACCATTCCATCTAAGTCTGCATTCCAAATGGCGCTCCTTCCCTTCCGAACCCTCCCATGCGCCCAAACGGTGGTTCCCCCCCACATATGGGGTATCAGCGTACTCAGGACAAATTGGACAACAACTTTTGTGGTCCAATTTCTCCTCTTACCCTAGAGAAAATACAAAACTGGGGGCTAAAAAATAATTTTTGTGGGAAAAAAATTTTGTTTTATTTTTATGGCTCTGCATTATAAACTTCTGTGAAGCCCTTGGTGGGTCAAAGTGCTCACCACACATCCAGATAAGTTCCTTAGGGGGTCTACTTTCCAAAATGGTGTCACTTGTGGGGGGTTTCAATGTTTAGGCACATCAGTGGCTCTCCAAACGCAACATGGCGTCCCATCTCAATTTCTGTCAATTTTGCATTGAAAAGTCAAACTGCGCTCCTTCCCTTCCGAGCTCTCCCATGCGCCCAAACAGTGGTTTACTGCCACATATGGGGTATCAGCGTACTCAGGACAAATTGGACAACAACTTTTGAGGTCCAATTTCTTCTCTTACCCTTGGAAAAATAAAAAATTGGGGGCAAAAATATAATTTTTGTGAAAAAATATGATTTTTTATTTTTACGGTTCTGCATTATAAACTTCTGTGAAGCACTTGGTGGGTCAAAGTGCTCACCACACATCCAGATAAGTTCCTTAGGGGGTCTACTTTCCAAAATGGTGTCACTTGTGGGGGGTTTCAATGTTTAGGCACATCAGTGGCTCTCCAAACGCAACATGGCGTCCCATCTCAATTCCTGTCAAGTTTGCATTGAAAAGTCAAATGGCGCTCCTTCCCTTCCGAGCTCTCCCATGCGCCCAAACAGTGGTTTACTGCCACATATGGGGTATCAGCGTACTCAGGACAAATTGGACAACAACTTTTTGGGTCCAATTTCTCCTGTTACCCTTGGTAAAATAAAACAAATTGGAGCTGAAGTAAATTTTTTGTGTAAAAAAGTTAAATGTTCATTTTTATTTAAACATTCCAAAAATTCCTATTAAACACCTGAAGGGTTAATAAACTTCTTGAATGTGGTTTTGAGCACCTTGAGGGGTGCAGTTTTTAGAATGGTGTCACACTTGGGCATTTTCTATCATATAGACCCCTCAAAATGACTTCAAATGAGACGTGGTCCCTAAAAAAAAATGGTGTTGTAAAAATGAGAAATTGCTGGTCAACTTTTAACCCTTATAACTCCCTAACAAAAAAAAAAATTGGTTCCAAAATTATGCTGATGTAAAGGAGACATGTGGGAAATGTTACTTATTAAGTATTTTGTGTGACATATCTCTGTGATTTAATTGCATAAAAATTCAAAGTTTGAAAATTGCAAAATTTTCAAAATTTTCGCCAAATTTCCGTTTTTTTCACAAATAAACGCAGGTACTATCAAAGAAATTTTACCACTATCATGAAGTACAATATGTCACGAGAAAACAATGTCAGAATCACCAGGATCCGTTGAAGCGTTTCGGAGTTATAACCTCATAAAGGGACAGTGGTCAGAATTGTAAAAATTGGCCTGGTCATTAACGTGCAAACCACCCTTGGGGGTAAAGGGGTTAAATGAGGTGTGTCCAAACTTTTGGTCTGTACTGTAATTTTGGACCATCAGATGTGGGATTAAATTAATTGTTCAGTACATTTAAAGTGGTTGGACAAAGTTAGTAAGTTGTCCTATCAAATAACTTATTGATTGCTAGGAGTTGGACCTTTGAGACCACCACTGATCTGGAGAACCAGACTGTGAAAAGCCCCATGTGAATGGAGCAGATGGGCGAGTATGGGCACTATTTATATTTATTCATCATGAAGTGATGACCTATGGCTAGAACATGCCACCTCTATAATCAGGGTGATCAGACTTCTTGATCCCCCACCAATCCTGAGGATGAAGGGGCTGCAACCTTATTCCAGCAACGGGAACCCCTCACTTGCACCCAGCTCGCAGCTACACACATGATCAAAATTGTTGGTACCCCTCTTTTAATGACAGAAAAGCCCACAATGGTCACTGAAATAAGTTGATTCTGACAAAAGTAATAATAAAGAAAAGATCTATGAAAATGATCAAATGAAAGTCAAAAATTGCTTTTCAACCATGCTTTCACAGAATTTAAAAAAAAAAAATAAAACTCATGAAATAGGCCTGGACAGAAATGATGGTATCCCTGAAAATAATGTGACAAAAAGGGTCATGTTAAATCAAGGTGTGTCAACTAACTAGCATCACAGGTGTCTACAATCTTGGGCTCAGTGAGTGGGCCTTGTAGCGTTTCACCCGCTACGGCTCTTGGGGATACTCGCTTGGCAGCAGGATAACACTCTGGAGGCACGTTTCATTAAAAGTTCACAGGTTTATTGCTCCATAAACCACATTGTAACAGGAACAACCGGTAAACAGTCGTACTTCAGATCGATGTTTCCTCAATGTCCATAATAGAGCTCCGCTCTCTCTCACGTCTGTGGGCACACAGACCGTGCTATGTCCAGCACGTAGGCTCTCCAGCCTAAAGATGGTCTCTGTGTGTTGTTCAGGACGTCTGTCCCCACTTGGAACCGTCCAACACACAGGCCACTATGCAGTGTCCAGCCAGGACACATGGAAGTGTGTCCACCCTGGCAGACTTCCAAACACTCCCTTACCATGTGCTACACATCTCCATTAAGTAGCCTGAAACCACACCCATTGGTGAAGTAACGTCACATGATTAGACATGTGGCTATGACATCACCACAGGTCCTGAAACAAACATAAATAGGCATGGTTATGCCCCTTACCCAGGGGTGAGGTATATGGGTAGCCAGACCCTCCCATCTCTCATATCTACCCGTAACCCGGACCCAAACATACTAAACAATTCCTTATGTGTATTAAACAAAACACTCCGGGTTACATCACAGCGACAAGCCTTCTCTGTGATACATACCTCCCGTCGACTATACAAGCTTTAGCCATGCTACAGCCTGTATATTGGGCTACAGATACTCACTGTGCTGTTTGGTGACATGGTGTGTATCACACTCAACATGGAGCAGAGGAAGCGAAAGAAAGAGTTGTCTCAGGAGATTAGAAAGAAATTTTAGACAAACATGTTAAAGGTAAAAGTTATAAGACCATCTCCAAGCAGCTTGATGTTCCTGTGACTACAGTTGCACGTATTATTCAGAAATTTAAGATCCATGGGATTGTAGCCAACCTCCCTGGACATGGCTGCAGGAGGAAAATTGATGACAAATCAAAGAGACGGATAATACGAATGGTAACAAAAGAGCCCAGGAAAACTTCTAAACAGATTAAAGGTGAACTTCAAGCTCAAGGAACATCAGTGTCAGATCTTACCATCCGTCTTGTATGAGCCAAAGTGGACTTCATGGGAGACGACCAAGGAGGATACCATTGTTGAAAAAAAAAAAATAAAAAAGCCAGATTGCAATATGCCAAACTACATGTTAACAAATCACAAAGCTTCCGGGAGAATGTCCTGTGGACAGATGAAACAAAAATGGAACTTTTTGGCAAGGCACATCAGCTCTATGTTCACAGACGGAAAAATGAAGCATATCAAGAAAAGAACACTGTCCCTACTGTGAAACATGGAGGAGGCCTTGTTATGTTCTGGGGCTGCTTTGCTGCATCTGGCACAGGGTGTCTAGAATCTGTGCAGGGTACAATGAAATCTGAAGACTATCAAGGGATTCTAGAGAGTGATGTGCTGCCCAGTGTCAGAAAGCTTGGTCTCAGTCGCAGGTCTTGCAACAGGATAATGACCCAAAACACACAGCTAAAAACATCCAAGAATAGCTAAGAGGAAAACATTGGACTATTCTGAAATATCCTTCCATGAGCCCTGACCTAAATCCTATTGAGCATCTTTGGAAAGAGCTGAAACATGCCATCTGGAAAAAGCAACCTTCAATCACGAGACAACTGGAGCAGTTTGCTCTTGAGGAGTCGCCAAAATACCTGTCAAGAGGTGCAGAAGTCTCACTGACAGTTACAGAAATCGTTTGATTGCAGTGATTGTCTCAAAAGGTTGTGCAACAAAATATTATGTTAAGGGTACTATCATTGAAAAGCAATGTCTGACTTTCATTTGTTCATTTTCATAGATCTTTTATTAATTTTTAGTTTTGTCAGATTCAAGTTATTTCTGTGACTATTGTGGGTTTTTCTGTCATTTAAACGAGGGGTACCAACAATTTTGCCCTTGTGTGTATATAAAAAACTGCAGTCGGACTGATTCCCTTCAGCTCTATTGAAGTTCTTCTGGACAAGGTTTTGGTGCGACGCCTTAATGCTGCAAAAGACTATAAAATGGTTACAGCACCAAATCAGCATTGCTGCCCCTTTATTCTCAAGATCATAAAGTAATGAAATACCAAATTTTGAGATGAAAATGTAAGCAAAATTTGGTGCTACTCCTTGAAGGATCTGAACACATTTAAAGGTTGAGGGTTAGTTTAGTCGCTATTTTCACTTGCCAGTGTTGTGACATACTATTTTTTTTTCTTGGCAAATGAGAGCTCAGTGTAAAAGTCATGATCTTTAAGTGTAAATGTTAGAAAACTGAGCACAAGGCCAAAAAAGGATATTTTCAGCGTTCGCCTTAAACCGTCCATTTAGCTGCTGAAAAGGAAAGGTTAATGTCGTAACATCTTCTACCTGCGGTTTTCTACCTGGCTCAGATCTCAAATAACAAATCTGCCGTTAACCTACAAAGGTTGCATCATGTTACAGGGAAATCTCTACTTTGTTTTTGTTTTTTTTAATCAGATATTTTTTATTAAAGTTTTCAGAACATTACAGAATTTTCACCAAACTACCCCACAATCTTTCCCCCATTCCCAACTGCTCCCCCCTACCTAACCCTGGTACAATGATAAAAAATATCACAAAAAATACAGACATAGATAAGGCACATCTTCCAAAGCACCAGTCATGGGTTACAACTAAATCACTTTCAGGGTGATATAAACATGGTATCACGAGAATAAATTTACAGACGGTAAGCCTGGAACATTCAACCATCCTGCCCAAATTTTCTCAAACACTGCCTGTCTACCCCGTTTAAGATAAATGGTCTTCTCTCTGCATAGTATGAGGTTTAGCTTATTTACATATTCCTTCCTTGTGGGAACTTTATCTGAGATCCAGTGATATGCTATTAATTTTCTAGCAGTAAAAAGCATTCTGGCAACATCTATTTTTGAATAATCATCTCCTCCCGCCTCCTCAACATATCCAAGTACACAGACAATAGGGTCTCTGGGAATATCCTGCTCTGTGGCCCTATATATTAAGTTGAGAACCATAATCCAGAATCTTTGTATACAGGGACACGTCCAGAACATATGTAGGATATCTCTATTATCGAGCGTACACTTGGGACATTTTGAATTTGGCCTTAGTCCCAAATCAAACAGCCACGTAGGAGTCCTATAAACCCTATAAAGGATATATAGTTGAGACAGATGGTTAGGCTCACTGAGGGACAACTTAGGGATCATTTGCATTATTGACTCCCATTGATCTACCGAAATCCCCCCCACTTGTTGTTCCCGCTTCGCTAATGCCGTCATCGGGTGACCCAATAGCACCCTCGAGAGGAGCTCCCCATACACAAATGAAATTAGTCCCCTTGTAGATGCCTGTAAACCGAGCCTATTAATAACAGTATCATGATGTATAATAATAGGGTGTATATGAGTCTGCATTATATAAGCGTGTCTTACTTGTAAATACTGATACAATACATAATGCTGAAGTGAGAACACCTTTCGTAAGTCCTCAAATGATTTAAAGACACCCCCATCTATCAGCTGTGAGGGCCACCAGATACCCACTCGTCGCAATTGCGCAAACTGTTGTGAGTTCTGTTTTTGGGCTCCCTCTGGTGGTTACTGATGGTACTGGGTGATTTGTGTTCTGCTGTCTCTGGTGTCCACCTGTTCTATTAGGATTTGGGAGTTTCCTATTTAACCGGGCTTTCTTGTCATTTCCCCGCCGGCTATCAAGGTTATCAGAGTGTTTGTTACCTCAGCTTCTGGCTTCAGTAATCTTCAGGACAAGCTAAGTTTTTGATTTTCTTGTTCCACGTTTTGCTTTATTTTTGTCTTGTCCAGCTTGCATATAATTGTTTCTTTGCTGCTGGTTGCTCTAGTGGGCTGTAATTGCTCCTCATGTTCCATGAGTTGGAACATGAGTTCAAATAATTGCAGGATGGTTTTTTGAAGGTTTTTTTGCTGACCGCGCAGTTTACTTTTGTATCCTCTGCTATCTAGTTTTAGCGGGCCTCATTTTGCTGAATCTGTTTTCATACTGTGTATGTGCCTTCCTCTCATTTCACCGTCATTATATGTGGGGGGCTGCTATTTCTGTGGGGTATTTCTCTGGAGGCAAGAGAGGTCTGTGTTTCTTCTAATAGGGGAAGTTAGATCTTCGGCTGGTGCGAGACGTCTAGGATCAACGTAGGCACGTTCCCCGGCTATTGTTATTTGTGTGTTCAGGTTTAGGGTCGCGGTCAGCTCAGGTTCCATCACCCTAGAGCTCGTTGGTGCTTGTCCTTTTGTGATTCCCTGCCATTGGAATCATGACAGTATAGCCGGCCAAAATGTTTGGGCTGAAGTAGGAGGAAAAGTAGTCTGAGGAACTTTTTTTTTTTTTTTTCTCTCCTCTGAGGTTGCTGCCTAGCCTTAATTGCAGCCTGGCTGATTTTTTTTTTTTTTTCCTCCTCTTAATCCTTGAATGGCTCTGACCTTAGCTGTTTATCATGGACGTCCAGAGTTTAGCTTCCAGCTTGAATAATCTTGCTGCTAAGGTTCAAAATATACAAGATTTTGTTGTACATGCTCCTATGTCTGAACCTAGAATTCCTATTCCAGAGTTCTTTGCTGGAGATAGATCTAGTTTTCTGAATTTTAGGAACAATTGCAAGATGTTCCTTTCTTTGAAATCTCGCTCTTCTGGAGACCCTGCTCAGCAGGTTAAGATTATTATATCTTTCCTGCGGGGTGACCCTCAAAATTGGGCATTTGCATTGGCACCAGGGGATCCTGCGTTGCTTAATGTGGATGCGTTTTTTCTGGCATTGGGTTTGCTCTATGAGGAACCTAACCAGGAGATTCAGGCTGAAAAAGCTTTATTAGCTCTCTCTCAGGGGCAAGATGAAGCAGAAATATATTGTCAAAAATTTCGGAAATGGTCAGTGCTTACTCAGTGGAATGAGTGCGCCCTGGCTGCAAAGTTCAGTGATGGCCTTTCTGAGGCCATTAAAGATGTTATGGTGGGGTTCCCTGCGCCTACGGGTCTGAATGAGTCTATGACTATGGCTATTCAGAATGATCGGCGTTTACGGGAGCGCAAACCTGTGCACCATTTGGCGGTGTCTTCTGAACAGGCACTTGAGACAATGCAATGTAATAGAGTTCAGTCTAGAAGTGAACGGCAAAACTATAGGCGGAAAAATGGGTTGTGCTTTTATTGTGGTGATTCAGCTCATGTTATATCAGCATGCTCTAAACGCACAAAAAAGGTTGATAAGTCTGTTGCCATTAGTACGTTACAGTCTAAGTTCATTCTGTCTGTGACTCTGATTTGCTCATTATCATCCATTTCCGTCGATGCCTATGTAGATTCAGGCGCTGCCCTGAGTCTTATGGATTGGTCATTTGCCAAGCGATGTGGGTTTAGTCTTGAGCCTCTGGAAGTCCCTATTCCTTTGAAGGGAATTGACTCTACACCTTTAGCTATGAATAAACCTCAGTACTGGACACAAGTGACCATGCGTATGACTCCCGTTCATCAGGAGGTGATTCGCTTCCTGGTATTGTATAATTTACATGATGTTCTAGTACTTGGTCTGCCATGGTTACAAACTCATAATCCAGTCCTTGACTGGAAAACAATGTCTGTGTTAAGCTGGGGATGTCAGGGGGTTCATGATGATGCACCTCCGATTTCTATCGCTTCATCTACTCCTTCTGAGGTTCCTGTATTTTTGTCTGATTATCGGGATGTTTTTGAGGAGCCTAAGCTCAGTTCGCTTCCTCCTCACAGGGATTGCGATTGTGCTATAGATTTGATTCCTGGTAGTAAATTTCCTAAAGGTCGTTTGTTCAATCTGTCAGTGCCAGAGCATACTGCTATGCGGGATTATGTTAAGGAGTCCTTGGAAAAGGGACATATCCGTCCATCTTTGTCCCCTTTTGGAGCGGGTTTTTTTTTCGTGGCCAAAAAAGATGGGTCCTTGAGGCCTTGTATAGATTATCGTCTTTTGAATAAGATTACCGTAAAATATCAGTATCCTTTGCCTTTGTTGACTGATTTGTTTGCTCGCATTAAGGGGGCTAAATGGTTCACTAAGATTGATCTTCGGGGTGCGTATAATCTTATACGAATAAAGCAAGGTGATGAGTGGAAAACCGCATTTAATACGCCTGAGGGCCATTTTGAGTATTTGGTAATGCCTTCCGGACTTTCTAATGCTCCTTCAGTCTTCCAGTCCTTTATGCACGATATTTTCCGTGAATATCTGGATAAATTTATGATTGTGTATTTGGATGATATTTTGTTTTTTTCTGATGACTGGGAGTCTCATGTTCAGCAGGTCAGGAAGGTGTTTCAGGTCCTGCGGGCTAATTCCTTGTTTGTAAAGGGCTCAAAGTGTATCTTTGGAGTCCAGAAGATTTCTTTCTTGGGGTATATTTTTTCCCCTTCTACTATTGAGATGGATCCCGTCAAGGTTCGGGCTATTTGTGACTGGACGCAGCCTGCATCTCTTAAGAGTCTGCAGAAGTTCTTGGGCTTTGCTAATTTCTATCGTCGTTTTATAACTAATTTTTCTAGTGTTGTTAAGCCTTTGACGGATTTGACTAAGAAGGGTGCTGATGTTGCTGATTGGTCTCCTGCGGCTGTGGAGGCCTTTCAGGAACTTAAACGCCGGTTTTCTTCTGCTCCTGTGTTGCGTCAGCCTGATGTTTCGCTTCCTTTCCAAGTTGAGGTTGATGCTTCCGAGATTGGAGCGGGGGCGGTTTTGTCACAGAGAAGCTCCGATTGCTCGGTGATGAAGCCATGTGCGTTCTTTTCTAGAAAATTTTCGCCCGCTGAGCGGAATTATGATGTGGGTAATCGGGAGCTTTTGGCCATGAAGTGGGCATTTGAGGAGTGGCGTCATTGGCTGGAGGGTGCTAGACATCGTGTGGTGGTCTTGACTGATCACAAAAATCTGATTTACCTTGAGTCTGCCAGGCGTCTGAATCCTAGACAGGCTCGTTTGTCACTGTTTTTCTCTCGTTTCAATTTTGTGGTTTCATACCTGCCAGGTTCAAAGAATGTGAAGGCGGATGCTCTTTCTAGGAGTTTTGTGCCTGACTCCCCTGGAAATTCTGAGCCCACTGGTATCCTTAGGGATGGGGTGATTTTGTCGGCCGTCTTCCCAGACTTGCGACGTGCTTTGCAGGAGTTTCAGGCGGGTAAACCTGATCGTTGTCCGCCTGAGAGACTGTTTGTTCTGGATAGTTGGACCAGTATAGTCATCTCCGAGGTCCATTCTTCTGCGTTGGCAGGTCATCCTGGAATATTTGGTACTAGAGACTTGGTGGCCAGGTCTTTTTGGTGGCCTTCCTTGTCGAGGGATGTGCGTTCTTTTGTGCAGTCTTGTGAGGTTTGTGCTCGGGCTAAGCCTTGCTGTTCTCGAGCCAGTGGATTGTTGTCACCTTTGCCTATCCCGAAGAGGCCTTGGACGCACATTTCCATGGACTTTATTTCGGATCTCCCTGTCTCTCAAAAAATGTCTGTCATCTGGGTTGTGTGTGACCGCTTTTCTAAAATGGTTCATCTTGTACCCTTGCCTAAGTTGCCTTCCTCCTCTGAGTTGGTCCCTCTGTTTTTCCAGAACGTGGTTCGTTTGCATGGGATTCCGGAGAACATCGTTTCTGACAGGGGATCCCAGTTTGTGTCTAGATTTTGGCGGACGTTCTGTGCTAAGATGGGCATTGATTTGTCCTTTTCGTCTGCATTCCATCCTCAGACGAATGGCCAGACGGAGCGAACTAATCAGACCTTGGAAACTTATTTGAGGTGTTTTGTTTCTGCTGATCAGGATGACTGGGTTACCTTTTTGCCGCTGGCCGAGTTTGCCCTTAATAATCGGGCTAGTTCTGCTACCTTGGTTTCTCCTTTCTTTTGTAATTCGGGGTTTCATCCTCGTTTTTCCTCTGGTCAGGTGGAGCCTTCTGATTGTCCTGGAGTGGACATGGTGGTGGATGGGTTGCATCGGATTTGGAGTCATGTGGTGGACAATTTGAAGTTGTCCCAGGAGAAGGCTCAGCAGTTTGCTAATCGCCGTCGCCGCGTGGGTCCTCGACTTCGTGTTGGGGACTTGGTGTGGTTGTCTTCTCGTTTTGTTCCTATGAAGGTCTCTTCTCCTAAGTTCAAGCCTCGGTTCATCGGTCCTTATAGGATCTTGGAAATTCTTAACCCTGTGTCGTTTCGTTTGGATCTCCCGGCATCGTTTGCTATTCATAATGTGTTCCATCGGTCGTTGTTGCGGAGGTATGAGGTACCTGTTGTTCCTTCGCTTGAGCCTCCTGCTCCGGTGCTGGTGGAGGGAGAATTGGAGTATGTTGTAGAGAAGATCTTGGATTCTCGTGTTTCCAGACGGAAACTCCAATATTTGGTCAAGTGGAAGGGTTATGGTCAGGAGGATAATTCTTGGGTGGTTGCCTCTGATGTTCATGCTGATGATTTGGTCCGCGCTTTTCATAGGGCTCATCCTGGTCGCCCTGGTGGTTCTCGTGAGGGTTCGGTGACCCCTCCTCAAGGGGGGGGTACTGTTGTGAGTTCTGTTTTTGGGCTCCCTCTGGTGGTTACTGATGGTACTGGGTGATTTGTGTTCTGCTGTCTCTGGTGTCCACCTGTTCTATTAGGATTTGGGAGTTTCCTATTTAACCGGGCTTTCTTGTCATTTCCCCGCCGGCTATCAAGGTTATCAGAGTGTTTGTTACCTCAGCTTCTGGCTTCAGTAATCTTCAGGACAAGCTAAGTTTTTGATTTTCTTGTTCCACGTTTTGCTTTATTTTTGTCTTGTCCAGCTTGCATATAATTGTTTCTTTGCTGCTGGTTGCTCTAGTGGGCTGTAATTGCTCCTCATGTTCCATGAGTTGGAACATGAGTTCAAATAATTGCAGGATGGTTTTTTGAAGGTTTTTTTGCTGACCGCGCAGTTTACTTTTGTATCCTCTGCTATCTAGTTTTAGCGGGCCTCATTTTGCTGAATCTGTTTTCATACTGTGTATGTGCCTTCCTCTCATTTCACCGTCATTATATGTGGGGGGCTGCTATTTCTGTGGGGTATTTCTCTGGAGGCAAGAGAGGTCTGTGTTTCTTCTAATAGGGGAAGTTAGATCTTCGGCTGGTGCGAGACGTCTAGGATCAACGTAGGCACGTTCCCCGGCTATTGTTATTTGTGTGTTCAGGTTTAGGGTCGCGGTCAGCTCAGGTTCCATCACCCTAGAGCTCGTTGGTGCTTGTCCTTTTGTGATTCCCTGCCATTGGAATCATGACAGTAAACCCCTTCAATGTCCTCAATTGCGGCAGGTATGGATTATCCCATATAGGGGTATACCTCGTGAACCCAGTAATTCCTCTTAAACTTTTAATTTTACCCACACTTTGACCATAAGCATTACCGTCGGAAATTTAGACACCCACTGTTTAAATTTATTCGCCTTTAATTTAGACAGTAGGGGACCCCGACCCCCAGAGACTGAAGAATCCCTTGACCTCCCCCCATTTCCACAGATGTGTCCTCCATTCTATTTGCCAGATGTTGACACTGGGAAGATAAAAAATATAGCCAAGGGTTAGGCAATGCCAATCCTCCCTCCTCCTTACTTTTTTGTAAGTGCTCTAACTTAATTCTCGCACCCTTTTTCAACCATATAAGTTCCCTAAACAGTGCATTAATTTTAAAGAACCAATTTTGGGGAAGCCAAATTGGGGAGTTATGAAGAACATATAAAAGCTGAGGAATAATCACCATTTTCAACAGGTTCACTATCCCAACTATTGACAAATGTAACCTAGTCCAGGCCTTAATCTTCTGCTTAATCCTAGCCACAAGCGGGGAAAGATTTAAGCGTTCATAATCTAATATGTTGTTTGATACATTGATACCCATGTATTTAAAACGTGACTCTACTGGCACCTGTGGAGCTCCAACCACAGATGGGTCTAATGGTAAAATAGCAGACTTTTCCCAGCTTATGGCCAAACCCAATATAGCCCCAAACGCAGCAAAAAGTGACATTACTCCATTGAGCGATCCGTCAGTCAGCCAAAAACAGGGGAATGTCATCGGCGTAGAGAGCCACTTTCTCCTCTAATGTCCCGTACCTAAACCCCTCAATTTCTGGGCTAAGTCTTATCCTCGAAGCCAAAGGCTCCACCGCCAGGGCAAAAAGCTGCGGAGACAGAGGGCAACCCTGTCTCGTACCCCTATACAGATTGAAGGGCTCAGATAACAGTCCATTCGCTCGTATTGTTGCCGACGGTTCTGAGTACAAAAGCTTAATCCAACCAATAAAGCCTGGACCAAAACCCATGCACTGAAGCGTAGCAAACAGGTATTTCCATTCCACGCTGTCGAATGCCTTAGCGGCATCAAGGGACAGAACTGCCCTCCTCCCCACATTGTCCGCCCCCACTTGCATATTGAGATATAGTCTTCTAACATTTAGGGCCGTTGACTTACGAGGCATGAATCCCGTCTAATCTGAGTGTATGAGAGATTTCACGACTTTTGAAAGACGGATGGCCAACGCCTTTACTAATAGCTTAACATCTACTGTCAGTAGGGAAATTGGTCTATACGAGGCCGAGAGGGTAGGATCCTTATCTTTGTTTTGGTATGACAGTAATAATAGCTTCCCGCATAGAAGGCGGAGGGTCCCCAAGCCCGAGGCTATCGTTAACTGTAGTCAATAATATTGGGAGTAGAAACGACTTATATTTTTTATAGACCTCCACTGGTATGCCATCCACCCCCGATGATTTGTTATTATAGTGTTCAGAGCCTCTTCCAGCTCATCTAAACCCAAAGGTTCATCTAGCAAAGCTCTATCTGCAGCAGAAAGTCGAGGGAGCCTGGCTGCTTCTAGAAAGTCCGCAAGCTCTTTCGTGGAAGCCCCAAAATGAGAGGAACACAAGTTAGTGTAAAAGGCCCTCAAAATCGTTAGAATTCCCAGTGAATCCGTGATAAGTGTCCCATCCCCACCACTGAGCCTTGGTATGAACGAGGACCCTTTTTGTGCTGACGTTTTAACTGAAAGTAGGTGCCCCACACTCTCTGCACTTTCAAAGAATTGGGTCGATTGGAACATACGTTTCTGCGCGGCCACCTCTAGAGTCATTTTGGTCACTCGTGACTGAGCATCCTTAAGTCTCCTCTGTGTGTTACGGGTGACCTGCATTGAGAAAGCCCGCTCTGCAGCCTCCAACTCCTGAAGTACAAGTTTAGATTTTTATCTCGAACTAGACTTAATCTTTGAAATCTCACAAATAAACATACCACGCAAGTATGCCTTCAGAGTCTCCCACACCACCAGACTAGAGGCTGAGTTCTCATTAAACCGACGGAATTCCTGTAATTCAGAGGTGAACATATCAGTCTTATCCACTATCTGCAACCAAAACGGATTTAAGCGCCACAGAGGCCTACCCTGTGACCCCACGTCATCCCCCTTGATCACAATGTACAGGGGTGAATGGTCCGACACTGTCCTCGGCAAATATTCAAAATTTTTAATTTTCCCCAGCATGAGACCATCCCCCAAGGCCAGATCGATACGAGATAAGGAAGTAAAAGTAGGGGATAAACATGAATACTGATACACCTCGGGATTCCTGCATCTCCACAGATCAGTTAAAGCTAGTTCTCGCAGGAGCGCCCCAAATGGTGTGCAATTACCTTCCGGTTTTATAGGTGCATGATTACCTCTATCCCAATGGGCATCTAAAATATTGTTGAAATCACCCACCACTAAATATGGGACCCCTGGAAAACCTCTCAAAATAGTAAGGATTTGATACATGATCCTACTACTATATGGAGGAATATATAAAGATATGAGTACCATTGTAACTGCAGACAAGGTACAACATAAAATAACAAACCGCCCCTCCTCCTCCACCACCACCTGATTACATGAAAACTGTGAACCCCGTCCAATTAATATACTAACACCTCTGGAATACTGGGAATAAGTGGAGTAATATCCCACCAATATCCATGTCTTAACTAGAATATTGAGTGTCTCTCGGGAAAGATGCGTCTCCTGCAGACAGATTACCGTTGGTTTATGATCCGCAATAAAAGAAAAAAATTGCCTGTCTTTTTACTGGGGACTTCATCCCTCTAACATTCCAACTAAGAATCCTAACCTCCCCCATAACTAGTAGTTTTAGTCATACACAACAATATCCAGTTAATCTTAGCCAAACCTATTTTGACATATGTGCACATATCGAAGGACCTAACACCCCCCCACTCCCTCCCACCCTCCTAACAACCCATCCCAACATAACTTTAAATTGTGTTGGATTCATCACACAGAAGAAGGGTATTCTCCCCTCTGGAAAACATAAAACCCCAACACCGGGCGTTTTAGTTCCCATCTCGCCCCCCACATTTTACAGGATAACACCCCACAGCACAAGGCGACCATCTGAGCACAGAGACAATTTAAAGTGTCTAAAAGTTCACTTTTCCCCACTGCAGTCCTCCATTTCTCTTCTTAAATGTTGTTCATTCAGATACAACCAATCAGCTGCCTCCATTGTGTCCAGAAAAAAATGAGATTTATTCCCAGCCTCGACCCGCAATTTAGCCGGGAAAATCATTGAGTATTTCAGGCCAAGAGCCCTCAGCCATTTTTTGATATCAACAAATTTTGCTCTCATTTTCTGCACTGTCGGTGAGAAATACGGATAAAATGAAACTCTAGAACCATCAATAGTTAGTTCAGGGTTATCTCTTGAGAACTGAAGAATGTTGTCTCTGTCTCTGTAGTGAAGTATTTTGGCCAAAATAGGCCTTGGTGGATGGCCGAGGGGAGGGGGACGGGCCGGGATCCTATGAGCGCGCTCCACCGCAAATAAGTGGGTCAGAATGTCCAGTCCAACTTTCTCCTTTATCCAGGCCTCAATAAAAGTAGTAGGATTTTTGCCCTCGCATCGTTCAGGCACACCGACAATGCGGACATTATTGCGCCTGGACCTGTTCTCCAAATCATCCGTTGTATTCCAAATCGCAGCAATATCTTTTGTGATCTCCTTATTGTGCTGCGCAGACGGAGAAACTGTATTTTCAACCACACCAACTCTTTTTTTCCAATTGCCCAGTTCTGTCCTTAACTGTGTGGAGATCATGTTTTACATTTTGCATTGATTCCTATAGAAAGCCCAACTGAGTGAGCGCATTAGTAATGGCCGATCCACACTGCATAACAGCCACCAGTACGTCCTTTATAGTGGGCTCAGCAGGAATCTGCAGCTTCAGCGCTGTGAGCTGCTTCTTATACTGTTCCACCAGCTCTCCCCAGCTAGCCAGAGCCTCCTGGTTCCTCTGCCCTCCAGCACTTTGTCTCCTCCTCCCCCTCTTCACTCATCCCCCGCTCCTTCTCCTTCTGAGTCCGGATCTTTTCCAGCTGCTTGGGGAGATTCCTTCTCCAATTCCTCTACTCGGGCATATCGCTGCAGGGGAGCCGCTTCTTCTCTGTTTCTGGCTGCACTATCAGTCTCTGCATCTGCCAGAGCACGTGCTGAAGTGGCGGCGCCATCTTGGGAACCAGAAGCCATCTCTCCTGTAATCCTCCTTTGACCTTTTTTTGGCATGTTGCACGCCTGGAATGCTCTCACGATGGCCCGATGACGTTCACCAGTCCCCAGGGCCTCTCCACAGATAATTACTGGCTGTGCTGTGGGGACTTAGCAGCGGTAATTAACTAGGACATGCGGGAGCTCTGCGGACACACGTCCTCCTCACATGTCGCTAGGCCACGCCCGCCGAAATCTCTACTTTGTTGATTGCTAGTCCCACTTTATTTAAGAAAAATAACGCCCGTGATCATCTGTGGTCTAATAATTGTTCCTATTTCATTACGAAATGCACTTTGTAAATAAAGTAATGACCAGAACCAAAAGTTTCCCTCTTGTGAATGGAGAGTCGCTACTTTTATGCAAATTTCTCAGACCCTTTTTACTTCTGAAATGTCCAACTTTTTGACCCGATAAATAGATTTGTTTTAGAGAATTTACTGTATAACTCCAGAAACCAAATATTTGCTTTTTAAAGAGAAGCTATTATCAGATAATGGTCTATTGCTTAAATAGTCTTCAGGATTGTGCTCAGTAAACTACAGACACTGCCTTTACTGCAACTTTACATTCTCTGACCTTGATTACAAACACACCGCTCCCCTCACTTATTTGTACGGTCTATAGTCCTGTAAATAATCAGCCCCGTCATAGATCTCGTCCAGCCATGTCCCCATTATCCCCACCATATCATAATTTTCTTTCAACAATGTTCATTCTAATTCTTCCATCTTGTTGGTGACACTTACCGTATATACTCGAGTATAAGCCGAGATTTTCAGCCCAAATTTTTGGGCTGAAAGTGCCCCTCTCGGCTTATACTTGAGTCAAGGTGGGTGGCAGGGTCGGCGGGTGAGGGCGCTGAGGCATACTTATAATAATAATAATAATAATAATTTTTATTTATATAGCGCCAACATATTCCGCAGCGCTTTACAAATTATAGACGGGAATTGTACAGACAATAGACATATGAACGGTGCAGAGCACTATATGGCACAGCTATGGGGAAATATGAACGGTGCAGAGCACTATATGGGGCACAGCTATAGGGAAATATGAACGGTGCAGAGCACTATATGGCACAGCTATGGGGAAATAATGAACGGTGCAGAGCACTATATGGCACAGCTATGGGGAAATAATGATCTATTTTTATTTGTGAAGTTCACCGGTAGCTGCTGCATTTCCACCCTAGGCTTATACTCGAGTCAGTAAGTTTTCCCAGTTTTTTGTGGCAAAATTAGGGGGGTCGGCTTATACTTGAGTCGGCTTATACTCGAGTATATACGGTATGTTTAAAAGTGGAATATATCCTACCTTTTTAGAATATTTTTCATATTTTATACCATTAAATATAGATATTTTTTCAAATAAAAATATTCATACTTTACATTTTATTCAATTTTTGAAAACTATTTTTGTTTATTTGCAAATACCCTTTACCTCTGGCAGGAGCAGAGAGCAAGAGCATCAAGAGCATTGGTAATGATGTGCCGAGAGCAGCTCACAGGGAAGCAACAATAGAGATTAGCGTCAGTAGGGATCGGCAGGAATATTCTTAAATAAATAAGACCCTTGTGGAAAACCACTGTGTTTCTGGTGTATGGGGCCACACGTCACAAGTCACACAAAGCATTACGTCACGCTACATGGACAGCCTAACACGTGAGTCGTCATGTTGATAATTGGAACAACTTTTCTTTTCCAAATGTTTTATTGTCATTTTAACATTTAAACTGGGGAGGAAAGGTATGGAGCAGGTAAAGGATCATTATCTCTTAAGTCGATTACATTTTAAAGAAGAAGAAAAAACACAATCCACAACCAGTGCTTTGGTATAAAAATATATATATTTTATTTACAATATTTACAGCATATAAAAATATATATCTTATTTACAATATTTACAGTATATAAAAAATATATATCTTATTTACAATATTTACAGTATATAAAAAATATATATCTTATTTACAATATTTACAGTATATAAAAATATATATCTTATTTACAATATTTACAGTATATAAAAAATATATATCTTATTTACAATATTTACAGTATATAAAAAATATATATCTTATTTACAATATTTACAGTATATAAAAATATATATCTTATTTACAATATTTACAGTATATAAAAAATATATATCTTATTTACAATATTTACAGTATATAAAAAATATATATCTTATTTACAATATTTACAGTGTATAAAAAATAAATATTTTACAATATTTACAGTATATAAAAACTATATGTTTTTTTTACAAGGTTGGCAGGTTTCTGTTAACCATAGATGGTACTGGCGGAGGATAGGCACAGATGTTATTGGCTGGCTGATGTTAGGCACAGATGTTATTGGCTGATGTTAGGCACAGATGTTATTGGCTGGCTGATGTTAGGCACAGATGGTAATGGCTGGCTGATGTTAGGCACAGATGGTAATGGCTGGCTGATGTTAGGCACAGGTGTTATTGGCTGGCTGATGTTAGGCACAGGTGTTATTGGCTGGCTGATGTTAGGCACAGATGTTATTGGCTGGCTGATGTTGGGCACAGATGTTATTGGCTGGCTGATGTTGGGCACAGATGTTATTGGCAGGCGGATGTTAGGCACAGATGTTATTGGCAGGCGGATGTTAGGCACAGATGTTATTGGCAGGCGGATGTTAGGCACAGATGTTATTGGCAGGCGGATGTTAGGCACAGATGTTATTGCCTGGCTGATGTTAGGCACAGATGTTATTGGCAGGCTGATGTTAGGCACAGATGTTATTGGCTGGCTGATGTTAGGCACAGATGTTATTGCCTGGCTGATGTTAGGCACAGATGTTATTGGCTGGCTGATGTTAGGCACAGATGTTATTGGCTGGCTGATGTTGGGCACAGATGTTATTGGCTGGCTGATGTTAGGCACAGATGTTATTGGCAGGCGGATGTTAGGCACAGATGTTATTGGCAGGCGGATGTTAGGCACAGATGTTATTGGCAGGCGGATGTTAGGCACAGATGTTATTGGCAGGCGGATGTTAGGCACAGATGTTATTGGCAGGCGGATGTTAGGCACAGATGTTATTGGCAGGCGGATGTTAGGCACAGATGTTATTGGCAGGCGGATGTTAGGCACAGATGTTATTGGCAGGCGGATGTTAGGCACAGATGTTGGCTGGCTGATGTTAGGCACAGATGTTATTGGCAGGCTGATGTTAGGCACAGATGTTATTGGCTGGCTGATGTTAGGCACAGATGTTATTGGCCGGCTGATGTTGGGCACAGATGTTATTGGCAGGCTGATGTTGGGCACAGATGTTATTGGCAGGTGGATGTTAAGCACAGATGGTAATGGCTGGCTGATAGGCACAGATGTTATTGGCTGGCTGATGTTAGGCACAGATGTTATTGGCAGGCTGATGTTAGGCACAGATTTTATTGGCTGATGTTAGGCACAGATGTTATTGGCTGGCTGATGTTAGGCACAGATGTTATTGGCAGGCTGATGTTAGGCACAGATGTTGTTGGCTGGCTGATGTTAGGCACAGATGTTATTGGCTGGCTGATGTTAGGCACAGATGTTATTGGCTGGCTGATGTTAGGCACAGATGTTATTGGCAGGCTGATGATAGGCACAGATGGTAATGGCTGATGTTAGGCACAGATGGTAATGGCTGATGTTAGGCACAGATGGTAAAGGCAGGCTGATAGGCACAGATGGTAAAGGCAGGTTGATGTTAGGCTTAGGTGGTAGTGGCTGGTGGATGTTATGCACATATGATGCTGGCAGGTGGATGTTACTCACTTTCGTATAAAGTATTTATCTCTTATTTAAATTAAATGATAAACTTACAAAAATATAAATAGATATAAAAATATTAAAATAATTCTAACTATAAAACTAAATGCTCAAACATTTCTAAAAATAACGGATGTGTAAGAATAAATAACTAGTTCTTTAAATTGGGTAATCTTGGCTGGTGGTCATGGCTGGTGATGTTAGGGGGCAGTCAACGCCTAGAACAAGAAAACATAAAAAGAAGAGAAAAGTTTAGTGAAATCTTCATTCCCTGCAGACATATATTCAGGTTCTTTGTACCATTCCTGACCACTGTGAAGTGTCGGCCTTTGTTAGACTATGTAACGTCATTTTCGTGTTTCCCAATCTCTTGGTCTCCTGTAAAAGGCCCATCCTGTTTATATTGATGTTCATACTATGAATATTTCCATACCGCTACTTTCCCAAATTTTCAGTCTATAAGGGCTGTTATAGAGTCATATTCTCTCCCTTCTCCCACACAGAATTTAAGGCATCGGCGCCCTGTGTTACCTCATCACTATTAGTTCTTTTTGCTCTCTTTTGAGGGGGCGGCTTGCTGTTCTTATTGGCTCTTTTCCTTGAGTCGTTCTTCTTTTTTGGTTTTTCAGCCCTGAAGAATGAATAAATAATTCTGACCTTCTACGTGTGTAATGGACAAGAGATAAGATCTTGAGATGAGGTTATAGTTATAGTGTGAGGCTGGCGCCATCACTGATTGTAACTCACTGCTCCGTTGTTCTGTCCTCCTCGGATTGTCTTGGTATCTCCATGATTGCAAGCGCGGCATCAATCTCATCTCTGTTTAGATTAGACAATGAATACATTAGGGTTAGGCGCACATTTGGCTCCGGCATAGCCAATCACATTCAGACATGAGTCTGATGTCGAGTAATGGGCATGATCTAATCTTTAAATAACCGTCATGTTGGCGGCGCTATTCATTATGCGTAGTGCGTGCATGGAGCATCTTCAGTGTCCTACACTCTTAAGTGTTGTGTGCCAACTTAAAACAACTGGTAGTCGGCAAATGCGCTAATAAAAATATGCTTGTTATAGAGAAGTCTGATCGCGGTTTAGTGCGATATATGCTGGACTCTGAATGTGAATGATAATAATTTACAGTGAGGGACATTAACAATATACATGATAGCTGGACCCTCACTGTGCGCTGTCGATGAATGATCGGACCGATAAGGCAGATACCATATCCTAAATTATATAAGAGCTGAGGCATATGCAATGACTCTTACTGTGAGGGATAATTATTGAACGCTCCGACCGATGGGGCAAAGTGGACCTCATCATAAATGAGATAATGGTCTTAGGATGCATATGGATGCTCCATGAAAATAGAGAGACTGATAGAAAATATGGATAGTTACACTATCAGTCCAAAAATGTCCGATACACTATGGAGGCAATGATCACAGGGACAATAAATTGTCAGCATAAGGGGCAATGATTAAATGTGATATTGACTTTAGCGCTGGTATAAGAAACACCCAAACAACAAAAACACATGGTAGTGATCGTCATATAAATAGATTCCATGTGTGTTTGTAATAGACTATACATGAATCATAGACAAGGTAGAAACGACGATATGCTAGTCCAAAAATAGTGAATAAATTGCACTTTATTACTTTAGCTCTGGTATATTATGCAGGAGGGAGAAGTTCAGTATACAAATGATATAATTGATATACCGTATATACTCGAGTATAAGCCGAGTTTTTCAGCCCACTTTTTTGGCTGAAAGTAACCCTCTCGGCTTATACTCGAGTCTTACCCAGGGGTTGGCGGGGGAGGTGGTGCGGCAGCTGTGTAATAATACTCACCTGCTCCCAGCGCGGTCCCTGGACGTCCCTCGTTCTCCGGGCGCTGACAGCTTCTTCCTGTAGTGAGCGGTCACATGGTACCGCTCATTACAGTAATGAATATGGACCCGAATCCACTTCCATAGGGGTGGAGCCGCATATTCATTACTGTAATGAGCGGTGCCATGTGACCGCTCACTACAGGAAGAAGCTGCCGGCGCTGGGGAACAGACGTGCAGGGACCGTGCCAGGAGCAGGTGAGTATAACTCAGTGCTCGATATTCACCTGCTCCTGGTTCCACCGTCGGCACCGCTGCGTCTTCCGCGTCCTCTTCTGTGACGCTCAGGTCAGAGGGCACGATGACGTGATTAGTGCGTGCCGCCCTCTGCCTGAGCGTCAGTGCAGAGGGCGGGGAAGACACAGCGGCGGTCAGCGGTGGAACGGGAACAGTGAGTATAGCAAGTGACGGGGTCTGAGAGGTATGTAATTTTTTATTTTTTTAATTGCAGCAACAGCATATGGGGAAAATGTCTGTATGGAGCATCTTATGGGGCCATGTGCAGCGTTATATGGGGCAAATATCTGTATGGGGCCATGTGCAGCATTATATGGGGCAATTATCTGTATGGAGCATCTTATGGGGCCATGTGCAGCATTATATGAGGCAATTATCTGTATGGAGCATCTTATGGGGCCATGTGCAGCATTATATGGGGCAGATATCTGTATGGAGCATCTTATGGGGCCATGTGCAGCATTATATGGGGCAGTTATCTGTATGGAGCATCTTATGGGGCCATGTGCAGCATTATATGGGGCAAATATCTATATAGGGCCATGTGCAGCATTATATGGGGCAATTATCTGTATGGAGCATTATATGGGGCAAATATCTGTATGGGGCCATGTGCAGCATTATATGGGACAATTATCTGTATGGAGCATCTTATGGGGCCATGTGCAGCGTTATATGGGGCAAATATCTGTATGGAGCATCTTATGGAGCCCATCATAAACTGTATGGAGCATTATATGGGATGTATTTTGTATGGAGCATCTTATGGGGCCATCATGAACTGTATGGAGCATTATATGGGGCTCTTGATTCAATATGGATATTCAAAAACACTTAACCTACTGATGTCTCAATTAATTTTACTTTTATTGGTATCTATTTTTATTTTTGAAATTTACCAATGGCTGCTGCATTTCCCACCCAAGGCTTATACTCGAGTCATTAAGTTTTCTCATTTTTTTGTGGCAAAATTAGGGAGGTCGGCTTATACTCGAGTCGGCTTATACTCGAGTATATACGGTATTCTAGTATGCCCGTAACTGCCGTGTGGATTCATTTGTGAGTCTGGCAGATATCAGTGGACATCCACATACTCTCCTATAGGATTATTGTTCTTTAGGTGCTTTAATACTAGAACCTAAACAAACATTCGTATTAGAGTTTTTTAGCTTTATTTTGTGGTTATCTCTCATATTACAAGAATTACATGATGGTCTTAAGTAAGTGTTTGTCTCCTGATGATCTGTCTAATAGTGGGATGATGAAACGCGTGGAGACTAGAGAGGTATTAGCGGAGGAGGGAGGAAGGAATCCAGCACATCCATCCAACGTTAAAATCTAGTTTATTCACAAGTAATTAAAAACAAAGATCCAAGTAAATCGTAAAAAAACACACCCTTTTCTGGCACAAAGCATGCGCCCTTAGAGACCTTTTAGGTATTGTTGTTGCTTTCATGTATACAACCTATGAGGCTTGAGAGACGTGAGCTATTTGAATGTATTTTGTTCATGTACATATCAGTCATCTCCTGAGTGATATTGTGGAATCAGGACTTGTACTTCAGTGCTTTAATTGTAGTTATTTATTTGGAATTATTTAATGTTTTTATGATGAAAAGTTAGGTTTTCTGCCTTTCTCAGGTAGTCTATGTAACAGACAAGAAATGAGGCGTTAAGATGAAGTTATAGAGTGAGGCCGGTGCCATCACTGACTGTAACTCACTGGTCAGGTTTTCTTTTTTCCTCAGATTGTCTTGCTAGTTGCATAAGTCCTAGTGATGCTTCAATCTCCTCTCTATATAGAGTAGACAATTAATGCATTAAGATCTGTGAGATTTTACACTTAAGATATAAGAAGACAATACCCTTTCTATCCCCTAATACATGGACATAAAAGTATATGAACCCTCTTACACAGAAGGTACAGTACTATACAAATGGTGACTTACGTTGTGTACAGCCTGCAGTTTATTTCTGTATCCGGATCTCCGATCTCGGGGAGGATGGCGGCCTGGTCCAAGAAGTATTTTAATGTTCTTGTTTTTCTTGGATATGATGTTTGAAGACGACGAACAGCTACTATTGGTGAAAATGGGGACTGTTATGGTGCGCTCACATCAGCAATTAAACTCGACGAGTGCAATGTGAAATAATCTCTAATTGCACTCTCTACAGTGTTAGCCAATAAGGCGGTGCTTATCAGCTAGTTTTTTTCTCACCTGGAATTCGGATGAGGAAAAATGTGCAGGAAGATGCATATGGCGGCGTATAATGGCTGAGAATCACCAATGTAATTCAATGGGTGTGAGAAAAAAATTGCGCAGAACACGGATGATGCGTGTGCCATTCGATTTTTTTGCCCCATCTCATGAGAAACCCGACATTTCATTAGCAGGGTACAGTTAATTCACATTGTGAACCATCAGAATGAAATAGAATGGATATAGATAGACTAAAAAATAAAAATAGCATGGGGTTCCCCATATTATTTTTAACCAGCTGAGGGAAAGGCAACTGCTGGGGGCTGATGTTTTAGTTGGGAAGGGGGTTTTAAACATGGAGCTTCCCAAGCTATTAAAATCAGCTCACAGTGGTATACTTAGTCTTTACTGGTTATTAACGTAGGAGAGTTCCCCTCAAAAAATTACATGAGATCCCACTATTTTTAATAATCAGTGAAGACTAGGCAGAGAGCTGTAAGATGCCTAGGAAGGGGCCATGGATATTTGCACTCTGCCAGTCTAAGAAAATCAGCCCTCAGAAGCCCCAGAAATTGCGCCTCCATTAGATGCGCCAATTCTGAAGCTTCGTCTCGGCTCTTCCTACTTGCCTTGGTGCGATGACAAGTGGTGTAATAGTATTGGTGTTGATGTCAGCTGTGTAATGTCAGCTGACATCAAGCCGAGGGGTTAGTAATTGAGAGGCTTCTATAGCCACCTCTAATGCTAACCCTTGTCAGTTTGGGTTAAAAAAACACACACACTGAAAATTACTTTAGTTGAAAAAAAACACTCCCCGCGACCCTCTTTACCCATTTATTATTATCCACAGATAAAAACAAAAAAAACAAAGCTATCCTCAACTGTCCGCTGATAATCCATAGCCCAACTCGGCTACATCTGAATGCTTTGCTGATCGGTGACATAAAATACCACCACTCTGCCCAGCATCCAGGAGACACTGAGCTGAGCATGAAAACGCAGCATCAGTGCTGAGTGCCGATGTCAGGAAGGTGACTGGAGTTCATGGCCAATGAAGACTGGTCAGCTCACTGACATCACTACTCGCTGCGTGAGAAAGTTCTGTCAGATGACATTACAAAGCTGACATCAACCCCAATATCGTTACCCACTTGCCATCGTACCCATACAAGTGTGATGGCAAGTGGATAATAGTATTTGGGTTGATGTCAGCTTTGTATTGTCATCTGACAGAACTGCTGGTTATTAAAAGTAGAGGGACCCCACATTGTTTTTTAGGTGGTTGCCCCGTGTTAATAACCAGTAAAGGCTAAATAAACAGCTGTGAGCTGATATTAATAGCCTGGAAAGCTCCATGTTTATTACCCCCTTCCCAGAGTATAAACATCAGCCCCTAGCTGTCGGCTTTACCTCAGCTGGTTAAGAAACATGGTGGACCCCACTCCATTTTTTACTTCTAATTCTTTAATTATTACCTAAATAAGTGTACAGTAAACTAAACATGCACTATACTAAATATATATCTCACTGACCTCTTTCTATCTCTGTATATGTTTTGTTTTATTAGTTCAAAAACTAGCTTGGAATGACCTAGAAATTCCTGTATGTAAAAGCTGATGTTAAAAACGCATTGAATACGTATTTCATACACCTGTCAGGAATAAAACTCAGGACACTCGCACGACATTCTCTAACATTTCTGGCCGAGAATTTCAGCTGCTTTTTATACACAGATATGAGTGTTCCCTTAGGAGAATTATCTGCTTAGGAAGCGATAGCAGCCAAATTTGGGTTTACATTTTACCTTGGACTTTCTTCCAGATTTTCTCCCCTTATCAATAATTTCTATCTGTGTTATTAGGAATATTAGTGATAATAAATATTAGCAAATATCTGTTAATCAGCACTTGTCAGGCTGCTCTTATAAAGGGACGCCGTGCCTCAATTCATTCTGCCCAAACCACGTGCAGCATGAATCAGAGCCTGGTTACACGATGGCAGCCAGGTATGTTTCTCTCTAATAATGCTCTGGTGTTTCAGAGATGACATATTCCGTCTCCCTCCCTCTGTCCTTTGACGTCCCGGCTTCTTCCTGTCCGCTCCAGGTGATTGACAGATCGCTCCCTAGGTTCACATTTGAGAGACCTGTCAATCATCTAGAGTGGTGCGGGGAAAAGCTGCCGGAGCTCGTGTAGCTCGGACTCCTGCTGCCCGTAGTTCAGGAACTATTTATCTAATGGCCAGGTTCCCTTTACAGGAATTTAGTTGTACAACTATTTTATGACTTCATTTTACACTTACATGGTTTTTCCTTTTCCCAGAAAAAGTTGAGCATGCCGTCAGATACATCTTCCTTGTATCTGGCCCCTTTATTTGCTCTGGTAGATCTTCGTTCAGTCATTATTGCTGATAGCAATCTCGATTTTTGTCTCTCACTTCACAGAAAGTGGATATAAAATGTCGCGTTTTCACTGCGTCAGTAAAACTGTTAGTGGCGGAATGTTCGGTTGCCATAGAGATAGAATGTTTGGCTTGTTACATCATGCACAGTATGTGATGTCATCACTCACTGGTCAGAACTACTTACTGCAGGGACGTATTCACCTCTTATTTACAGTGCCCCCTGTCTTCAAAATACAGTTTTTTTCTGTTTTTAGAAGCAGTAACTTACAATGATATATTGTATCATGTGAGGAGGAATATGTTAAATTTCACATGTTCCTTCATCAAATTAATACATAATTGAACATCTACAAGACACTGCCCTCCCCATAAAATATGATATGTTCCACCATATTCTGGCAGCTGATTGGCCGGTGATTTGACTGTCACAGCAAAATGAAGCGCAATTTTTTAAAGTCCTCCATCCCATAGTTTCATCATAGAGAGACACTTTTATGCTAATTCACCTTATTAAAAAAAAAAACATGAAACATGACCCCAATAAAAAGAGGCTCTTTATTATGTGGGCAGCATAGTAGCTCCAGTGGTTAGCATTGCTGCGCTGGGCTGCTGGGTTCAAATCCCAACAACATCTGCAAGGAGTTTGTATGTTCTCCCTGTGTGTGTGGGTTTCCTCGGGGTTCTCTGGTTTCCTCCCACAGTACAAACACATACTGATAGGGAATGTACAGGGTTGGCCATTTATATGGCTACGCCTAAATAAAATGGGAATGGTTGGTGACCCAGATCGGCGGGCTGAATGTGCAGAATGGGCAAAGCAAAAATTGGAACAGAACCCTCAGTCTACACAGAACATTTTGTTCAGTGATGGGGCAAACTTTTTTGGGTGGGCCATTTATATGGATACACCTAAATAAAATGGGAATGGTGACAGTTTTCTTGCATAGGGTGTCTTGGATTGAAATCTGCTGCAATGACCCGGGTACTGCGTTCACCAGACATCAACACAATTTCTATCCGCTCCTCACGTGTTAACCTCTGCGACATGTCAACGGCTGTAAACAAAGAGACTGCAAGGAGTTTGTATGTTCTCCCTGCCTTTGTGTGGGTTCCCTCAGGGTTCTCTGGTTTTCTCCCACACCACAAACACATACTGATAGGGAAAGTACAGTGTGAGCCCCAATGGGGACAGTGCCGATAATATCTGTAAATCGCTGTGTAATTAAAGGGAATCTGTCACCTACTTTTTCGTATATAAGCTGCGGCCACCTCCATCAGGGGCTTTTCTACAGTATTCTGTAATGCTGTAGATAAGCCCCCAATGTAACCTGAAAGATGAGAAAAACAAGTTAGATTATGCTCACCCAGTGGCGGTCCAGGTCCGATGCGTACCTTAAGGCGGTAATACCTCCCAAAATTAACGGGTCAGACGTAAGAGTGACCTGAGTTAAGGATGTGCCTGCCCAACTTTCTGACCTGAAGTCACCTGAGGGGTACTGCAGTGTGACCAATAAGGATGTGGTTAAGAGTGAAGCTGACACCCAGATAGTGTCACTTGGGGGTTCACCAAACTGTGGGGTGTGACACAGGGGTGACTAACTCTGAGGAAGTAAGGTAGTACAGTAAAGAAGAGCCCCACAAGAAGAGCAAGTCCTCTAGTCGCCGGAGACGTAAAAGAAGCAAAGGGGCTGAACAAATTGCACCCTCTGAGAAGAGTGTTAAAGAGGAGGCAGGGACAGGTGCCAACAAGGTTGATGTCCTCGATAAAGAGATAACCCAGCACTGAGGTAGTTGAGGACGTAGGAAACAAAAAACTGTCCCAGGGTGGTGGTAGGGCTCTAACAGATGCAATCACAGTTGGAGAAGAACTCCAAGATAAAATAGAGAGCCCGCAGGAGAAGCTGTCCACTTCGACCGCTGTCACCCGACAACTAGAGGTTCAAGTTGACAAACTGACCAAGGAAATGTGCACGTGGAAAGAGCGTGCTGACTGTTTTTGCCAGGTAGAAGCACACATGCAAAGCTTGGAGAAAGAGAGCGCAAAGAGGTCTGTCAACAGCTGGCGAAGGAAAGTTTGAAGGAGGCTAGTATGAAAGTCACCAACTCCGTGCAGTTGGATCAGGTGCGTCACCTGGAGTCCGAGCTCTTGGCAGCTAAGGCCTGGCTTAGAGCGAAGGAAGCACAGGGGTTCCAGGACCACACTAAAGAGTTGTCTCGTGAGAAGAAAAACTGTGGCAGATTTACAGGCCGAATTAAAAACAATAAAAGAGCATGTCGAACAAGAAAAGGCTGTGAGACAAACGGCGGAGCACAGACTGGATGAGTTGGAGAAGATAGTCTCTGAGCTCAGAGGTCACCTGTCTGCATGGCACAGTGTGAATAAGGCCCTGAAGGAAGATGTGGAGGTGCTCAGAGAGGCAGTAAGAGGTCTTATGCAAAAGGAGAAGTAGCTGGTCGGAGACTTACAGCAGCTGTGCCCTAGTGATAACAAGGCAGAGCTGCAAATGACCATCTAAGCGAGGGGACTTGAATGTAAAGCTGAGGAAGAGTGTGCGCTAAGAGCGGAACAAGACAATCACCCGGACGTGGCAGAAGTTTTGCTGGAAAGGTAAGTGGCAAAGCAGTTGTCGTCCGTTCATGGAAAGAATGAGACTTCACTCTTCAAGTGTGTGATAAAAGTACCCGAAGAGGTGCGAGAAGAATGTACCAGTGAGGATGTGCATGAGGCCTTTAAAAAGGCGGTCGAAGTGTGTAGTGTGCACTGGGCGCCCGAGACTCATCAATTGGTCATTCTGTCGACTAGGGAAGTTACAGTGAAGCGGGTGGCTGTCCTGAGGGATATGCATCTACAATACCTCTGCACTAAACAAATGATCATGTGGAGGAATAAGGAAGCCGCTCGACGTCTGGAGCTTGCGAGAGAAGCTCAAAATCGTCTGGGCTTTGTGGAAGACATCGTCCTGGTTCCTGAAAATTTGGTAGGGAAAGTCATTGGAAGACTTGGGAGAGTGATCCAGGACATGGTGAATAAATCTGGTGTGAAGAGACTGAGGATTCCAGCTGATGACGAGGCCCAGGTCGTGGGCGAAGATGGGATGGTTACATTCCTTGTTGTCGGATCCTTGGAGACTCTTGGGAATATCCGGATGCTCCTGGGTTATCGCGTGGGATACCTAAAAGAAATCGAGCAGCTAAGACGTGAGAGGGAGCAAATCAATAAAGAGCTGCAGAAAATGGGAAACAAATAGCCGTCAACTTCATCTCGCGGGCTAGAGAGGCAAAGAGTTTTGCTAAGGGCTGAAGGTCTTCAAGATGCAGCTAACAAAGGACATAGAGACATATGGACGAATGGAAGAACTGCTCTCTGAGCAATAAAGACCATACGAGAAATGGCCAGCAGAGAGATTACAGAAAGCTGAAAGAGGCCTGATGAAAGAGATTGAAGTAGTGTCGCCTCAGTTAGCTCAGGGCTGAGTGACTTAAGTGGGAGACCCTGCTGCGGACGTGTGGACGAAGAGTCAGACCAGACAGGTGGTATGGGTGCAAGGGAATTGCGACACCGGGTTGACCGTGACACCCAAACCCGACTAAGAGGGCCTTCTCGACTGGTAGCACCAGGTGACTTGGGTACCCGTTCTCAAGACCCCTGGTGTGTGACAAATCTTCAACCCCAAAGGATTGAACAAAGGGGGGGATACGTGATGCAGTGACCCCTGTTACAGGTAGGGGGTGCTGCATAGTCTCCCCCTCCCCAGGATACGAATGCAGGCGTATTGCGGCTATAGGAATACATGGCAATTTCAGGCATAAATGTGGTGATGAGTCAAAGTCCGGCATTATTGTGAATGTCCGTTATTTGTTACAGAGGAAGATACTCTGCGCTGCAAGCCAGAAGTAAGGTTGTTCTGGGACCTGTAGTCCCACAAGTATTGGTGTAGTTTGAAAGGGAGACTTGCAGGACTAGTTCTGAGAGCTGGGCGGGTCGGACTAGCCACACACACCTCCTGCCTATGGGAGTGGTTACAAGTATGTAATGTGACCAGGGTGTGGATCACAAGGTTCCTGTGTATGGACCTGAATGGTTCTTGGCTGGAAGGTGCTGTGAGAGGAAACGCCAGGGTGTTAGGAGGTCCAGGGTATGGACTGGATCCCTGAACAGCACCTGGTGAGGCCGTGATCCTGAGTGGCCTCTGTTTTGGGAAGAGCACGAGGAGAGGCCAGCGATCTGCAGAGTTAGTGACGGCTGCTGTGTGGGGGAAGCTACCATCCTTCGGTGGGTCTGGAACTGACTAATGTGTTCCTGCCAGGCAAGTTGGTGATCCCCGTGGGCAGCTGCTCCGGAGGACAAAACCCTGTGATGCCAGCCAGTGAAAACCTGCAACGCTGATATGCAGGTAATCCAGACTGTGTGTGTTTGGCTCCAGAGCGAGCCTGAATATTGGACTCTACCAAGAGTGTATAGTCACAGTCTTGATGGAGCAGAGCCATGCTATGAACACTGTTACTTTGTGTTTGGTGCCACTGGGGTTTATGGAGTAATAAAACCCAGTTGAACTTGTGAGGAAAACCGCGCCTGTCTGCTTTTATCCCGCACCAAGCGAGTGTCCCCCAACACACTCACGTAGCGTTATCTCACAGTATTCATAAATAAATACAAGTCATATTGAAGAAATTTTACCACTATCATGAAGTACAATATGTCACGAAAAACATTCTCAGAATCAGTGGAATCTGTTAAAGAATTGTAAAATTTGGCTTGTTTGTGAAGGTACAAACAGCCCTGGGGGAGTAAAGGGGCTTAAAAGGGTTTAGAAAGTTGCTCTAAACTGCTTTTTGGATCAATTATTTAAAAAAAGAGGGAAAAAATATAAAAAGGGCTTCTTATTTTGTCATATACACAGCAAAACAAAGGGGAAAGTATTGTAAAAACAAACAAACATTTTATACAAGACACTAAATGTGTGTACAGTATGTAAGAAAAATGTAAGGAGCAATTTCTATCCTCGACTATATGCAACCTGGCCGTTCTTCCTTGTGATTGTCTGTCTCCTTCCAGTACAGCACAGTAGTCGTGTTCGGAGATGATCCTTACAATTATTGTCAGTTTTCCAGCACTTTTTCTATGCAAAAGACTTTGCTGGCAAGTCAATAAAGTAATTTAAGCAGAATTTTTTACACCAAAAAAAGGTAAACACGGTTCATTGCTAATCTTCTCCGCTCTGTAATTGTCTTCCTTCAACCGGACCCCACTATGGAGATACACTGCTCATTGAAAAACATTGCTTGCCTAGCGAACACAAAACCTGCAGTTACCGCAACGGATCTTCACTTAATGAATCCGGATGCTATTTTCACTCGGAGGATGATGCATCTGCAAATAGAAACTCCTGTCTGGAGTCAGTGATTGAAAAAAA
This sequence comes from Ranitomeya imitator, assembly GCF_032444005.1. Lineage (NCBI taxonomy): Eukaryota > Metazoa > Chordata > Amphibia > Anura > Dendrobatidae > Ranitomeya > Ranitomeya imitator. The sequence continues at coordinate 176,239,765 of NC_091288.1, read as the reverse complement.
AAACACATTTCTTCATGTTTGCAATAACGGTATTGCAGAATTGTCAGTCATGACTGCTCTTCTAAATCATCAGGAAATACGTAGAGACAGTCTGGTGGAGATCATTGGGGCCCATGAAGAAGCAGTGGGCATGAGAAACAGTCCAAATGATAAACTTCTAGGAACCAGCAGAATTGTATTGCTTGGGTCCTCGCAGGACTGAGTCTTTAAGCTAAACCACCGACTCCGACTCCTCAATTTCCCTGACTTCCGACTCTTACTCCATAGCCCTGGGTGGGTCCCCGGCATGTTATGAATCATTTTAATACAACGGATACTTAGGATATATTTCCTCTGTGAAATTTCTGTAACTGAAAATCTGCTGCAAAATTAATAACGTTATTGCAGAAATTTTTACAAATCCGGAGTATAAATGGCCGTTCTGCACTAATTTGGGTTGCAGATTTTCTCTTTAGCGCATACGTTTAGATTTGGTGCTTATTTTCATCTGACAAATGTGGAATGGGGAAATATATGCTACAGGGAAACATACCCCTACACTTTGGAGGGTGCAGCACATAATGTGGCTATTTGCCTAAGCCCCACCTAGCGTAAGCTGCATAAACCAAGAAACGGATAAATTGTCTTCAAGAAAAATTGAGTGAAATCCACAGTTGTAAATCTATACTAAATCATTCTTGTGCTGGGACAAAAAAAATTAGAACCTACAAGTCCTCTGACTTCAATGTTAAAAATGAGTCTGAATCTTGTGCACTGTGAAACGAAGCAAAGCACAGAGAATCTCGGATACACGTGCCTGCCCCCCTATAGAGCTGCGCTAATTCTGGTGATAAAGTTCATCAAGTCTTACATTTGAAAGTGTAAAACTCAAATCACTAAGGTAAAAAATGTTTAGTTAATTCCCATCTGCTCTCCCCACCCTACAGTAAAACCCCCAATAGATCTAGAAGAGGGGTCTCATACCCAGCTGCGTATATGGGCCGCACATAGAAAAAATTTGAATTTGACAGGCAGCATTCTATGCATGATGATAAGACACTTTCAGTTACAGTGGTTTTTTTCCATACAACTTTTTGATTATTTTGGAGGGTTTTTTAGCCATTCCTTGTATGGGTTGTGGTATCATTTTATAGTTGGTCACCTTTGTTTAGCAATGTCCCCTTCCTGGTCACCTTCTTGAAGCACTGTCTCCATCTTGTCACCGTTTTGTAACAATTTCCCCATCCTTGTCACCTTCTTGTAGCAGTGTCTCCATCCTGGCCACCTTGAAGCAATGTGCCTATTCTGGTCTGCTTCTCATAGTAATGTCCCCACCCTGGTCACCTTCTTGTACTAATATGCGCATACTGGTCACCTTCTTGTAGTAATGTCCCCATCCTGGTCACTTTCTTGTAGCAGTATCCCCATCCTGGCCACCTTCTTGAAGCAATGTGCCTATCCTGGTCTGTTTCTCATAGTAATGTCCCCACCCTGGTCACCTTCTTGTACTAATATGCGCTGTAGGGATTTCACTCACTCAGCTGCGACGGCTGACACTCAGGAGACGTGTTCCTTTAAAGTTCACTGGGTTTATTGCTTCATAAACCATGTGGCAAACAACAGAAAACAAATAGCCTTTGGTTCACCTTCTTGTAGCAATGTCCCCATCCTGGCCACCTTCTTGAAGCAATGTCCCTATCCTGGTCTGCTTCTCGTAGTAATGTCCCCACCCTGGTCACCTTCTTGTAGCAATGTCCCCATCCTGGCCACCTTCTTGAAGCAATGTCCCTATCCTGGTCTGCTTCTTGTAGTAATCCCCACCGTAGTCCCCACCCTGGTCACCTTCTTGTACTAATAGGCGCATACTGGTCACCTTCTCGTAGTAATGTCCCCATCCTGGTCACCTTCTTGTAGTCCTGGTCACCTTCTTGTAGCAATGTCCCCATCCTGGTCACCTTCTTGTAGCAATGTCCCCATCCTGGCCACCTTCTTGTAGCAATGTCCCCATCCTGGCCACCTTCTTGAAGCAATGTCCCTATCCTGGTCTGCTTCTCGTAGTAATGTCCCCACCCTAGTCACCTTCTTGTACTAATAGGCGCATACTGGTCACCTTCTCGTAGTAATGTCCCCATCCTGGTCACCTTCTTGTAGTCCTGGTCACCTTCTTGTAGCAATGTCCCCATCCTGATCTGCTTCTCATAGCAATGGGCCAAGGGTGCACGTTCATCTGAAGTGAAGTGATGGCATCAGCAGCTCCTGAACCAGGCCTCGATCGCCACGGAAGCTTCGGTGCCTGCAGGCCACATGAGACCTCTGATCTAGAGCGTTGATGCAATTTGTTACAACTTCTGCTATTGTGTTCTGCAGCTTTTTTATGCACAAAACTGCACGGAAAATCCGCAGTATTTCCATCCCGAATTTCCATGTTAAGGGCTTGTTCGCACGCTGTGTTTTTGCAATGTATTTTTCAATAGTAAAAAAAAGCTGCACTTTACAGTATCAGCAAAGTGAATGAGATTTCTGAACTCTCATGCAAATGCTGCTTATTTTTTCTTTGCATATTTGAATCATCAAAGCGTTTTGTTCAAATTTGCAGCCCGTCAAGTTTTTCATAATTTTTTTCAGAGTTTTCTCTCTTTCACATACAAACGCATCAAAAACTTATAAAAACACACCTGTCGAAAAAAATCTGCTCCAGCTACTAAACATTTGCACATTCTGAGAGTATGTGGTCACATTAAGTATTTGCAGCAGGATTTTCTACAGCAAAAACCAGAGTGTTGGCAGGAAACCGCTGCGTAAAATACGCGTGTTTTTTATGCATTTTTATGTGTTTTTTCCACATTCATTTGGATAAGTGGAAAACACCGCAAAAGCATTAAAACATTCTGGAGTTTTGGCAGGCAAAATGCTGTGTAATATACGCGTTTTTTTTTGGCTTTTTTTTTATCGTGAGTTTTTGATGCTTTTTTTCCTATTCGTGTGAATAAAGCCTTAAAGAACTGACGTTCTACAGATTTGAAACTGCAGGAAAAAGTAAGCAACATATGTATGAGATTTCTGAGATCTCATTCTCTTTGCTGGCATTGTAAAATGCTGTGTTTTTTTTTACCGTTTGAAAAATGTGACAAAACGCAGTGTTAGTACAAGCCGTAAGGCTTCATTCAGACATCCGTTTTTCCCATATTTCTTCTATTTTTGTTTTTCGCGGATAGAACATGTATCATGAGGCTGTTCACATTTCTGTTTTTTTTGCAAACCAAGTCTCTGAAAAAAAACAAAAAAAACCATAGCGACATATCCTTTATTTTATTTGTTTTTATGGATCAGTAACCAATGCAACTCGATGGGTCAGTGAAAAAAAAAAAAAAACCGGATGCAATCCATGTTTTATCTATGTGCTATTTTTTTCATAGTAGAAAAACTGATGGCTAATACGGACTAAATACTGTTGGAAATTTGAATCCGCAAACTGACACTCTGATCCTTTAACAACTTTAGTGTGAACAGTTTCATTAAACTCGTGCTTTCGTGAAACTTTACACTCTAGATTGTTTTTCTCCGTTACCACCAGAAATGACACTGTCCCTAATTTTTTTTCCCCGATACAGTATGTGGAGAATCTCTTCCTCCTTAATTGAATCTGCTCATCAGGGTTTCTAAAATTTGGCAACTTTACTTTCCTTCTCTGCTGTAGTTTCTCTTGCCCATATGGCAAGTGTGTACCAGCTCAATTTTCAGTGTAATTTCAAGGAAAGTTAGTTGTCACAATTTCTGGGGGCGCCTGCTGTTGGCCAACATCTGTTTCTGTAAAAGCTGAAAATTCAATCTGCTGCTTTTGTGTGGAGTTTATGTCTCGTCTTTGATGTGTGTACAACCTGTATATTGCTTTCCTAAGCCATGCCGAATGTAAAACCTTTCTGTAGGTGTAATATTTACACCCCTAGGTTGTAGACCCAAATACTGCAAAGTCCGGACTAGTCATGGGCACAAGTGCTCGTTACTGCCTAGGGTGCTCAGGAATGCACGAGAACTGCGGGTGCCATGTTCGAGTCCCCATGGCCGCATGTTTCGCAGCTGATAGACGGCCATAAAACGTGGGGATTGCCCATGTTTGTCAGGCAGTGCCTGCATGTTTTGTGGCTATCTAACAGCCGCGGGGACTCAAATATGTCACTCGAGCAAACTCGAGTAACAAGCACTTCCGTCCATCACTAGTTCAGACTTCTCATCCAATTACCATCATTGCATGCAAAAATCCACTGATTTATCTTATCACGTATTTGCAGTTTTTATACCGTAGGGGGTCAGTCTGAAATTGGTTGATAATTTGTTCTTAAACGGGAACTAAAAAGGATTAGTGTTCAACACAAGGCACCTACCAATAGACACAAAGGTCAAATAGTCCAAGCTAATACTTAGACATTATGATGGCCATAGATGGGCCAGACATGTGTTACCTCCCTTCCACCCGCAGCCGGTGTGTCTAAGATCAGTCTTGAAAGGTAAAGGTACCTTTACACAAAACGACTTACCAACGATTACGACCAGCGATACGACCTGGCCGTGATCGTTGGTAAGTCGTTGTGTGGTAGCTGGGGAGCTGTCACAGAGACAGCTCTCTCCAGCGACCAACGATCAGGGGAACGACTTCGGCATCGTTGAAACTGTCTTCAACGATGCTGAAGTCCCCCTGCAGCACCCGGGTAACCAGGGTAAACATCGGGTTACTAAGTGCAGGGCCGCGCTTAGTAACCCGATATTTACCCTGGTTACCATTGTAAAAGTAAAAAAAAAACAAAAACACTACATACTCACATTCTGATGTCTGTCACGTCCCCCGCCGGCGTCCACAGGGTTAAAACTGCTTTCGGCAAGAGCGCTGCTAATGCACGCGCTGCTGCCGAGTTTCCCTGCACTGACTGTGTCAGCGCCGGCAGTAACAGCGGTGACGTCACCGCTGTGCTCTGCTTTACGGCCGGCGCTGACACGGGACGCCGGGGGACGTGACAGACATCAGAATGTGAGTATGTAGTGTTTTTTTTTTTTTTTTTACTTTTACAATGGTAACCAGGGTAAATATCGGGCTACTAAGCGCGGCCCTGCGCTTAGTAACCCGATATTTACCCTGGTTACAGGTGAACACATCGCTGGATCGGCGTCACACACACCGATCCAGCGATGACAGCGGATGATCAGCGACCAAAAAAAGGTCCTGATCATTCCCCAGCGACCAACGATTTCCCAGCAGGGGCCTGATCGTTGGTCGCTGTCACACATAACGAGATCGTTAGCGGGATCGTTGCTACGTCACCAAAAGCGTGACGTTGCAACGATATCGTTAACGATATCGTTATGTGTGACGGTACCTTAAAGTTTAATGAAGACAATTGCCGTCCATATGTCCTCGGCCCCCATCAATATTAGACAGGTCAAAGAATGTCTCAAGTTTAAGCAGACTGGAGTCTTTGTGTTTCATGATGGCCACCATGTGATACTTTATTTCCCCTTCAGCGGCCAATTTCTTCTGTAAAATCAAAAATCAGCCCTTTTAAAGTCCCATGTAACACAGATTTCATGTCAAAGTTTAAAATCATGTATTCCTTTTGTTCCGCCATATTTATCAAACATTTTGTGGAAGTGAACCAATTCTGTGACAAGTCACAACATACAGAGAATGACCGGTTAGATTGGTGGGCTGAGATGTATTCCTGCAAGGCTGCGGGACCGCGTATTCAATGTCCACCAACATGAGTGGGACTGTTGTCCATAGGATCTTGTGGGCCCAGGCTGTAAAAAAAAAAAAAAAAAAAAAAAAAAAAAAAAAGTGATCCCTCAGTGGTAATAGTGACGTCAGGCGGGGTGGCGAGGTGCTGCTGCTTCTCATGTGGTGGCATCGGTGGGATTCCGCGTGATCTCTCCGGTGTCATCCTTCACAACCTACATGACTTTTTTCCCCGATTTCCTTAAACCTCGTGTAAAATGTTCAAAATTAGTAAGACGTTATAAGACCTGTCCCTTAACATAATTTTACCTGGTATAAATGCTGCTTTTGTTATGATTCTGGTATTACTTTTATTTTGTTCTTGGCCCTCTGTGTTCTAGAGATATGGCCCTGTCTTCCTTCTATATAAATCTAGACACCAATTCATCAAAGCAATCTCACCTCAACATTTTTCGAAATTGCCTATAGATTTAATGACTTATTCCATTTTCACGTCCGATTCTTCCAGCTTTGCCAAAATGGGTGGAAAGGGGGTGTGATGTCACACCTCATCCAATTAATGACTAACCGTGGCATTCTAGTCTGAGACTGGAGTAAGATTTCTGGGGAGGCACACACCACTCATAAGATGCTGCTGATTTAATAAGAAGCGTTCACCACTTCTTAATGAATCGGGAGCATCTGACTGCTCCTCGTCAAGAAAACCACCGTTCTTGATGAATTGGAGCAAAGTGGGCGTGGTCATAATTTTTTATTTTATTTTTGAAATTGGAATTTGCATGAGGCTGACGCCCACTTGGCTGAAAAGCCATAACTCCGAAATGGAGAAGCGCAGGAACACAAGAAAAACAATGACAGATGCAGGAGCTCAGCGGCATTTACATCAAGTAGAAATATTACAAATTTATGGCAAGCGACAAGTAGCCATTTTGACATTGTTGTGCAATACTCTCTGTCCATGACAATTTCAGTAATTAGGAAAACAGGGCACTTCTGGAATTTTAGTGGTGCACAAGTAGGAAAATAAAATAATCAGGTAGAAAAATGTCATGTTTCTACAAAGCAGGGGGTCTATAGTCAAATTCTCCTCTAGTTAAACCATTGATCGCCCCAGCGTCGTTTCGTATTTAGAATCCATGGGTTATTTATTGATTAGCCTCTCTAAAGGTCTAGAGAATAATGTCACTTTCTAACTCGCTCCTTAAAGATCTGTATTGATTAGTTATATGAGCGAATGTTCACAGAAAAGGTGTTATCTGTTGTGAATTCAGCTTTTGGGCTCCCTCCGGTGGTTGTAGAGGGTAATGCAGTTGTGCCTGGACTGCAGGAGTGGACAGGTGTATCTACTAATTGCAAAACTGACTGGGGTATATAGCTTTGCAGGATCCTTTAGTCAGTGCCAGTTGTCCATTGTTTTTGAAGGATTCACTTCCCTGCTGGTCTCTCCAGTTTGCTGTGCTTTTCTACAAAGATAAGTCCTGGCTTTGTTTTTGCTGTCCACCTGCTGTGGACCTTATAGTTCTGTGCATTTTCATGTTTTTGTCTTGTCCAGCTTAGTCTGTGAAGGATTTTTTGCAGCCTAGCTATTTCTTTGGAGATGCAGATATACCCCCCATGTCTTTAGTCAGATGTGGTGATTCGTATTTTCTGTGGTGGATATTTTCTAGTGTTTTTATACTGACCGCATAGTACTCTGTTATATTTTTTTTTTTTTTAGCTAGTATGGCATCCTATGCTAAAATCTGATTTAATTTCTGCGTATGTTATTTCCCTCTCCTCTCACAGTCAATATTTGTGAGGGGCTATCTATCCTTTGGGGATTTTCTCTGAGGCAAGATAGGTATCCTGTTTCTGTCTTTAGGGGAAGTTAGATCTTAGGCTGTGTCGAGGGGTCTAGGGAGTGTTAGGTACCCCCCACGGCTACTTCTAGTTGCGCTGCTAGGTTCAGGGTTTGCGGTCAGTACAGGGACCACCTTCTCCAGAGTCCGTCTCATGCTGCTCCTAGGCCACCAGATCATAACAGTTATCTGAGCATGCTCATGTCTTAATCGAGTATTTTCGGCATGCTCAAAAATATGCTTGAGTTGCCGTATGCTGTACGACAGTCACAATACGTTCAGGGATTGCCTGTTTGTTAGACAATACCTGCATGTGTAGCGGCTGTCGGACAACTCCGAGACATGCAGCCGCTGGGCTCTAGCATAGTATTCGAGCACACCAAAAATACTCTTAGTACACGAGCATGATCAGATAACACCTTATCCGAGCACGCTTGCTCATCACTAGTATTGATAGATTTTTCTGATCTCGTAAACCCATGAAGAGTCTGGGGTGGCCTTGACTTGTTGTTCCTGCAGATTACCAGTTTTTAACGAGTACTTGTATTTGATGTCCCCATCTGGTCACAGGATTGCCGTGATCAGGGGCATTTTATTGCAGTTTTCCCTATTCTATAACTTGCATGTTGGTATTCGACACTGTATTTAAAAACAAGCCGCGGATTCCTTGGGGAATCCTTCCTAAAACATGCTTTTCAGCTGTCGGCAATCCTGTCCTCTTTCAGTGACGAAAGTCTAAAGACCTGACAAGACTGTGAAGTTTTTTTATGCGAGAAACCTATCTGGTTAGAACCGCTAAATGATGCCTTCTGAGATGACATTTATTGCAAGACACCAAATTTCCAAGCTTTTGTTTTTTAGAAGCAATATAACAGGTGTTCATGTCTACGAGATTGACAGTATTGATGTCACTGTGTACAATTTATAGCAAAAGACATCTCCTAGGGCTTAAAAACACATGGCTGAAATAGTGATTCAGTCCACAGATTCACGGATTGTTACCTTTTATATCGATTTTGTACGTCTATGTATTCCTACATTTCTCTATTAATTGGACAATCTATCTATTTTTCGGTATGTACAGTGACTTGCAAAGGTATTCACCCCCTTGGCTTTTTAACAGTCTTTTCACATTACAACCTGTGCTTAAATATTTCTGTAATCCGATTTGTGTGTGATGCATCAGCACTAAATAGTCTTCGTTGGTGAAGTGAGAAAAATACAGGCATGAATTACATTTATGGGATCCAATAACTAGAAATTGGCATGTGCCTATGTATTCAACCCGTTTTCTATGAAGCCCCTAAAACTTTCTGGTTCAAGAATTTACCTTCATAAGTCACATGCTTGGTGAAACGAAGGAGGACTGTGTGCAATTTAAGTGTCACATGTCGGTCCGTATATACACTTTACCTTTTCTGAAAGGCCACAGGGGCTGCAACACAATTAACAAGAGGTGCCACTAACCAAACACCATGAAGACCAAGGAAATCTCCAAACAAGTCATGGACAAAGTTGTTGAGAAATGCAAGTCAGGGTTAGGTTATAGAAACATATCTCAATCTCTGAAGATCCCTCAGAGCCCCATCAAATCCATTATCATCCAATGGAAAGAACATTGTGCCATCACAAACCTGCCAAGAGAGGGCTACCCACCTAAACTCTCAGCCCGGGCAAGGAGGGCATTAATCAGAGGGGCAGCTCAGAGGCCAAAGGTAACTTTGAAGGGGCTGGAGAGTTCCCAAGCAGAGACTCGAGTATATATCCATATGGCCACAATGCACCGTACACTCCATAGAAATGGCCTTTATGAAACAGTGGACAGAAAAAAGTCTTTACCTGCATATATTGTAAGGCTCCTTTTGGGGTTTGTCAAAAGACATGTGGGAGACTGCCCAAATGTGTGGTGGAAGATGCAGTGATCAGATGAGACCAAAATTTAACTTTTTGGCCACCTAGCTAAATGCTGTGTCTGGCTCAAACCAACACAGCTCATCACTCCAAGAACACCATCCCCACAGTGAAACATGGTGGTGGCAGGATCTTGCTGTTGGGATGTTATTTGGCAGCAGGGACACAAATAATTTGTCTGAGTAGAGAGGAAGATGGATGGTGTGAAATACAGGGATGTTCTTGAGCAAAACCTGTTTGTCGGTCAGTGATTTAAGATGGAGACAGTGTTTCACCTTCCAGGAAGTCAATGACCTAAAGAATGCTGCTAAAGCAACACTCAAGTGGTTTAAGGGGAAACATGTAAATGTTTTTGGAGTGGCCTAGTCAAAGCCCAGTTCTTAATCCAATTGACAATCTGTGGTCAGACTTAAAGATTGCTGTTCACCAGAGGAAACCATCTAACTTGAAAGAGCTGGAGCAGTTTTACCTTGAGGAACCGTGAAAAAATCCCAGTGGCAAGATGTGGAAATTGTAGAGAATTATGTAAAGTCACTTGCAGCTATAATTGCCACAAAAGGAGGCTCTGCAAAGTACTGACTTTAGGGGGTGAATATCTATACACACTGAAGTTTTCAGTTAGTTTTCTCTATCTGTTGTTTGCTTCACAATTATGGTAATCTAAAACCAAATGTTCACAGTTGTAGACACGTTATTTGCATGAAATGATGCAAACACTCAAAAAAAAAAAAAACCCCACAGTGAAATTCCAGGTTGTGAAGTATCAAAACATGAAAAATTCCAAGGGGGTGAATCCTTTTGCATGCCACTGTACAATATTTGTCTTTTTTTCCTTTTTATTGGAAGCAAAAAGAAGCTACATGAATATTTTACCAATTTACCAGATTTTTTTTTATAGATATGTATGGAGCAGGTCACAGCTTTGATCATTTGTGATGATACTGAAAGGTTCCTCTGGAATAGACTACTCAAAGATCAGCTGGCGAAATGCTTTTAGAAACTGAAAGCTTTTATAATGAAAATCATTTTGCTAGTGTCAGAGTGACTTTAAGATATCCAGGTGCATTGGAAGAGGAGAAAGAACATTATTTCAATTAATTTTCGGTAAAACAACTTTCTCCGTTTTACCAGTGGAGAATTGATTGCTAAGTGACGAGCTTAGACTGCACATTGGGTCCCAGATATTGTGTGTAAAAGAGTAACTGAAAGTGACCTTTTGCCATACATGATTTTTATCAGCTTTTGTGGTTGCACGGAATAAAAATACACAATAGATTGATGATTCCATACAGACTGAACCTGATCAGTGTACGTCGGCATTGTAGGCAGGTTGCTGTCTTATTACGCTGTGGCTATCCCAGTGTTTCTAATGTAAAGACAAAGTCCAGAGCTCCAGAGAAAGACAAATAGGAACAAGAAAAATCAAAATTGGCCTAGTTTAAAAAAAAAAGAAAGAAAAGAAATAGAAAACAGTATGGCTATGTGCACACGATGCGGATTTTGCTGCATCTAGTGCACATAGCAGCAGTTTCCCATGAGTTGATATTATAATGTAAACCTATGGGAAACAGAAAACGCTGTGCACATGCTGCGGAAAAAAATGCGCGGAAACGCAGCGGTTTATATTCTGCAGCATGTCACTTCTTTCTGCGGATTCCGCAGCAGTTTTACACCTGCTCCAATAGAAAACCGTGGGTGTAATCCGCAGTGAAATCAGCAAAAAAAACGCGGTAAATTTGCCATAAATCTGCAGCAAAAATGCAGCGTTTTTGCCCTGCAGATTTATCAAATCCGCTGCGGAAAAATCCACAGTGGATCATTCTACGTGTGCACATAGCCTATAAACCCCACAGCTCTGCAGGCAGTGCAGGCAAAAATATTCTGCCTGAAGAAGATTGGAGAGTAGTGGCGTATGTCTATCCCACACAGGTAACTGACTAGAAAAATCTATGTCAACATAAAGACAACAGAGCAAGACGCCCTTAGGAGAGCCTTAATTAGAACGAGAGATACGCTTGGTTTGCTTTTAAAGAAAATCTGTGTCATCAAAATGAATTTTATACAACCCCTGGCAAAAATTATGGAATCACCGGCCTTGGAGGATGTTCATTCAGTTGTTTAATTTTGTAGAAAAAAAGCAGATCACAGACATGGCACACAACTAAAGTCATTTCAAATGGCAACTTTCTGGCTTTAAGAAACACTAAAAGAAATCAAGAACAAAAAATGTGGAAGTCAGTAATGGTTACTTTTTTAACCAAGCATAGAGAAAAAATTCTGGAATCACTCAATTATGAGGAAAAAAGTATGGAATCACCCTGTAAATTTTCATACCCAAAAATAACACCTCCATCAAATTAGATCTGCTCGTTAGTCTGATTCCACAATTTTTGCCAGGGGTTGTAGGTAAAAGCTTATTTTTTTTTTTATTTTTGTTATTAGTATCTGGATAACCCATATTAAAAAAAAAAGAAAATACTAAATAAATTCAACTGTAAAAAATGGGGAAAAAAATGCTTAACCTAAAGAGCAACACTTTGGCTATCTTGCCATAGGCTTCAACCACTCAGTCACCTGTGGAAAATGTGCTAGTTATTCTAAGAGAACCTTTATTTATTTGTAGCAGAGCCAGAGTCAATATGTATTTTTCACTTTGTTATTGACGACTAATGTTGGACAGATCGATTTACTCGACTCTAGTCCATTGGCCAGGTCAGTAGTCTCTGAAACACACCGCAGACCTTGATACAGCAGGATCTTGGTTGTTCCTGTTTGGGGAAATCCCAGCGCCCCAAACTGGATCCCCTTGACCTATATGCTGTGAACATAGCCTATACGTCTGATGAAGGAGTTTCACCTGAATACTGTACTTACCGTAATGTTACTAATGGATATGAAATACTGACAATAAATCCTATTTAAAGCGTCTCCAAGTGCCTTTATGTGTTCCTTCACTATGTCTACTAGTAGTCTCTGGAGCTGAGGTTCACAGATCTTGGCTTTCTAGATGGGATCACCAGCACAGCTTCTGAGTTGCCAGACTGGTGCGATGTCATTTGTGCATCACACCACAATGATGAAGTTTCGCTGGGGAATCCGAAAGGCACAATGCTTAGCCTCCCGTCCAGTGGCCGGAGTCTACTGACTTTGCTGACGGACCTAGGTCCTGCAAATTGGTCCTCCCAACTCTATCGACGACTTATCCTTCTGTAGTACTTGGCTATGGCCAGTACATACTGAATAGCGCTGTACTGTTTTTGCTCCGTGCATTTTATATCTGGCCACTACCAGAGCTGATAAGCTGAACGTTGGGTGTGCAAAGTGTAAGATCCCAACCAATCTGATATTGAAGTCCTATGTTACGGAGAGGTTGTCAGTATCAAAGTAATGGACAACCACTTTAAGAGGAGTAGAGTTTTCAATAAGTTATTTTTTGTCACTGGTATTTCAACAAGTATGGAGTTCTGCAGCAGTCCCTTATATGCAGTCTCTTATATTATTTGTGTGCAGCTAGGTATAAGGAATTAGGTAATTTCTAAAACAGGTTGGCAAAGGGAGAAAACGGAGCATAAGGTCAAGTGAGCATCAGAAGTTCTGGCAAAACAAAGATTTTAGGTTTTGTCTGGAATTAACTCTTTAAGGTAGATCAAAAAAGTCCTTATAGAAAGTCTTATTTCTGCAATGACGACTGATTTCCAACCAAAGAAAGGAAAATACCCAAGAAAAACATCTGGAAAAAAATTAAAAGTCCCAAACCCTGCAAAAAAAAGTTTATCCGCTGATTACTCTCTGATTACTCTGATTACTGCTCCCAGTACCCCATTGGTTGCTGCTAGAGAATCACGTAAATTAATGTCCATGTAAAACAAGGACAGCTTAGATCTCCCAGAATATAATTACCGTACCTCTTATAGATCTGCTCTCCTTCCCAGCTCATACAGAGGTCTCCTCAGAAAAAGGAGCTCTTCTGTAATGTCTGTATGTCCTGGGGCATATATAGAGAGGGGGATTTCTACATTTAATTATCTCTGCTAAAATGTAGATTAGCCTAAAGTTTCATATATGACATCATTATCCTTTTTGAAGTTGTTATACTACAATGTACAATAGGCCCAACAAATGCATCACCTCCATGGCCGGATCCCCAACACTGATCATCCAATCTTACATTTTCCCGTAACAGGCATAATCTCCTTTCAGGATCCCATAGGTATAAAATTTCGTTAACCACAGTGTATACCTGTTGGGAGCACAAATCGCTTTTACACAAACAAGCTGAGTAGTCGAGCTTCCAAATTCCACAATTATCTCCCAAGTAATGGGACGAGGTTCTAGAGTCCTCCTTACATCTTTCTCCTGCAATGTACTCTACTTCCTTCATCAGCGTTGCCTATCTCCCCAACGATTGCAGAAAATGTGAAGCTTATTACATAACAGATGCTACCGATGTATGTTGACTAATGCAGATTTTTGACACATAGCATCTTCTATTTAGTCATTTTTAGAAGTGTCGCATCATTTTTGGGAGTGTTGGATATCACCATGGCCCTTTTTCTACATACACTAGAGGTCTGCTTCTTGGGCCTTCTGGGTGAACCAATAGAGCTACATCATACTGACATCTTCTTTTGACAAACTCTATTTCTTGCACATAAGCGATAGCCCACTGTGGATGGAGGACAGACGCTCATCTCTTAGCCAATGGAAAAAAAAATTATAAACACTGTTGTGCAAAAATGAAAAAAAAAAATTCTGAAAAATAAGGGTTGCATGGAAAAGTTTTCTAAAGTATAGGGAGCTCAGTGTGCCTCTCTCTTAACTGTTGATACTCTTAGGCTCTGCTTGACCTCTAGCCTTATCGGAAGGATGCAAAGGGTAATATACCCTATCTGCGTACTTGCCAACCATGTCAATTGATCCCAACCTGGAAGTGTGCAATTACTGCTATTCATTCTAATATAAGACTAAAGTTGTGACTTATTACGTGTTCTATGAACATCAAAAACTACACATGCACAGTATGTGTTTGTATTATTTTGTTGTATTGCATACTTATGCTCTGGGTTCAATAAAAAGTTAAAACAAATTATGTGATAATGTGACTTTATAGGGAATGTTAGTTTACGTTATCAGCTTGACTCGAAGGTTTTGGCTGTCCACAGCAATATTTCTAGGCAATGTTAAGCCAGAATTATCACCCCATACTTATCGCTTAGCCCTGTACCATGGACCCCCTAAGGTTCATTTGCTACAAGATGACAAGGAATCTGTCAGCAGAATTTAGTCCCCTATACGGCCACAGACCTGTTATCAATGATGGTGATTGGTTCACAATGACGATCTATATTCTGGAAAATTAAGCAAAACAGTGAAAAACAACTTTGAATGCTGCATTCAACCAGCGCTGAGAAGTCGCTGGCCGCTTTCCAGAACTGTCAGACTCCGCTAGTCCTCCTGGCTTGATTGACATCCCACACCGGATGGTCCATCACACCCTGATCAACACTGCGCGTGCATTGGAGGTAGATTTGCCGCTTCATCTACATTTACACATCTGCCATTGCTAAAGGAGGTGGCTTATGAGGTCGTATCCGAACTTTAAGATGTCAGTCTAGCCGGGAGGGTGACCGGAAAGCTTGGCTGGAAGCCCAGCTTCACCACCCAATTGAATAGAAGATTCAAAGTTATTTTTCTCTGTTATGCTGAATGTTCCGAAAGTTAGAAGATCATCTTCGTGATGCCATCACCATCCTGGACAACAGGTTTGCAGCCTAACGCTTGCTGATGGTTCCCTTACGTCTAGGGTCACACCTCCGTATTGCTTCTCATCCCGGAGAATCAGGCCAGTTATGCTAATCGGAGTGTGATCATAGTGTGCTCCGATTTTCTTGGATGAGAAGGTGGAGAAGAAGCTTCTCCATTCTGACAGTCCATGAAAATCTTACTGCACTTGGATAGTGCAGTCCGTTTTTATTTTTTTTTTCACTGACTCATTGACTTTCATGGCCAAGTTATTGCCTACAGAGCCTGTAGAAAAAAAAGGAGAGAATCAAAAACGCAACGTGTAAACATAGCCTTAGGTTACGTATATTGCCATCTATTCCTACAATGGAGTGTGTTCCTCTCGCTGCTCCCAGATACAGCCGCCGCCTGCGCACATTGCTAATATCAGAGCTATTACATTAATCATCACTGCCCGTTATGTATGTATCCTGCACATGTCTAACTTTCTTTACTATGTAAATGCACCTGTCAGCTCGTCTTTGTAACAGGAGCCTTCCTTTCCTATATCTTACACCTGAAACTCCCTGCGAGCCGGAGTGACACTTGCTGATTTATGGGCTTTGTTGGTGTGAGCGGTGGCCGGTGCGCTAGTGGCTGCCCCCTTATGTGGAGATAATTGGCGCACTTTAAATATTACAATCATCTGCCTGTTATTTCAGAAATGTTTGCATTACCGGCGCCGCACTATAAATCCTGTACAATGACAGCATGATGCATTGTGTTCCCGTTCTGTTTGGACAGGGAAAACGAGGTATTGAAGGTGCAGCTGAAGAAGTATGTCGGCGCGGTGCAGATGCTGAAGAAAGAGGGGCAAAATGACGGTAAGGAAAACGCTGGAGTAATATGTCATTGTAATGAATTGTACAATAATGCTGCTGGGGAGAAAACTGCTCAGTGCTACAATTCACTGCAAAAAGAAGTCTTAGTAAGGGGCTCTAGTTAGTTAATGAGGCAAAATAAAACGCGCCGTACACTAAGGTGCTCCGCAGGTTTAGACTGTAGAAAATAGGAAAAAAAATCCTATAAATTAAAATGGTGTAAAGTAGAGGGGTCCGTATTAGTGATGAGCGAACGTGCTCGGATAAGATGTTATCTGAGCATGCTCTGGTGCTAACCCAGTGTCTCCGGCGGGCTCAAATAATATGCTTGAGACCCCACGGCTGCATGTCTCGCGGCTGTTCGATAGCTATAACACATGTAGGGATTGTGTAACAGACAGAAAATCCCTGCACATGTTGTGGCTGTCGAACAGCTGTGAAACATGCAGCTGTGGGAATTCAAACACATTTTTCGAGCACACTGAAGACCTCGGTTAGCACTTGAGCATGCTCAGATAACACATTACATGATGGTGTAATATTAACTTTAATCATTTTTAATACGGTAATTTGAGTGGATGAGTGTTTTGAATAACACTGTGCAATCTGATAAATAATGGGACTGCACTCGTGTAACAGAGCCCTTCTAATGATATCCTTTGTAAGGAAGCCAATAGAAGTCTCCGCCTTACGGTTCAAGACAGTTTACAAAGTTTATATAGAAGTGAGATAACAGGAAAAAAAAAGAAATAAAGAAATTAATGAACGTACAGGGCCACAGAAATTTTCCATAGGAGATCACAAGAAATCTGAGGCAACTCCCAACGTTCGAGCTTTTACAGGGGTTTTTTGGCTACCGGCTATAAGGGACCGCATTAAACATTACTTCCTAATTCAAGAGTAACCGTCGGGTTAATTTTTATTGTATAAATCAATAGGACACTTAAAAATAGTGACGTCTGTAATGTATTCTATCAGGGAGACCTGGTTCTTTCTCTGCCAAAATTGATCATTCATTCTCAAAATTCTCAGTTCTGAGGTCAAATCTGTATTCGGTGAAGAAAAATTTGACATGACTGATATAGACGATGCTATCTTGCTGCGCTCTGAAGGTGAGCAGATCGTTTGGTGGCCATCATCGGTGCCCCAGCACTTCTCCCATGCCGCAGGGAAAGATGATACCCCTGCTTGGAGCCTGGAAGAGAGCAGAGTTCGGACCGCGTCGCCATCATGCTGCCGGTCTGATCTCTCAGTCTTCCGATACGAAGTTGAGAGGCAGAGTAGCGGTGCGCTCCTCAAAAAGGAACACTCAAAAATCTGTTAGCGGAGTTGAGCAAAAATATTCTTAGGACCCTGGTCCGGTGGCCACATAAGTCGTTTATAGTTGCCGGAGCAGAGCGTTGCGAACCTTCTACCTGCCAGCATCCCGGTGCGTCTTCTGCATAGTAGACCTGGCAAGACATCATGCATGCATCATGCCAAAACGATGACTATCTTGCCTGGCTTTTACATCTGAAAAGGTGCTGGGAAGATGGTGATTCACAA
This sequence comes from Ranitomeya imitator, assembly GCF_032444005.1. NCBI lineage: Eukaryota > Metazoa > Chordata > Amphibia > Anura > Dendrobatidae > Ranitomeya > Ranitomeya imitator. Next base: position 176,222,165 of record NC_091288.1, on the reverse strand, counting down.
AGGCTCTGGTCTGACAGCAATGGACTACCGCCCATCAAATCTTTTTGCTCAACTTTAATGATTAGGGCATTGTAAAAAATGGAATTTGTGTAATCTGCTAGGAAAATGCAGATGGATAACATTGACAGACTTACTGCTATACTGGATCTTCTAAATTATACATATATATATATACAAAAATATGAGGGGTGTACTTTTTTTTTGTGATATACCGTGTGTATACGTATATATATATATATATATATATATATATATATATATATATATACTTTTATACAATGTAAAGTATAAAAGTATATACTGTAAAGTGTACAGCTTGTATAACCGTGTAAATTTGGTGCCCTCTAAATAAGTCAACAAGCAGCCATTAATGTCAAAACCGCTGGCAGCAAAAGTGAGTACACCCCTAAGTGAAAATAGTCAAATTGGCCATTTTCCCTCCCTGGTGTCATGTGACTCATTAGTGTTACCAGGTCTCAGGAGTGAATGGAAAATTTTGGTGTCATCGCTCTCACACTCTCTCATACTTTGAACATGGTTCCTCATGACAAAGAACTCTCTGAGGATTTGAAAAAATCAATTGTTTTTCTACATAAAGATTGCCGAGGCTATAAGGAGATTGCCAACACCCTGAAACTGAGCAGCATCACGGTGGGCAAAACCATACATAAGTTTAACAAGACAGGTTCCATTCAGAACAGGCCTCGCCATGGTTGACCAAAGAATTTAGCGTCATACCCAAAGGTTGTCTTTTCAAAATAGACGTATGAGTGCTGCCAGCACTTCTGCAGAGGTTAATGGGGTGGCGGTCAACCTGTCTGTGCTAAAACCATACGCCACACACTGCATCAAATTGGTCTGCATGACTGTTGTCCCATAAGGATGCCTCTTGTAAAGATGATGTACAAGAAAGCCCACAAACAGCTTGCTGAAGACAAGCAGACTAAGGCGATATCCTATGCTCTGTTGAGACCAACATAAACTTATTTGAAGAGGATTCCATTGGCCACTGGTGAAGCTCTACTGACCTCCATGCCTAAGAGAGATAAGGCAGTACTTAAAAATAAAGGTGGCCACACAAAATTTTGACACTTTGGGCACAATTTGGCCATTTTCACTTAGGGGGTGTACTCACTTTTGTTGCCAGCGGTTTCCATATTAACTGTTGTGGGTTGAGTTATTTAGAGGGCACACCACATTTACAAAAATGTGATAATGTGATGGCTGTACTCACTGTGATACACTGTGTGCGTATGTACAGTGGCATGTAAAAGTTTGGGCACCCATGGTCAAAATTACTGTTATTGTGAACAGTTAAGCAAGCTGAAGAGTAAATGATCTCTAAAAGGCCTAAAGGTTAAGATTACACATTTCCTTTGTATTTTAGGCAAAAACATAAAATATATTGTCCTTTTTTACATTTTAAAAATTACAAAAAGGAAAATGGGCCTATGCAAAGGTTTGGGCACCCCTGGATATTTCTGTGCTAATATAATTTTGAACAAGGTTTCAGACCTTAATTAACCTGTTAGAGTTATGGCTTGTTTACTATCATCGTTAGGAAAGGGCAGTTGATGCAAATTTCCCAGCTTTATTAAAACCTAGCCACCTCTAACCTTGTGCCAAAATACAACAGTCATGGGTTATTCTAAGCAGCTGCCTAGCACTCTGAAAATGAAAATGGTGGTGGTCCACAAAGCAGGAGAAGGCTATAAGAAGATAGAAAAGCTTTTTCAAGTTTCTCTTTTCTCAGTTTGAAATGAAATTAAGAAATGGCAGTTATCAGGAACAGTGGAGGTCCAGATAAGGTCTGGAAAATCAAGCAAAATTTCAGTGAGTACTGCTCGTAGGATTGCTAGAGAGGCAAATCAGAATCCCTTCTTGATTGCAAAAGACCCTCAGAAAGATTTACCAGACTCTGGAGTTGTTGTACATTGTTCTACTTTTCAGAGAAACCTGTAATAATATGGCCTTCAGAAGAAAACCTCTCCTGCATCCTCACTATAAAATTCAGCATCAGAAGTATGCAAAAGAACATCTAAACAAACCTAATGCATTTTGAAAACAAATCCTGTGGACCAATGCGGTTAAGATAGTACTCTTTGGCCACAATGAGCAAAGGTTTGTGTGGAGTAAAAAAAGCACTGAATTTCAGGAAAATATATCTCTAACCTTTAAGCTTGTGGGTGGCTCAATCATGCTTTGGGGTTGTTCTGTAGCCAATGGTACGGAGAACATTTCACGGGTAGAGGGAAGAATGGATTCAATGAAATTTCAACAAATTCTTGATGCAAACAACACAATCTGTAAAAAAGCTGAAGTTAAAAAGAGGATGACTTCTACAAATGTCAAAATCCACAGTAGACTACCTCAAATGGTGCAAAGTGAAGGTTTTACAATAACCCTCAAAGTCCCCTAACCTGAACATCATTGAAAATTTGTGGCTAGACCTCAAAACAGCAGTGCATGTAAGATGTCCCATGAATATCACAGAACTGGAAGAATTTTCCAAGGAAGAATGGATGAAAATCCCTCAAAAAAGAATTGAAAGACACTTGGCTGGCTACAAGAAGAATTTACAAGCTGTGATACTTTCAAAAGCGGGAGCTACTAGGTGCTAACCATGCAGGGTGCCCAAACTTCTGCATCGGCCCATTTTCTTTTTTGTAATTTTTAAAATGGAAAAAATTTTACAATATATACCGTATATACTCGAGTATAAGCCGAGATTTTCAGCCCATTTTTTTGGGCTGAAAGTCCCCCTCTCGGCTTATACTCGAGTCATATACCCGGGTGTCAGCAGGGGAGGGGGAGCGGGGGCTGTGTAATCATACTTACCTGCTCCCAGCGCGGTCCCTGCAGTCCCTGGCTTCTCCGGCGCTGCAGATTCTTCCTGCACTGAGCGGTCACATGGCACCGCTCATTACAGAAATGAATAGGCAGCTCCACCCCCATAGGGGAGGAGCCGCATATTCATTGCTGTAAATGATCGGTGCCATGTGACCGCTCAATTACAGGAAGAAGCTGCAGCGCCGGAGAAGCCAGGGACTGCAGGGACCGCGCTGCAGCAGGTAAGGGGTGCGCAGCGCTATAATTACCTGCTCCTCGCTCCGGCTCCGTCTGCAGCGTCCTCTAGCAGTGACGCTCAGGTTAGAGGGCGCTGTGACGTAGTCAGTGCGCGCCCTCTGCTGAGCGTCAGTGCTGGAGACGGAGCCGCAGAGGAGCAGGTAATTATTGAAAGCGCCGGCGTCCTGAGAAGAGAGGTGAGTATGTGATTTTTTTTTTTTTTTATGGCAGCACCAGCAGCATTCTAAGGAGCACCTATGGGGCCATAAAGGTGCAGAGCATATAAGGGGCACAGCATTATAAGGAGCACCTATGGGGCCATAAAGGTGCAGAGCATATATGGCACAGCATTATAAGGAGCACCTATGGGGCCATAAAGGTGCAGAGCATATATGGGGCACAGCATTATAAGGAGCACCTATGGGGCCATAAAGGTGCAGAGTATATATGGGGCACAGCATTATAAGGAGCACCTATGGGGCCATAAAGGTGCAGAGCATATAAGGGGCACAGCATTATAAGGAGCACCTATGGGGTAATAAAGGTGCAGAGCATATAAGGGGCACAGCATTATAAGGAGCACCTATGGGGCCATAAAGGTGCAGAGCATATATGGCACAGCATTATAAGGAGCACCTATGGGGCCATAAAGGTGCAGAGCATATATGGGGCACAGCATTATAAGGAGCACCTATGGGGCCATAAAGGTGCAGAGCATATAAGGGGCACAGCATTATAAGGAGCACCTATGGGGCCATAAAGGTGCAGAGCATATATGGGGCACAGCATTATAAGGAGCACCTATGGGGCCATAAAGGTGCAGAGCATATATGGGGCACAGCATTATAAGGAGCACCTATGGGGCCATAAAGGTGCAGAGCATATATGGGGCACAGCATTATAAGGAGCACCTATGGGGCCATAAAGGTGCAGAGCATATATGGGGCACAGCATTATAAGGAGCATCTATGGGGCCATAATCAACGGTGCAGAGCATTCTATATAGCACAGTTGTATATGGAGCATCTATGGGGCAATAATGAACGGTATGGAGCATCTATTTTTATTTTTGAAATTCACCGGTAAATGCTGCATTTTCTACCCTAGGCTTATACTCGAGTCAATAAGTTTTCCCAGTTTTTTGTGGCAAAATTAGGGGGGTCGGCTTATACTCGGGTCGGCTTATACTCGAGTATATACGGTATATATTTTCCTAAACTACAAAGGAAATGTGTCATCCTTAACTTTAGCCCTTTTAGAGATCATTTTAGCTTCAACTTGTTAAATTGCTCACAATAAAAAGTTATTTTGACAAGGGGTGCCCAAAATTTTACATGCCACTCTATGTAAATATATATATATATATATATATATATATATATATATATATATATATGCACCGAAGCAAATCATGATGGAAGAACAACTGACAGCAATGGTATGAGATGAGCTTACAGTGCACATTTGCACCCATGGAGGGGGGTTCTCGGTACAGAAAGGTCTGTCAGGTGCTCCTCGCGGAGATGCCCTCAGTCCCATCTCCCATTGCTAACACTTAATGAATGGTGAGAAGTGTGTGTCAGCCGAGGTTGGCTCTGTCAGGAATGTTAACACACGGTTAAAGGATCGTCCCTTGTAAATAAATTGTGTTTCCTAGCTGCTGTTCAATTAATTACATTGTGGTGCAGCCTCGTCTTATCTTGAAAAATGGTAATGGCGAGATAGTGGTCTCAATTATTAATGGCTACAAGTCCAGGAGCTGCTTTTTCCTGTTAGTAATTGGAAACCTTTATAAATAAGACCTTGTAGCACTAAAGTCAGCAATTTGGCTTTAATTTTTCATTTTCACCTTGTTACTCATTGTTCCGTAATCTGCCCATTAAATGGAAAGATTGAAGACCTGATTTGTTAAGCAAACAGAAAGCCGGCACTCTTCATCCTCCTCTTCTAGGTAATTCAAACACATTACCTTCATTGTCCAAACTTTTCATTTAGTCTCATTTCTGCATGAGAAGGAGAGAACAAGAACATTACTGTAAGTAATCATAATTTATTTTGCAGCTTTAGCAGCTTAAAATGACCTTTCCAGCCGATCACATTCCTAGCCGTAATGTGAGATCTGAAACAAGTCATTTTCGAGCTGTGTGAATAGTGGCTCAGGCTTCATGCACATTGCGGCTGATCCCTACTCTTAGTGTGTGCCCCGAGAAAAGCTCCTCACGCTGCAAATAGGACTTTACTCACCTGCCCGTATTCCGGAAAAATGCGTGTTCAGTCTTTGCCATGCGAGTATACATCAGTATACCTATTTTTCTATCTCTATAGGATATCGCTGCAGACTGTACTCAATTACAATTGCTGCCACAAAGTGTAGCACACGGTATATGTTTTTGTGCAGTTAGTCAGCTGACAATGTACAGCCCTGCGCAGTCTCATATGACAGTGCCATCCATATAACCCGGTGGACTTATCAATTGTAAAGTGCCTTTCCCTTACAAGTGATGGCTTTTTAGTGGTTCAGTGCTAAAACGCGTGTTGGCACAATTTGTCATGAATGAATGCTTATACTCTGGGTTCTTTCTATTCTTGAGCAGTGCTGTGTTACTCCAGCTCGTTTTATTTTTAATTATTTTCCTTATCTTAGAGGCGTTATCCAGCTTAGTGCAATTTTTTTTCCCCAAACGCTACAGCTTGCCGAATCCTAATGTGTACCACACACACTGTTGGGATTTAACTCTTCTGGTTGGGTCAAGTGTTTGTTTTGTGACCATAAGTATACGATTTGTGTACATGCAGTGTGTTACATGCCTGTTCTGGGTATCTTGGGCTCCACTCCCTGCTCCTGGGTACACTGCTCTCTGTTGTGCTCCACATCAGGATTTGCAGGTTGCCCATCGTGGATCAATGAAATCATCTCCATAGACCTATTTATGGCCAATTGACACACTCACCTGTGTCTTGGGATTGAGACTCTAGACTTCGACTTGGTGTGCTCCACCTTCTGTGCATTCTATGCTTTTCTTCCATCACTTCTGGGCTCCACTATCGGCCCTGCCACTCCTGAGATTCCTGAATGTGCCAATTCCTTGCTTCCCATGTACCTTTCATGCTTGCTGGACTAGACTAGCACCTGGGGTCCTTGTGCCCACCCAGACCTGTGGCTTAGAGGATCCACCTCACTAGGTGAGCCTAACACAATGAAGTGCCCATTAGCATCTCACCCTCCTCTCTCCTTGTTCTCTCTATGTTCTTCTGCGGGTAAGAAGCTACTGGGCACATGACCACAGGTATTGCATTCCCGTACTTGCAGTCATGTAATGACCACACAAACCAGCAAGCAGAGCCAAATCCTAACCGGGTGTATGCTACACACTTCTTGCAATCTGCTGTGCTTGCTGAAAATTTCTGCTGCGGAGGACAACCACTTTAAGTACGTGAGTTTTAAAAAATTGGTCTTTATTTTGAATCGTATTACTGCATTTTTTGGACTATAAGACGCATTTTTTCCTCCAAAAATATCCTGGTATGATTGGCCCCAATCCTGGTATGCATGGCCTCATCATAAAACAATAAAAAAAAGACCCAAACCATTACACTTACCTTCCCGGCGCTCCCTCACTGCGTCTTGTTCCAATGCCATCAGCTGCTTTATGCTGCCATGACGTCCCCACATGGCAGTGACATCATGCCCTGCTTGCAAACCGAAGGGGAGCTGCTGGAATACTCACTGCTCTGCATGCCAGGACTGTGTGCATGGAGAGCAGTGAGTATTCATTGCTCTTTAATAGCGAGTAGAGTGTCAGCTAGAGCCTTCCTGCAGCTGCCGGCGGTCATGTGTGCTGCTACTTAAGAGAAATGAATATTCACCACATTCTACACCCATGGGACATGCACACCAGGATAAGATGAGGGAGCCATGCATACCAGGATAGGGATGAGGGGGCATACATACCAGGATGGGGGTGACCATGCATACCAGAATAGGGATGAAGGGCCCATGTGTATCTGGATGGGGATGAGGTGACCATATATACCAGGATAGGGGATATTAAGTAAGGAATTGATGCATTTTTGGCTTCAATTTTTTTCCTAATTTCCTTCTCTAAAACCTAGATGCAGCTTATGGTCCGATGCGTCTTATAGTCTGAAAAATACGGTACTTAGAATGGAAAGCTAATATACTTTGTTTTTCAAATGTGCCCTGATGTCTTGATTTCATCTCCATGTGGCTGTTCCAGTAGCTTCCCTTTCAGTATGGTATTGAGACTGGAGAGACCATCCTTACCCTGTTTTTGTCAACATTGTTTGTATTAACCCCTCTGTGACCTTAGACGCACTATCCCGTCAAGGTGCCCTGGGCTTATCTGACCCTGGACGGGATAGTACGTCATAGCGATCGGCAGCGCTCACGGGGGCAGCGCCGCCGATTGCGGCCGGGTGTCAGCTGCTTATCGCAGCTGACATCCGGCATTATGTGCCAGGAGAGGTCACGGCCCCCCCCCCCCCCCCCCCCCGGGACATTAACCCCTGGCACACCGCGATCAAACATGATCGCGATGTGCCGGCGGTGCAGGGAAGCACCGCGCAGGGAGGGGGCTCCCTGCGGGCTTCCCTGAGCCCCCCGCAGCAACGCGATGTGATCGCGTTGCTGCGGGGGTCTTACCTCCCTCCCTGCCTGCTCCAGCCCCGGATCCAAGATGGCCACGGATCCGGGTCCTGCAGGGAGGGAGGTGGCTTCACAGAGCCTGCTCACAGCAGGCACTGTGAAGTCTGCAGCGCTGCTAGTCAGATCAGTGATCTGACAGAGTGCTGTGCAAACTGTCAGATCACTGATCTGTGATGTCCCCCCCCTGGGACAAAGTAAAAAAGTAAAAAAAAATTTTTCCAAATGTGTAAAAAAAAAAATAAAAAAAAATATTCCAAAATAATGAAAAAAAAAAATATTATTCCCATAAATACATTTCTTCATCTAAATAAAAAAAAAATAAATAAAAGTACACATATTTAGTATCACCGCGTCCGTAACGACCCGATCTATAAAACTGTCCCACTAGTTAACCCCTTCAGTAAACACCGTAAGAAAAAAAAAAAAAAAAAAGGCAAAAAACAACGCTTTATTATCATACCGCCGAACAAAAAGTGGAATAACACGCGATCAAAAAGACAGATATAAATAACCATGGTACCGCTGAAAACGTCATCTTGTCCCGCAAAAAACGAGCCGCCATACAGCATGATCAGCAAAAAAATAAAAAAGTTATAGTCCTCAGAATAAAGCGATGCAAAAATAATTATTTTTTCTATAAAATAGTTTTTATCATATAAAAGCGCCAAAACATAAAAAAATGATATTAATGAGGTATCGCTGTAAACGTACTGACCCGAAGAATAAAACTGCTTTATCAATTTTACGAAACGCGGAACGGTATAAACGCCTCCCCCAAAAGAAATTCATGAGTAGCTGGTTTTTGGTCATTCTGCCTCACAAAAATCGGAATAAAAAGCGATAAAAAAATGTCACATGCCCGAAAATGTTACCAATAGAAACGTCAACTCGTCCCGCAAAAAACAAGACCTCACATGACTCTGTGGACCAAAATATGGAAAAATTATAGCTCTCAAAATGTGGTATTGCAAAAAATATTTTTTGCAATAAAAAGCGTCTTTCAGTGTGTGACGGCTGCCAATCATAAAAATCTGCTAAAAAACCCGCTATAAAAGTAAATCAAACCCCCCTTCATCACCCCCTTAGTTAGGGAAAAATAAAAAAAATGTATTTATTTCCATTTTCCCGTTAGGGCTAGGGTTAGGGCTAGGGTTAGGGTTGGGGCTACAGTTAGGGTTGGGGCTACAGTTAGGGTTAGGGTTTAGATTACATTTACAGTTGGGAATAGGGTTGGGATTAGGGTTAGGGGTGTGTCAGGGTTAGAGGTGTGGTTAGGGTTACCGTTGGAGTTAGGGTTAGGGGTGTGTTTAGATTAGGGTTTCAGTTATAATTGGGGGGTTTCCACTGTTTTGGCACATCAGGGGCTCTCCAAACACGACATGGCGTCCGATCTCAATTCCAGCCAATTCTGCGTTGAAAAAGTAAAACAGTGCTCCTTCCCTTCCGAGCTCTCCCGTGTGCCCAAACAGGGGTTTACCCCAACATATGGGGTATCAGCGTACTCAGGACAAATAGGACAACAACTTTTGGGGTCCAATTTCTCCTGTTACCCTTGGGAAAATACAAAACTGGGGGCTAAAAAATAATTTTTGTGGGAAAATAAAAAGATTTTTTATTTTCACGGCTCTGCGTTATAAACTGTAGTGAAACACTTGGGGGTTCAAAGTTCTCACAACACATCTAGATAAGTTCATTGAGGGGTCTAGTTTCCAATATGGGGTCACTTGTGGGGGATTTCTACTGTTTAGGTACATTAGGGGCTCTGCAAACGCAATCTGACGCCTGCAGACCAATCCATCTAAGTCTGCATTCCAAATGATGCTCCTTCCCTTCCGAGCCCTCCCATGCGCCCAAACGGTCGTTCCCCCCCACATATCGGGTATCGACGTACTCAGGACAAATTGGACAACAACATTTAGGGTCCAATTTCTCTTGCTAACCTTGGAAAAATACAAAACTGGGGGCTAAAATATAATTTTTGTGGAAAAAAAAATATTTTTTATTTGCACGGCTCTGCGTTATAAACTGTAGTGAAATACTTGGTGGTTCAAAGCTCTCACAACACATCAAGATGAGTTTCTTAGGGGGTCTACTTTCCAAAATGGTGTCACTTGTGGGGGGTTTCTACTGTTTAGGTACATTAGGGGCTCTGCAAACGCAATGTGACGCCTGCAGACCAATCCATCTAAGTCTGCATTCCAAATGGCGCTCCTTCCCTTCCGAGCCCTCCCATGTGCCCAAACGGTGGTTCCCCCCCCCCACATATGGGGTATCAGCGTACTCAGGACAAATTGGACAACAACTTTTGGGGTCCAATTTCTCCTGTTACCCTAGGGAAAATACAAAACTGGGGGCTAAAAAATAATTTTTGTGGGAAAAAAATTTTGTTTTATTTTTATGGCTCTGCATTATAAACTTCTGTGAAGCCCTTGGTGGGTCAAAGTGCTCACCACACATCCAGATAAGTTCCTTAGGGGGTCTACTTTCCAAAATGGTGTCACTTGTGGGGGGTTTCAATGTTTAGGCACATCAGGGGCTCTCCAAACGCAGCATGGCGTCCCATCTCAATTTCTGTCAATTTTGCATTGAAAAGTCAAACGGCGCTCCTTCCCTTCCGAGCTCTCCCATGCGCCCAAACAGTGGTTTACTGCCACATATGGGGTATCAGCATACTCAGGACATATTGGACAACAACTTTTGAGGTCCAATTTCTTCTCTTACCCTTGGAAAAATAAAAAATTGGGGGCAAAAATATAATTTTTGTGAAAAAATATGATTTTTTATTTTTACGGTTCTGCATTATAAACTTCTGTGAAGCACTTGGTGGGTCAAAGTGCTCACCACACCTCTAGATAAGTTCCTTAGGGGGTCTACTTTCCAAAATGGTGTCACTTGTGGGGGGTTTCAATGTTTAGGCAAATCAGTGACTCTCCAAACGCAACATGGCGTCCCATCTCAATTCCTGTCAATTTTGCATTGAAAAGTCAAACGGCGCTCCTTCCCTTCCGAGCTCTCCCATGCGCCCAAACAGTGGTTTACTGCCACATATGGGGTATCAGCGTACTCAGGACAAATTGGACAACAACTTTTGGGGTCCATTTTCTCCTGTTACCCTTGGTAAAATAAAACAAATTGGAGCTGAAGTAAATTTTTTGTGTAAAAAGTTAAATGTTCATTTCTATTTAAACATTCCAAAAATTCCTATTAAACACCTGAAGGGTTAATAAACTTCTTGAATGTGGTTTTGAGCACCTTGAGGGGTGCAGGTTTTAGAATGGTGTCACACTTGGGTATTTTCTATCATATAGACCCCTCAAAATGACTTCAAATGAGATGTGGTCCCTAAAAAAAAATGGTGTTGTGAAAATGAGAAATTGCTGGTCAACTTTTAACCCTTATAACTCCCTAACAAAAAAAAAATTTGGTTCCAAAATTATGCTGATGTAAAGGAGACATGTGGGAAATGTTACTTATTAAGTATTTTGTGTGACATATCTCTGTGATTTAATTGCATAAAAATTCAAAGTTTGAAAATTGCGAAATTTTCAAAATTTTCGCCAAATTTCCGTTTTTTTCACAAATAAACGCATGTACTATCAAAGAAATTTTACCACTATCATGAAGTACAATATGTCACGAGAAAATAGTGTCAGAATCACCAGGATCCGTTGAAGCGTTCCAGAGTTATAACCTCATAAAGGGACAGTGGTCAGAATTGTAAAAATTGGCCCGGTCATTAACGTGCAAACCACCCTTGGGGGTAAAGGGGTTAAAGGATCTGCCCGAAAGCTTAGATTGTGAAATGTGCCTTTCTTATGGCTGATGCAAAGATGGAGGAGAGGGCTGGTTTAGCTATTAAAATCATCCAGTCAGCCAGCCCCATCCACACACATTGATGGTCACGTGCCAGCACCTGAAATGTTCTCGTTTGTCGAGCATAACGCAGGAGTGTAGCCGCTGAGTTCACAAAAGGTGCCCTCAATCTTGGACATTGGGGCAAACAATAAAATATATTAATATATTCAAAAGTGTCACTATAATACCCCTGCTGCCACTATAATACCCCAACGGTCAACAAATGTTATATAATTTTTCTAACACAATGGAAAATATTTTTGTTCCACTGGAAAACTTCTTTGTAACTTTTCACACAAGCGGAAATGTGCATGCTGTAAAGAACCGTAACGCAAATATATTAAAAACTTGTGTAATTTTCATTACTAAATAAGTTTAATTCACATAAATTCTGAACACCCTTTTCAGGAGCGGGCTTTTTTTAATGGTTTTTGTGCATTCGTTTTTTCTTCTGTTTATTCCAAAAATGATAAATAACTTTCTTATTTTTATTATTTGTTTTTCTGTTGACATATACATAGTATGAGGGCGTTTTTTTTTTGGAGTTTTGAATGACTGCAAAAATATATTAAAAATATTAATTTTAAATTGGAATGGAATTGGGAAAATAAAACAGCAACTCTGCCTTTTTTTGTTTTGCTTTTTTTAAAGGGAAGCTGCCACCAGTTTTCTTGTATTTTGTTTTTTTGTGAAATTAAGCTTAAAATAGTAATTAAAATGTATTAATGCAATGTTTGCACTGTTTGCAAACCTTTCTATATGAAAAATATTATATATTTTTCTACAAATATACATATTTACCACTAGGGGGAGCATTTTCCGTTTTAGACCTCAAGCAGCTATAGTAAGATTTAGCAGCTTTACTGTTAGCAGCAAAATTGGGGCAGTAACTGCTGACATCACCATTTCCCTCCCCTTTTGGGTGCTCTAATATCCCTGGGGCAGAATGAAGAGCAGCATCACAGGGCAGCGCCATTTTGTGTGTGACTGCCCTGTGACTTGCTATCACCAGCAGTTACTGCATCAGAGGCACAGCTTGTTTACAGAGGAGCAGAACACAGTGGGCTCAGCAGCATTTTTTGTGAATAACATTCTTGCCATCCCCCTTCCCCCACCTTAATCCCTGTCCTGTCAGCTGCCCTGCTCTCTCTCCAGGTGTCACCTCCCTCTCTGCAGGCTGTGAGTGCAGCTTACAGGAGATCACAGGGACTGTGTGTGAGGGGGAGGCAGAGACACAGCAGGAGAAGCACACAGGGCAGTGTGTGAGGAGCAGAGGATGTGCCTACTTGGAGTACAGAGGAGCAGTGAGGGCTTCTTCTGTCCTGAGATAGAGAGCACAGGGCTATAATAAAATGACAGCTAGTCACACCTACAGCAGTGAGTTGTAAAGCCCACAGAGGCGTGCCCAGCTCACTGCTTATGCTGCTGCAATGTTACAGATAGGGTCAGCGCCGGTCTATTATCTCCTATGTCCATGGGGTGCCGTAATCTGACACTGATAATGCCCTGCTACTGCTGCAAAACCAAGATGTCAGCCCCCAGTGCATTCTTTAAACTCATATAACACATGAAATCTGTTTCACATGCATTTCAAACTTGCTTATAGCAGCATGTTATGCTACATTACAGTGATTTATTAATGACCTACAAAAGCGGTACCTTCACTTTAAGACACTAATTTTTCTTTAAAAATTACCAGGTAGCTTTGGTCGACTGATCAGTACGTTTATGGCGATACCAAAGGTAGTCATAAAGAAGGTTGGATTGATCGGGACTCTGTGGCTGCACTAAGTCTGAAGTGAAAGTCTGTGCCAAGAACTGCTGAAGCTAGCCATTTTATTAGTGGTTTTCAGTAATGATGCATTTCAGGTCATAGCGGTCAAACCTGGTGTCACGGGGCTACCACGACAGAGAGGTTCCAGAGAACTGCAGCGCTATGGGCCTCGTTCACACACAGTGATCAGAAGCTCTTCTCCTGTATTCTGACGTGGCTGCTTTGTGCCAGCAGTGCAGGAGTTAATCTGTTGCTGAGTTGCTGTGAGCTGGGTCTCTCAGCTGAAGGTGATTTTGTAATCTCCTCCTCTATATAGACCCAGCCTTGACTTCAGCTATTGTCAGTGATCAGATCAGCTGCCTGGCTTGGAGGTTGAAGGAGCGTGGTGTATTAGGAGCTTGGAGGTTTATTTACAGAGACTGGTGTCTGCTGTTTTGGTTGCATGTTAAACCTGTATTCCTTCCTAGTTTTTTCCTTCTTTTTCTTTCTATGTGTTACTTCTGTGGTTGTGTGAGCATTTGGTGAGTTTGATACTTTTAGTTGCCTTGTCTGTATACCCTGTTTATTGTTTTATTTATACACTGGTGCAGTCCACCTCCTTTGGGGGGTGAGGGGGCCATTGATAGGGCCTGCACAGGAGACAAGGATACGCTGGCGGCTCAGGCCTCCTAACCATCATAGGTACCCGAGAGATAAGGGAAAGTCAGGGCCCCATTATAGTGGCAGGGACAGGTGCGGGTCCCAGTACGCCGTCCTGCTCCTTTATCGCTGTTAACGGCGTAACACCTGGTGACAGATTCCCTTTAAGGACTGTTCCCTACACGATAAAAACATAACTATCCTCCATTCATGTACGGCATTATTAATAGGCAGATATCTTACTAAACCTGAAATATTAGGAGCCTGTTCATATTGGTGTAATCAGATTTGTATGGCTTTTTCACCCACTGCACTTTTCAAGCACATGAAGAGTCATTGAAGACCTAAACTCATCCATTCCTCCTGTATGTTGCATCCAAGATTTTACCTGTGTTCAAAGGGACCACACTGGTACTGTGGATTCCATGTGCTACATAACATGGGCGCTCAGTGGCGCTGCTGCTTAGACGTTTTTCTATACTTTTTCTCCTAGTTGATCCGAGCTCATTAATAAATCGTAGATGAAGACTTATTTTTAGTTGGAATTCTTGTGTACATTGCAGTCAGATGTTCAGTTATACTAGGATAGCAGGTGGCGAGCTTTGCATTGCACAATCAGAGCGCTATTCAATGCTATGTTTTGGCACGTTTTTTGTTTCATGCATGTCACACAAAATTAGAAACTCAGACAGCTGTCCGAAGCCTAATCTATAGACCATCTTTAAAAAAAAATAAAAAAATAAAATGCATCTTATGTCACTTTAAATGCTTAGAGTACGATTGTTGTTCAAACTAATATTTCGATAAAACTTGGTAATAAGAAGTAATAAAGATCAAAATAATAAAAAATATATATTTAATGCCGGGGAATTTGGGTTATATCTTGCTTTTTTGCAGAATAGGGCAAGTGACACATTGTATTTATTAATACTTTTTTTTTCAGTGAACCTGTAACTTTCTTTTTAGGCCCTAAAGCACTACTATAGTTTTACAACTGTGATAGTTATCGCATTTTGAAGTTACAGTCATGGCCAAAAGTATTGACACCCCTGTAATTCTGTCAGATAATACTCATTTTCTTCCTGAAAATGATTGCAATCACAAATTCTTTGGTATTATTATTATCTTCATTTAATTTGTCTTAAATGAAAAAACACAAAAGAGGATGAAGCAAAAAGCAAAACATTGATAATTTCACACAAAACTCCAAAAATGGGCCAGACAAAAGTATTGGCACCCTCAGCCTAATAATTGGTTGCACAACCTTTAGCCAAAATAGCTGCGGCCAACCGCTTCCGGTAACCATCAATGAGTTTCTTACAATGCTCTGTTGGAATTTTAGACCATTCTTCTTTGGCAAACTGCTCCAGGTCCCTGATATTTGAAGGGCGCCTTCTCCAAACTGCCATTTTTAGATCTCTCCACAGTTGTTCTATGGGATTCAGGTCTGGACTCATTGTTGGCCACCTTAGAAGTCTCCAGTGCTTTCTCTCAAACCATTTTCTAGTGCTTTTTGAAGTGTGTTTTGGGTCATTGTCCTGCTGGAAGACCCATGACCTCTGAGGGAGACCCAGCTTTCTCACACTGGGCCCTACATTATGCTGCAAAATTTGTTGGTAGTCTTCAGACTTCATAATGCCATGCACATGGTCAAGCAGTCCAGTGCCAAAGGCAGCAAAGCAACCCCAAAACATCAGGGAACCTGCGCCATGTTTGACTGTAGGGACCGTGTTCTTTTCTTTCAATGCCTCTTTTTTTCTCCTGTAAACTCTATGTTGATGCCTTTGCCCGAAAAGCTCTACTTTTGTCTCATGTGACCAGGTAAGTTTTTCAGGTTTTTCAGGTAAGTTTTGGCAAACTCCAGCCTGGCTGTTTTATGTCTCGGGGTAAGAAGTGGGGTCTTCCTGGGTCTCCTACCATACAGTCCTTTTTCATTCGGATGCCGACGGAGAGTACGGGTTGATACTGTTGTACCCTCGGACTGCAGGGCAGCTTGAACTTGTTTGCATGTTAGTCGAGGTTCTTTATCCAACATCCGCACAATCTTGCGTTGAAATCTCTTGTCAATTTTTCTTTTCCGTCCACATCTAGGGAGGTTAGCCACAGTGCCATGGGCTTTAAACTTCTTGATGACACTGCGCACGGTAGACACAGGAACATTCAGGTCTTTGGAGATGGACTTGTAGCCTTGAGATTGCTCATGCTTCCTCACAATTTGGTTTCTCAAGTCCTCAGACAGTTCTTTGGTCTTCTTTCTTTTCTCCTTGCTCAATGTGGTACACACAAGGACGCAGGACAGAGGTTGAGTCAACTTTAATCCATGTCAACTGGCTGCAAGTGTGATTTAGTTATTGCCAACACCTGTTAGGTGCCACAGGTAAGTTACAGGTGCTGTTAATTACACAAATTAGAGAAGCATCACATGATTTTTCGAACAGTGCCAATACTTTTGTCCACCCCCTTTTTTATGTTTGGTGTGGAAATATATATATATATATATATATATATATATATATATATATTGCAGCGGTGTCAATACTTTTGGCCATGACTGTATAATGGTGCATGTGATGTATATCAATTGTCCCCCGGGTCTTCTGGTGGGTGCGGTTAGGGTGAAGTGCTCAGCTTCAGAGCCAACATGCCGCATGTTATGAAAACCATTGCAAAGTAATATAATGCTATGGTAGTCAATGGTTTGTGCAAGTAATGTGTATGATGTGACAGCAGTGCCATTGCCTGGGTTTTCTTTCACAAAACCGTTTCAGGAACAAGTTGACGGCCTTTTTGCTGAAGCGTCTCCAGCAGCAATTTTGTAATCTTTTTGGCATTTTTTTTCTGGCAACTTCTGTTAAAGAGAGAGGGTGGTTTCCACACTAAGCCACCTAAACAATAAACATGTTATTTCTTTTTACTACTTCACGTTTTTTTGCAGCATGAAGTGGTTAAAAGAAGTAGTAATAGAATTAACAGTACTGTGCAATTTTTCAAATTATTTTTTTCCTGTGGATTCCGCCGGAAATAGACGTTATGTGCACATAACCTTATTTAAGGAAATCAAGTGACCTGTTCTCTTTAAAAATGGGTTTCTCATCATCATAAATATGTAAAATTGCAAAGTACTTGTAAAAACAAACAACTTTACAATCCATGCAAAATCCTCTGTGTGCTCATATCTTATTTTATGGATTACTGGCCACCTCTGCAGTCTATCATCTATTAACGGCATCCTAGGCAAGGAGTGCAGCGCTTACACTCTTTCCACAAGAGCTTGTAAGTGCTGCTCTAAATATGGCCACTTTGCTGAATCCTGTCTGCTTCAGTTCTTCTGTATTCCTCTTAATCTGCCTAATTTGTCATTCATTCAGGAGCGCACTTCCTCCGGGAAGCAGGAAATCAGGAGGCAGAGGACCGTTGCGCTCCGGAAGATTGAACATGAGAATAACCCTTTAACTTACATTGTACCAAACTTGCAAATAAAGGCAAATTAGGCAGGATCTATACCGTGACTTAAACTGATATCCTCTCAGATGGGCAAGATCACATTTTGTGATTCTACGTGGCACCTAAAGGGAACCGGTCACCACTTTGGTCAAATAGCAGCTAAAAATATCATCTTGCTCAGCGTCTGCTCTGCATTCCCTAACTCCTTATATAACCACCTGACTCCTTCTCTGTATAGCACCGAGAAACCTTTTGGATTTCTCCCGCATTGTATGCTAATCAGATCCTTCAGGTCCGATGGGAATGGCTTCGGTCCTCCACCCATCCCCCCGGCTGCTGCTTGCCATTTTTGATATGGATGATGCCTACTGAGTCTTCCTCATCACTGTGAGATATCTTGCGCCTGCATAGACAAATCGCATCTCGTGCTTGCGCACTATGCTTTGCCCAACTGTGGCCAAAGCAAACAGGCAATCCCTGCATGTGTTGCGGCTGTCGAGCAGCCATGAGACATGCAGGTGCAAGGACTTGAACATATTTTTCGAGCATGGCAAAGTTACTCGGTTAGCACCCGAGCATAGTCAGATAACACCTTATACGAGCACCTTCGCTCATCACTGGTGGCCTTACAAACTGACTTCTGTTCATTGAAATACAAAAATGCAAAACAACCTTTTTATGTTACATTACAGATAATATCACATCTACAAATGGTCCGGCTGTGAGTGCATTACATGGTTAATACACCGGCAAAGACATGATGTGGAGCTAAGGCTTATTAGCCCAAACGTGTGATTGTGTTCTGCCCATCATTTATGATGAGCGGTACCTATGTATAGCTAGACTTTTCTATATTTGGCAGCATGATAAGACTCCATTGAGCCTCTGCTGAGTTAAAGTTGCCTTGAAAAAGGAAACTGAATGAGCGAATAAACCATAATTCAAGTTCAACCCTTTTTAAAATTCAAATTCTTATTGTCCTCAAGTAGCAAACTCAAGAACGGGGAATTAGAGGGCAGAAGATGTCTTGGGATTTTCCTCGGCCGCCATGTAACGGTCTGAGACTCTGCACAGTAATACTAGTACTATCAAGTCTGTTAAAATTAAAATCTTCTTATGTATTTTAGCTTTTGATGTTTGATGTGAGGGTGAAGGGGTTAATTAAAAGTGCCATACAAAAGCTTAACTTTAAGATTTCTCAGCTGATAGAGAGACTCCACTTTGTCGGAATCTTTGCCTGGATCTATTATCGTAGACTAAGAATCACAATTCTGGAAAAGGCAATAAACACTTAAAGGGGTTGCCATGGCATTTACTATTGATGACCTATCCTTTGGGCAGGTCATCAATGAGATCGGTGGGGGTCCGACACCCGGTACCCCCACCGATCAGCTGTTTATGAGGCCAGATGCTGACATTGAACAGCGCTCTACAGCATGGCTATAGTGAACGAGTAGCGAAAGCTGAAGAAAACTGAGCAAATAACTTATTGTTTGGGTGCCAGGTGTCAGACTCTCACTGATCTCATACTTATGACCTATTCCAAGTATAAGTCAACATTATTAGATGCTCAAGTAACCCCTTTAAGGTGCCCATACAGCTAACATTAGGTATCAGAATACTCATTTGGGTGAAAGTCATCTTTACCGACTCCATCATAAACCTGAATAGTTGGCTTGGTTGAGCATGCAGATATTTTCGTTGGGGAGTGTTGAATAAGCCAATGCCAGACATCTATGGTGGAAGCCTATCTTTCATGGAAACAAAAAGATTGGGCGATGTAATTCCGCATGCCGAATTACTTTCTCACAAGACAGATTATGTGAAGGTCAGGAGGACTACTAACATATTAGATGGCCCACCATGTTAGACAACCTTTTCCTTTTGGATTTTGGGTATTAGTCTGAGAGACCTGCCCTGCTACACAGAACCTAAACAAAACCTACAAGACCAACTCAAGACATCCATTTTAGATTAGATTTTGAGTTGCCGGGTGCCAGGACGCTCATCTCCTCCTTATACAAACCTCTGTGGGCAAACATTTGTCACGTGGTGGGTGCCAAGTGGATATCTTATTTCTCTTACTATGTAGTGGTAGACAGCAATGCGGTCTCGTCTTTATTTATCTCTGGCTACAAACAATTAAATGGAGCATTCTTAGAATATCTACAAGGTACTTTAGTCTATATTCAAAGGAGGAGTTGAAAAAACATGAGTATTTCAAGCAGTAACTTCTTAAGGAACCTCTCCTGTTTTGTAAAATGTTATCTTATTTAGTTAGCACTTTAGGAGGTTTAAAAATGTAGCAATAATTTTTCATTTTTTCAAGGAAATGTACAAAATTAAATTTTTTGGAGACCTATCCCAGTTTGAAGTGTCTCTGGGAGTCCTATCTACTAGAAAAACTCTAAAAGTAATACCATTTTAAAAAGGCACCCCTCGACATATTGAAAACTGCTGTCAGGTAGTTTATTAACCCTTCAGGTGATTTTCAGGAATTAATGCAAAGAGGCAGGGCAGGAATGAAAACGTGTATTTTATCACTTAAATGTCACTAAATTCTGAACAGAGCAAAAAAAAAACCTGACCTGCACCTCCATATGGTATGAACAGGTGCCTACTGCAATGAATACATTGACCAGGTGTAGAGACTGCAGAAATCGAGAGGAAGGTCCAGCTCCAGGTAAAACCAATGAGTTTATTTGAAAAAATAGATTTTGAAAAATACATCCTTGATGTGAAAAATAGAAAAGTGGGGGGGGGGGGAGGGCAATGCAACGCGACTCCGGCGCTCTTTGTTAGAGAAGTTCTTCATCCCCCACCTTTCTATTTTTCACGTTAAGGAGGTATTTTTAAAAATCTATTCTTTCAAATAAACGCATTGGTTTTACCTGGAGCTGGACCTTCCTCTTGGTTTATGTGTTTGACTCCCCGCGAGACATGCAGGTGCGGGGACCCAAACATAATATTCGAGCACGTGGAAAACACTTCTTATCGGAGTATGTTTGCTAATCACTAATTGTTATCTGTTATATAAATTCACTTTTATCTTCACAGAAAGGAAAGGGTTCAGCACGTAAGACAAAGTAGAGTATTTATTTGTTGTTTGTTTGTTTTTTCTTGTGCCTTTTGATATCTCCTTTAGTAAACTTAAGAATTAAAGGGGTTGTCCCGTACGTATATTGATGGCCTATCCTTAGGGTACCGTCACACAGTGGCATTTTGATCGCTACAACGGCACGATTCGTGACGTTCCAGCGATATAGTTGCGATCTCGCAGTGTCTGACACGCTACTGCGATCAGGGACCCCGCTGAGAATCGTACGTCGTAGCAGATTGTTTGAAACTTTCTTTCGTCGTCTAGTGTCCCGCTGTGGTGGCATGATCGCATGGTGTAACAAAGGTGTGCACGATATCGTATACGATGTGCGCATAGTAACCAACGGCTTCTACATCGCACATACGTCATTAAATTATCGCTCCAGCGTCGTACATTGCAAAGTGTGACAGCAGTCTACGACGCTGGAGCGATATTGTTACGATGCTGGAGCGTCACGGATCTTGCCGTCGTAGCGATCAAAATGCCACTGTGTGACGGTACCCTTAGAATACATCATTTATCAAGTTGATGGAGGTGGGAGACTTGGCACCCCTGCTGATCAGCCGTTCTCAGCTGGATGTGATCAGTGGAACATCGGAGCTCCTCCAACTGTATAGTGGCTGCAGCAGAGTTCTTCAGATCCATTCCTATTAACTAGAATTGGGGCAGATGTGCAGTACCCGACCGCGACCACTATACAGGTGACGGAGCTGTGTTGTGCAGCTCCACTACTGAGCCATTCTGGTCAACACCAGCATCGGAAACAGCTGATTGGCGGTGTGCCAGGTGTCGCACTTTCTCACTGATCAGGAATTGATGACCTATCCTAAGGATAGGCCAGCAATGTTAAAGTCCCGGACAACCCCTTTAATAGTCTAGGTGCTGTAAAATGCCCCTACTTCCCAGCACAAAGCAGTAGGTGCACTCTTACCATCCCCCTTGGAGTATAGCCAGATATGTTTTGGGTAAACAGACACAATTCTGTAACTTTGTCGCACAACTTGTTGTGTATAATTTATGTTGTGTTTTGCTTTTGCCCTTTAGATATGGACGAGACAATTTGTAGGAGCAAATGCCATAAATGTATTTTATTTTAGTGTTTGATTACTCACAAAAATGTCATATATTCTTCAGCACAGTCTGTTTTTTTACTTGAACATCTGCTCCAAATATCAAACATTTTGATAACCATTTTAATATTTAATGTGTGTGATTCATGATCATATGCTTGGACTGAGTGATCCTGTTTTTTTTGGTGAATACATATTTTTTGATGCCTTTAATAAAATTGTATTGTGAGCGAGGAGCAAACATCCGTCTTCTTACTGTAGAGCAAGAAATCTGGAAGTGTTTAACACTGCGGGCTAAGTTCACGATTTATATTTTTACTTAGAATTATAGAAATCTTTCACATCTTTTTAGGTTTTGTTTTTGCTTGTTATAAAGTAATTATAGGAAATTGCATCGTGTTTTCTATGTAAAATATGAAGATTGTATCACAAAAATGCTTGGCTAACCAAGAGCCAATAGCGGGATATTGTTATGGATATCTAAACACTTGCTTATTAGTCTTATCTTTGAGACCCCCACTTATCCCCAGTTTGAGTTGCAACTCTTTGTGAAGCACATTGTCCCCTTCATAGTTCTGCGAAAGGGTTATATATTGTGTATTGTAAATAAAAATCTCATTAAAAAAAGAATATCAGCTCGTTTTCTACTTATTCTGAGAGCAGCATGATGTAGGGGTTGAGACCCTGATTCCAGTGATGTGCCATATGCTGGTCTGGTTGCTGTCATTTTGACATAACCCCTGTTTTCTCTACTACAGATCTAGCAGTGCTCAAAATGCTGAGCCCTGTACAACCCCGCTCACACCACTGATTGGCAGTTGTCTGTGTACACTGTATATTGTCAGTACTGGGGGCGGAGTTACGTAGAGCAGTTGACTAGGAGGCATGATGCACCTAGTCCAGTAGTGATAATCTCCTGCTGATAAAACACTGATTTTGCTGAAGCACCAATATGCAGTCTAGTAAGTGACACATGCTGAAATCATCGTCTTGACCCCTACATCATGCTTCTGTCATATTACATAGCAATATCCTGCCGACAAATTATTTTTAAGACAATGAAGCCCTATGGGTAGAACTACTTGATGTCTTTGCAATCAGGATAACTAAGTTATTCTTCGTCTTTGCCATTGCTCTTCTTTTTCAGGAACATGCCATCACTCAAGTTTCTACTTCTTTTCTAGCTTAGAGCACTTCCCTAGTTATTTTGTTTATTTTCATGTGTGTATGCATTATGAAAGTAGTCGCGTCCTCACCGGTTCTTGCCTCTTCCTGGTTTCAGCGGCACTCCGGTGCGTTGTGGCACAACCTGACTGCATCTGTAACCTGCCGGATCACCATGACGAGCTGCAGTTACTCTCTCAATGTACGTCTCATTCTAAGTCTCATGAATTTGTATCGAGAATATTCGAAAAATGACCTGTTCCACCCAGCAGTGACATTCGACAGGTCACAAATGCAGTCCCGTGGAGCACCGCTGAAACCGGGAGAAGATGAAGACCGGTCAGTATGTAACTACCTTCATGTCACTAACATGCATGATACCTAACAAAGGGAATCGTTAAAAAAATCATTTGTGTAATGCTTTAAAATCTGCTGATAGGCATCTGCTAAAAATATGACATCAAGCCTTGATTTAGTCTTTTTGACCAGATCTTTACTAGTCTTCCATGTCAACGCTTCTTTAAAGTAAAAATAGGCCTTCTATTCTCCCTCAAACCTATTCTTATTCCCTGTAGACCTTAAGGTAATGAATAACGCTTCTAAATTTTCCCAGGGATGTCAGTGCCCGTATGAGACGCCAAGTTGTCTCTCGAATTTCTTTTTCTTTTTTTTTTTTTTTTCTAAGTGCTGAGTTTAATGCGATAAGTGTAGTTTTGCAATATAACACATTTTTGACCTTGGCTCTAGTGACATCATCTGCGCAGATGAAACCATTCACACAAAGCTTTAGAATCAGCAGGACACTGCTAGATTTATTTTCCACCACAGCAGTGCCTTGGGAAGATCTCTCGGCTATCTTTATGCATTGATTTAAGACGAAAGGCAAAAGGTGAAAATGCAGACTGTGCAATTTTTAGGATGTTTGTCCTTTTAGCAACTTTCAATCATTTCAGGTTTTTGGCTCTGGATGCCCTGCTTCTAAATATGTAGTTTAGGTTTTTTAGAACAGCAGTTAAGTGCGTCATAATGCATTTTATCCCTACATAATACTGTATCTGGTTCTTCCAAATCCTATGCATCTGTAGAGAATATGGAAAGTTCTGTTTAGAGAGTGTTTCCTTTAGTGATTCTTTAAATAGCCTCTTTAATGAGAAAGAGGACTCGATCTCTAGCGTCACCTATTGGATGCAACAATCTTAAAAGTCAATCTCGAAAATATAATGAGCTTTGCCACAAGATTTAGGATAAGAAGCCAATCTAGAAATTCAATTTGCCAAAACATGTTTTGGGTTGTTTTCCCCTCCTCAGTGCTAAGAGGAGATCTAATTTGGCTAAGTGACAAGAGGCTATTGATCGTCTCTCTTTTTGAAGGTAAAAGTCAGTAAAGACACTTTAATAAGCCTTGCCACATGATTTAGGAAAATAAGCCAAACCAGAAACTCAATTTGCAAACACATGTTTTGGTGTGTTTGTCCCTCTTCAGTGCTAAGCAGGAGATCTGATTTTGCTAGGTGAAAAGACGCTATTGATCGCCTTTCTTGTTGAAGCTAAAAGTCAGTATAGACACATTAATAAGCCGTGCCACATGATTTAGGATAAGAAGCCAATCCAGAAACTCCATTTGCAGACACATGTTAGGGGTGTTTGCCCCTCTTCAGTGCTAAGTAGGAGATCTTCTGTATGTTCACAAAAGGAAAGTGGGCTTTTTTTTTCATATTCGGATGAATAAAGATCCATTTATACTCGAAATGATTTGCAGTAGGAAAGATTAGTGCGTGCTGCCCTGCAAGTCCCATCAGCTGATCTAGTGATCTCGCCCCGCAGTGTGTTCTGATGTATTCACACTGCAGGGCTGGGAATCTGGCGCATGCGCAGTTAGTATCTGAGGCTGTCCCCATCTCCATCCGCCTCTTTCGTCCAGCGTGATACGACTCATCTGCAGCTTGGGATCTCTCTGACGCTGCAGTGCAGACGAGTCGTATAACGCTGGGGGAAAGAGGTGGAGGGAGTTGGGGACAGCCGCAGATACTAACTGCGCATGCGCAAGATTCCCAACCCTGCAGTGTGAATACATCAGAACACACTGCGGGGTGGGATCACTAGATCAGCTGATGGGACTTGCAGGGCCACGCACGGCGCATGACAGGAAAAAAAGTGAGCACAGCGCAGGCGCCGGGTACGTGCATACAAACAGAGGAGGCGGCGCCTGGCACACTGAGGGGCTGACTGATGGCTGGGACGCGGTTGAGTCTGGGGGAAAAGACGTACCCCCGGACAGAAAAAAGGTATGGCACGAAAATTCTAATACTAAATATTGCAGCGTTAGTGGGGAGCAAAAGAAGAGGAGCCACCTTCACAGAATGCAGCCATAGAGCTGTAGAAGGTGGCTCTGTTACTTAAAAACACCCGGGAAGGGGTTACAGGTTCCCTTTAACAGGTTGAAATAATTGAAGAAACGCCCCTAAAGGGAAGGAGGAAAAGGAGGAAGTGAGAGGAATGGGATTGTTACGGGGGGTGGAGAAAAGGTTTGTGGGAAGATATATAGTAAAAACTGAGAACTTGTGAAAGGCTATGTTCACACGTTGTGTTTTTACCGCATTTTTTTTTCTGCAGGCAAAACCTACTCTCTTGGCAGTAAAGAAGCTGCTTTAAAAAAGTTGGTTTTGCTGCATTTTTCATGCCGGTACAGTTCGGTGACTGCTGTTCCTGAGTTTTCTGCAGCAAAAAGGCAGCAAAACCTGACACCTGTGTTTTTGCTGCCTTTTTGCATTTAGGCTGCCTCACACCGACCGTATTTGGTCAGTATTTTACATCAGTATTTGTAAGCCAAAACCGGGAGTGGGTGATAAATGCAGAAGTGGTGAATATGTTTCTATTATACTTTTCCTCTATTTGTTACACTCCTGGTTTTGGCTTACAAATACTGATGTAAAATACTGACCAAATACTGCTAGTGTGACAGCAGCCTTACTGCTTTCAAAAAATGCGGCAAAAATGCTGAAAGAAGCGGCACGATGCAGTTTTTAAAAAAGCAGCAGGAAAAAACCCAGTGTGTGTGCATGAGATTTCTAAAATTTCATCACATTTGCTAGTACTGTAAAACACAGCTTTTTACTTTGCATTAAAAAAAAGTCAAAATGCTACTTGAACATAGCCAAAGAGTTGAGGAATTAAGCGTGCCAAGAAAAATGCAAAAAAAAGAGAAGGGAAAGATATTTAAGCAAGAATAAAAAAGTGAAATGAGAGGTAAAATTCAAGGACGTAATCTGACAGAATGGACCATGGAACCTTTCGCCTTTCTATTTTTTTTAATTCTCTGTCCCTTTTGTTAAAACTCAGTGCATGTCATATTTTCATCTGATGTTTTTTTTGAGGATCAGACTTAGGCATGCAGTTTGAGGCTCAGCTAAAAAACTGATGGCATAGGTAAGCCAGCTGTTGTTAAAGGATCCATTTTTTGATTTGGCAAAAACGGAATGTGCCTCAAGAAAAATCTAAAGCTCTCTCCACTTTGCAGTTTTTCGGTTGATAATGTTTTATAGAACAGTGGTCGGAGGAGAGAACTCCAAAGATTTCCTTGCACACAGAAGCTGGCATCGCTGTTGGAGGATGACTAATCCTGTGGAGTTGTGCGAAAGTGAGACTATGAATACTGATGGTATAGATCTGACTCATTTGTGACCTTCATGAATGAGAAGGCTGCGATCACAGTACCTTCATGTGTGTTGTCTTCTTCTTATACCATACTTTGTTTACTCTTACCATTGCCAAAACCTTTGAGTTTTCTTATTCTCCCCATAGAGAATTTAAAAAAAAATGGTAATGAAGCAACAAGCTGCAAAATGTAGTAATCATAAATCCACAATAACTATAGTTAGCGTGATTGTGTATTGGAAAGCTTAAATTAGAGACACTCGGAAACTTTTTTTTTTTTTTAGTATAGTCAAGCTACAGCTATAAATCAAAGGAAATATTGGGGAACACATTTACTTAAAGGGAAACGATCGTCGCCATATCTCCACCTCCAGGGTGTGGCTGGAAGGAGTTAACTGTCCAACCAGTTTTTTTTCTCTGTGTTGTGTGGAGGAAGGAAGCCTCCTGACTAGGGTTGAGCGACTTTTACTTTTTTAGGGTCGAGTCGGGTTTTGCGAAACCCGACTATCTCAAAAGTCGAGTGAAATCGGCCGATTATCGCGAAAAGTCGGGGATCGACCGAAACACGAAACCCAATGCAAAGTCAATGTGAAAAATCTCTCTCTCTCTCCCCCCCCCCCCCCCCTCTGGTGTTACACATTGCATATCGCTACAGCGCACAAGCGAGAAGATGGCGATAGGCGTGCACGCCCGTAAGACCTATGTCATCACTCTGCCCACACTCCTTCATTGGCTGAAAAATTGCGCCAAACGCGTCATACGACACGCGACTTTGGCGCGAAGATCGCCTACCGCATGGCCGATTCCACACTATGATCGGGTCGGGTTTCATGAAACCCGACTTTGCCAAAAGTCGGCGACTTTTGAATTTGTTCGATCCGTTTCGCTCAAGCCTACTCTTGACTGAAGCTCCTGCGAGAGCTTCCATATGTGTTGTCCCAGAAATACTGGGAAGGACTTTATATGAACTTTTTACTTTCATTTGATCCATAAAGGCTGTTTTTCTGTGAATAATTTGGGCTTATTGGTTTATAACGCAGTAAACCACCCAGAGACTTTAATCAAACATGTTCCTGTGTCTACCTCGGGGAGCAGCTAAGTGAGCCGACCTTCCACAATATACAGCTCTGGCAAAAGTTAAGAGACCACTGCAAAATGTTCATTTTGTCTGATTTTTCTCTTTATAGGTATATTTTTGAGTAAAATGTAAATTGATCTTTTAGTCTATAAACTTCTGACAACAGGTCTCCAAATATGCAAGCAATAAATTTTGAATTTTTTTCTGAAAAGGGGAAGTGTTCAAAATTGAAAACAAAAAACCCAGTGCTTTCAGACCTCAAATAGTGCAAAGAAAACAAGTTCATAATCATTTAGAAACAACAATGCTAATGTTTTACCTCAGGAAGAGTTCAGAAATCAATATTTGTGGAATAACCATGATTTTTAATCACATCTTTCATGTGTCTTGGCATGCTTTCCACCAGTCTTTCACACTGCTCCTGGCGCAAAACTTTAAGCAGTTCTTCTTTGTTTGATGGCTTGTGACTGTCCATCATCCTCTTGATTACATTCCAGAGGTTTTCAATGGGGTTCAGGTCTGGAGATTGGGCTGGCCATGAGAGGGATTTGATGTGATGGTCTCCTAATTTTTGCCAGAGCTGTACATACAGTGCATTTGGTAGACTGTAGTCTAGAAAAATGAGCATCTGAAGAAAAGTACAAAGGTTAGTATGTACAATATTGTCGTATTATCCATCCTCCTGTATGGGTCTGAGACATCGACACCATACTGCCACCACCTATGACTCCTTGTGTGCTTGTATAGCGACTGGAATGATTTCATCACAAGCACTGCAGTTCAACAACAGACAAAATTTCCCAGCATCGATGCCATGCTTCTGTAGAAGCAGTTGTCGGTCTGGACTCATTCTCCGGAACAAAAGACCATCATCTACCAATATTGTACTGAATCAGAAGCTTGCCACGGGCTACCGTGACAAAGAGGGACTGAAGAAGAGATACAGGACATCCTATAGAAATCTCTTGATATCTGCCATATTGACCATTGCCAGTTTCCTACTCTAGTGGTTTAGTTGGAAACTTACTAGATACATGCCGGGTGAGCCTCAAGAAGGAAATAAAACCATGCAAGAACTAAGGCAATACTGCAGCCCCATGCTCAAATTGGACTTTCCCTTCACAAACCTCTGCTCGTGAAACGAAGCCATGATGATATACAATGAACTCCATGAATTTCTCTCTTCGTGGTAAATTGCACATCCAGTTGTATTTGCCACTTAATTCTGTCTTTTTTATCTTCTAGAAATGAAGTGCTTTCTTTCTGCACTTTCGGTGAGCACCCCAATTAATCACTGGCTCATAACCGCTTGATAAGGTCTGTGCACTGTTCAGCTGGACAAGTGGGTCGGAGTCTTGGTTCATTATCTTCAGTCCTACCAGCATCTTCGCCTTACTACTGTATAAGCTCCTGTTTCTAATTCCCATCAATTGCTTTCTGTAAGGATAGTGTAAGGATATATTGATTTCCCACTTGTGCGAGATAACAGGTTGCATTGAAGATGATAGATCAAAAACTAATGCTCATACAATGGCAAAATGGTGATTATGTAGAATATTGTTCATCCTTTCAGCTTGTGTCAGTGAAATGAGGTGTGGGTCGTGATGCAATTGTGTAACTAATTAATGACTATTAATTATTATTATTATTAACTGTAATGACTATTATCAAAAGTATCCATCCTGTATATGAAAAAATCAATTGGAAGGTATCAGTAAATGTGGTCTGGTATGATGATAATTCAGCAATCAAGAGCAGTGGTGATCTTCAATCACGGCCAAAAAGGTAAAAAATTGCACCTGTCATTACAGTTATATACTAGTGATGAGTGAACGTGCTGGGATAAGGTGTTATCTGACCATGCTCGGGTGCTAGCCAAGTGTCTTTGGCGTGCTCGGAAAATATGTTCCCACCCCCGCAGTTGCATGTCTCGTGGCTGTTTGACAGCCGCAACACTTGGCACAACTGTGCCAAGCTGACCTTACGTGTCTCCAGGGGGTGCGGAACATCACATTCGTACAAATGGGGAGACCTTACCATGTGATCCTGCTGACGTAATACTGATGTCAGGCGAGGTGTGGATCTTTCACGTTTCATCACAACCTTTTTGTTTTTTGTAATTTCATCGCACTTGGAATGTTTTTTTCCCCGTTTCCAATACATTGTATGGTAAAAGGAATTGTGTCAGCCAAGACTAAAACTAGTCCCGGAAAAAGCAAGCCCTAGGTCAATGGAAAAGTGATTAAAGTTATAGTTATTGGAATAAGAGTAGGAGAAAAAAAAGCAAAAGCCCAAAAATGAAAAATTCCCTGGTCTAGCTTGTTAAAATAGTTAATATTTTTTAAAAAAAAAACTATATTACTTGTAACTATTAAC
Source organism: Ranitomeya imitator (assembly GCF_032444005.1). Lineage (NCBI taxonomy): Eukaryota > Metazoa > Chordata > Amphibia > Anura > Dendrobatidae > Ranitomeya > Ranitomeya imitator. Next base: position 176,192,279 of record NC_091288.1, on the reverse strand, counting down.
CCCTTCAAGACGTGCCGCATATATAGCTGCGTTCACGTAAACTGCAGTATATACAGTGCCTACAAGTAGTATTCAACCCCCTGCAGATTTAGCAGGTTTACACATTTGGAATTAACTTGGCATTGTGACATTTGGACTGTAGATCAGCCTGGAAGTGTGAAATGCACTGCAGCAAAAAAGAATGTTATTTCTTTGTTTATTTTTTTTTTAAATTGGGAAAAGTTTTTTCAGAGGGTCATTTATTATTCAACCCCTCAACCCACCAGAATTCTGTTTGGTTCCCCTAAAGTATTAAGAAGTAGTTCAGGCACAAAGAACAATGAGCTTCACATGTTTGGATTAATTATCTCTTTTTCCAGCCTTTTATGACTATTTAAGACCCTCCCCAAACTTGTGAACAGCACTCAAACATGGTCAACATGGGAAAGACAAAGGAGCATTCCAAGGCCATCAGAGACAAGATCGTGGAGGGTCACAAGGCTGGCAAGGGGTACAAAACCCTTTCCAAGGAGTTGGGCCTACCTGTCTCCACTGTTGGGAGCATCATCCGGAAGTGGAAGGCTTATGGAACTACTGTTCCACGGCCTGGACAGCCTTTGAAAGTTTCCTCCCGTGCCGAGGCCAGGCTTGTCCGAAGAGTCAAGGCTAACCCAAGGACAACAAGAAAGGAGCTCCGGGAAGATCTCATGGCAGTGGGGACATTGGTTTCAGTCAATACCATAAGTAACGTACTCCTCCGCAATGGTCTCCGTTCCAGACGAGCCCGTAAGGTACCTTTACTTTCAAAGCGTCATGTCAAGGCTCGTCTACAGTTTGCTCATGATCACTTGGAGGACTCTGAGACTGACTGGTTCAAGGTTCTCTGGTCTGATGAGACCAAGATCGAGATCTTTGGTGCCAACCACACACGTGACGTTTGGAGACTGGATGCATACGACCCCAAGAATCCCATCCCTACAGTCAAGCATGGTGGTGGCAGCATCATGCTGTGGGGCTGTTTCTCAGCCAAGGGGCCTGGCCATCTGGTCCGCATCCATGGGAAGATGGATAGCACGGCCTACCTGGAGATTTTGGCCAAGAACCTCCGCTCCTCCATCAAGGATCTTAAGATGGGTCGTCATTTCATCTTCCAACAAGACAACGACCCAAAGCATACAGCCAAGAAAACCAAGGCCTGGTTCAAGAGGCAAAAAATCAAGGTGTTGCAGTGGCCTAGTCAGTCTCCTGACCTTAACCCAATTGAAAACTTGTGGAAGGAGCTCAAGATTAAAGTCCACATGAGACACCCAAAGAACCTAGATAACTTGGAGAAGTTCTGCATGGAGGAGTGGGCCAAGATAACTCCAGAGACCTGTGCCGGCCTGATCAGGTCTTATAAAAGACGATTATTAGCTGTAATTGCAAACAAAGGTTATTCCACAAAATATTAAACCTAGGGGTTGAATAATAATTGACCCACACTTTTATGTTTAAAATTTATAAAAATTTAACTGAGCAACAAAACTTTTTGGTTTGTAAGGCTGGTTTCACACTTGCGTTTCAAAACGCATGCGTTTTTTTAAAAAAACGCATGGTGAAAAAATGCGTGTTAACGCTGCGTTTTTTTGATGCCTGCGTTTTTGCATGTGGTGGAAAAAACGCGGCGTTTTGACGCGTTTACATGCGTTTTTTCATGCGATTGCGTTTTTTAAACGCATGCAGATAAATGTGTGACAGCTGCCAATCATCAAAATAAAGTAAAAAACCCACTATAAACAGAAAGAGCTAGGGTTAGGGGTAGGGTGAGGGGTAGGGATCCTAACCCTAACCCTAAAAGGATCCTAACCCTACCCCTAACCCTAAAGGGATCCTAACCCTACCCCTAACCCTACCCCTAATCCTAAACCTAACCCTACCCCTAACCCTAACCTTAAAGGGATTAGGGGTAGGGTTAGGGGTAGGATCCCTTTATCAATTTTATGGTGTGGGGTGGTTTATCAATGTGTTTTTATGTTTTTTTTTTAAAAACGCATGCGTTTTTAACGCATGCAAACGCATGTGGTTAAAAACGCATGCGTTTACATAGACAGCAATGCATTTTTTTGCTGCAAAAATACGCATGCGTTTTTTTGCGGCAAAAAAAGCTGCTAAAAATACTACATGTTGCATTTCTGTAACACAACGCATGCAGAAAAAAGACGCATGCGTTGCAAAAACGCGTCAAAATGCATACAAAAAAACGCATGCGTTTTTAATGTTAAATATAGGGGGAAAAAACGCATGCGTTTTTGCCGCAAAAACGCAAAAAAAAAAAAAAAAACGCAAATGTGAAACCACCCTAAGATTTATGCATCTGTTAATAAATCCTGCTCTGCCTGGGGTTTAATACTACTTTTAGGCACTGTATACGGCGTGATTAAAAAGCATTTCAGAGTATTAGATTAGCGAGCATGGAGTGTAAAGTTGATGTCCCTTCCTGGGACAATATAAAAATAAAAAGTTAATAATATATATATATATATATATATATATATATATATATATATATATATGTATATATGTATATATATATATATTATCTAAAAATAAAAAACAAAAAAAAGACAAAATATTAGTCCAGTAAATATATTTATTTATGTTAAAACAAAAATAAGCAAAAAAAAGTACACATATTTGATATTGCCACGTCTGGAATATACCAACCTGTAAATAAAAATGGTATTTTTTAAAACCTCATCCTGTGCCGCAAAAAAAAACGAGCAGGCATACAGCTCCATCAGCAGAAAAATTCAAAATGTTATAGCTATCAGAATAAAGCGGTGACAAAATAATTTTCTCTATAAAATAGTTTTTATTGTGTAAAGGCGTCAAAATATAAAAATACCATATAAATGTGGTGTTGCTGTAATCGTACTGACCCGAAAAATAAAGCTGCCATATCACTTTTACCACACGTGGAGCAGCATAAAAAACAAAAATCCAAATCCTGAATTGCTGGTTTTTGTTCATTCTGCCTCCCAAAAATAGAATAGAAAGCGTCCCGCAAAAATAAAGCCCTCACATGACTCTGTCAGCCGAAGTATGGAAAAATTAATCACCTAATGTAATTACATGACACGAAGAACGGTGTAAAAAATAAATTGAATTCTTCACCTGTTGGCTTTTTTTCATTCTGCCTCCAAAAGATTGCATTAAGTCTTAGCACATTTATCCTGCGCTCTGCGCTGAGCGCTTACACCAGGGTTTCCGTGTAAATATGAAATACGAGATTCAGACGGAACCCCGGTGGAAGATTCTCTTTAACCCCTGTACCCCCAAGGGTGGTTTGCACTTTAATGACCAGGCCAATTTTTACATTTCTGACCACTGTCCCTTTGAGGTTATAACTCTGGAACGCTTCAACCGATCCCAGTGATTCTGACACTGTTTTCTCGTGACATATTGTACTTCATGATAGTTGTAAAATTTCTATGATATTACCTGCGTTTATTTATGAAAAAAACTGTGAATTTTTATGCAATTAAATCACAGAGATATGTCACACAAAATACTTAATAAGTAACATTTCCCACATGTCTACTTTACATCAGCACAATTTTGGAACCAAAAATTTTTTTTTTCGTTAGGGAGTTATATGGGTTAAAAGTTGACCAGCAATTTCTAATTTTTTCAACACCATTTTTTTTTAGGGACCACATCTCATTTGAAGTCATTTTGAGGGGTCTATATGATAGAAAATAACCAAGTGTGACACCATTCTAAAAACTGCACCCCTCAAGGTGCTCAAAACCACATTCAAGAAGATTATTAACCCTTCAGGTGTTTCACGGGAATTTTTAGAATGTTTAGATAAAAATGAACATTTAACTTTTTTTCACAAAAAATTTAATTCAGCTCCAATTTGTTTTATTTTACCAAGGAACACCAAATAATATCCCACACTGGACCATGAAGGGACTAAATAGAAAACACCTAAAGGGAACCAAAACCTTCACAAAAAGGGCCAACAACTATGTATAAAAAGTACAAACAGGGCAGTAGCCACCAGTAGGGTTGAGCGACCTTGACCTTTTTAGAGTCGAGCCGTGTTTCGCGAAACCCGACTATCTTAGAAGTCGAGTCGAGTGGAATCGGCCGATTATCGCGAAAAGTCGGGTATCGCCCGAAACACGAAACCCAATGCAAGTCAATGGGGGAGCATAGTCGGCAGTGAGTGGAGGCCAGGAAAACACCTACACTGCCCATTTTAATGGCAAAAACATCCATTCTTGTTAAAGAAGCTTGTCAATGGTAATTTACCTTATAATAATTGGAAGGCATTTGAAATTGGGGGTCATTTGGCTAAAGTTGGGGGGGTAGGGCTGGTTCAAGTAATTAGTGGGCCCAGTAAATCTGGACCACGTCACGGCAGTGGAGCAGGGAGAGGTAAGTATTTAAACTTTGCAAGTGCTGTGATCCTGAGCAAGCAGGGGGGGCCCACTCGTTGGCATTGGCACTGGCACAGGGCCCCTCAAAGTACAGCGGTGTGTTTGCACGGCGGGGGCGCCTCCCACCGGCAGCAACACTTGCGTACTATGAGAGGCCCTGTGCCAGTGACGTCGCCAACTAGTATTCCTCCCCCCACCTGATGAAGGAACCTGCACTTTCATCTGCACCTTCCTCTTTGTCCCCGTGTAAGGTGGTATGGTATGCGGGAAGAGGAACCTGACTTTCAGCAGGGTCACAATCTTGCTGTGTAGCGTGCACGGGGAATTTTGCGTTATGGGTCAATGTACCAGCAGACTCATCTATCACTGGCTGGGCAATGGGCAGGATGAGGAGGAAACACAGATATAGGCCCAAAGAATAAAGTGGGCTAAATGCAGTTCAAAATTGGTAACACAGGACTAACCAGGGGGCATTGCAGTGGAGGACAACTGGAATGAGAGGCTGACACAGAGAGTAGGCCCAAATCAGTAAGTAGTCGACATGCAGTTCAAAATTGGCAACCGTAGTAAACAGGCGGCCCAGCTTTGTTCAGTTGAGGAGAACAGCAAGGAGTGGCAGACACCGATAGTAGGCCCCAACCCAACTAGTAGGCCAAATGCAGTCTAACATTAACAACTACTTAACAAGAGCCTGAAAATGGAATTTCAGGACAGGAAACCAGGAGAACAGCAAGGAGTGGCAGACACCGATAGTAGGCCCCAAACCAACTAGTACGCCAAATGCAGTTGTTCCATTTAACTACAATTTAATGAGAGCCTGAAGATAGAAGTTCAGGAAAGGCAACCTGGAGAACACCTTGGAGTGGAACACACCATCTCTCTACACCCCATACCCAATTTGTAGGCCTAATGCAGTGTAGTTTTCAACAACTACTAAACGAGAGTCGGAAGATCGAAGCAATGTGGACGAAACCTGGAGAACACCTTGGAGTGTAACACACCGTCTCTCTACACCCCATACCCAATTTGTAGGCCTAATGCAGTGTAGTTTTCTAAAACTACTAAACGAGAGTCGGAAGACCGAAGCAATGTGGACGAAACCTGGGGAACACCTTGGAGTGGAACACACCATCTCTCTACACCCCATACCCAATTTGTAGGCCTAATGCAGTGTAGTTTTCTACAACTACTAAACGAGAGCATGAAGATCGAAGCAATGGAGAGGAAACCTGGGGAACACCTTGGAGTGGAACACACCATCTCTCTACACCCTATACCCAATTTGTAGGCCTAATGCAGCGTAGTTTCCAACAACTACTAAACGAGAGCATGAAGATCGAAGCTCAGGAAAGGCAACCTGGAGAACACCTTGGAGTGGAACACACCATCTCTCTACACCCCATACCCAATTTGTAGGCCTAATGCAGCGTAGTTTCCAACAACTACTAAACGAGAGCATGAAGATTGAAGCAATGGAGAGGAAACCTGGGGAACACCTTGGAGTGGAACACACCATCTCTCTACACCCCATACCCAATTTGTAGGCCTAATGCAGCGTATTTTCCAACAACTACTAAACGAGAGCATGAAGATCGAACCAATGGCGATGAAACCTGGGGAACACCTTGGAGTGGAACACACCATCTCTCTACACCCCATACCCAATTTGTAGGCCTAATGCAGCGTAGTTTCCAACAACTACTAAACGAGAGCATGAAGATTGAAGCTCAGGAAAGGCAACCTGGAGAACACCTTGGAGTGGAACACACCATCTCTCTACACCCCATACCCAATTTGTAGGCCTAATTCAGCGTAGTTTCCAACAACTACTAAACGAGAGCATGAAGATTGAAGCTCAGGAAAGGCAACCTGGAGAACACCTTGGAGTGGAACACACCATCTCTCTACACCCCATACCCAATTTGTAGGCCTAATGCAGCGTAGTTTCCAACAACTACTAAACGAGAGCATGAAGATTGAAGCTCAGGAAAGGCAACCTGGAGAACACCTTGGAGTGGAACACACCATCTCTCTACACCCCATACCCAATTTGTAGGCCTAATGCAGCGTAGTTTCCAACAACTACTAAACGAGAGCATGAAGATTGAAGCTCAGGAAAGGCAACCTGGAGAACACCTTGGAGTGGAACACACCATCTCTCTACACCCCATACCCAATTTGTAGGCCTAATGCAGCGTAGTTTCCAACAACTACTAAACGAGAGCATGAAGATCGAAGCAATGGAGAGGAAACCTGGGGAACACCTTGGACTGGAACACACCATCTCTCTACACCCCATACCCAATTTGTAGGCCTAATGCAGCGTAGTTTCCAACAACTACTAAACGAGAGCATGAAGATCGAACCAATGGCGATGAAACCTGGGGAACACCTTGGAGTGGAACACACCATCTCTCTACACCCCATACCCAATTTGTAGTAGGCCTAATGCAGCGTAGTTTCCAACAACTACTAAACGAGAGCATGAAGATTGAAGCTCAGGAAAGGCAACCTGGAGAACACCTTGGAGTGGAACACACCATCTCTCTACACCCATACCCAATTTGTAGGCCTAATGCAGCGTAGTTTCCAACAACTACTAAACGAGAGCATGAAGATTGAAGCTCAGGAAAGGCAACCTGGAGAACACCTTGGAGTGGAACACACCATCTCTCTACACCCCATACCCAATTTGTAGGCCTAATGCAGCGTAGTTTCCAACAACTACTAAACGAGAGCATGAAGATTGAAGCTCAGGAAAGGCAACCTGGAGAACACCTTGGAGTGGAACACACCATCTCTCTACACCCCATACCCAAATTGTAGGCCTAATGCAGCGTAGTTTCCAACAACTACTAAACGAGAGCATGAAGATCGAAGCTCAGGAAAGGCAACCTGGAGATCACCTTGGAGTGGAACACACCATCTCTCTACACCCCATACCCAATTTGTAGGCCTAATGCAGCGTAGTTTCCAACAACTACTAAACGAGAGCATGAAGATCGAAGCAATGGAGAGGAAACCTGGGGAACACCTTGGAGTGGAACACACATCTCTCTACACCCCATACCCAATTTGTAGGCCTAATGCAGCGTAGTTTCCAACAACTACTTAACGAGAGCATGAAGATCGAACCAATGGCGATGAAACCTGGGGAACACCTTGGAGTGGAACACACCATCTCTCTACACCCCATACCCAATTTGTAGGCCTAATGCAGCGTAGTTTCCAACAACTACTAAACGAGAGCATGAAGATTGAAGCTCAGGAAAGGCAACCTGGAGAACACCTTGGAGTGGAACACACCATCTCTCTACACCCCATACCCAATTTGTAGGCCTAATGCAGCGTAGTTTCCAACAACTACTAAACGAGAGCATGAAGATTGAAGCAATGGAGAGGAAACCTGGGGAACACCTTGGGGAGGCAGACACCGTTAGTAGGCCCTACCAAAGTTGTACACCCAATGCAGTTTTAAAATTCCTAGAGGCTGAAAACAAGACTATTGACGCTCAGCTTTTTTCAAAGGAACACAGCTGAATTGAGTGGCGCAGACAGACACAGGTAGTAGGACTCAAACCAAAAATGTGGCTCACTGCAGCAGAAAAAAGTTACAGGGGTACACAAGCTGCAGTGCTCTGGGCAGTGGAGGACAATTTCAATAGTGAACCGCAGACAGGCTTTGTACGCCTACTATTAAAAAAAGGATGCTCTATGCAATTATAAATAGGTTCTAGGGGTACACGGGCAGCAGTGGTGTGGTCAGTGGAGGCCTAGTGGAAGGAGTGACCGCAGACAGGCATCGAAGGCCTAAAATAATAACACATGGCTGTAGGCAATTTTAAATTGGTTCCGGGGTACACGGGCAGCAGTGGCCTGGTCAGTGTAGTAGTAGTAGAAAGAACGGACCGCAGACAGGCATCGAAGGCCTAAAATAAAAAAATTGGGCTGGCTGTAGGCAATTTTAAATTGGTTCCAGTGGTACACGGGCAGCAGTGGCCTGGTCAGTGTAGTAGTAGTAGAAAGAACGGACCGCAGACAGGCATCGAAGGCCTAAAATAAAAAAATTGGGCTGGCTGTAGGCAATTTTAAATTGGTTCCAGGGGTACACGGGCAGCAGTGGTGTGGTCAGTGGAGGCCTAGTGGAAGGAGTGACCGCAGACAGGCATCGAAGGCCTAAAATAAAAAAATTGGGCTGGCTGTAGGCAATTTTAAATTGGTTCCAGGGGTACACGGGCAGCAGTGGTGTGGTCAGTGGAGGCCTAGTGGAAGGAGTGACCGCAGACAGGCATCGAAGGCCTAAAATAAAAAAATTGGGCTGGCTGTAGGCAATTTTAAATTGGTTCCAGGGGTACACGGGCAGCAGTGGTGTGGTCAGTGGAGGCCTAGTGGAAGGAGTGACCGCAGACAGGCATCGAAGGCCTAAAATAATAACACATGGCTGTAGGCAATTTTAAATTGGTTCCAGGGGTACACGGGCAGCAGTGGTGTGGTCAGTGGAGGCCTAGTGGAAGGAGTGACCGCAGACAGGCATCGAAGGCCTAAAATAAAAAAATTGGGCTGGCTGTAGGCAATTTTAAATTGGTTCCAGGGGTACACGGGCAGCAGTGGTGTGGTCAGTGGAGGCCTAGTGGAAGGAGTGACCGCAGACAGGCATCGAAGGCCTAAAATAATAACACATGGCTGTAGGCAATTTTAAATTGGTTCCAGGGGTACACGGGCAGCAGTGGCCTGGTCAGTGTAGTAGTAGTAGTAGAAAGAACGGACCGCAGACAAGCATCGAAGGCCTAAAATAAAAAAATTGGGCTGGCTGTAGGCAATTTTAAATTGGTTCCAGTGGTACACGGGCAGCAGTGGTGTGGTCAGTGGAGGCATATTGTAAGGAGTGACCGCAGACAGGCATCGAAGGCCTAAAATAATAACACATGGCTGTAGGCAATTTTAAATTGGTTCCAGGGGTACACGGGCAGCAGTGGTGTGGTCAGTGGAGGCATAGTGGAAGGAGTGACCGCAGACAGGCTTCGAAGGCCTAACATAACAAAAATGTCAATACAATGGTATTGTCAGTGGCAGGCATTGAAGGATGTCAGCGCATAGACTAAACATTGGTGGAGCTGTGAGATAATTTTGCAAGTGGTAGAGCACTGTTTGAGCTGGGGGGTGGGAACTGTCTTGTGGCCGGCGGTACAGGCCCAGGGCCCCTCATATTACAACGGTGTGTCTGACGTTGGGTGCGCACCACCACCGCCAGAGACACTTTATTGTACTAGGAGGGACCCAGTGGCAGTGCCGTCGACCAAAAGCGGGCACACCCACCTCTTCAGACAAACAGCACTCTCACGGGTGCTGTCGCCAAGTGTCGATACCACGGCCCCGTGTGGGGAGTTTGGCCATTTAGTGAGGTGTAAACATGTCGTATGCTGGACAATCAGATGCAGAAAATTACGAGATTGGAAAAGGCATTCAGAATAGTCCACAGGCAAGACCTTTTCATAGGAAAGCTAGGTGTCAGCCGGGCAAGGTGGGGCAAAAGATTTCGAAATCCAGTTGTGGTTCATTTTAATGAAGGTTAGATCATCTACATTTTGGGTAGCCAGACGAGTCCTTTTTTCTGTTAGTATTGAACCTGCAGCACTGAATACTCTTTCTGATAGGACACTAGCTGCCGGGCAAGCAAGCTCCTGCAATGCATATTCTGCCAATTCTGGCCAGGTGTCTAATTTGGATGCCCAGTAATCAAATGGGAATGACGGTTGAGGGAGAACATCGATAAGGGATGAAAAATAGTTTGTAACCATACTGGACAAATGTTGTCTCCTGTCACTTTGAATTGATGCTGCAGTACCTGTCCTGTCTGCGGTCATAGCAAAATCACTCCACAACCTGGTCAGAAAACCCCTCTGGCCAACGCCACTTCTGATTTCTGCCCCTCTAACTCCTCTGGTCTGCTGGCCCCTGCAGCTCGTGTGAGAACGATCACGGGCGCTGTGTGCAGGGAATGCCAGAAGCAAACGGTCAACAAGAGTTGATTGTTTGGTTGCTAATATTAGTTACAAGTTCTCATGTGGCATTATATTTTGCAATTTGCCTTTATAGCGAGGATCAAGGAAGCAGGCCAACCAGTAATCGTCATCGTTCATCATTTTAGTTATGCGTGTGTCCCTTTTGAGGATACGTAAGGCATAATCCGCCATGTGGGCCAAAGTTCCAGTTCTCAAATCTGCGGTTGTGCTTGGTTGAGGGGCAGTTTCAGGCAAATCCACGTCACTTGTGTCCCTCCAAAAACCAGAACCCGGCCTTGCCGCGCCACCAATTTTTACAGTGGCCCCGGAAAAGTTTCCTCATTAAAAATATAATCATCCCCATCATCCTCCTCGTCCTCCTCCTCCTCTTCGCCCGCTAACTCGTCCTGTACACTGCCCTGGCCAGACAATGGCTGACTGTCATCAAGGCTTTCCTCTTCCTCAGCTGCAGACGCCTGATCCTTTATGTGCGTCAAACTTTGCATCAGCAGACGCATTAGGGGGATGCTCATGCTTATTATGGCGTTGTCTGCACTAACCAGCCGTGTGCATTCCTCAAAACACTGAAGGACTTGACACATGTCTTGAATCTTCGACCACTGCACACCTGACAACTCCATGTCTGCCATCCTACTGCCTGCCCGTGTATGTGTATCCTCCCACAAAAACATAACAGCCCACCTTGTTGCAACGTCTATGATTAGGCGATGCTGGGGAAGGTTCAAAGAACGCTGATAGGTCTGCATACGGCTGGAGTGAACGGGCGAACGGCGGATATGTGAGCAAAGTCCACGCACTTTGAGGAGCAGGTCGGATAACCCCGGATAACTTTTCAGGAAGCACTGCACCACCAGGTTTAAGGTGTGAGCCAGGCAAGGAATGTGTTTCAGTTGGGAAAGGGAGATGGCAGCCATGAAATTCCTTCCGTTATCACTCACTACCTTGCCTGCCTCAAGATCTACAGTGCCCAGCCACGACTGCGTTTCTTTCTGCAAGAACTCGGACAGAACTTCCGCGGTGTGTCTGTTGTCGCCCAAACACTTCATAGCCAATACAGCCTGCTGACGTTTGCCAGTAGCTGCCCCATAATGGGAGACCTGGTGTGCAACAGTGGCAGCTGCGGATGGAGTGGTTGTGCGACTGCGGTCTGTGGACGAGCTCTCGCTTCTGCAGGAGGACGAAAAGGAGGAGGAGGGGGTGCGAACGGCTACAGCCAACTGTTTCCTAGACTGTGGGCTAGGCAGAACTGTCCCAAACTTGCTGTCCCCTGTGGACCCTGCATCCACAACATTCACCCAGTGTGCCGTGATGGACACGTAACGTCCCTGGCCATGCCTACTGGTCCATGCATCTGTTGTCAGGTGCACCTTTGTGCTCACAGATTGCCTGAGTGCATGGACGATGCGCTCTTTAACATGCTGGTGGAGGGCTGGGATGGCTTTTCTGGAAAAAAAGTGTTGACTGGGTAGCTCGTAGCGTGGTACAGCGTAGTCCATCAGGGCTTTGAAAGCTTCGCTTTCAACTAACCGGTAGGGCATCATCTCTAGCGAGATTAGTCTAGCTATGTGGGCGGTCAAACCCTGTGTACGCGGATGCGAGGCTAAGTACTTCCTTTTTCTAACCATAGTCTCATGTAGGGTGAGCTGGACTGGAGAGCTGGAGATCGTGGAACTAGCGGGGGTGCCGGTGGACATGGCAGACTGAGAGACGGTGGGAGATGGTATTGTTGCCGCCGGTGCCCTAGATGCAGTGTTTCCTACTACGAAACTGGTGATTCCCTGACCCTGACTGCTTTGGCCTGGCAAAGAAACCTGCACAGATACTGCAGGTGGTGCGGAAAATGGTGGCCCTACACTGCCGGAAGGGATGTTGCGTTGCTGACTAGCTTCATTGGCCGAGGGTGCTGCAACCTTAAGGGACGTTTGGTAGTTAGTCCAGGCTTGCAAATGCATGGTGGTTAAATGTCTATGCATGCAACTTGTATTGAGACTTTTCAGATTCTGTCCTCTGCTTAAGGTAATAATAATAATAATAATAATAATTTTTATTTATATAGCGCCAACATATTCCGCAGCGCTTTACAAATTATAGAGGGGACTTGTACATACAATAGACATTACAGCATAACAGAAATACAGTTCAAAACAGATACCAAGAGGAGTGAGGGCCCTGCTCGTAAGCTTACAAACTATGAGGAAAAGGGGAGACACGAGAGGTGGATGGTAACAATTGCTATAGTTATTCGGACCAGCCATAGTGTAAGGCTTGGGTGTTCATGTAAAGCTGCATGAACCAGTTAATTAATTTTTTTTTTTTTTTTTAATATAGGCCACACAGGGATCGTTAGGTTAATGCATTGAGGCGGTAGGCCAGTCTGAACAAATGAGTTTTTAGGGCACGCTTAAAACTGTGGGGATTGGGGATTAATCGTATTATCCTAGGTAGTGCATTCCAAAGAATCGGCGCAGCACGTGTAAAGTCTTGGAGACGGGAGTGGGAGGTTCTGATTATTGAGGATGCTAACCTGAGGTCATCAGCGGAGCGGAGGGCACGGGTAGGGTGGTAGACTGAGACCAGAGAGGAGATGTAGGGTGGTGCTGAGCCATGGAGTGCTTTGTGGATGAGGGTAGTAGTTTTGTACTGGATTCTTGAGTGGATGGGTAACCAGTGTAATGACTGGCACAAGGTAGAGGCATCGGTGTAACGGTTGGTGAGGAATATGATCCTGGCAGCAGCATTCAGGACAGATTGGAGCGGGGAGAGTTTGGTAAGAGGGAGGCCGATTAGTAGAGAGTTACAATAGTCCAGACGAGAATGAATAAGTGAAACAGTAAGAGTTTTTGCAGAGTCGAAAGTAAGAAAAGGGCGAATTCTAGAAATGTTTTTGAGATGCAGGTAAGAAGAGCGAGCCAGTGATCGGATGTGGGGGGTGAATGAAAGGTCAGAATCAAGGATGACCCCAAGGCAGCGGGCATGTTGCTTTGGAGTAATGGTGGAAGGTAGTTGAACATTTTTGACAGATGACTTTGCGCTGATCAATTGGATGTTGTTTAAAAAAATGCCAGACTGCACTCTTTCTAGCATCGGATACCTTTTCAGGCATTGCAGACTGAGCTTTAACCGGATGGCCACGCTGTCCTCCAACAGGTTTTGGCTTTGCCACGCGTTTTGGGCAAGATACGGGCCCGGCAGATGGAACCTGTTGCGATGTTGACGCCTGCTGCGGCCCCTCCTCCTCCGCTTCAGAACTGCTGCTGCCTGCACCCTGTTCCCCCAATGGCTGCCAATCGGGGTCAAGAACTGGGTCATCTATTACCTCTTCTTGTAGCTCGTGTGCAACTTCGTCTGTGTCACCGTGTCGGTCGGTGGTATAGCGTTCGTGATGGGGCAACATAGTCTCATCAGGGTCTGATTCTTGATCATTACCCTGCGAGGGCAATGTTGTGGTCTGAGTCAAAGGACCAGCATAGTAGTCTGGCTGTGGCTGTGCATCAGTGCACTCCATGTCAGATTCAACTTGTAATGGGCATGGACTGTTAACTGCTTCACTTTCTAAGCCAGGGACGGTATGTGTAAAGAGCTCCATGGAGTAACCCGTTGTGTCGCCTGCTGCATTCTTCTCTGTTGTTGTTTTTGCTGAAGAGGACAAGGAAGCGACTTGTCCCTGACCGTGAACATCCACTAACGACGCGCTGCTTTGACATTTACCAGTTTCACGAGAGGAGGCAAAAGAGCTAGAGGCTGAGTCAGCAAGATAAGCCAAAACTTGCTCTTGCTGCTCCGGCTTTAAAAGCGGTTTTCCTACTCCCAGAAAAGGGAGCGTTCGAGGCCTTGTGTAGCCAGACGACGAACCTGGCTCCACAGCTCCAGACTTAGGTGCAATATTTTTTTTCCCACGACCAGCTGATGCTCCACCACTACCACTACCCTCATTACCAGCTGACAATGAACGCCCCCGGCCACGACCTCTTCCACCAAACTTCCTCATTGTTTTAAAAACGTAACCAAACTAACGGTATTTGTTGCTGTCACACAACTTACACGGTGAGCTATAACTTCAGTATGATTTAGCTACCCCTTTACAGGTGAGTGAGACCACAACGAAAATCAGGCACAATGTTACACACTCTGTTGTTGGTGGCAACAAATGAGAGAGATGCCACACACGCAGGACTGTCACTGAAGCACAAATGTAAATATTAATCTCCCACTGATTTGATTTTTTTTTTTTTTTTCAGGGAGACTTTAGGAGAAAAAAATAATAGAATAAAATGATTTTTTCAGGAAGAATTTAGAAACCAAATAAAATAAAATGATTTTTTCAGGGAGAATTTAGAAAACAAATAAAACAAAAAAAGGCTTTCTATGGCCCACTGAGTGAGAGATGACGCACACAGGAGTCAGGAGTGGCACACAAGCCCAGAGGCCAATATTTATCTCCCACTGATTGATGTGGTGATTTTTTCAGGTAGATTTTGGAACCCAAATCAAGCTAAAAAAATAATAGGCTTTCTATGGCCCACAATTGGAGAGAGAGAGAGAGATGGCACACCCAGGAGTCAAGACTGGCACACAAGCAGAAAGGGCAATATTAATCTCCCACTGATTTGATTTTTTTTTTTTTCAGGGAGACTTTAGGAAAAAAAAAATAATAGAATAAAATGATTTTTTCAGGAAGAATTTAGAAACCAAATAAAATAAAATGATTTTTTCAGGGAGAATTTAGAAATCAAATAAAAGAAAAAATAGGCTTTCTATGGCCCACGGAGTGAGAGATGACGCACACAGGAGTCAGGAGTGGCACACAAGCCCAGAGGCCAATATTGTTCTTCCAATGATTGATGTAGTGATTTTTTCAGGTAGATTTTGGAACCCAAATTAAGCTAAAAAAAATAATAGGCTTTCTATGGCCCACAATTGGAGAGAGAGAGAGAGATGGCACACCCAGGAGTCAAGACTGGCACACAATCAGAAAGGGCAATATTAATCTCCCACTGATTTGATTTTTTTTTTTTTTTCCAGGGAGACTTTAGAAAAAAAAAAAATAAAAAAAAAAATGATTTTTTTCAGGAAAAATTTAGAAACCAAATAAAATAAAAATGATTTTTTCAGGGAGAATTTATAAAACAAATAAAACAAAAAATAGGCTTTCTATGGCCCACTGATTGAGAGATGACGCACACAGGAGTCAGGAGTGGCACACAAGCCCAGAGGCCAATATTTATCTCCCACTGATTGATTTATTGATTTTTTCAGGTAGAATTTAGAACCCAAATCAACCAAAAACATAAATAGGCTTTCTATGGCCCACTATTTGTGAGAGAGATGGCACGCTCAGGACTGGCACACAAGCCCAGAGGCCAATATTAATCTCCCACTTTTTATTTTTTTTCAGGGAAAATTTATAAACCCAATAAAAAAAATAATAAATCGGCTTTCTATGGCCCACTATCTGAGAGAGAGAGATGGCACGCTTAGGACTGGCACACAAGCCCAAAGGCCAATATTAATCTCCCTTTTTTTTTCAGGGAGAATTTATAAAACCAAAAAAAAATAAATAAATAGGCTTTCTATGGCCCACTATTTGTGAGAGAGATGGCACGCTCAGGACTGGCACACAAGCCCAGAGGCCAATATTAATCTCCCACTTTTTTTTTTTTTGTTCCAGGGAAAATTTATAAACCCAATAAAAAAAATAATAAATAGGCTTTCTATGGCCCACTATCTGAGAGAGAGAGATGGCACGCTTAGGACTGGCACACAAGCCCAAAGGCCAATATTAATCTCCCACTGATTGATTTATTGATTTTTTCAGGTAGAATTTAGAACCCAAATAAAGCAAAAAAAAAAAAAAATAGGCTTTCTATGGCCCACTGAGTGAGTGATGATGCACACAGGAGTCAGGAGTGGCACACAAGCCCTGAGGCCAATATTTTTCTCCCACTGATTGATGTAGTGATTTTTTCAGGTAGATTTTAGAACCCAAATCAAGCAAAAAAATAAATAGGCTTTCTATGGCCCACTGACTGAGAGATGGCACACACAGGAGTCAGGAGTGGCACACAAGCCCTGAGGCCAATATTTTTCTCCCACTGATTGATGTAGTGATTTTTTCAGGTAGGTTTTATAACCCAAATCAAGCAAAAAAATAAATAGGCTTTCTATGGCCCACTGAGTGAGAGATGGCACACACAGGGATGGCACTCTAGCAGAAATGTCAATCTTAATCTCCCACAAAAAAAAAAAAAAAACAGGGAGTGTCCTTCAATTACTATCTCCCTGCAGTAATCTCAGCCAGGTATGGCAGGCAGCAATAAGGAGTGGACTGATGCACAAATTAAATAAAAAGTGTGTACAAACCAAAAAGATAGCTGTGCAGAAAGGAAGGAACAAGAGGATTTGTGCTTTGAAAAAAGCAGTTGGTTTGCACAGCGGCGTACACACAGCAATGCAGCTATCAGGGAGCCTTCTAGGGCAGCCCAATGAGCTACAGCGCTGAGGGGAAAAAAAAAAAATGTAGCTTCCACTGTCCCTGCACACCGAAGGTGGTGTTG
This sequence comes from Ranitomeya imitator, assembly GCF_032444005.1. Taxonomy (NCBI): domain Eukaryota; kingdom Metazoa; phylum Chordata; class Amphibia; order Anura; family Dendrobatidae; genus Ranitomeya; species Ranitomeya imitator. The sequence continues at coordinate 176,175,296 of NC_091288.1, read as the reverse complement.
GGCAGTGGAAATCGCTACAGCACAAGCGGTTTGGTGGTTAATGGACCCTGCCTAACGCTATCCCTGCTTCTGACGAAGCGGCAGCAACCTCTCCCTAAGCTCAGATCAGCAGCAGTAACATGGCGGTCGGCGGGAACGCCCCTTTATAGCCCCTGTGACGCCGCAGACAGCAAGCCAATCACTGCAATGCCCTTCTCTAAGATGGTGGGGACCAGGACCTATGTCATCACGCTGCCCACACTCTGCGTTTACCTTCATTGGCTGAGGAATGGCGCTTTTCGCGTCATTGAAACGCGACTTTGGCGCGAAAGTCGCGTACCGCATGGCCGACCCCGCACAGGGGTCGGATCGGGTTTCATGAAACCCGACTTTGCCAAAAGTCGGCGACTTTTGAAAATGAACGACCCGTTTCGCTCAACCCTAGCCACCAGTGCAGCAGCAAGGGTGGGACTCACTCGGGGGCAACCTCAATACAAGCAACATACATTACCATCATGTATGCTGCTTGTATTGAGGTTGCCCCCGAGTGAGTCCCACCCTTGCTGCTGCACTGGTGGCTACTGCCCTGTTTTTACATTTCTTGTGTATATTCAATAAATTTTGTACTTTTTATACATAGTTGTTGGCCCTTTTTGTGAAGGTTATTTTACCAAGGGTAACAGGAGAAAATGGACCCCAAAGGTTGTTGTTGTACAATTTGTCCTGAGTACGCTGATACCCCATATGTGGGAGTAAACCACTGTTTGGGCGCATGACAGAGCTCTGAAGGGAAGGAGCGCCATTTGACTTTTCAATGCAAAATTGACAGGAATTGAGATGGGACGCCATGTTGCGTTTGGAGAGCCACTGATGTGCCTAAACAGTGAAACCCCCCACAAGTGACACCATTTTGGAATGTAGACCCCCTAAGGAACTTATCTAGAGGTGTGGTGAGCACTTTGACCCACCAAGTGCTTCACAGAAGTTTATAATGCAGAGCCGTAAAAATAAAAAATCGTATTTTTTCACAAAAATGATCTTTTCGCCCCCAATCTTTTATTTTCCTAAGGGTAAGAGAAGAAATTGGACCCCAAAAGTTGTTGTACAATTTGTCCTGAGTACGCTGATACCCTATATGTGGGGGTAAACCACTGTTTATGCGCATGGCAGAGCTCGGAAGTGAAGGAGCACCATTTGACTTTTCAATGCAAAATTGACTGGAATTGAGATGGGATGCCATGTTGCGTTTAGAGAGCCACTGATGTGCCTAAACAGTAGAAACCCCCCACAAGTGACCCCATATTGGAAACTAGACCCCCCAAGGAACTTATCTAGATGTGTTGTGAGAACTTTGAACTCCCAAGTGTTTCACTACAGTTTATAACGCAGAGCCGTGAAAATAAAAAATCTTTTTTTCCCACAAAAATTATTTTTTAGCCTCCAGTTTTGTATTTTCCCAAGGGTAACAGGAGAAATAGGACCACAAAAGTTGTTGTCCAATTTGTCCTGAATACACTGATACCCCATATGTGGGTGGGGACCACCGTTTGGGCGCATGGGAGAGCTCGGAAGGGAAGGAGCGCAATTTGGAATGCAGACTTAGATGGATTGGTCTGCAGGTGTCACATTGCGTTTGCAGAGCCCCTAATGTACCTAAACAGTAGAAACCCCCACAAGTGACCCCATATTGGAAACTAGACTTCACAAGGAACTTATCTAGATGTGTTGTGAGAACTTTGAACCCCCAAGTGTTTCACTACAGTTTATAACGCAGAGCATTGAAAATAAAAAAATCTTTTTTTTTCCCACAAAAATTATTTTTTAGCCCCCAGTTTTGTATTTTCCCAAGGGTAACAGGAGAAATTGGACCCCAAAAGTTGTTGTCCAATGTGACCTGAGTACGCTGATACCCCATATGTTGGGGTAAACCCCTGTGTGGGCACAGGGGAGAGCTCGGAAGGGAAGGAGCACTGTTTTACTTTTTCAACGCAGAATTAGCTGGAATTGAGATCGGACGCCATGTCGCGTTTGGAGAGCCCCTGATGTGCCTAAGCAGTGGAAACCCCCCAATTATAACTGAAACCCTAATCCAAACACACCCCTAACCCTAATCTCAATGGTAACCCTAAACACACCCCTAACCCTAATCCCAACCCTATTCCCAACCGCAAATGTAATCCAAACCCTAACTTTAGCCCCAACCCTAACCCTAACTTTAGCCCCAACCCTAACCCTAGCCCTAACCCTAGCCCTAACCTTAACCCTAATGGGGAAAATGGAAATAAATACATTTTTTTTAATTTTTCCCTAACTAAGGGGGTGATGAAGGGGGGTTTGATTTACATTTATAGCGGGTTATTTAGCGGATTTTTATGATTGGCAGCCGTCACACACTGGTCCACTGGTCCACTATTTTGGTCCACAGAGTCATGTGAGGTCTTGTTTTTTGTGGGACGAGTTGACGTTTTTATTGGTAACATTTTCGGGCACGTGACAATTTTTGATCGCTTTTTATTCCAATTTTTGTGAGGCAGAATGACCAAAAACCAGCTATTCATGAATTTCTTTTGGGGAGGCATTTATACCGTTCCGCGTTTGGTAAAATTGATAAAGCAGTTTTATTCTTCTGGTCAGTACGATTACAGCGATACCTCATTTATATTTTTTTGTGTTTTGGCGCTTTTATAAAAACTATTTTATAGAAAAAATAATTATTTTTGCATCGCTTTATTCTGAGGACTATAACTTTTTTATTTTTTCGCTGATGATGCTGTATGGCGGCTCGTTTTTTGCGGGACAAGATGACGTTTTCAGTGGTGCCATGGTTATTTATTTCAGTCTTTTTGATTGTGTGTTATTCCACTTTTTGTTTGGCGGTATGATAATAAAGCGTTGTTTTATGCCTTGTTTTTTTATTTTTTACCGCGTTCACTGAAGGGGTTAACTAGCGAGACAGTTTTATAGGTGGGGTCGTTACGATCGTGGCGATACTAAATATGTGTACTTTTATAGTTTTTTTTTAATTTAGATAAAGAAATGTATTTATAGGAACAATATTTTTTGGGGGGGAGGAATTTTTTGGGGAATTTTTTTAAATTTTTTTTACACATGTGAATATTTTTTTTTTTACACTATAACATTGCCCCAGGGGGGGCATCATGTTATAGTGTAAGATCGCTGATCTGACACTTTGCTGTGCAGTGTGTCAGATCAGCGATCTGAGATGCACAGCTGCAGGCTTCACAGTGCCTGCTCTGAGCAGGCACTGTGAAGCCACCTCCCTCCTTGCAGGACCCGGATGCCGCGGCCATCTTGGATCCGGGCCTGCAAGGAGAAGGAGGAGGTAAGAGACCCTCGCAGCAACGCGATCATATTGCGTTGCTGTGGAGGTCTCAGGGAAGCCTGCAGGGAGCCCCCTCCCTACTCGATGCTTCCCTATACCGCCGGCACACCGCGATCATGTTTGATCGCGGTGGGCCGGGGGTTAATGTGCTGGGAGCGGTCCGTGACCGCTCCTGGCACATTGTGCCGGATGTCAGCTGCGATAGTCAGCTGACACCCGGCCGCGATCGTTAGCGAGCGCAGCCGATCGCTATGACGTACTATCCCGTCGGTGGTCATACGGGCCCACCCCACCTCGACTGGATAGTATGTCATATGTCAGAAAGGGGTTAAAGAGGCAGATGGAGGCACTGTGTATGCCATCTGGTCTGTGATTCGACGGTGTCCATCTTTTTAGGAGTGCATAAAAACCATAGTTTTGTTCACTTCTGAAAAGGACACCACTTAACAGAGTCCAGACGGAGTACAGAGTAACTCTGCTGCCGCATTATAGCAGGTTTCATCTGAATCATGTTACGCTGAGATTTAGATGGAAACGCAGATATAAGTGCTCAGCATGGAGTGCCGGATAAATGTGATCCCAAATGTTATGTAAAATGCTTTCAACAAAAGCTTCAAGTCAATCCACAAAAAAGAAAGCCCCCAGTCAGGTCCGTCATCTGTTAACGAAAATATAGGGGGCTTCCACATTACAAGTAGTACAAAGGCTATAGCTCCTCGCCCCTCAGAAGAATTTCCTTCAAATTCTTTGCTCCAAAATTCAAATGCCCCCCTCCCTTCTGAGCCACACAGTGTGTCTAAACCACATTTAGTGTCCACATTTTTTGCATTGCTGGAGCGATGACAGCCCGTCTAATTTACAGGTGCATGTATCTAGAAGCATGAGCTGAGCACCACAATGTACTGGTCATTACAATGTTCTGGTCACTACAATGTACGGGCACCACAATGGCAGTTTGCAATTTTTACTCTGCAGTATCCACTGCTGATTGTTTCTGGAAAACACCCATGGTGTCAATATCGTCACTGCACCTGTAGATAAATTCCCAAAGGGGTATTATTTTCAAATTGGGTCACTTGAGGGGGTTTTCACTGTTAGGCACATCAGGGGCTCTCCAAACGCGACATGACCCCATAGAACATGTCATCAAAATTTGCGTTGCAAAACATCACTCTGCCGTGCGCCCAAAAAGTACTTTTCCACCACATATGGGGTATCTGCGTACTCAGGAGAATTTGAAAAACACCTTGTATGTTCATTTTCTCCTGCTACCTTTGTGAAAATGTAAAATTGGGGCTAAAAGAACATATTTGTGTGAAAAATGTAATTTGTTATTTTCACGTCTCAATATTGTAAACTTCTGTGAAGCACCTGGGGGGTTCAAGGTGCTCACCACAAATCTAGGTAGGTTCTTTCAGGGGTCTAGTTTCCAAAATGAGGTAGTTTGTGGGGGTTTCCACTGTTTAGTGACATCAGGGGCTCTCCAAACGCGACATGGCGTCCGGTAATTGTAACAAATGGAAACAGAGGCACAGGGGGTAAAGTTCACATTCGTTTCTATTGTAATAGAACATGGAACCTCTGGACCACGGGTCGGGGGTTCAGAAGGGGGCGTAACTACGTGAGCCCCAGACACCCGTAGTAAAACCCCTCGAACAGGGTCGGAATGGGATACCTGGGAGACACGGGGGCTACCTCCAGTTAGACCCCGGACTCGTGGTAGCTGACCCAGCAGGACAGATGGACAAACAGGGTTAGCAGGTGACGTAGAGCTAACCAGTGGATTCCAGGGGCACGGGTAGAAGCTGGTTCCAGTGGTACTGATGTTGTCCTGAGGTTCAGGTGACTGAATGGTTGGACGAGACGAAGTAAGCAGGTTGGAGATCGTCCAGAAAAGCCAGGTAACGGGTAGCAGATAGTCTGTGGAGACAAACAGTGTAAGCGAAGCACTGACTGAGACTTCAGAACAGAAGTACATGCTAGCAGGAACAGGAAGTTGACAACTGAGGATACTTGCTGCTCCGGCACCCTCCCTATGGTGGAGGGACTAGAAATAGCAATCTTTCACACGCCATTGGTCAGAAGCACCTTTTGGAAAATGCGCGCTGTCTCTTTAAGAGATCGGGAGCAAGCGCGCGCAACCTAAGCATACAGCGTGAGGACCTGCTGGCTGCACGCCAGGGAGCAGAGGGGGGAGGAGAAGCAGAGGTCCCGTCCGGACAGCGTGGAGCCGGCACAGAGCGGGAGTCCCGACAGGGACCCCGCGAAGGTACAGGAACCGGACCGAGTGTAAATGTAATGATTCCAGCAAATTTTACATTCAAAAAGTCAAATGGCTCTCCTTCACTTCCAAGCCCTGCTGTGCGCCCAAACAGTAATTTTACTCAGGAGAAACTACACAACAAATTTTGTTACCCTTGTGAAAAAAAAAAAAAAAATTGGGTCTAAAGCTAAATTTTTTAGAAAAAAGTTAAATGTTCATTTTTTCCCTCCACTTTCCATTAATTCCTGTGAAGCACCTGAAAGGTTAATGAGTTTCTTGAATGAGGTTTTGAGCACATTGAAGGGTGCAGTTTTTTAGAATGGCGTCACTTTGGGTATTTTCTGTGAAATAGACGCTTCAAAGTCACTTCAAATGTGATGTGGTCAGTAAAAACAATGGTTTCGTACATTTTGTTGTAAAATGAGAAATTGCTGATCAACGTTTAACCCTTCTAACTTCCTGACAAAAAAAATTATGTTTGAGAAATTGTGCTGATGTAAAGTAAATATGTGGGAAATGTTATTTATTAACTATTTTATGTGACTTAACTCTGATTTAAGGGCATACAAATGAAAAGTTTGAAAATTGCAACATTTTTTCCAAATTTCTGATATTTTCACAAATAAATGCAAGTCATATTGAAGAAATGTTACCACTATCATGAAGTACAATATGACATGATAAAACGTTCTGAGAATCAGTGGGATCCGTTGAAGAGTTCCACAGTTGTTACCACAAAAAGTAACAGTGGTCAGAATAGAAAAAATTGGCCTGGTCAGGAAGGTGAAAACAGGCTCGGGGTGAAGGGGTTAATAGAGGAAACAGTCTTTGCAGCTAATATTATTAGATTACATAGTCTACATTTAGGATTAGCTAAATTTTTCAGTTATGACTAAAATCTTTCTCCACGGGTACAATACTGACAAATTAGGAATTATAACGAGTTTGTTAAAAATTGAAAAATCTCACCCGTGGTTGTTTTCCATAGACATTTTATTTTCCTGGATGTAACTGTAAGCTTTTTTTTTTGTTTTTGTGTTTTTTAAGGCCTAAGTGTTAGTTGTTAAAAATATTCCATGAATCGTTTTTTTTGTAAGGGCGTAAATGATATTTAAAGGGAATGTATAGTCAAAAAATCACCTATTGCTTAAATCTGTTTTTTTGTGTGAAATGTATAATTTTTTTTTTTTTACTTTTGCCAATTTTTTTTTTCATTCCTCAATTTGTATGACGAAAATAAAATTGCCTTTTTCCCACAGGCCACTGGGGTTATTTTAGACGCATGCTTTCTGTATTTTGTTTTTCAATAATAATTTTCTGCAGACTCATTATCCTAACAGGCAGGATTACAATAACAGGTAACACTTTTATACACAGTTGATAATATAGGATCCATCATTCACAATAAGTGATGTCACAGCTCCCCTTTCCTTCACGAAGACTTCTGCACATGCTCATTAGATGCGTCAATACTAATGACAGTCGGTCTGTTGCTGCTAATGTACATGTACATTTCCTGAAAACAAACAAGCAAAAAAGTAAGAGTGTAGAATATACCCACTACCCAGTCTGAAAATTTCAAGATGTAAAAAAAAAAAAAATTCTAATACAGATTGTAATGTGGGATAAAATTTCTACAGAAAAAAAAAGTAACATAAAAAACTGATTTAAACAGTGGGTCAGTTCCTCATGACCCATTCTATTCTTGATCTGTCATAAATACAATTTTGAAAAATGTTGTGATATTTTAAATAATATGTATTATTATAAATATTTATTCTTTTTTACCTATTGACTGGAAAAAAAATCTATTTTTTTTGTTCTTTGTACTATCATTCATTTGTCTTCACTTTAGAGTTTTATACTTACTTTATCTTTTACTGTGAAATATTTACTCAATAATTTATTCATCAATTTGTGGAGCGTTATATCGTTTCCCTCTAAATTAAAGTTCTTTCTTTACAATTTCAGAAAAGAACAAGTATAAATAAATGTTATTGGTTTCATTTTTTTTTCTTTTAGTTTAAATTGTTTTCTTTTTCAATTTTTATTTAAGAATTATTCATGAGAATGATCCTTTACACATCTTATAATAGCAGAAATTATTTTTCATTATCTGCTGACAGTTGTCTGGTGATGAGTATAATTATATATAAAGCAAATATTCCTGGGTTAGCTATATTCAGCAGCAGTTTAAACCACACAAATTAAGCATGGAGAAAAATAGAAATGAGTAGGAGGGTCAGATTTATGCGAGTGGTGGGAGTGAGGATAAAAGCGTGCAACTAGGAAACTGGAAATATTTGTGTTGTTTACAATATATGCATATTCTTGGAAACCGTGAATATGTAAAATAGCGAAGTGTATTTTTTTTCTGAACTGTTCCCTGCAATTTAATCTTTTCTTTTTTTTTTTATTTTATTTCTTTGGGTATAAAAACTTTTAAAAAGTGATTTGTTATAAAAATAAAAAAAGGCTTTTAACACGAAAGTCAAAGCAAAAATTAAAGGGTATCTGTCACCAGATTTTTGACAGGAAAGCATAATATGGAGACAGAGACCCTGATTCCAGCGATGTATCACTTACTGAGCTGCTTGTTGTAGATTTAATAAAATTACTGTTTTATCAGCAGGAGATTATCACCAGAGGACTAGTAACCTAGTGCCAGGTAGTAATCCATGTTCATGGGCTCTGTGTAACCCCACCCCAACCACTGTTTGGCAGTTTTCTGGCTATGCACAGTGTACAAAAAAATCTGCCAATCAGTGGTGTGGGCGGGGTTACGCAGAGCTCAGCATTCAAAGTACTGCAGGAGATAAAACATTGAATTTAGCAAATCAACAGCATCAGTCCAGTAAGTGATACATTGCTGGGATCAGGGTCTCTTCCCCTATATCATGCTGCTGTCAGATGGGGTTGCATAAACCTGGTGACAGATTCACTTTACTTAATAACTGCTTTTTTTGTCTGTCCGGACTCCTATCAAAGCGCTCAGACACCCAGAGAAAGTTGGCATTGTGCCATCCTAAACATTATTTTCTGACTTCCTCCATTCTGACATTTATGTGTCCTATATTAATTGTGTTTTTTTTTTGGTTTTGGAAAACTCCTGTTCCTCGACTCGGTTTATTAAAAAAACAACTCTGCTTTACTCACCTTCTCTGGGTCCAGCTATGAGCGTCTGTCACTGCTCCCAGTGCCTTATATTGTCTGTAGGTATGACATCTTGTCAACAACACTGCAGCCAATCGGTGAGCTCAATGTCAACGTGGGCAGAGCCGCTGAGCTCCGTTATTGGCCGCAACGCCCTCAGCATGACATCAGCACTGCACTGCGTGCTGGACCGGGGAAAGACCGTAATAAACAGATTATTTTTCTTAAATCAAACTGCAATTGGGAAACGCGGGTTTTTCGAGAGAGGAAAAATCACTTTAAGGCATTTGGGAAAATAAACATCTACTATATAATTGTCTAAGGGTCACTTCCGTCTTTCTGTCTGTCCTTCTGTCTGTCACGGATATTCATTGGTCGCGGCCTCTGTCCGTCATGGAAATCCAAGTCGCTGATTGATCTCGCCAGCTGCCTGTCATGGCTGCTGCGACCAATCAGCGACGGCCACAGTCCAATTAGTCCCTCCCTACTCCCCTGCAGTCAGTGCCCGTCACCCGCTCCGTACTCCCCGCAGTCAGCGCCCGCTCCATACTCCCCTCCGGTCACCGCTCACACAGGGTTAATGCCAGCGGTAACGGACCGTGTTATGCTGCGGGTAACTCACTCCGTTACTACCGCTATTAACCCTGTGTGACCAATTTTTTACTATGCAGCATCAATAGTAAAAAGATCTAATGTTAAAAAAAGCAAAAAAAACTGCTATTCTCACCTTCCATAGTCTGACGATGCGCTCGCGCCTGCCGCCATCTTCCGTGCCCAGAGATGCATTGCGAAATTACACAGAAGACTTAGCGATCTCGCGAGACCGCTAAGTGATATCTACTACATGGCTGCTATATACTACGTGGGCAATGTTATATACTACGTGGCTGTGTTCTGTACTGCGTGCTATATACTACGTGGCCACTGTAAGATACTATGTGGGCTGTGCTATATATTACGTGGGCTGTGTTATATATTACGTGGCCAGTGTTACATACTACGTGGGCTGTTATATACTGCGTGGCTGCTATATACTGTGTGGGCTGTGTTATATACTACGTGGGCTGTGTTATTTACTGCGTGGCTGCTATATACTTCGTGGCTGCTATATACTGCGTGGGCTGTATTATATACTACATGGGCTGTGTTATTTACTGCGGGGACTATATTAACACATCAGGTATTCTACAATATGTATGTATGTATATAGCAGCCACATGGTATATACCACAGGCCACATAGTACTCCTATATACTACGTGGCCTGTGCTATATACTATGTGGCTGCTATATACATACATGCATATTCTAGAATACCCGATGCGTTGGCCACCATCTAGTCTATATATATAATTGTCTAAGGGGTAGTTTATTATCTTTATTTTTTTATTTTTTTTATATATAACGATAACATATTCTGCAGCACTTTACAGTTTGCACACATTATCATCACTGTCCCCGATGGGGCTCACAATCTAGAATCCCTATCAGTATGTCTTTGGAATGTGGGAGGAAACCGGAGTGCCCGGAGGAAACTCACGCAAACACGGAGAGAACATAAAAAATCTTTGCAGATGTTGTCCTTGGTGGGATTAGAACCCAGGACCCCAGCGCTGCAAGGCTGCAGTGCTAACCACTGCGCCACCATCCTGCCCACGTACTTCCGTCTATTTGTCTGTAACGGAAATCCCGTGTCGCTGATTGGTTGCGGCTGGCCGGCCACAGTCCGGCCGCGAATTCGCCCTCCCCTACTCCTTTCTAGTCAGTGCCCCCTCCCTACTCCCCAGTCAGTGCCCCCTCCCTACTCCCCAGTCAGTGCCCCCTTAGCGGTTTAGCAGTCCAATAAACGGACTATGTTACACCGTGGCATAACGCGGTGTAACGCAGTCTGTTAACGCTGCTATTAACCCTGTGTGACCAACTCTTTACTATTGATACTGCCTATGCGCAAAGTGTGCACAGCATTTTTTTTTCTCATTGATTTACATTGTACTGTAAATCAATTGCGGATCTGTAGTGTTTCTGCACCGCAAAAAACGGTGCGGATCCGCAGAGAATCCGCAACATTTGCACATAACCTTAGTATACAGAGTATTTTTCTATTGGATTAAAATGTGGCTTGTTGCACTAAATAACATATTATGGAGATATTCTCCACCGAAATCTTGTGGGTTATATTACTGGCTCAGCATCTTGGTCAGGTTTAGCCTTATTACTCATATAGGAGAGAAAAACAATGTGGCTGCGAACCTTTATTTCCACCTTTTTTTTGTCATTTTGCTATTTTTATGGAGGATATGGTCTGTATGTAAAAAAGATATGTTTACTATAGCTCTATTATCTTGTATTTAACATTAGCCTTTGAGAGAGAATGATTGACAGAGAACGGAAGTGCAAAGGTATTACATTCATTCATGCAGCTTACGGATCTGAGCGCACACATCGCACGCTGGAAATAAAAGAAATTGTGAAATATATTTTTGTATGTAAAGTTGAACCCATGGAATCGATGTCCCTTGGCAGATGTACACTTGGTTTAGTTGGAAGTTTCTCAACATCGAAACGCATAGGTCTGCATTGGAGCTATAAACACAATATAATAGATTTTTAAATGAAGATAATGCATTTTTATGTTTTTATTTATTATATATCCATTCATGGAATAAGAAGACAGACATAACTTTTAAAAATGCTTCTGTTTAGACGTGTTTTTTACAGTTTCTGGGTTTGCTTGTTTGAAGCAATGCATATATATAGTTCTGCAGATTCCTCATAAGCCATGGTTTGGATGCAGCCTTAGGGTACCGTCACACAGTGCAATTTTGATCGCTACGACGGCACGATTCGTGACGTTCGAGCGATATAGTTACGAGATCGCAGTGTCTGACACGCTCCTGCGATCAGGGACCCCGCTGAGAATCGTACGTCGTAGCAGATCGTTTGAAACTTTCTTTCGTCGTCTAGTGTCCCGCTGTGGCGGCATGATTGCATGGTGTAACATATATCGTATACGATGTGCGCATCTAGTGTTCTAGAGGAGAAAAAATATATAAAACTCCCCCATAGACTGTCAGGTCTGGTTTTCTCTGTATAATATGAGACATATGAGACATATGATGACACACTTCTCTGCTTTCTTCATTGATTTTATTGCTAGCACCTACTGGAATTACAAGTGAGGTGACTGGAACCACTTTTTCATCTGCAGCTCTCATTTCACAGCACTGTCAGTGTGGAGGGAGTAGAGCATAGTTGACAGCTATTCCATATTGTGGCCAGTTTAACATACTAAAATGATGAAAGATCCTCCTTTAGGGAAATAATAAGAATATATTCATATCACTGCTTCTAAGAAAAGCATCATAACACTGTGGTGTTGGGTGTAATTCGCATTGGGGGAAAATAAAAGATGAACACAATAGCTCCATGAGTTTTCAACTTAAACGTGTAAATGGGTTTTAGGAAATGTATATTCTTCTTCTGCTGTTTAACATCTAGATGAGAATTCGTAAACTCTCCATAAAGTATCATGGTTTTCAGTCTTAGAAAAGGTGCTAAATAACTTTGCAGTTGGATCATGTCAAATACTAAAACTTCCAATTATTCTTGATATAAAAGTGTGAAATTATTTCCGCACATGTTTTTTTCTGCTGCATAGAAATTGTGTTCCTAGTTATTAGAATAAAGTAATTCAGCACATTTGCCGGGTGCCAGCTCACCGCATGTATTTTCCGAGAAAAAGATGTTACAATGTCGACTTGTTTGAGCCTTCCGGAATACCATTCATATTTTCCTAATCTCATACATTGTTCCTAATCCATCTCCAGCTTTCTCTGAGTCAGTGATCTGTAGCTTATAACTTGGGGAAATGTAGGATGAAACTTGTCAGGTTCAGAAGTCTCCCTCAAATTTAAAGGGAAAAAATGTCAAGCACAGAAAAATGTCACTCCAAGTTAATAAAAACTGTCTAAAACCTTAGCAGTCTATCTGCCCACAGCCTTAAGATGGGCCCTTGTGCTTGTAATGAGGATTGTTCCTTCGACTGTAACTTGTTCTGCGGCTTGACTAAGGCTTCAAGATGATTAATGTTAAATCAGTGAATAATGCACATTCGGAGAGATGAGTGGCTGAAGGTAGATCTTGAAGTATTACATGCTAATTCACCAACAGTTCCTCCATTTGGTTATGTCACATTATTTTAAAAAAAATGGCTGAGAACTTGCCATCAGTTACAGAAGAAAAAACTGACGTCTTTAGCTTTGCTTTAGAGTACGTTCACACTAAAATATCAGTTGGCGTAAGCTCACAGACTTCAGATGTATCCATAGGTGTCCATTCATCCTTTGAGTCATTATAAGTAGGTATTAACTTGGCTCCGGAGGTTGTATCTGCAATGTTGATAAGCCACAGCACTACTACAGCCTGTGACTGACTGCGTAATTGGATATCTCTTAAGGTACCTTCACACATAACGATATCGTTAACGATATCATTGCTTTTTGTGACGTAGCAACGATATCGTTAAGGAAATCGTTCTGTGTGACAGCGACCAACGATCAGGCCCCTGCTGGGAGATCGTTGGTCGCTGAACAAAGTCCAGAACTTTATTTCGTCGCTGGATCTCCCGTGGACATCGCTGGATCGGCGTGTGTGACACCGATCCAGCGATGTCTTCACTGGTAACCAGGGTAAACATCGGGTAACTAAGCGCAGGGCCGATGTTTACCCTGGTTACCAGCGTAAAAGTAAAAAAAAAAAAACACTACATACTTACCTACCGCTGTCTGTCCCCGGCGCTGTGCTCTGCACTCCTCCTGTACTGGCTGTGAGCGTCGGTCAGCCGGAAAGCAGAGCGGTGACGTCACCGCTCTGCTTTCCGGCCGCTGTGCTCACAGCCAGTACAGGAGGAGTGCAGAGAAGCTGAGCGCCGGGGACAGACAGCGGTAGGTAAGTATGTAGTGTTTGTTTTTTTTAACTTTTACGCTGGTAACCAGGGTAAACATCGGGTTACTAAGCACAGCCCTGCGCTTAGTAACCCGATGTTTACCCTGGTTACCCGGGGACTTCGGGATCGTTGGTCGCTGGAGAGCGGTCTGTGTGACAGCTCTCCAGCGACCAAACAGCGACGCTGCAGCGATCCGGATCGTTGTCGGTATCGCTGCAGCGTCGCTTAATGTGAAGGGGCCTTTAGAGGTAACAATCTCTTGTAGTCACCTGAAAGCTGTAGCCAATAACGGGTTGCATTAATGCTGTAATTTATCAATGAGATAGACACCACTTTTGGAGCCGGTGGATACCTTCAGCGTGCCCGCCCAGGCCAGCGGATCATCTCTGTGAAGCATCCAGCAGTTGTCACCCATCATGTTCCCATTTTATCTCCTTGATATCCTGATGAAAGATTTCTCCATGCTCTTCCCTAACAGCACCAAGGTTTTCAGGAAAGTAGTCCACTTGGGATTGTAAAAAATGTAACTTCAAATTGATCACACAACCCAAGGCTTTGAAATGTTTAGCATGTTCTCCATGATGGTCTTTCATTTTGAATCTTTGTTGTTACCTAAAAATATATTTACGACTTCTTTAAAAGAATCCCAAACCCTTTTATAAACAACTTTCGTTTTTGTTTTGAACAACTTGTCCACCATGAGTTTTCCGGATATCCAGACCCACAAAAATGCCTTTCTGCAGTTTTGCTTCTGACAGTCCCTGAAACTTGGCACACCAGTACTTAAGTTTCTCTTTATTTCGCTAGAGCTTTCACAAACTGCTTCATCAGTCCAAGTTTAATAATGTGGAGTGGTGGCCGGAGACCCTTAGTGGGATCAACTAAACTTTCCGTAACTATGTTCTTGAGTCGCTGGCCCACTTTTTTGGCTCCAGTGATGAGTTTTATCCGTGTTGTCCCATTCACACAAATGCCATGGGTTCTTCATGGATCCGCAGGAAATGAGGTAAGTATGTTAAAACATTTTTATTGGCGACATTATTAAAAATATGGAAGAAAAAAAAAAGAGACATCCAGAATAATAAGGACACGGGTCTACGCGTTTCGAGCATAACCGCTTTTAAGCCAGACAACATTTGTGTCCATAATCGAAAAGAAACACTCACTGAAAGTGAAGATTCCATTACGTCTACCAAAAACCAAAAAATTAACGAATATCTTAATGATTATCAGAACAATTCTATATACACACGGCATACTGAAAGAAAATCCTACTCCCCTAGGTCAATGCTTAAAAACTCCTCTACGTGACAAAACTATTCTCAATCACATGTGAATTTCAACTCCTCTGAATTGAACTCTGCTGATGGCCTGTGACAAAATGGACACCAGTGGGTCTGAACTGGAGCATACTACAATCAAACAGAAAAAAAAAATTCTGTTCTTTGCCATGGTTCTCAGGTCATAGAACAGGCAAGAAATACAAAAAGAAACCACATGTATTCCACTTGGAGGAAAAGATAATTATTTTGCAATCTCGTGACCGTTCCGACATGAAGTTTACTTTCTTAAATCTATCTGCCACGATCCTCTCATCCTTGAGTTCTCTCCAAAGGACTCAATTTTGTTCCTACTAGGAAAGCGGATCAATTCACCACTTTATTGGACCTCAACAAATTTGTGAGGCTATTAACTGTTAAGATGTTAAGAGACTTTTTTTGAGGTGGACACTTTGAAATTTACACTAGTTCCCTCTACGGTGAATAACATTGGTTCCCTCTGCGGTAACAACACTGAAAACAATTACAATCTTGTACTCAATTTTCAAGAACATTGTGGTTTTTCCATCTTACCAGATCTACGTGTAGATGATTGTTCAGACCAATGCGATAGATTACCCCTCACTAAAGTGTCCAATCCTTTTTATCCCATCCCATTCAATCAAGACAACAGCCATGTATCTTTCCATCTAAACAAATTCTCGGTAATCACAGCTTACAAGAGAATACTGCATATAAATATCGGCCCTTGTGGCCCTATCTATAGTATTGGTTGTGAACTTCATCTGACAATGCAATAGGATGTTGATTTTCAGCACTCTGGGATGGGAGATGAAATATTGTTTGAGTTATTGATCGTTGCATTAAGCTTTTCTAGTGCTGAGATCCTTCATCTATATTTGTTGTAGCTTTATAATATGGCTTTATTGCTATATGACATTTTCCTTGGATCTAGGGCTTTGTTCTTGGCTTGGCTATTACATGTGTCTATTCTCGTCATGCTTGATCTCACCATAACATATTGCAAGTAATGTGCACTTGCCATATGTGTAGCCTGTTCTGCAAAACAAAAGCTATCCATTGGAAAAGAAAGGAAACATTCACCTTTCCTGCAATTTACTGTCATTTTGAGGCATTTAGTGGAGAAACATATTTATATGTGTGCATATGTGAACATGGTGTTCTGCATAAATTAGTACACCGCCTTTGAAAAGTAAGATTTTATTCAGTCTCACTGAACACAAGAACGATTTTTAAAATTTTGACAAGACAGTTTAATAAAACATTTTTAATCCATATATAACTTTCAATACAAAATAATCAGCTTTACTCAAATTACTTGATGTAGAACTGAATACACCCCACATAAAAACTGCTGCATCTAATATTTTGTTTGACATCCATGATTTTTAAGGTCAGCACCAAGTCGTCTATGCATGGAGTGAACAAGTTGGTGACCTATTGCAGAATCTATCTTTTTCCATTCTTCAAGAATACCTCTTTTAGAGCTTGGATGCTGGATTGAGAGTGATACTCAACTTGTTTCTTCAGAATTCCCATAGGTGTTTGGTTGGGATCCGATCAGAAGCCACTTGGCCACTCTATCACTTTCACCCAGTTCTGCAGAAATGCAACGTTGGCCTCAGTTGTGTGTTTTCGATCACTGTCATGTTGCAAAAGTGCACTTCTACTAAAGGCACGGGGTGATGGTAGGATCTTTTTCAATGTACAGCAGTACATCTGTTAATTCATGATACGTATCATCAATGAAACGTACCTCCCCAACACCAGCAGCACTCATGCAGCCCTACAAGAGTTCATTGCCTCCACCATGTTTCACTGTAGGCACCATGAAGAATTCTGAAGAGACAAGTTGAGCATCACTCTCCATCCAGCATCCAGGCTCTATAAGAGGTCTTCTTGAAGAATGGAAAAAGATGGCTATTACAATATGTTACCAACTTGTTCATTCTATGGCTAGAAGATTTGGTGCTGTCCTTAAAAATCATGCAGGTCATACAAAATACTATATGTAGTAGATTTTAATGTGGGGTATATTCATTTTTTCATCTACTAATTTGAGTAAAATTGAAAATTTAGTTATAAAAGTTATATTATTAACCTTACTTTCATGTTATGGCTTAAAAAAATGTTTTACGAAACTCAGACTTGTCAAAATTTTGGAAATTGTTTGTGTGCTTAGGGAGATATTGGATAATTGAGAATGGAGGGTCTAGCAATCTTTTCAGCTCTGCACAGAACTCCTACAGCTTCATAGGAAATCCTTGTATCCCCATGTAGGTGATATTGACATATTATTTAGAAAAGCCTATACCTGTATTCCTCAAAGGTTTTGTAGATCTATAATATGACTCTAAATATCACACTACCGAATTAAAACGTCCAGTTTCATTGTAAAGTGCTCTAAACTACAGCAGCATCTGCTTAGTAAAATTTCATTATAAATGATCTGTCATTCTCCATTGTCTCGACTCTCTGAAAATGATTTGTTTCCTAATGCACACTTCGTAGCTGCTCCTTCAGGTAGATTAAATAATGCAGAAAGAAGATAACGGGATAGAGGTCGATATATTCTTGACAGATGGACGGAGTTTTATTGGCTTAGAATTAGACAATACCCATTGCACCTGTGCTTCTTAAGCAAACCTCAATCCACACGGCACACAGTAACTCATGGTTTCCAACCGGCTCAGACAATTGCCATCGTTGTTAAAAAGAATTGTGCGTTGTGTGGGTAGAAGATCAAGGGCTGAATACTGAGTTTCTTCCGTTAGGTTTGCCATGAACTTGGGGGGCTGGGGAGTAATTCTGTAGAGTCACAATTAAGTCTTGCAAAACAAGATTGAATCTTTAAACAGTTTGCTCTCCAGAGTGCTGACATGTTGCCACGAATAGAGCAAAAAAAAAAAAAAGCAAAACGCAAAAAAATTCTAAGCAGAAAATACTGCCTTACATGCACAAGTGCTATTTTACAATTTTGAGAATTGCATTTAGAAAAGTCTTACCCTGTAATTACAAGGATACATTAACTTCAGCTGTATATATAGTTCGGAATAAGGAAGTTTATACTAAATATTGCACAGTACTTGAAATATCCATGCAAATCCATGCAGTGGGGGCAAGGTTGCAGATCACTAGTGCTGAACAAACATGCTTGGAGAAGGAGTCATCTGACCGTGTTCGGCGTGCTCGAATAATATGGTCGGTCCCCGCGGCTGCATGTCTCGTGGCTGTTTGACAGAGGCAGCATGTGCAGGGATTACCTGTTTGTTAGGCGATCCCTGCATGTGTTGCGGCTGTCTCGAACATTTGATTTGAGTACACTGAAGACACTCTTAGCACCCATGCATGGTCAGATAACACCTTATCCCACCACATTCGCCCATCACTATTGATGACATACTCTGATTTTCATTCTGTAATTTCATATTTAATTTATTTGGTAACTAATATTACATTAGTAGGCTTTGGCTTTGAGTGATAAACCATCATTTTCCTGTCTTGTCTCCATGTCTTGTTTCTTTTCTGTCCCCAGGATTTTCACTGTACATCTTCCATCCATGATGGATACGGCTGTCTTCTAACCACGATGGATAGCCATGACTGACAGCTATTACTTTTGTGCCTGCCCCAATGAATATGCATGCTTGGCTCAATTGAACATAATAAGCGACTGCCAATTACTTTGGTGGCTGCTGGTAGAGTGTTTCCTATTGGGAAGTCAAAATCTGAACCCACAACCCAAACTTACTGTAATTACCTTCGGATCCACAGCAATTGATTAACTTCATATCCGCAAGTCCTAAAATAAAACAAAAACCTCCACCTTTTATAATAAAAAAAAGAATAAAATAATCACCTCCCCGGCACTTTTGTCTCTTCATTCCCCTGACTTTCTCTGTACAATCTGATCTGCAACGACGTCTCATCTCAATAACCACTGTAGCGAAACCCTGCCATTTACCGAAGGGAATTTGGCAGCTTAATTGCCTGTGGATTTTTGTGGAATTTTTGCAGATTTTTTTTCGGAAGCAATTGCTCTATGTGAATGTTCCCAAGCTGTGCCACATCAGTCCACCAATTGTGTGTGATTACAGTTCTGCCCAGTTCAATGAGCTGCAATAACAGACACAACCCATGGGCAAGACAGGGCACAACCTATGTACCATTATTTCTAGAAAAAGTCATGTTTTTCTCTGTACTTCTCCCGTACCTACTTGAAATCCCCTTGAAATAATGACTTATAAATTGCCATTACTTAAAGGGGTTGTCCCATTATGGATGATGGACAGGTAACATATGTGTGATCCTCTCACTGGGACAGAAGATCACAAGGACAAAGGTCCCAAGTTCCCTGTGTGAACAGAGCTGTAGGGAGCATGTTTGACCACTGGATCATTCAGTACCTATAGAAGTGATCACAATGCTTCCTGCTACTTCATTCACATTGGGGGCTGTGGAAATTTAGAATCCCATAGATAAAGATAGGTGAACATTACTATGTTACAGGGAAACTTAGTAAGTGTAAAAATGTTTTAGCAAAACATTCTGTATGAATCTGTATTTTGCTTGGGTATGGATGTATATATACCTGCCCCGCTCGGGCTTTTGTAATTCAGTCACTGCAGAATATATAGAAACTGGCCTTGCGTTTTCAGCTCGGGAACTGTGAAACAAGATTTTTCTTAGAAGAGCATCTGGTACCTTGGCAGCACAGGCAGTTGCGTTGGCAACTTTGGAAGAGCTCCCGGCTCTGTGCAGTTTGCAAGGACTGTCTGGTCTGCTTGGATACTGCTTCCACTTAACACCTTCACCACCCAAGATCCATTTTCGTAGTAAAATTCTCACATGATGAGATTAGTGTGGGCATCATGTCATCTACAGGCACATCAGATTTGACAGGAAGCATGGATGCCACAAACGAACTTCAGCTTTTACCAGGTTCTTATTAGCGGTCATTTGTTAATAGCAGAAGAGCGCAAGTGCGGCTCAAATTGTGCTAATACAACTTTAGTATTAAACCTTTTTTTTTAAAAATCTAACTAACCCCGGATCCGTGCTTTCCTTGACCGCAACACTGCAAAAACGCTAGTGCATGCCCTTATCATCTCCCGCCTCGACTACTGCAACCTCCTACTCTCTGGACTCCCCTCTAGCACTCTGGCACCACTCCAATCCATCCTACACTCTGCTGCCCGACTAATCCACCTGTCCCCCCGCTATTCCCCAGCCTCTCCCCTGTGTCAAGCCCTTCACTGGCTTCCTATCGCCCAGAGACTCCAGTTCAAAACCCTCACACTGACATACAAAGCCATCCACAACCTGTCTCCTCCATACATCTGTGACATGGTCTCCCGGTACCTACCTACACGCGACCTCCGATCCTCCCAAGACCTCCTTCTCTACTCCCCTCTCATCTCTTCTTCCCATAACCGCATCCAAGACTTCTCCCGTGCTTCCCCCATACTCTGGAACTCTCTACCCCAACACATCAGACTTGCGCCTACCATAGAAACCTTCAAAAAGAACCTGAAGACTCATCTCTTCCGACAAGCCTACAGCCTGCAGTGATCCTCAACCTACTGAACAGCCGCACAGCCAGCTCTTCCCTCTCCTAGTGTATCCTCACCCACCCCCTGCAGACTGTGAGCCCTCGCGGGCAGGGTCCTCCCTCCTTATGTACTCGTGTGCCTTGTTATCTGCTCATGTTTAATGTATTTGTCTATATTTGCCCCGTATTCACATGTAAAGCGCCATGGAATAAATGGCGCTATAAAAATGTATAATAATAATAATAATAACCCCAAAATATTGTTCTGATCAAAATCACTGGGTTCTCCTAACGCATCTGTAACATTCTAACTGCTTGTAGCCACCATTTGGGGGAGCCTAGTGAAAATTGATCCACCTTCTTTTAAAGCAGTGTTTCTCAACTCCAGTCCTCAAGACCCACCAACAGGTCATGTTTTTAGGATTTCCTTAGTATTGCACAGGTGATAATTTCATTACCTGATCAAGCATTAATTCCATCACCTGGGCAATACTAAGGAAATCCTGAAAACATGACCTGAGTGGGTCTTGAGGATTGGAGTTAAGAAACACTGTTTTAGAGACCTAAATCAGGTACAATTAATTTCAACCTTTAATCAGCAAGTTTGATTTTTGTTTCCATAAAACATCTCTTGCTAGAGATGGTGCAAATCAATCCGCGAGATCATTGGCCACATCCGTAATCTATGGCCACTCTATGGGAGCCTGATGGACTCCTCTTTTGGTTATCTGGTCAGGCGCAACATCATCGTTGCGACGTGATGCACATGTGATGTAGCGCCAGGTTAGGTTATCAAAAAAAGAGCCATGAATAGCCTGAAGGCTCCCTTCCGGCAGCCACATATTACTGACCTAACCTATTGACCAAGTCTTGCAAATCGATTCACACCAACTCTATCACTCCTCTGAATCACACAGATTCCACACTTACTACTGTTTTTTTTATTAAATTCTGCACAGATACATTTAAATGGCAATACTGAGCCGCTATCGCCTTTATCATTCAAAGTTATTGTTCCATTCAGATGGGAACAGTTAAAGCAAACGTGTCAGCAGGATTTTCTAGCTGAACTACAGGAATTGTCATGTCGCCTTTGTTTCACTGATTAAAATATCTGGGATGAAGAAATCAGTCTTGTGGTTCTTGTGTAATAAGTGTTAGAAGTTTTCAGTTAATGAGATGCTTGTGCTCCGGGGCGGGACTGTAGGCAGAGTCTCATCTTCCTGCTCTAAGCCAGAGAAACCAAGGAAAGACCTGACCACAGGCCGCCCCAAAGTACAAACATGTTCCTCATCATTGAGACAGACTGTTTATGCTTCGGGGCGGTCTGTGGGCCTGTTTTTCCTTGGTTTCTCTGGCTTAGAGCAGGAAGATAAGACTCTGCCTACAGTTCCGTCATGGAGCACAGGAATCTCATTAACTGAAAACGTCTAACACTGATTACACAAGAACCACAAGATGGATTTCTTCACCCCAAGCATCATTTTAATCAGTATAACAGCAGCAAACTGACAATGCCTGTAGTTTACTTAGCAAAAACCTGCTGATAGGTTCGCTTTATGTTATTGTAATGGATCCAAACCATAAGTAATTTAAAGGATGAATATGTGTACATCAGAGTTAAAATAATAATATAGTTTTTAAGTGGCTAAAGTATTTTAGAGACTTGGCACAGCTAGATACATAATCCAAGTCAGTAATAATGCTTTTATAGAGCCTACTATATTGAGTTTTAAAGGGAAGAAAGCTGATTTTTGCTATGTAATCTGAGAGTAGCATGATGTTGGGGGCCGAGGCACTAATTCCAGCGATGTGTCACTTTCTAGGCTGTGTTTGCTGTTTCAATAAAATCTGTGTTTTATCAGCAGAAGATTATCCCTAGAGAGGACTAGGCGTCTTGTGCCTCCTGGTCCATTCATATCCGATCACTGATTGACCGCTTTCTATCAATATACATTGTAAACAGAAAGCTGCCAATCAGTGGTGTGGGCGGGGTTATACGCAGATCAGCCTTCAGAGAACTGCTAGATCTGCAGCAAAGGAAAATTGTGAATTGTAGTTCTACTGATGACTCATGCAGGAAAAAGATACTTCCTGTTTCTACATAGAGCTTTGAAGGATTAAACTAGTGGGTTTTTGATCATGTGATGTCATAGACCTAATGGAAAAGAGAAGAGGGTCAATCACCTCTTCAGCTCCTGACCCAACTGCTCAGGACTTTGCAGTGAGGTAGAATTGTAGTTCTAGTGATGACTCATGCAGGGAAAAGCTCTTCCTATTTCTTCATAGAGCTTTGAAGGATTCAGCTAGTCTGTTGTTGATCATGTGATGTCATAGACCTAATGGAAAAGAGAAGAATTAACTGAAGAAAGGCAAAATGAGCAATTATAAGTACACAGCTCTATATAATATGATATGATAATTGCAATATATTAAGAGGATAAAGACTTTGTTGGGAGGAGGAGGTGCGCTTCTTTAATGTAGAACTGTCTACAAATAGTCTGATTAGACCACTTGTTCAGGGGGCTTCCTTGGTCTCCTAATGGTCTCCCTTTTGTGTGTCCTTGCGATTCTCTTTAAAGCTGCATTAAAGGGGATTCTCAACAGAGTGGTCCAGAAATGTTTTGGAAGAGGATACCCCTCTAGGCAGCATCATTTGTATAATGTTTCCTCTGTATAAAGCTCTGACCCTCGTCCTGTTTGGTACTTTTTCGGATGCATGGTTAAGAGGTTGTTTACAAGAAATTACCGAAGAAAAGAGTTATACTGAAAGATGTGAGCCCTGCCAGGAATGTTTTCCTACAGAGAAGCCTTTTTCTCTAGAGAACGCTATCACACTGCGCAGCTTTACACATAAACCGTCCAGTCCACAAACACCGCTCATGGGTTTGCTTTTCCAGCAAGATCACAGATTGAAGACTAAAGCCGGGCACTAAGACTGTGCCACTGTGAGTTGTAGATGAAAAGCACGTAGTCCCGACTGTTAATCAGCTCACGTTCTAAGATCGCTGCGTTCATTCACTGTCACTTTTTGTTAAACATTTAATCAAGTGCAATCATTTGATTAAGGCAAATAAATATGTCCAAAAAATATGTTTTTAGTTTTAGATTACAAGAAGGATTTAACCTTTAGTGTTCAGGCAGGTATCAAGTTTTTTCTTGGCACTGTCCATTTTTTAGGTATCGAGTTTTTTTTCTTGACATTGGCCTTTCTTTAGGTACATACAGTGAAATATTTATTAAAACTTCAATGACTTGGTTTAAAACGTATGCTATGTCATTTCCTTAAAACGACTGATAGTGGTCATTATAAAGGGGTTCTTCATTTTGGACGAACCTTTAATTGTTAAAGGGGTGGTTCGAAATCCAAATACATTTTTCTACTTAACCTCTGTCTATTAAATGCCATAATTTAAACTTTTAAAATGTGCTTTTATTCAGAATTCCCCATCCCTCCACAACTACACTTTCTAACTGCCTATCTATTTTTTCTACTTCATTGTTGATGACGATTCATATAAGAATCCTGAATGCATGCTGTGATATTCACACAAAGCTTCATTGGGGGTAAGAGGCTGCGCTCACTGGCGCAGCTTCTGCCCCATCCATGAAATGAAGCATCATCACTCATGCTCGATTCGAGGGCTGGGTGTGTACAAAGTGTACACTCTGTTGCCGGCTCAGATCAGCAGTAACGAGCTGGCGACAGAGAGTGTTATCCGAATACCTGGCATGCAGAGACGAGTGCCACCCCCTAAGAGTGATGTCACTGGTCTCCTCACGCTGGGTATTCTGGCAATGCACTCTGTTGCCGACTCATTACTGTTGATCTGAGCCATCAACAGAGAGCGCACTGTCATTGCGCACATCGCAATGTGCACATCGCCCAGGGACTAGCCCAGCACCTGAAACAAAGCATCTCTGATGACTCTTTGTTCAGGTAGTTGGCAGAGGCTGCTTCAGTGACCACATCCTATGCTCCCTTATTACATTTTTAAGTATCCCAACGTGCACTGGCATTCTTAATAGTAGAAAGGAAGTGAAAAAATTGAACCAGCAGTTAGATAGTGTAGTTGGAGTAGGATAGGGATTTTTTTTTAATTCAAGTATATTAGAAAACCATTTAGATTATGGCATTAAAGAGAATCCGTGAGCAGGTTTTGCTATGTAATCTGAAGACAGCTGGAGATAGTGGCTGAGACACAGAATTCAGGGATGTGTCACTTGTCAAAGTGCATACCATTTTTTATGAACTGCGACTTCAGCGTTCAGCACTGGCTGCTCAAAGATCAGGGGCTTTGAATTCAGGATTGGTCACACAAGCCCCAGGGGACACTGGCCACACTAGGACCAGTTGACCTCGCAATGCACTAGTTTACTACTCACTACCTAATGATACTTTGGCTGCTTGGCACCTCCCTATTTGGGAAGGTGGCTTTTATACAAGATACCTCACAGCTATTGGCTGGTAGGCATCATGCAGGTGTACTCTTACACTGCTTTTTTATTACCCTGTGAGCATCGACCACCAAAGAAACATAAAAGTTAGCACCAAATAAAGATCCATATTTTTGGAACCATGTAGAGCTGGGCAAACTACGGCCCGTGGGCCACAAGCGGCCCTCTGACTGTTCCATTCTGGACCGAGACAAACTAAGGGCTCAAACGGTGGACATGAGCTGCACCATGCCCTTGCTCACCATCCATCCACCACCATTGGTGGAGGAGAGGGGCATCGACTTTTTCATACTGTGTACAGGTGGCTAGGTGGGGGTTCATTCTGTATATCGGAGGCTATGTGAGGACTCATACTATATACAGGAGACTATGTGAAAACTCATATTTTATATAGAGAGGCTATGTGAAGTTTCATTCTCTCTCTCTATATATATATAGGGGGGGGCTATTTTGGGCCCATACTGTATATATGGGGCTATGTGGAGCCCATACTGTACATAGAGAAGCTATGTGTTGGTCTCATACTATATTTAGAGAGCCTATGTGAGGGCTCATACTGTATATAGGAGGCTCATATCGTATATATAAGGCTGTGTGTGGGCTCATACGGTATATACAGGGGCTGTTTACAGGCTTATACCGTGTATAGGGACATGTCAGCATACTGAATTATTCTCAATGTTAAGTAATAAAATGAAAAATAATATAAAAATATTTCAACATTAAAATTGAGCAGAATTAATTTCAGCCTATTGGTTAGGCCTCCACAACGGTCATGGTCTCTCATGTAGCCACTAGAGAAAATTAATGACATATCCCTGGTATAGTGGATTTACAAAAGAAAAATAAAACATTAGTCAGGAGAGTAGCAGGAATAAAATAAGAGTTTTGAAGTGGTGGCAGGTCATCTCTAAAGTGATTAATAGGTTGATCTCTGATAATCCTGATATTTTGGACCCATTGTAATCAGATATTATCTGGAACGCTGGTAGTAATTGATTCATTTCCTAGCTGCTCCTCCACTGGATACACCAAACATTACATGATGCCTATCCCAAAAATGGGTTCCTTGGGTAATTGAGAACATGACAAGTCCTTTAGGGTAGAGACTCTGTAAGACAAAGATCACAGTGGAGAGGATTCATTAGTGACTTTAGCTTGACAGAAGTTTTTACTAGTGGGCGACAGCTTCTCCATAGCCTTCAAAATGGTGCCCAACGCACCAACCTCCTGTCCCCAGTAACAGAGGGAAGTTTTGCTGTGGAGCACAAATTGCTGAACTCATGGACATGTGAATGACCCCATTAACGGTGTGAGGGCTATCTGTGGAAAAACACAAATAGCACTATTATGCAAAAAAGGGATATCTAAATGAGGCCTTATGCAAATGATACATTTGAGTTCTGTAGAATGGTGAACAGAGTTGTGAGCAGCGGGTGAAGAGCTGGTAATTAGTTTAATACGAGATTGGGGATTCCATCTTAAATTTAGTCTGTTTGACAGCTTCACTGCCTTTTCTAGAATTACTTTTCTACAAATTTTCTCTCCATTCCAAGACTTCTTTTTATTAGACAGTGAACAGCTAGTATTGAACAGCTGCTGGTATTTCTGGATTGGACTCTTGGGATATCTCTTGCCAGTCAATTGGCTAAGTAAGATGATTGCAAATTTAGACTCTGTCTGTTTCACATTCCTGTAGAACAGTCAGAATTTGTCTATTGGACTTTAACAAGCATTGTGCAACTAGTATTGGAGAGTCCTGTGTAAGGCCAGGTTTTGATTACGATTTTTTAATTTTCTTAGTAGATCCTCTTACTTTTATGAGTCTCAAAAAATTTCAATTTGCATCAGTTTGTTTGTTAGTGGACTTGAAAATCCCGGCTATATCTATTTATTCTCTCCAAGAGTAGGATCACCTGTTAGTAAGCATAGTACTTTTAAGGTTAGTGTCCTAAAATCTGAAATTCCTAATATCACATTACCGGAATCTGAGGTTTGTTAGCTTAAACCTGCATTTCCCTTTTATTGGAAAGGATCCTCCATCAAATACTTGATGGCTCCTTAGCCTGCGGCAGATTCCAAGAAGATGTGCAATCTGAATTACCTGAAGTTGATCTTACAAAACCACCATTACAAATAGAGCCATCTGCCCTGCCCCTATGATGGTTTAGTAGGATTAATGTCCTGTTCTCGCTAAGTTCAATAAAGAGTGTCTGCTTATTTGTCTGGATAGATAATAAGCCATGTTTTCACATTTTCTACAGTCAAAGGAACCAAAGTAAGTAGAGAGGGCGTACCAGATTTCTCTCTCTATTAGAAAGCCACTATTTGTAATTGTATACTAGTCATGTTTCACCATCGTACTCCGCAGCTTTTGGCGGAATTGGATTAAGAAGGCCAGCCCAGACATAACATGTTTTTTTGGTTGCCTCACAGATAAAACAATAAAAACCGACCCTTGCACCATTTACGTTAATCTTATCCATAATCTGGGACAAGTTTGCAACGCAGTTGGGCTTGATCTCTTCACTAGGCTCCATGACACCTCTGGTAGGAAACCCTGAACTTCAAGCTATATTCGGGTTGTCACTTATGCTTTCTCAGTCATCAGATCCCATAGCAGTGGTGAGAGACATCATGTTAGCAATAGTTCGCAATCGTTTTTAAGGTATATTAGTTTCCTGGTCTTCAGCTGGGTCATGGATGCACTACCTACAACTACTTAACATAGATGTCTAAAGTCCATGGTTCTGAAGTCTGACTTTACTGCCTCCTTGACACCTTTCAAGAATATCTGGTTTTCCTTCAACTTACACAATCTTATTAGTTAATGGTTTGCTGATTGCTAAAGTGGTGCAGATGCCTTTATTTTTTTTCAGATGGTGGAAGAAGAGTCGGGTCAGGCTTTTTCCTATGATGTGTGGAGCAAGCCTCTTAAAATGACAAACTCTCAGTTCTTTTAGCCTCTAAGAACTGAACTATATTTCACATTGGTACAGGACCCCAGATAAGTCACACAAACTATGGTATATGCTTCCACTTCAGCTGTTTTGGATATGCTCATCAGCTCTAGACGGTTTGGTGGGGTTGCCAGCATGTGTTACCATTGTGGCGCAACCTATTTGCTGTCTGCAGTGACTTCGGTCATACAGATAGCCATAGAAGAAAGAAAAAAAGATGCAGCAGCACTTCAAAATCCCGTGGCAAGAAAACCTTAGTACTTTATTTTATGCACCATAACGCGAAACGGCCGTCGTCCTGTTTCTCTGCCTGTACCATCTGCCTTGTACCTGCTTGCTTTACCTTGTCCATGCAATTCGCTTGAAATAAAGGACTAGGGTTTTCTCGCCACTGGATTTTGAAGTGTTGCTGCATCTTTTTTCTTCTATTTGGATTTCCTCATGTGCATTTCATGTCATGCACCTTCAATACCGTGAACTGTGTTCCTGCATTGATGCCTGTGATTCAGAGACCACTCAGTTAGGCTAGGTTCCCATTGCGTTAATGGGACCGCGCTAACGGTTGCACGGCGAAATTAACGCCGTGCAACGCGTCCATTAGCGCGCCCATTAACAGCAATGGGGGCGCGCATCATTAGCGCATGCCATTTTCGGCACGCGCTAGCAATGTGCTGGTGTTTTGTGGCGCGCCGCGGACGCTGCAGTGTCCGAGGCGCGCCCGCGGTCCGTTCCCTGCTCTCGCAGATCGGAGATCTGCGAGAGCGGGGACGTTTAACGCGACCCCTTTAAAACACATTGCGTTAGCGCAATCCGCTAGGCGCTAAACGGATTGCACTAACACAATCTGAACCTAGCCTTACACCAGTGAGTAAAGCACGCTACTCAGTGCCGTTCTTTTTTCTTTCTTTTTTATTTTTACAGATAACCATAGTACTTCTGCGTTAGTCCTCTAATACATGTTCTTATAAATTAAAGTTAAAAAGGGCCTTCTAAGATACTTTGATGTGGCATTGAAACATGTTATTCCCAGATTATGGAAATCTACGACACATTCCTTTAGGATTATGTGGGTTGAAGTTCTTGACTAGAGTTGAGCGAATTTTTCACAATTTAGTTCCGATCGCGAATATTGTATTTGCAATATTCGCCGAACACAGCCAAACGGCATTGGAGTCAATGGGAGTAGAAATGACCGAATATGTTTGGAATCGATCATCGAACATAAATTCAGCACGAATAGGAGACCAATATGGCACAAATATGGCATAATCAGATTCGGCAAATGATTCCAAACATATACGCTCAACTCTATTCTTGACACAATATTTCTCATAGAAGAGCCTAGTGCATACGATAATAAACCTCTTGGCTTTTTAAAGATTTTAATGTAATACAGTAAGTTGTTCCCAATGGGATAAGTTCACTGTTGTGAATATGGTGCAGCTTTTCTGAGTGGAAAATCTGCAGCATATTGCGCTAGCTGCAAACTGAATGAAGTTAATTTTACCAAATCTCTTCCACAACCTGTGGAAATAAACCTGTGCAGAAACTTTCCTGCAATGTGGACCCAAATGTCAATTTATGGTGCAGCTTTGCTGCATATTTTTCCCATAGAGTTAATTTTGCTGCAGATTTCCCATGGGTCTGCAGCAAATTCCACAATTTCTGAAAACACTTCTCAAAGTTTAAAATAAAAGCAATCTCTATACTTTTCATCCCATGATGCTTTTGTTTTATCTTTTTCTTGTCCTATTGTGGTATGTCTATAACTCGTCCTCCAATGAAGATGCATCATCCTGTGTAACTGCTGCAGAATATATGGAAGCAGTTTAAAGGGGTATTCTCTAGTTCATAATTTGCTTTCATTAGTCAGCATGAAAAAGAGAAAGTTTGCAATTGACTTGCTTTTTCTTTTTGCCATTCTGCTGCAGTGAGAACTTTTATCTTTCATAGTGTATAACTGGTTTCCATGAAGCTCAGCCACCATTGCCATTCCAAGAGAGGGGTTAACTCCTAACATACCAGCCTCTTCTCTTCTTCCCATTGATTCCTATATAATAGTAATCTGCTCACCTTCCTCCCACTCAGCTCCTGAAAAGCTGCTCTTATAAATCTTTCAAAATCACTAGCCCCCACCATCGGCTTCTCCCAGAGAAGGTCTCCTCATTATGGCACTTATGGAGCCATGTACTTGTCAAATGCCTTATTGTCTCTGTATAAATCTAGTTATTTCAGTGTACCTTTCAGAACAAACCATTGATAGCTTAATGTGTTACAGCAGAACCTGTGCTGATATTTATAGTTCTACAAATACTACAACAGTGTTAATCACCTGAACTGTCACTCATGGAGAAGAGCCCACCTTGCCTGAAACCAGGAAGTAAGGAGACTGCATAGAGCTGAGCTGCTCAAGACAACTTGAGAATATCCCTTTAAGAAAGATCGCCAAATGTAATAATACAAACTGCACACATGATTAAATTGATCTCTAAGGCCTGATACAGCTGGTGTATTTACATTGCAAATTTATTTCAGCATGGCTTTATAATCCTCTTTGAAAACTGTGGAGCTTGATATTAGATGTTAATATGAGCGTTAATATGGACTCCTAAAATGCTAATTATAATGTTCATCAGCAAAGCATTCAACGAGGATTATTCAGCCATTCTGATATTTTCAAAGTAAGTACACCAATAATTACAAATTAAGTAAACCGAGATCTGTTTTAAAACTGATGATGCTTGCATTGTGAAATCTGCTGAGATCCACTTTACTAGCAAAGATTGTACAGAAAAAAAAATCTGAAAAAATGTTACTGTATTACTTATTGTATGCTGTGTACTTTTCTGTTACGGTAGTTTGTTTTTCTTTTCTAATATTGCGAGTAAACTATTTTGACTGATTTTTAACCCCTTCCCGACATTTAAGTATGTTTACATCATGGAAAGGAAGGACTTCTCGTACAATGAAGCATATATGCGTCATGTTATTCATGTGATCACCGTGACTAAACGCATGGAGATCATATGAAGGTGCCTGCTGTTTCTGACAGCAGGGCACCCGGGACTGTCAACACCGATCATAGACTGGAGCATAGCAGCGACACCGTCGCCAGGCCCTGCTCTGATTGGTGCGATCGGATGATAATGTTGATTGCACCAATCAGAGTGCACATAGGCGATCTGACCTCAGTATGACCGCCCTGCACTTTCTCATTCTAGCTTAGGTCTTGTACTGAGTGGTAATACTGCTCTTCTGTCACGCTTTGCAGGGCCTTGTGGTGCCACTGACTTTTTGACGCCTGTGGCATCACTGCTGGTGTTGCTGCTGTTGAAGAATATAGACATTCCTGATCCTCCTCTGGTTCATTCCTGAACCCTCATCATTCCTAGTCCACCCAAATCCCCCTCTTGTTCCCACTCTGTCCCACTCTCTAGCCCCTCCCAATCCCCCATGCTGCTCTCGAGCACTGATCAGTACTTGATCGCTTGATTTTTTTTCAATTTTTTTATGGTCATGCGTCCTGCAGCCACCGAGTGCTGATCAGTGACACAAATCACTGATCGGCACTCGTGCTCGCTGTTTTCCAGGACTTTTTTTTGTCCCTATCTATTCCCCCCTTTCCTTTGCAGCACCTCCATACGAGCTTGCTACAGCCGCCGAGGCACAGAAGAATAAAAAAAAAAAAATATTTAGATTAGTTGATGGGACTAGATTAGGAACAGTAAAAATATATCATAGTAATCTGTGTCTACTACAATATTTTTTACTGAATTTAGTGAGGGTTAGTGTCAGATAGTAAAGCATAACATTTTTTTATGAAAGATTAGGGATAGTAAAAATATATCGTAGTAATTGGCATCTACTACAATATTTTGTACTGAATTTAGTCAAGGTTAGTGTCAGAAATAAAGAATCACATCTGTGCGTGCGTCTTACAGCCCTTGAGTGCTGTTTTTTGTGTGAAACAAGAATTAAAAAAATGTTGATTATTTAATAGGACTAGATTAGGGACAGTAAAAATATACTGTAGTAATCAGCGACTACTGCGGTATTTCTTACTGAATATAATCATGGTTAGTGTCAGATGGTTGCAGACACTCAGTAATTTTTTTTTACTGTGTAAGTTTGTTTTTTATTTGACCAAATTTTTATATTTTTATTTTATTTTTATCTTTTACTTTCTAGATTATTTTCTTCCTTATTTTTTTTCTTCTAAATAAAAAAGTTTACACCAAACGCTGACTGGCACACACCTAAATAAAATTTGGTACACATACAAACATCGCATACATGAAAAAATGTCCCATTCATCCCAAACCCAGTATTCAGCCGAGAAGGCATATGCCTTCCCTGCCTCCAACACTGATAGTGAGGAAGAGGATTCCACCTTCCTTTTATTTTTCCACCTCCTCCTCTTCCTCAAGTGATACTGAAATGCCATGCAGACGCCCCAGCACAGAAAACCTGCCCCCCCCATGGACATCACCTCTTGAAAATTATGAGCCTCACATTCCTGATTTTGTGGCTCAATCAGGAATTAAATTTGACACTACCAGCCTCAATGAAATTGAATTTTTCAAATGTCTTTTCCTCTGAGGGTTTTGGAACTCTCATGGTGTTCCAGACAAATTTGTACGCACAACAATTTTTATCCCAAAATCCCACTTCATCATTTACTATCTGGACCTCTCATGGGTTTACCGCAACAGAGAGGAGCCAGAAGACCGCAGCGTCTGATTTCTCCTACTCCTGCACTGATTAGAAGCACTTCACCTTCATATTAAATGGTGTAAATTTATTTTAGCAGTGCAGGGGTTAATCTGCTCAGTTGAGAGTTCCTGGAAGCTTTCCTGTGTTAGGCTACGTTCACACTAGCGTTGCGCCGCCCTGCGTCGGCGACGCAACGCGCGACGCACGGAAAAACGCGCGCAAACGCGCGCAAAAACGCGCGCGTTTTGCGACGCGTGCGTCGTTTTTTGACGAAATCGGACGCAAGAAAAATACAACTTGTAGCGTTTTCTTGCGTCCGACGCTAGCGTCTAAAACGACGCACGTGTCGGAAAACGCGTGCAAAAAGACGCACGCGTCCCCTATGTTAAACATAGGGGCGCGTCGCCGCTGCGTCGCCGACGCAACAGCGACGCGACGCTAATGTGAACGTAGCCTTAAGGCTCTCAGCTGTGCACTGTTGGCTACTCCCATCTCCTATATAAACTGGGTACTGGTGAGCAGTCATTGTCAGAGATTGCTTTTGCTGCATGGCTGGAGGTTGTTGTTGGTTGTTATTGTAGAATGCATTTGGAATTATCTGTGAGTGTTGCTAGGTTTTGAGTATGTGATAATTCCCTTTCTTCTCCTTCTGTGGTTTAACCCCATCCTTCACTTCCCGGTGTTTACCTCTGTTGTTTATGTGTGTATATTTGTATGATTGGTATTTTCCATCATCCCTAAATTTACTAGTCCATAGATGAGTGGAAGACTCTTAAATAGTCATTCATACACAGACCAGGTTTGTCGGGGCAGGTGTAGCATTTATAAGTAGTGTCCTTATATATCCTCCTTCTGTAGCACACTTTGTACCTTTTTTGCAACCTTCCTCTCTTTGAAGTTTGAGAGACCTCACTTGGGGAAATGTTGCCCTAATACACTATGGGCACCTTCAGTTTTGGAAGTACTGGGGCCCGTTTCTTCTTGAGTGCAAAATACTAAGGCCTTGATGACTACCTCCTGGAACTGAAGGAAAGGTCTTGATTTGGCCTGTACATAGTCAT
This sequence comes from Ranitomeya imitator, assembly GCF_032444005.1. Lineage (NCBI taxonomy): Eukaryota > Metazoa > Chordata > Amphibia > Anura > Dendrobatidae > Ranitomeya > Ranitomeya imitator. Next base: position 176,141,570 of record NC_091288.1, on the reverse strand, counting down.
AGCACAAAAGAGTTATATATTGCCATTTGTACAATGTGCACGTCCAGCTTCTTGTACCACACATTGGCTTTTCTCATGGCACTGAACAGCTGGAGGACTTGATCAGAGAAAACACCTCCCCCAATGTTCTTGTACCCTAGTACACAGATTGGCTTATGGACCTGTGTAGAGGTATCTTGTACAATGGTTTGGGCGCTGAAATCACCATCTTTGGTAGACAAGAAAAGGAAACCCTTCTCCTTGACACCAGCATGTTGTCACTGCATTGTGCTGTGCTCTCACCCTTCCTGAGCAGCTTCCCAATTAGCATCCTCAGAAGGTATCTCTGAATTTTGAGGACAGTACCACATACTGTGGTCGCTCGCGCAGAGAGGGACTTGAAGAGTGGGATTCTGGCATAAAAGTCATCTAGATACTGGTGATAACCTTGATCTAGCAGGGGGTGAACTAATTAATTCCCACACAATTTTGTCACTGCCAGGATACCGGGGCATTTAGGGGGCTGAATCCGGGAGCCCTTCCCTTCATAAACCCTAAACCTGTGATTGTACCCTGAGGTATTCTCACACAGTTCTCAGTAGAGTTTAATTCTGTACCTGTTCCTCTTACTGGGCAGGTACTGCAGGAATCTGAGCATCCCCTTGAAATGAATTAGGGACTCATCCATGTAGATGTTCCTTTGGGGAACTTACACCTCAGCAAACCTGTTGCTAAAGTGCTTAGTGACCAGCCAAACTTTGAAAAGCCGATCAAAATTTGGGTCATCTTGGTGAAGACATTGTGTATTATCACTGTAATGCAAAAATTTGTGTTTGGCATCAAGGCTTGTCTGGGACATAGCAATGCAGAACAGTAGAGTGTTATACTAAACATCAACACTACAATAATGCTGAATTTCTGGCTTCTTCACTATCCCTATGTGAAGAACAAAGCACCAAAACATCATCATTTCAATGACATCTACAGGGATCTTGTCCTGTTGTCTGGTGTTTCAGGACCAGGGGCTCCTTCCCTGTTCCTAACACTACCTTGCCTGTTGCCTGGTTTACGTCTGATTGTGAAGATGACAGGGCCAAGTACCTTGGCTTAGCTCCTGAATCCACCCTCCATCTGTACCCTTCCGCACTCAAGGAAGAGCTGAGTAGTAGTGTACCGTAATACACCAACCAGGCTAACAAGTTAATACAAACAGTTATGACTTACACAGCTCACATATGCCAACCTCATGCGTTTATAGACACCTCATATGCCAACCTAATACACTCTACACTACTCACGTATGCCACCACATTAAAAAAAATCACATACCAGGAAAACACTAGATCAGTTCTAATATAGGGTTATTTGTAGGGGGGTTTCCAGTGTTTCAGCACATCAGGGGTTCTCCAAACGTGACATGATGCCCACAGACCATTCCATGAAAGTCTGCTTTTCAAATGTCACTCCGTCCTTTCTGAGCCCTGTTGTGTGCCCAAACAGTAGTTTAGCACCAGATATGGGGTATCAGCGTACTCAGGAGAAATTGCACAACAGACTCTGGGGTCCTTTCTCTCCCTTTTCCCTTGTGAATATATAAAAAAAAATGGAGGCTAAAAACATTTTTGTGGGAAAATTTCTATTTTTTTCTTAATTTTCATGGCTCCACCCTATAAATTTTTGTTAAACGGCGGGGCGGGGGGGCGGGGGGGGGGGGGTCCACTATCGATTTTAGTCAATTTTGCAGTCAAAAAGTCAAACGGTACTCCTTTCATCTGAGCCATGCTGTCCCGCAAAACAGTAGTTTTCTCCCATATATGGGGTATCTGAATACTCAGGAGAAATTGCACAGCGCATTTTGGGGTCCATTTTCTCCTGTTACCCTTGTGAAAATAAAAAAAACTTGGGTGCAAAGTAACATTTTTGTGAAAAAAGTGAAATGTTGATTTTTTTTTTCCTTCCACAATGCTTTAGTTTTTATGAAGCATAGGAAAGGTTAATAAACTTCTTGAATGTGGTTTTGAGCACCTTGAGGTGTGCAGATTTAAAATGGTGTCAATTTTGGGTGTTTTCTGTCAAATAAAAAATGGTTTTGTAAATGTTGTTGGAAAAATAAGAAATTACTGATCAACTTACAAACTCCTCTTTTTCGAACAAAAAAAAAGTCTCAAAAATTGTTCTAATGTAAAGTAGACATGTAGGAAATGTTGTTTATTAATTATTTTGCGTGACATAACTCTCTGGTTTAAGGGCATAAAAATAAAAGTTTTAAAATTGCGAAATGTTCGCCAAGTTTCCAATATTCGGCAAATAAACGCAAGTCTAATATCTAAGAAATGAAGTACAATATGTCACAGAATCGGTGGGATCTGTTGAAGCATTCCAGTGTTATTATCTTATAAAGTGACACTGTACAGAATTGTAAAATTTGGCCTGGTCATGAAGGTGAAAACAGGCTTGTGGGGGTGAAGAGGTTAAAGAGTAATATTTAAAAGTGTTGCAGTTAATCCATATTCTTTTATTAGCAGCTAAGCTTTGCCTTTTGGTGAAAATCAACTCTAACCAAGAATTTCTCTAAAATGATAATGCTTTAATTACATTTTTACAGAGCTTATGTTGTCTTTTGGTATATTGATTTGTATTTGTCGGCATATATAGCCGAAATGTTGGGTAGATCCCAGTTGTAATATTCTCCTGAGAGATTAAACATGTAATCGAATCTTAAGTAAAATGAACTTCTTTTTCTTATCTTGAGAATAAAAAAAAAACATTAAACTATCTAACTTTTGCAAAAATATGGACAAGTGTAGGGGGAGATTTGCACGTTCTTATAACATATTTTCTTCCTTTGTTTATGTAAAGTACCATTTCAACTAGTTGGACATACTATGTTCTCTATGATTATATAATACTGCTTTTATTTGGCATATTAATACCTTGATGTGAACATGATGTGTTTTTACATTAAAAATAACAAAAAGAAGTGTTGAAGGAGTTGTCCGGCCTTAGGATACAAGACTACAGTCATACTATACTATGCGACTGCACACTTGTGGATCCTCACATTGTGCACTGTGGCAAGAGTGTGACCACAAGTATGTGATTTGCATACATGCGGTCACGTGCCGACTAGACGTACAGTACAGACCAAAAGTTTGGACACACCTCATCTAAAGATTTTTCTGTATTTTCATGATTATGAAAATTGTACATTTACACTGAAGGAATCAAAACTATAAATTAACACAAGTGGAATTATACACTTAACAAAAATGTGTGAAACAACTGACAATATGTCTTTTATTCTATGTTCTTCAAAGTAGCCTCTTTTTGCTTTCATGACTGCTTTGCACACTCTTGGCATTCTCTTGATGAGCTTCAAGAGGTAGTCACCGGGAATGGTTTTCACTTCACGGGTGTGCCCTGTCAGGTTTAATAAGTGGGATTTCTTGCCTTATAAATGGGGTTGGGACCATCAGTTGTGGTGTGCAGAAGTCTGGTGGATACACAGCTGATAGTCCTACTGAATACACTGCTGGAATTTGTATTATGGCAAGAAAAAAGCAGCTAAGTAAAGAAAAATGAGTGGCCATCATTACTTTAAGAAATGAAGGTCAGTCAGTCTGAAAAATTGGGAAAACTTTGAAAGTGTCCCCAAGTGCAGTGGCAAAAACCATCAAGCGCTACAAAGAAACTGGCTGACATGAGGACCGCCCCAGGAAAGGAAGACCAAGAGTCACCTCTGCTTCTGAGGATAAGTTTATCTGAGTCACCAGCCTTAGAAATCGCAGGTTAACAGCAGCTCAGATTAGAGACCAGGTCAATGCTACACAGCGTTCTAGCAGCAGACACATCTCTACAACAACTGTTAAGAGGAGACTTTGTGCAGAAGGCCTTCATGGTAAAATAGCTGCTAGGAAACCACTGCTAAGGACAGGCAACAAGCAGAAGAGACTTGTTTGGGCTAAAGAACACAAGGAATGGACATTAGACCAGTGGAAATCTGTGCTTTGGTCTGATGAGTCCAAATTTGAGATCTTTGGTTCCAACCACCGTGTCTTTGTGCGACGCAGAAAAGGTGAACGGATGGGCTCTATGTGCCTGGTTCCCACCGTGAAGCATGGAGGAGGAGGTGTGATGGCGTGGGGGTGCTTTGCTGGTGACAGTTGGGGATTTATTCAAAATTGAAAGCATACTGAACCAGCATGGCTACACAGCATCTTGCAGCGGCATGCTATTCCATCGAGTTTGCGTTTAGTTGGACCATCATTTATTTTTCAACAGGATAATGACCCCAAACACACCTCCAGGCTGTGTAAGGGCTATTTGACCAAGAAGGAGAGTGATGGGGTGCTATGACAGATGACCTAGCCTCCACAGTCACCAGACCTGAACCCAATCGAGAAGGTTTGGGGTGAGCTGGACCACAGAGTGAAGGCAAAAGGGCCAACAAGTGCTAAGCATCTCTGGGAACTCCTTCAAGATTGTTGGAAGACCATTCCCTGTGACTACCTCTTGAAGCTCATCAAGAGAATGCCAAGAGTGTGCAAAGCATTCATCAAAGCAAAAGGTGGCTACTTTGAAGAACCTAGAATATAAGACATAATTTCAGTTGTTTCACACTTTTTGTTAAGTAAATAATTCCACATGTGTTAATTCATAGTTTTGATGCCTTCAGTGTGAATGTACAATTTTCATAGTCATGAAAATATAGAAAAATCTTTAAATGAGAAGGTGTGTCCAAACTTTTGGTCTGTACTGTATATCGAGCGAGGCTGGGCATGTCTAGTTGGAATGTGGCTGGAAGTATGACTTGCGGTCACATGTACTTCTGCTCCTGGCACCTCAGAATTCTCACGGCGTGCAAGTTCACAAGTCTGCAGTCACATAGAATGGCTGCAGACTTGTACCATAAATCCAGACAACCCCTTTAAAGAATGACTAATCCTATTTCGAGAAGCTGTAATCAATTTCTCCTGCAGTGAGACGTGTTATAAAAAAGTATTCACATGCAAATATTTTGATTAAACTATAAATGTGAAGTCCATACTGCTGCTTCCGATCATAATTTCTGCTAATTAGTGTGAGGCTGGTTCTGCTTCTCGGCACTCCCCATAACCTTCGGGGACGTTGCGTTAATTCTTTAAAATATTCAATATTCTTACCTGCTTTTCAACTTGTAAATGTTACGTATCAGGAAAAAAAAATCATTCCCAAATAACAAAACCGTAATAGTAAAACAATGGTGCACAATATGAGTTAATCCTTTGGTATAGATATTGGTATTAGTATATTATCCCATATGTGAAATGTTACATTCCTTCACTTCTGTTCTCAGATTCAGATTTCTACCTCGAGATAAATGTGAAAGGTGCCTTTAGAATGAATGATTACATGGAACAGTTTCATTACTTTCTTTGTGACCTTTACATTTTTTCTACAGTCATTTTTACAGACCTGAGTGATCACCTTCTTATAGAAGGCGAGTGTGAAATGTACAACAATTACCTTGTCGAGAATAGTGGCGCTGTCTTCTCTATGATACTATGCTGCCATACTGTGGTGACGGACAACAGTGTATAGAACGATACTTTAAAATCAAAATTTGTAAAACACCTTTACATTTGAGGCATCTGTTTTATTAAATGTTTTTTCTCCCTCATATGAGAGCAGCATAATGTAAAAAAGAGACCCTGATTCCAGAGATTTACTGGGTGCAGCAGTTGTGACCCAGAGTTTTTAGATGTGTCACGTAGCAGAGCTCAAAAATCTGACCCAGCACAACTTTCTGTGTACATTGTCTATAGACAGTAAGCTGTTAATCAAAGGAGTGGGCGTGGTTATGCGCTTGGTCTAGGCTAGTCTAGGTAGGGATAATCTCCAAGTGATAAAACCTTCATTGTAAGTAAACAGCACACAGCCTAATAAATGACACATCCCTGAATTCAGTGTTTTAACCTTTGCGTCATGTTGTCCTCAAATCACATATTAAAAATCTACTGATAGAATCCCTTTTAGTCTTTTCACTGAATTGATTAACTTACACCTTCATTCAACCATATTTTTGACACCTGCTTTCTAAGATGATTTGGGATATACCTCCATCAGCTAGTGTGTAGGTGATCATATATATTGGACAATGGTCAGCTGAACCCGCTGATTTTTGGGGAAGAGAATCAAATGTGTATTAGATGTTTGACTCATGTCAGGGAAAGATTGGGCATGTTGAATTTCAACATGCCCCATTTTTGTTCTTAAAGGAGATTGACCCCATTACAGGTGTCTGGCATTGGTTTATTCCCCTCACTCCTATCGTAACACTTGCTTGGCCGACCCAAAGTACATATTTATGGGGGGGGGGGGGGTTCAATAAAAATAGCTATGAGACTAACAAGTTCTCGCGAACAAATATTGAATGTGAATGTTCGTTTTTAGATAAATCACATTTAAAAAAACTGCGCCATGGTATAAGGCCTCAAGCACAACAGGATGATTTGCCCGGGAGCGGTGTCGCCGTGTGGGGTTCTGTATGGTACTTTATTACAGAGAAATGCTTAGAAATAAAGCATCTCAGGGAACCGCAATTTCTTTTTTACTTTCTGATTCATATGTAATTCATGAATAATAACCTCTGGAAGTTTCTAGATTAAATCGGTACAGAAGAGCCCAATAGAAGTCTATTTTTGCCATATCTTGGGTCCATACAATTCAGAGCTTGCATCTTACCATGATACACCTGTGTGAATGGAGACTGGGAATTCCAGTCCATGAATAGTTTTCATATGACTAATCTTAACACTTATCACACGTGATAAAAAAATATTCAGTAATGTTCCGTCATTTCTTTACTTACACTGGAATTACAGTATTTACATGATCAACCTAAGGGGCAAAATGTTCTCGGTGTTGGCTGAGAAGTCAGTGCAAGCTGCAAGCACTGGTATGACTATGTATAAAAGGGAATCTGTCAAATTGATTTATTTACGCACCTTCCTACCACTAAACTGTTGGTCAGGTTGCTCACTGAAGGATAATATCATCCATGTCTTTTACATATGCAGTCTCTTACTTCCTTACTGCAAAATTATTGCTTTAATTTTTATGCAAATAAAGCTTAAATGCTCTGGGTGTGTCAAGGCGCTTCCCAAACTTATGCTTTTCTGGCTCTATCTCCTGCCTACCCTCACCTTTTTTTGCTTGACTACCAGGTTTGGCTTGACTACACAGTAGTCCAGTAAATGGTAGTATGGGAATATAGCCAGAAAGGCAAAGTGTCACTCTGTGATTGTTGGTGTTTAGGGAAAGGAGCAGTGAACCGTCCCTAGGTCTGGGGCCCTAACTGTCCCTGCTCCCAAAGGTACCTCTAAAGGTGAGGAGGTTTGGGCCACCAGCCTTGCTGTTCTCCTGCTATTCCCTAAGCTGTTCCCTCCCCTGACAGATATACTAGTAAGATAGACAGGGATAAAAGAAAGCAACAAACATACATACACCAAAGGTAGAGAGGTATTTAGGGAAGGATAGGAATGTACCATCCAAATGAAAATATGACAATGAGGAAAGCATACACCCAAAAACAGCACGCAACAATCTTTAGTAGCAACAGCGATCTCCAATTCAGCACAGCGTCTCCAAAGAGCTAGGAAGCAAAGCTTTCACTGGCAAGGAAGAGAAGGTCTGGCCAAGTTTAATAGGGAGAGATAAGCAGGCGAAATGGAGCTGCATTTTTCAGACCAGCATAGAAAGGGTTGTTAACTTCTTCAGCACCAAAGGAAACAAAATCAATTAATATGGGTCACAAATGCACAGGCTAAATGGAAGATCTGTGATTCACAATACGTACTGATCTTCGAACCCCAGATCCGCCAGGAGGACGTGACACAGATGCTTGGGAAGTTCTTTGACAGTCTTAGAGCATTTAAGCCTCATTTGTTTGTCTATGAATTAACACAACAATTAATTATTCAAAGATCAAAAGATTGTATCAGGTTTGGTTGCCATAATCTTTCAGAGAGCAACATGATCATATAAACAGTTTGGGGGGGCTTGCATCATTCTGACAGATTCCCTGTAAGCTCTTTTTGAGCTTTGGTCGGGGAAGATTCAGTCATTGGCATATTCAGACAATTTTTAAATTACAAAGTAGTTACATAGTTACATAGTTATTAAGGTTGATGGAAGACTATAAGTCCATCTAGTTCAACCCATAGCCTAACCTAACATGCCCTAACATGTTGATCCAGAGGAAGGCAAAAAAAACCCATGTGGCAAAGAGTAAGCTCCACATTGGGGAAAAAAATTCCTTCCCGACTCCACATACGGCAAACAGACTAGTTCCCTGGATCAACGCCCTATCAAGGAATCTAGTGTATATACCCTGTAACATTAAACTTTTCCAGAAAGGTATCCAGTCCCCTCTTAAATTTAACCCCTTCCCGACCCATGACGCCACGTAGGCGTCATGAAAGTCGGTGCCATTCCGACCCATGACGCCTATGCGGCGTCATGGAAAGATCGCGTCCCTGCAGATCGGGTGAAAGGGTTAACTCCCATTTCACCCGATCTGCAGGGACAGGGGGAGTGGTAGTTTAGCCCAGGGGGGGTGGCTTCACCCCCTCGTGGCTACGATCGCTCTGATTGGCCGTTGAAAGTGAAACTGCCAATCAGAGCGATTTGTAATATTTCACCCATTATAACGGGTGAAATATTACAATCCAGCCATGGCCGATGCTGAAATATCATCGGCCATGGCTGGAAATACTAGTGTGCCCCCACCCCACCCCTCCGATCGCCCCCCCACCCCCCCCGATCTGGCCGGTACACTGCTCCGGCTCCCCTCCGCCCTGTGCTCCGCTCCCCCCCGTGCTCTTGTCCGCTCCCCCCATGCTCCAATCACCCCCCCGTGCTCCAATCACCCCCCCTGCACTCCGATCCACCCCCCCCGTGCTCCGTTCCACCCCCCCGTGCTCCATTCCAGCCCCCCCGTGCTCCGTTCCACGCCCCCCGCGCTCCGTTCCACCCCTCCCGCGCTCCGATTCCCCCCCCCCCCCGTGCTCCGATCCCCCCCCCCCGTGGTCCCCCCCCACCCTATCATACTTACCGATCCAGCCGTGGTCCCGTCCGTCTTCTCCCGGGCGCCGCCATCTTCCAAAATGGCGGGCGCATACGCAGTGCGCCCGCCGAATCTGCCGACTGGCAGATTCGTTCCAAAGTGCATTTTGATCACTGAGATATAATCTATCTCAGTGATCAAAATAAAAAAAATAATAAATGACCCCCCCCCCCCTTTGTCACCCCCATAGGTAGGGACAATAAAAAAATAAAGAAATTTTTTTTTTTCCACTAATGTTAGAATAGGGTTAGGGGTAGGGTTAGGGCTAGGGCTAGGGCTAGGGTTAGGGGTAGGGTCAGGGCTAGGGGTAGGGGTAGGGTTAGGGGCTAGGGGTAGGGGTAGGGTTAGGGCTAGGGTTAGGGCTAGGAATGTGCACACGTATTCTGGTCCTCTGCGGATTTTTCCGCTGCGGATTTGATAAATCCGCAGTGCTAAACCGCTGCGGATTTATGGCGGATTTACCGCGTTTTTTTCTGCGCATTTCACTGCGGTTTTACAATTGCGATTTTCTATTGGAGCAGTTGTAAAACCGCTGCGGAATCCGCACAAAGAAGTGACATGCTGCGGAATGTAAACCGCTGCGTTTCCGTGCAGTTTTTCCGCAGCATGTGTACAGCGATTTTTGTTTCCCATAGGTTTACATTGAACTGTAAACTCATGGGGAAACTGCTGCGGATCCGCAGCGTTTTCCGCAGCGTGTGCACATACCTTTAGAATTAGGCTATGTGCACACTGTGCGGATTTGGCTGCGGATTGGCTGCTGCGGATTCGCAGCAGTGTTCCATCAGGTTTACAGTACCATGTAAACATATGAAAAACCAAATCCGCTGTGCCCATGGTGCGGAAAATACCGCGCGGGAACGCTGCGTTGTATTTTCCGCAGCATGTCAATTCTTTGTGCGGATTCCGCAGCGTTTTACACCTGTTCCTCAATAGGAATCCGCAGGTGAAATCCGCACAAAAAACACTGGAAATCCGCGGAAAATCCGCAGGTAAAACACAGTGCCTTTTACCCGCAGATTTTTCAAAAATGGTGCGGAAATATCTCACACGAATCCGCAACGTGGGCACATAGCCTTAGGGTTAGGGTTGGAATTAGGGTTGTGGTTAGGGTTAGGGGTGTGTTGGGGTTAGTGTTGTGGTTAGGGGTGTGTTGGGGTTAGGGTTGTGATTAGGATTATGGCTACAGTTGGGATTAGGGTTAGGGGTGTGTTGGGGTTAGTGTTGGAGTTAGAATTGAGGGGTTACCACTGTTTAGGCACATCAGGGGTCTCCAAACGCAACATGGCGCCACCATTGATTCCAGCCAATCTCGTATTCAAAAAGTCAAATGGTGCTCCCTCACTTCCGAGCCCTGACGTGTGCCGAAACAGTGGTTTACCCCCACATATGGGGTACCAGCATACTCAGGACAAACTGCGCAACAATTACTGGGGTCCAATTTCTCCTGTTACCCTTGTGAATCTAAAAAAATGCTTGCTAAAACATAATTTTTGAGGAAAGAAAAATGATTTTTTATTTTCACGGCTCTGCGTTGTAAACGTCTGTGAAGCACTTGGGGGTTCAAAGTGCTCACCACATATCTAGATAAGTTCCTTGGGGGGTCTAGTTTCTAAAATGGGGTCACTTGTGGGGGGTTTCTACAGTTTAGGCACACCAGGGGCTCTGCAAACGCAACGTGACACCCGCAGACCATTCCATCAAAGTCTGCATTTCAAAAGTCACTACTTCCCTTCTGAGCCCCGACGTGTGCCCAAACAGTGGTTTACCCCCACATATGGGGTATCAGCGTACTCAGGACAAACTGGACAACAATATTTGGGGTCCAATTTCTCCTATTATCCTTGGCAAAATAGGAAATTCCAGGCTAAAAAATCATTTTTGAGGAAAGAAAAATTATTTTTTATTTTCATGGCTCTGCGTTATAAACTTCTGTGAAGCACCTGGGGGTTTAAAGTGCTCAATATGCATCTAGATAAGTTCCTTGGGGGGTCTAGTTTCCAAAATGGGGTCACTTGTGGGGGAGCTCCAATGTTTCGGCACACAGGGGCTCTCCAAACGCGACATGGTGTCCGCTAACAATTGGAGCTAATTTTCCATTCAAAAAGTCAAATGGCGCGCCTTCTCTTCCGAGCCCTGCCGAGTGCCCAAACAGTGGTTTACCCCCACATATGAGGTATCGGCGTACTCGGGAGAAATTGCCCAACAAATTTTATGATCCATTTTATCCTACTGCCCATGTGAAAATGAAAAAATTGAGGCGAAAAGAATTTTTTTGTGAAAAAAAATTACTTTTTCATTTTTACAGATCAATTTGTGAAGCACCTGAGGGTTTAAAGTGCTCACTAGGCATCTAAATTAGTTCCTTGGGGGGTCTAGTTTCCAAAATGGGGTCACTTGTGGGGGAGCGCCAATGTTTAGGCACACAGGAGCTATCCAAACGCGACATGGTGTCCGCTAACGATGGAAATAATTTTTCATTCAAAAAGTCAAATGGCGCTCCTTCCCTTCCGAGCCTTACCATGTGCCCAAACAGTGGTTTACCTCCACATGTGAGGTATTGGTGTACTCAGGAGAAATTGCCCAACACATTTTAGGATCCATTTTATCCTGTTGCCCATGTGAAAATGAAAAAATTGAGGCTAAAAGAATTTTTTTGTGAAAAAAAAGTACTTTTTCATTTTTACGGATCAATTTGTGAAGCACCTGGGGGTTCAAAGTGCTCACTATGCATCTAGATAAGTTCCTTGGGGCGTCTAGTTTCCAAAATGGGGTCACTTGTGGGGGAGCTCCAATTTTTAGGCACACGGGGGCTCTCCAAACGTGACATGGTGTCCGCTAAAGAGTGCAGCCAATTTTTGATTCAAAAAGTCAAATGGCGCTCCTTCCCTTCCAAGCCCTGCCGTGCGCCCAAACAGTGGTTTACCCCCACATATGAGGTATCAGCGTACTCAGGACAAATTGGACAACAACTTTCGTGGTTCAGTTTCTCCTTTTACCATTGGGAAAATAAAAAAATTGTTGCTAAAAGATAATTTTTGTGACTAAAAAGTTAAATGTTCATTTTTTCCTTCCATGTTGCTTCTGCTGCTGTGAAGCACCTGAAGGGTTAATAAACTTCTTGAATGTGGTTTTGAGTACCTTGAGGGGTGCAGTTTTTAGAATGGTGTCACTTTTGGGTATTTTCAGCCATATAGACCCCTCAAACTGACTTCAAATGTGAGCTGGTCCCTAAAAAAAATGGTTTTGTAAATTTCATTGTAAAAATGACATCGCTGGTCGAATTTTAACCCTTATAACTTCCTAACAAAAAAAAATTTTGTTTCCAAAATTGTGCTGATGTAAAGTAAACATGTGGGAAATGTTATTTATTAACTATTTTGTGTCACATATCTCTCTGGTTTAACAGAATAAAAATTCAAAATGTGAAAATTGCGAAATTTTCAAAATTTTCGCCAAATTTCCGTGTTTATCACAAATAAATGCAGAATTTATTGACCTAAATTTACCACTAACATGAAGCCCAATATGTCACGAAAAAACATTCTCAGAACCGCTAGGATCCGTTGAAGCGTTCCTGAGTTATTACCTCATAAAGGGACACTGGTCAGAATTGCAAAAAACGGCAAGGTCTTTAAGGTCAAAATAGGCTGGGTCTTGAAGGGGTTAAGTAATTAATCACAGCATCATACGGCAGAGAGTTCCATAGTCTCACTGCTCTTACAGTAAAGAATCCGCGTCTGTTATTATGCTTAAACCTTTTTTCCTCCAAACGCAGAGGATGCCCCCTTGTCCCTGTTTCAGGTCTATGATTAACCCCTTTACCCCCAAGGGTGGTTTGCACGTTAATGACCGGGCCAATTTTTACAATTCTGACCACTGTCCCTTTATGAGGTTATAACTCTGGAACGCTTCAATGGATCCTGGTGATTCTGACATTGTTTTCTCATGACATATTGTACTTCATGACAATGGTAAAAATTATTTGATAGTACCTGCGTTTATTTGTGAAAAAAACGGAAATTTGGCGAAAATTATGAAAATTTCGCAGTTTTCCAACTTTGAATTTTTATGCAATTAAATCACAGAGATATGTCACACAAAATACTTAATAAGTAACATTTCCCACATGTCTACTTTACATCAGCACAATTTTGGAACCAAAATTTTTTTTTGTTAGGGAGTTATAAGGGTTAAAAGTTGACCAGCAATTTCTCATTTCTACAACACCATTTTATTTTAGGGACCACATCTCATTTGAAGTCATTTTGAGGGGTCTATATGATAGAAAATACCCAAGTGTGACACCATTCTAAAAACTACACTCCTCAAGGTGCTCAAAACCATATTCAAGAAGTTTATTAACCCTTCTGGTGCTTCACAGGAATTTTTTGAATGTTTAAATAAAAATGAACATTTAACTTTTTTTCACAAAAAATTTAATTCAGCTCCAATTTGTTTTATTTTACCAAGGGTAACAGGAGAAAATGGACCCCAAACATTGTTGTACAATTTGTCCTGAGTATGCCAATACCCCACATGTGGGGGTAAACCACTGTTTGGGCGCATGGCAGAGCTCGGAAGCGAAGGAGTGCCATTTGACTTTTCAATGCAAAATTGACTGGAATTGAGATGGGACGCCATGTTTCGTTTGGAGAGCCCCTGATGTGGCTAAACATTGAAACCCCCCACAAGTGACACCATTTTGGAAAGTAGACCCCTAAGGAACTTATCTAGAGGTGTGGTGAGCACTTTGACCCAACAAGTGCTTCACAGAAGTTTATAATGTAGAACCGTAAAAATAAAAAATCATATTTTTTCACAAAAATTATCTTTTCGCCCCCAATTTTTTATTTTCCCAAGGGTAAGAGAAGAAATTGGACCCCAAAAGTTGTTGTACAATTTGTCCTGAGTACGCTTATAGCCCATATGTGGGGGTAAACCACTGTTTGGGCGGATGGGAGAGCTCGGAAGGGAAGGAGCGCCGTTTGACTTTTCAATGCAAAATTGACAGGAATTGAGATGGGACGTCATGTTGCGTTTGAAGAGCCACTGATGTGCCTAAACATTGAAACCCCCCACAAGTGACACCATTTTGGAAAGTAGACCCCCTAAGGAACTTATCTAGAGGTGTGGTGAGCACTTTGACCCACCAAGTGCTTCACAGAAGTTTATAATGCAGAGCCGTAAAAATAAAACAAAATTTTTTTCCCACAAAAATTATTTTTTTAGCCCCCAGTTTTGTATTTTCCTGAGGGTAACAGGAGAAATTGGACCCCAAAATTTGTTGCCCAATTTGTCCTGAGTGCGATGATACACCATATGTGGGGGGAACCACTGTTTGGGCACATGGGAGGGCTCAGAAGGGAAGGAGTGCCATTTGAATGCAGACTTAGATGGAATGGTCTGCAGGTGTCACATTGCGTTTGCAGAGCCCCTAATGTACCTAAACAGTAGAAACCCCCCACAAGTGACACCATTTTGGAAAGTAGACCCCCTTAGGAACTTATCTAGATGTGTGCTGAGCGCTTTGACCCACCAAGGGCTTCACAGAAGTTTATAATGGAGAGCCGTAAAAATAAAACAAAAATTTTTTCCCACAAAAATTATTTTTTAGCCCCCAGTTTTGTATGTTCCCGAGGGTAACAGGAGAAATTCGACCCCACAATTTGTTGTCCAATTTGTCCTGAGTGCGCTGATACCCCATATGTGGGGGGGAACCACTGTTTGGGCGCATGGGAGGGCTCGGAAGGGAAGGAGCTCCATTTGGAATGAGGACTTAGATGGAATGGTCTGCAGGTGTCACATTGCATTTGCAGAGCCCCTAATGTACCTAAACAGTAGAAACCTCCCACAAGTGACACGATTTTGGAAACTAGACCCCCTAAGGAACTCATCTAGATGTGTTGTGATAGCTTTGAACCCCCAAGTGTTTCACTACAGTTTGTAACGCAGAGCCGTGAAAATTTAAAAAAAAAATCTTTCCCCCCAAAATTATTTTTTAGCCCCCAGTTTTGTATTTTCCCGAGGGTAAGAGGAGAAATTCGACCCCAAAAGTTGTTGTCCAATTTGTCCTGAGTACGCTGATACCCCGTATGTTGGGGGAAACCAACGTTTGAGCGCATGGCAGAGCTCGGAAGGGAAGGAGCGCCATTTGGAATGCAGACTTAGATGGAATGGTCTGCAGACGTCACATTGCGTTTGCAGAACCCCTAATGTACCTAAACAGTAGAAACCCCCCACAAGTGACCCCATATTGGAAACTAGACCCCCCAGGGAACTAATCTAGATGTGTTGTGAGAACTTTGAACCCCCAAGTGTTTCACTACAGTTTATAACGCAGAGCCGTGAAAATAAAAAATCTTTTTTTTTCCCACAAAAAATATGTTTTAGCCCCGAGTTTTGTATTTTCCCAAGGGTAGCAGGAGAAATTGGACCCCAAAAGTTGTTGTCCTATTTGTCCTGAGTACGCTGATACCCCATATGTTGGGGTAAACCCCTGTTTGGGCACACGGGAGAGCTCGGAAGGGAAGAAGCACTGTTTTACTTTTTCAACGCAGAATTGGCTGGAATTGAGATCGGACGCCATGTCGCGTTTGGAGAGCGCCTGATGTGCCTAAACAGTGGAAACCCCCCCAATTATAACTGAAACCCTAATCCAAACACATCCCTAACCCTAATCCCAACAGTAACCCTAACCACACCTCTAACCCTGACACACCCCTAACCCTAATCCCAACCCTATTCCCAACCGTAAATGTAATCTAAACCCTAACTGTAACTTTAGCCCCAACCCAAACTGTAGCCCTAGCCCTAACCCTAGCCCTAACCCTAATCCTAACCCTAGCCCTAACCCTAGCCCTAACCCTAGCCCTAACCCTAACCCTAGCCCTAACCCTAGCCCTAACCCTAACCCTAGCCCTAACCCTAGCCCTAACCCTAGCCCTAACCCTAGCCCTAACCCTAACCCTAGCCCTAACCCTAACCCTAACCCTAGCCCTAACCCTAACCCTAGCCCTAACCCTAGCCCTAACCCTAGCCCTAACTCTAACCCTAGCCCTAATGGGAAAATGGAAATAAATACATTTTTTTAATTTTTCCCTAACTAAGGGGGTGATGAAGGGGGGTTTGATTTACTTTTATAGCGGGTTTTTTTAGCGGATTTTTATGATTGGCAGCCGTCACACACTGAAAGACGCTTTTTATTGCAAAAAATATTTTTTGCGTTACCACATTTTGAGAGCTATAATTTTTCTATATTTTGGTCCACAGAGTCATGTGAGGTCTTGTTTTTTGCGGGACGAGTTGATGTTTTTATTGGTAATATTTTCGGGCACGTGACATTTTTTGATCGCTTTTTATTCCGATTTTTGTGAGGCAGAATGACCAAAAACCAGCTATTCATGAATTTCTTTTGGGGGAGGCGTTTATACCGTTCCGCGTTTGGTAAAATTGATGAAGAAGTTTTATTCTTCGGGTCAGTACGATTACAGCGACACCTCATTTATATCATTTTTTTATGTTTTGGCGCTTTTATACGATAAAAACTATTTTATAGAAAAAATAATTATTTTTGCATCGCTTTATTCTCAGGACTATAACTTTTTTATTTTTTTGCTGATGATGATGTATGGCGGCTCGTTTTTTGCGGGACAAGATGACGTTTTCAGCGGTACCATGGTTAGTTATATCTGTCTTTTTGATCGCGTGTTATTCCACTTTTTGTTCGGCGGTATGATAATAAAGCGTTGTTTTTTGCCTCGTTTTTTTTTTTTTTTTTTCTTACAGTGTTTACTGAAGGGGTTAACTAGTGGGCCAGTTTTATAGGTCGGGCCGTTACGGACGCGGCGATACTAAATATGTGTACTTTTATTGTTTTTTTTTTTATTATTTAGATAAAGAAATGTATTTATGGGAATAATATTTTTTTTTTTTTTTTTCATTATTTTGGAATATTTTTTATTATTTTTTTTTACACATTTGAAATTTTTTTTTTTTACTTTTTTACTTTGTCCCA
Source organism: Ranitomeya imitator (assembly GCF_032444005.1). Lineage (NCBI taxonomy): Eukaryota > Metazoa > Chordata > Amphibia > Anura > Dendrobatidae > Ranitomeya > Ranitomeya imitator. The sequence goes on along the minus strand of NC_091288.1, from coordinate 176,124,468 downwards.
GGGGGGGACATCACAGATCAGTGATCTGACAGTTTGCACAGCACTCTGTCAGATCACTGATCTGACATGCAGCGCTGCAGCCTTCACAGTGCCTGCTCTGAGCAGGCTCTGTGAAGCCACCTCCCTCCCTGCAGGACCCGGATCCGTGGCCATCTTGGATCTGGGGCTGGAGGGAGCAGGGAGGGAGGTGAGACCCTCGCAGCAACGCGATCACATCGCGTTGCTGCGGGGGGCTCAGGGAAGCCCGCAGGGAGCCCCCTCCCTGCGGGAAGCTTCCCTGTACCGCCGGCACATCGCGATCATCTTTGATCGCGGTGTGCCGGGGGTTAATGTGCCGGGGGCGGTCCGTGACCGCTCCTGGCACATAGTGCCGGATGTCAGCTGCGATAAACAGCTGACACCCGGCCGCGATCGGCGGCGCTCCCCCCGTGAGCGCTGCCGATCGCATATGACGTACTATTGCGTCCTTGGGAAGTAAAGCCCACCCCACATGGACGCAATAGTACGTCTAATGGCAGAAAGGGGTTAAAAAGATCATCAGAAAGGTCTTTGTACTGTCCCCTCATATATTTATACATTAAAATAAGATCACCCCTTAGTCTTCGTTTTTTCAAACTAAATAGCCCCAAGTGTAATAACCTATCTTGGTATTGCAGACCCCCCAGTCCTCTAATAACCTTGGTCACTCTTCTCTGCACCTGCTCTAGTTCAGCTATGTCTTTCTTATACACCGGAGACCAGAACTGTGCACAGTATTCTAAGTGTGGCCGAACTAGTTACTTGTATAGAGGTAAAATTATGTTCTCCTCATGAGCATCTATGCCTCTTTTAATGCATCCCATTATTTTATTTGCCTTTGTAGCAGCTGCCTGACACTGGCCACTGAACCTGAGTTTGTCATCCACCCATACACCCAGGTCTTTTTCATTGACGGTTTTGCCTAGAGTTTTAGAATTAAGCACATAGTTATAAATCTTATTACTTCTACCCAAGTGCATGACCTTACATTTATCCCCATTAAAGCTCATTTGCCATTTATCAGCCCAAGCTTCTAGTTTACATAAATCATCCTGTAATATAAAATTGTCCTCTTCTGTATTGATTACCCTGCAGAGTTTAGTGTCATCTGCAAATATTGAAATTCTACTCTGAATGCCCCCTACAAGGTCATTAATAAATATGTTAAAATGAAGAGGGCCTAATACTGACCCCTGTGGTACCCCACTGCTAACCGCTACCCAGTCCGAGTGTGCTCCATTAATAACCACCCTTTGTTTCCTATCCCTGAGCCAGCTCTCAACCCACTTACACATATTTTCCCCTATCCCCATTATTCTCATTTTATGTATCAACCTTTTGTGTGGCACCGTATCAAAAGCTTTTGAAAAGTCCATATACACTATGTCCACTGGGTTCCCTTGGTCCAATCCGGAACTTACCTCTTCATAGAAACTGATCAAATTAGTCTGACATGAACGGTCCCTAGTAAACCCGTGCTGATACTGGGTCATGAGGTTATTCCTCTTCAGATACTCCAGTATAGCATCCCTTAGAATTCCCTCCAGGATTTTACCCACAGTAGAGGTTAAGCTTACTGGCCGATAATTTCCGAGTTCAGTTTTTGTCCCCTTGTTGAATATTGGCACCACATTTGCTATACGCCAGTCCTGTGGTACCGACCCTGTTATTATGGAGTCTTTAAAGATTAAAAATAATGGTCTATCAATGACTGTACTTAATTCCTGCAGTAATCGGGGGTGTATCCCATCCGGGCCCAGACATTTGTCAATTTTAGTGATTTTTAGACGCCGCCGGACTTCCTGCTGGGTTAAGCAGGTGACATTTAATTGGGAATTTTTATCACTAGTCATTTTGTCTGCCATGGGATTTTCTTTTATAAATACTGATGAAAAAAAGTCATTTAGCATATTGGCTTTTTCCTCATCCTCATCCACCATTTCACCCAGACTATTTTTACGGGGGCCAACACTATCATTTTTTAGTTTCTTACTATTTATGTAGTTAAAGAATATTTTGGGATTATTTTTACTCTCTCTGGCAATGAGTCTCTCTGTCTCAATCTTTGCTGCCTTGATTTGCTTTTTACAGAATTTATTTAATTTTTTGTATTTATTTAATGCCTCCTCACTACCCACTTCCTTTAATTCTCTAAATGCTTTCTTTTTGTCACTTATTGCGCCCCTTACAGCTCTATTTAGCTACTTTATTTTATAGTGTTTGTGACTAGTGTTAAAGGGATCATCCTGGACTATTTTGTTTTCTTACTGTTGTCTCAAGAACTAACAGGCAGGTATTTGTTACCTACCTGCCTGTTGTGCAAGGCGCCAATCTGAGCCTGCAAAGAGTGGTCACAGATGACTCCTGCCAGGCGAGTTGTCCACTTTTGCCGACTTTACATTGTCAGGGCAGTGGCTTCTCTTCTCATCTGCTCTGCTCTGTTGATGGTGCGTGACTGCTGATATCATGCTGATTGACAGCTAGCTCCTCACTGCCTAACTTCAGTTAGCTGGCTATCAATCAGTATGACGTTGGCACTCATTCTCCATCAACAACAGAACTGTTGGAAGAGGAAGAGCTTCCGTGTTGATGTGAAGCATCAGAATCGCTGGCAGGAGCGGTCAGTAACTTCGTTGAGCCGGTGCCGGGTAGAACTGGCACATAGGTAGCAACTACCTGCTTGTTAGTTTTTGGGCCCATAGTAAAAGCAAATAAAATAGTCCTGGATAACCCTTTTAACAAAAATTTGCACAAAACCCACAAGCTTTCATACAGGTTTATACAAACTATCAATATACATTTTGTTACCAAATGTAGGAAGCAGGCAACAAAATTAAAAACTTGTCGGCTGTATTGGAGATTATTTGCTGACAGGCATGGAAAACAACCGGTACTGAATTAACACTAGACTTCCTCGCACCCCTTACACTCCCGTGTATCTGTGGTGGGGATTATTCCTCCTGACTGAGCCTAGAAACACAGTATAAGATATGACAACCGTGAATGACGATCCACATTTGCCAGTTGACTTTGGATTACGGAAACCTATAGAGAGCCTTCCATAACGGAATCATTCCAGCACAGAGGATCACTGGGAAGGAACCTAAATGATGTGTGCCATTAAACATCAAGAAAAATGTCAGTTTGTAAGATGGATGAACATATAAATATTCACTTTTTCTTTTCCGGTGCTCCATTGTTTTCAACAAGGTGTCAAATCTCAAAGAGACATTATAGTATTATCATATTTTCAGCCACATGTCTTAAATGTGTCTTACGATGGGTAGTTTAATTGATGACACAGAAAATTCCAGAAGTTTCGTACCCTTAAGCAGCACATTAATTGAAACAACTGCAGAGCAAAAATATAATGTAGCCTCAAGCCATATGAAAGACTGTTGTTCAGCTGCCCGATGAGTTCCCCTGTTTGTTAAAGAACATTTTCCTGGAACATTTCCCTAGAATTTTTTTTTTTTTTTACTATGGTCGTAAAAAAGGAGGAAGGGGATTTATGTCTGGGAGAAGAAAGGACTCTGCCCTCATTTACATTTGGTGTGGCGGTTCTCTATGGTGAGGTCCACTTGGGGCCTGTCCTTGTGAGGACAGGAGTTACACAGGGGCATACAGGGTAGATAGTGCATTCCCAGCCCTGCCTCTATTTCACAACCCCGGACCTCATCTTTAGGCTGTGTGCACACGTTGCTGATTTTTCGCCTTTTTTTATGCGTTTTTTTCACTATAAAAACGCTATAAAACTGCAAAAAAACAGCATACAATATGCATCCGATCATTTTGAATGAATTCTGCATGTTTTGTGCACATGATGCGTTTTTTTCCGCGAAAAAAACGTATCATGGTAAAAAACGCAGCATGTTCATTAATTTAGCGTTTTTTTGTGGATTTCCTACTATAAAATGCATTGGGAAATGTCCGGAAAAAAAATCGCATCAAAAACGCATTAAAAATGTGGCAAAAAGCGGCAAAAATGCGCAAAAAAAACGCATGCAGATTTCTTGCAGAAAATTTCAGGTTTTTCGCAGGAATTTTCTGCAAGAAATCCTGAACGTGTGCACATAGCCTTACAGCTGGAAGTATACTACTGTCTGTCATCTTTGGTGAGATCAATCCAAATTTTAATTCTGAGCACTGGTTCAATAGAGCACTTTTTTTGTTGTGTGTGTCGTATTTTGGGTGTACAAGATTTTAATACAGGAAAGAAATACATCCTGGTACCTAATGGCCATCAGGGTACCGCTGTCTAGTACAATGAGGGCTGTGCTAAATTTCTCCAATGAAATTTGTCCCCAAACATTTTCTGACCCACTGCCAAACCGGTCATGCTGGAGGATGTTTCAGGCAGCAGAATGTTCTCCATGGTGTCTCCAGACTCTGCCACGTCTGTCACGTGGGCTCAGTGTGAACCTGCTCTCAACCATGAAGAGCACAGGTCGCCAATGCTGAATCTGCCAACCTTGGTGTTCTTTGGCAAATGCCATTCGCCCTGTTCGGTGTTGGGCTGTAAGCACATCACTCACTTGTGGATGTCGGGCCCTAATACCAGCCTCATGGAGTTTGTTTCTGAGAGATTTAGCAGACACATGGATGTTAATGGCCTTCTGAAGGTCATTTTGCAGGGCTCTGGCACTGCTCCTCCTGTTCCTCCTTACACTAAGGAGGAGGTAGCGGTCCTCCTGCTGGGTAGTTGCCCTCATCCGACCCCCTCCATGTCTCCTGGTGTACTGCCCTGTCTTCTGGTACAGTATGTGCTCCATACTCTGGATACTGTTCTGACAGGCACAACTACCCTTCTTGCCACAGCTTACATTGATGTGCCATTCTGGATGAGCTCCACTACCTGAGCAACTTCTGTGGGTTATAGACACTGCCTCATGCTACTGAACCTCTAGGGATGAGAGCAATGACGAAATGCAAAAGAGACCAAAACAACAATCAAAAAGGATGAGAACAGATAAATGGTTTATGGTCACCACCTGCAGAACCACTCCTTTATAGAGGTCAAGCCGGAGTTGTGATTTCCTTCTCTTGCAATCCTACAAGCAGCTCTCACTGAAATTTAGCTTGGCTTTCCAGACCTTATCTTGACCTTTACTGTTCCTGCTAACTGCCTTCTTAGCCTTCTCCTGCTTTGTAGGCCTCCATCATTTTCAGAGTGCTATGCAGCTGTGTAGAAGAGCCCATGGATTCTGCTTTTTTTTGGTACAAGGTTAGAGGACGCTGGGTTTTTATAAAGCTGGGAAATTTGCATCACCTGCCTTTCCTAACAATGATAGTGAATAAGCCATAACCCTAAGAGACTAATTAAGGTCTGATACCTTGGTCAAAGTTATCTGAGCAAACAAATCTCCAAAGACATACTGATAGGGAATTTAGATTGTGAGCCCCATCCGCAACAGTGATGATAATGTGTGCAAACTGTAAAGCGCTGCGGAATGTGTTAGCGCTATATAAAAATAAAGATGATTATTATTGTTAAGGTTGCCCAAACTTTTGCATCAGCCCTTTTTGTAATTTTATAAAAATGTTAAAAAATTACTATTTTTTTCTGGCTAAAATACAAATGAATTGTGTCATCTTTACTGGCTGTAGCTCTTTTGGAGATCATTTAATCTTCAACTTAAACCCGATATTTACCCTGGTTACCAGCGTAAACGTAAAAAAAAGCAAACACTACATACGTACATTCCGGTGTCTGTCCCCCGGCGCTCTGCTTCTCTGCACTGTGTAAGTGCCGGCCGGAAAGCACAGCGGTGACGTCACCGCTGTGCTCTGCTTTACGGACGCCCGGCGCTGACAGTGCAGGGAAGCAGAACGCCGGGGGACAGAGACCGGAATGTAAGTATGTAGTGTTTGTTTTTTTTTTACGTTTACGCTGGTAACCAGGGTAAACATCGGGTTACTAAGCACGGCCCTGCGCTTAGTAACCCGATGTTTACCCTGGTTACCAGTGAAGACATCACTGAATCGGCGACACACACGCTGATTCAGCGATGTCTGCGGGAGATCCAGCGACGAAATAAAGTTCTGGACTTATTGCTCCGACCAACGATGTCACAGCAGGATCCTGATCGCTGCTGCATGTCAAACACAACGATATCGTTATCCAGGACGCTGCAACGTCACGGATCGCTAGCGATATCGTTGTTAAGTTGGTCAGTGTGAAGGTACCTTTACATTTGAAAAGAATATAATTGTTTTTCCTTTTTTTATATGTGAGAAAAACTGAAGTCACTCATCAGATTCATAGATCAAACCAATGAATTTCAGCACCTTTTTTAAGGTCAAAAGAACCAATGAGGGGTTCTTGCTCCTTTTTTTTAGGTAGCACGTGTTCAGAAGCAACAGAAATATGAAGGACAGAATACAGATGTACTGATCAGTGTAACTGTGAATCCACCACTAAGATGAGATAAAACACTTACTATGAAGAAGCAAAGCTGGCCTATATGTGTCTGTGCCTTTCTATCATTCTGATCTTCTCTCCAAATACTTCAATAGGCTTCTGAAACTAATTCTTCAGTGAGCTGGCAGTCTGTCTTGTTTTGACCAAGGTGCAGTTTCACTGTTTTTCACAAGTTCAGGAGGCAGGGTGAGAAAAAGCTGCTCACCCGTGGAGAATAAGGCTGATTTCTCTGATCATTTCTTTGCAGCTTTCCCAAACCTTCGAAATATTGATGGAGAAATTCTTCTTGAAGTAAAGCCAGTGGTGGACCACGATGAATTAGCCAATTCATATGAACGCAAGCTCATAGAGGTAAATCAAGCCGGTGTAACGAGTCCTGTGTGTTTTATTAATGCTATGAACATCTGAGAACTATTATTTTAGAACATACGGTAAGTTCTTTTTTAGAATCCCCGTAACTGAGATGCATAAATCACCAATGTAATAATAGGAAGGTTTCATAACAACTATATTCCCTTTCAGTTATTTCTTTATGTAATTCTTAGTGATCATTAACTTTATGATGGAGGGTTTAGGATTGGGATATATTCATTGCGTTTGCATTTTTTGAGCGCACTCCCTACTGCCTTCTTTCAACTCCTGTGGGCTCTAGCCTCAATGTTTTTGTAATTTTTCTTTTTTTGTCACGTTGAGCTCAGTGCGGTTCAGTGAGGACTTTTTTCCTACATTTGTAATAACAATTGAAATTAAATGAATACCTTTTAAGGGAACCTGTTACCAGAAAAAAAAAACACTATTAAACTGCAGATATGGGGTTAATCTGCTGATGAATATTCTTCTTAACCTGCTCGATGCCCGCACTTAACCAAACGCTGCAGGGAGAAAATGAACGTTATCCCTCTGCAGCGTTCAGCTTTCAGTCATAGGAAGGCGCTGGCGCTGGTTAAGTCACTGGTCTGAGAATACAGATCTCTGTGACTGAACCTGCGCCGCTGCTGTGACTGAAAGCTGAACGCTGCCGGGAGGGAATAAAGTTAATTTTCTCCCGGCAGCGTTCAGCTAAGCGAGGGTGCTGGGCAAGTAAATAACTCTATTAACCTGTAGATTAACCCTATATCTGCAGGTTAATAGCTTTTTTTCTGGTGACAGGATCCCTTTGATGAAAATGAGAGATTTTTTTTGACCAAAGCAAGCCTAAATGGGGTTCCATTATTATGTAAATAATATAGCAACAGCCTGAGTTCTGCCACCACTCAAGACAGCAGCAGTGGTTGTTACCTAAGCAATGAGCTGCAAACAATAAAACTCATAAAACACCTAGCAAGATAAATAAAGCAAGTTAATTGCAAACTTGCTTATTTTTACACAAACTGCCAATACATATTTTAGGACATGGGAATAGCCCTTTAAATGGACTCTGTCAACACAGAATGACTGTTCAAATCAAGTGCAGGCGCTCGGTGCTTCATGCCATAGTCAATCAGTTAAATACACCTTCCCACCTGCTTATTTTCCATCTATCTCTGCCCTTTTCTGGGACTATATAGCCAGAGCTGTTAATCAAAGAAGAGGAGGGGGTGGAGATTGAGGGAAAACAAGCAGGTGGGAAGGTGTATAGAAATGATTGGCTGCGCTATGATACACCGAGGGCCTCTACTTGGTTTGAACAGTAATTTTGTGCTGACAGAGACTCTTTAAAGGGAACCTGTCAGTTGATGGATGCCGTCCAAACTGGGTAGCATGAATCAGAGCTCGGCAGCAGAATTTCAGCCTTGTATGTTTCAGAGAAAACATAGGGGCTCATTCATTAACGCTGTTAGTGTATGGGCTCCCTGGAATACCATACGCCACTTCATGAGTATTAGGCGCTCATCTTATCTGCCATGTGTCTCTACCACAAATGTCCTTCAGCCTGGGACTGGTATACATTTCTGTAGTAAATTACACCGCCAAAGTGGCATAGCTTTTCATGAATTTGATGGACTGACGTTACCATGCCTCTTCCCGCCAATGATGTACATGGACGTGTAATTGCCCAAAGCAGTGGTCCCCAACTCCAGGCCTCGAGGGCCGCCAACAGTGCAGGTTTTCAGGATCTCCTTAGTATTGCACAGGGGTTGGAATCATCACCTGTGCAGATGATCACATTACCACCGATGCAATACTAAAGAAATCCTGAAAACCTGCACTGTTGGCGGCCCTCGAGGCCTGGAGTTGGGGACCCCTGGCCCAAAGTCTGCAGAAAAGGGGATAGTTGGACACCATCAACAATTAAGCGGGGTCTACCTGAAGCATGTTAATAGCTACTAGTATCAAAAACAAAGAAAAGGAAGACATGCATAAAGTCAGGGACCACCAAATGCATATATAACAATATTTATTGAGAGAAAAAGCAAGCAGTGCAAAAACACTTAAAAAAAAACAATTAAGAAAAACAGGTAGAATGCATACGCACTGATGGAATGAAGACACCCAAAAAAGTAGTACAACACCAAATATAACGACGAAATACAAATGACTGTATAAATAAATAAACACAGGTGCTATAAGCACACCAATAAACAGAGTAAATTTCTATGGCCTCTATAAAGGAAAATAGGTTTTAAGGATAGGCGTCCCGTAGAGGTCACGTTGAATGAAGGGACAGCCTGAAATGATAATCTGAATGCACTTGTGTAACTGATATGCAGTTTAAAAAAATGGTTTCAACAGAGGATCCTCATATATAGTCAACCACACATATCGTTTACCACATGGCAGATGAACTTGACATGAATAGGCTAATCATAGAAAGGAATATGCCACAAAATAAAGTGCTGGTGCAATTGAAAAGGTAACAGGGGTGTTCCTGACAATACAAGTCAGAAAAAACCTGCAATGGAAATCACAAAGCACTTATGTAACTGATATGCAGATCAAATAATGAATTAAACAGAGGATCCCCATATGTAGTAAACGATTTATGTGGCTGATTATATATGCGACAACCTCCCTCCAAAGGTTTTCTATGCTTCATATGCTTCTTACAAAGCCACTCCTTCGTTGCCCTGGCGGTGTGCTTGGAATAATTATCATGCTGAAAAACCCATCCACGTTTCATCTTCAATGCCCTTGCTGATGGAAGGAGGTTTGAACTCAAAATCTTCACGGTACATAGCCCCATTCATTCTGTCATTTACACGGATCAGTCGTCCTGGTCCCTTTGCTGAGAAACAGTCCCAAAGCATGATGTTGCCAGCCCCATGCTTCACAGTAGGTATGGTGTTCTTTGGCTGGAACTCAGCATTCTGTCTCCTCTAAACACGATGAGTTTTGTTTCTACCAAACAGTTCTACTTTGGTTTCATCAGACCATATGACATTCTCCCAATACTCCAAATGCTCTCTAGCAAACTTCAGACGGACCTGGACATGCACTGGCTTATGCAGGGGGACACGTCTGGCACTGTAGGATCTGAGTCCCTGGCGACATAGTGTGTTACAGATGGTAGCCTTTGTTACGGTGGTTCCAGCTCTATGCAGATCATTCACTAGGTCCCCCCATGTGGTTCTGGGATTTTTGCTCACCGTTCTTGTGATCATTTTGACCCCACGGGGTGAGATCTTATGTGAAGCCCCAGATCGAGGGAGATTATGTTGTATGGCTTCCATTTTCTTATTATTGCTCCCACAGTTGATTTCATCACACCAAGCTGCTTGCCTATTGCAGATTCAGTCTTCCCAGCCTGGTGCAGGGCTACAATATTGTTTCTGGTGTCCTTCGACAGCTCTTTGGTTTCCACCATAGTGGAGTTTTGAGTGTGACTGTTTGGGGTTGTGGACAGGTGTCTTTAAGGGTATGTGCACATGTTCAGGTTTTTTCGCATTTTTTTCGCGATAAAAACGCATTAAGAACTGCAGACATATGCATCCTATCATTTAGAATGCATTCTGCAATTTTTGTGCACATGATGCGTTTTTTTTCCATGAAAAAAACGTATCGCGGTAAAAAAAGCAGCATGTTCATTAATTTTGCTTTTTTTCGCGTTTTTCTATGCATTTGGAAAAAACGCAAGAAAAAACGCATCAAAAACGCGCAAAAAACGCGTCAAAAACGCACAAAAAAAATGCATGCAGATTTCTGGCAGAAATGTCAGGTTTTTGTCAAGAAAATTTCTGCCAGAAATTCTGACGTGTGCACATAGCCTTACACTGATAACGAGTTCAAACAGGTGCCATTACTACAGGTAATGAATGAAGGAAGAGGAGCCTCTTAAAGAAGAAGTTACAGGTCTGTGAGAGCCAGACATCTTGTATGTTTTTAGGTGACCAAATACTTATTTTCCACCATAATTTGCAAAATAAATCTTGCCAGATCAGTCAAGGTGATTTTCTGGATTTGTTTTCTCATTTTGACTCTCATAGTTGTGGTCTACCTATGATGTCAATTACAGGCTGCTCTCATCTTTTTAAGTGGGAGAACTTGCACAATTGGTCGCTGACTACCGTATATACATGAGTATATGCCGACCCGAGTGTAAGCCAAGGCACCTAATTTTGCCACGTAAATCTGGGTAAGCTTTTTGACTCGAGTATAAGCAGAGTATGCATTGTCCCCTCATCCCTGTCCTCCTATGTGTGGCTCCCCCGGTCTCCTAGTTGTATGCATGACTCGGCGTCCTCCCCCTTGCATGCATGGCTCGGCATCCTCCCCCTTGTATGTATGGCTCGGCGTCCTCCCCCTTGTATGTATGGCTCGGCGTCCTCCCCCTTGTATGTATGGCTCGGCGTCTACCCTTGTATGTATGGCTCAGCGTCCTCCCCCTTGTATGCATGACTCGGCGTCTTACCCTGTCCTCCCCCTTGTATGTATGGCTCGGCGTCCTCCCCCTTGTATACATGGCTCGCCGTCCTACCTCGTCCTCCCCCTTGTATGCATGGCTCGGCGTCCTCCCCCTTGCATGTATGGCTCGGCGTCCTCCCCCTTGTATGTATGGCTCGGCGTCCTCCCCCTTGTATGCATGGCTCCGCGTCCTACCTCGTTCCCCCCCTTGTATGCATAGCTTGGCGTCCTCCCCCTTGTATGCATGGCTCGACGTCCTCCCCCTTGTATGCATGGCTCGGCGTCCTCCCCCCTTGTATGCATGGCTCGGCGTCCTCCCCCCTTGTATGCATGGCTCAGCATCCTCCCCCCTTGTATGCATGGCTCGGCGTCCTCCCCCCTTGTATGCATGGCTCGGCGTCCTCCCCCCTTGTATGCATGGCTCGGCGTCCTCCCCCCCTTGTATGCATGGCTCGGCGTCCTCCCCCCTTGTATGCATGGCTCGGCGTCCTCCCCCCTTGTATGTATGGCTCGGCGTCCTCCCCCTTGTATGCATGGCTCAGCGTCCTCCCCCGTCATGCTCACCCTCCTCGCGCGGTCGCTGCACTTCCCTGCATCTCCGTTGTCCCAGCGTGGCAGCTCTCTTGTGCTGAGCGGTCACATGGTACCGCTCATTTAGGCTAAGTTGACACTTGCGTGTGGCTGGTCTGTGGATGGCTGCGGTCGGCTGGCACGTCAAAACGCATCTGCATACAATGTATGTCCCTGTGTACCCAAAGTTAAAGATAGGTACGCAGGACACATGCTGAAGTAGGCGGAGCTTAAGGTAGGACATACGCAGCCATCCACAGACCAGCCACATGCAAGTGTGAACCTGGTAATGAATATGCGTTCCACACCTATGGGAGTGGAGACGCATGCATATTCATTACCTTAATGAGCGGTACCACGTGACCACTGAGCACAGGAAGACAACAGAGACGCCGGGACAACAGAGATGCAGGGATGTGCAGCGACCGCGCGAGGAGGGTGAGTATGATGTCACAGCCGCCGCTCCCCACTATAAATGAAATCACTATTACATTTTCCCTTTCACTTTACAGAACTTTATTAGGTTGTTGAGGGTTTCTGTTGTGTTGGAATGAGATCTGTAACAATAAGTGATTTTTTTTTTTCATCATTTTTCTTTTTTGTTGCCCATTATCTTTTATTTCTTTTACAAGCCATTACTTTAATTCCTTCAGGCTACTGCTTGTACAGGTGTTTTGCAGTGAAGAAATACTCATAAAGAAGTTTTTTCTGCTGTTGTTTCTACTTTGCTTTTTAGCATTTAATTTCGCTGAAACATTTGAAGCTTATTTGTTCTCAGTTGTGGTGAAAAGTAATAACGGACAGCAAAGTAAATCAACGTTTCTGCTCTGAACCCAGATGGTTCTGTGCTGGTAATGGTCTGCATTCCCCATAAAGAGCTGCGGAAGTCCATGGACCACATCCTGGGGTAGAATTATAAATGGTGGCCAGAGCTGAACACTTTTTTATTGTATTCTGATATTGTTTCTAATTAAAGGGGTTGTCCAAGACTAGACCAATGTATATGATTACACACTACCAAATTGTGACAACATGTGGTACGCACGCTGTCATGCTTCTCTGGTGTTCCCTGTAGTCACAATACCACATTAATGCAATTTGCATACTTGTGGTCACACATCGACTAGACTCCTCTAGCTTCTGTCAATTCACTTCTATAGAGAACCTGATCACCTCTAGTTGGCATGTGACCAGAAGTATGGAAATTGAACGCATATGTTAACGTGACTGCCGGCTCCCATCAAGAATACCAGGGACACATGACGGCATGCCTCCACATACTGTCATGATCCCGCAGTCTACTTTCACATAGAGTGAAGCCTTTTACCCCAATCTTGGAAAACCCCTTCATGCATAATCCTGTTAAGCTTTTTAACTATCTGACTTATGTGTAATAACTAAGGTTAGCCAAACTACGTAATATAATATCCTATCACTGCTGAGGAATTAGTTTACTACTCTCCTACTTAAAGGGAATTTGTCAGCAGGTTTTTGCTATGTAATCTGAGTTCAGCATGATGTAAGAGCAAATGCCCTTTTTCCAGCGATGTGTCACCTTACCTGGCTGCTCATGGCAGTTTTGATAAAATCCATATTTTACCTACGGCAGATCTAGCAGTTCTCTGAATGCTGAGCTCTGTATAACTCCGCCCACACCACTGATTGGAAGCTTTCCTTTTGTACACAAGTGTTCACAGAAAGCTACCAATCAGTGGTTGGGGCATGAATACACAAGAGGACCACACGTCACAAGACAACTAGTCCTCTAGTAATAATATCCATCTCATAAAACACTAATTGTATTGAAACTACAATTATCAGCCCAGTAAGTGGAATCTGGAATCAGTGTCTCTGCACCTTCAACACGCTTGCCTCAGATTACATAGCTAGAACCTGCTGACAGATTCCCTTTAACCACTCATCGACAAAGTGCGCCAGCCCCATACCTGGCAAATAATGGCTGCTACACACAGCCAGAATCTTCCTCTAATAATCACGGGTATCACTTTCTGACATCGGCATTAACATTTGATCGCAGGGCACTGATGGGTTGCTTTGATAGCCGATGGTCTGTCATAATGGCGCTTCGTTGAAACCTAGCATGTGTCCAGGCCTCTATATGGTAAAAGCGATCTGAGGATTGTAGGTTCATGTCCCTTAACCCCTTTCTGCCATCAGACGTACTATTGCGTCCATGGGGGGTGGGCCCTACTTCCCAAGGACGCAATAGTACGTCATATGCGATCGGCAGCGCTCACGGGGGGAGCGGCGCCGATCGCGGCCGGGTGTCAGCTGCCTATCGCAGCTGACATCCGGCACTATGTGCCAGGAGCGGTCACGGACCGCCCCCGGCACACCGCGATCAAAGATGATCGCGATGTGCCGGCGGTGCAGGGAAGCACCGCGCAGGGAGGGGGGCTCCCTGCGGGCTTCCCTGAGACCCCCGCAGCAACGCGATGTGATCGCGTTGCTGCGAGGGTCTTGCCGCCCTCCCTCCCTGCTCCAGGTCCCGGATCCAAGATGGCCGCGGATCCGGGTCCTGCAGGGAGGGAGGTGGCTTCACAGAGCCTGCTCAGAGCAGGCACTGTGAAGCCTGCACTGCTGCATGTCAGATCAGTGATCTGACAGAGTGCTGTGCAAACTGTCAGATCACTGATCTGTGATGTCCCCCCCTGGGACAAAGTAAAAAAGTAAAAAAAAAATTTTCCAAATGTGTAAAAAAAATTAAAAAAAAATATTCCTAAATAATGAAAAAAAAAAAAAAATATTCCCATAAATACATTTCTTCATCTAAATAAAAAAAAAAAAAAACAATAAAAGTACACATATTTAGTATCGCCGCGTCCGTATCGACTCGCCCTATAAAACTGGCACACTAGTTAACCCCTTCAGTAAACACCGTAAGAAAAAAAAAAAAAAAAACGAGGCAAAAAACGACGCTTTATTATCATACCGCCGAACAAAAAGTGGAATAACACGTGATCAAAAAGACAGATATAAACAACCATGGTACCGCTGAAAGCGTCATCTTGTCCCGCAAAAAACGAGCCACCATACAGCATCATCAGCAAAAAAATGAAAAAGTTATAGTCCTGAGAATAAAGCGATGCCAAAATAATTATTTTTTCTATAAAATAGTTTTTATCGTATAAAAGCGCCAAAACATAAAAAAATGATATAAATGAGATGTCGCTGTAATCGTACTGACCCGAAGAATAAAACTGCTTTATCAATTTTACCAAACGCGGAACGGTATAAACGCCTCCCCCAAAAGAAATTCATGAATAGCTGGTTTTTGGTCATTCTGTCTCACAAAAATCGGAATAAAAAGCGATCAAAAAATGTCACGTGCCCGAAAATGTTACCAATAAAAACGTCAACTCGTCGCGTAAAAAACAAGACCTCACATGACTGTGTGGACCAAAATATGGAAAAATTATAGCTCTCAAAATGTGGTAACGCAAAAAATATTTTTTGCAATAAAAAGCGTCTTTCAGTGTGTGACGGCTGCCAATCATAAAAATCCGCTAAAAAACCCGCTATAAAAGTAAATCAAACCCCCCTTCATCACCCCCTTAGTTAGGGAAAAATAAAAAAATGTATTTATTTCCATTTTCCCATTAGGGCTAGGGTTAGGGCTAGGGTTAGGGCTAGGGTTAGGGCTAGTGTTAGGGTTAGGGCTAGGGTTAGGGCTAGGGTTAGGGCTAGGGCTAGGGTTAGGGCTAGGGTTAGGGCTAGGGTTAGGGTTAGGGCTAGGGTTAGGGTTAGGGTTAGGGCTAGGGTTAGGGCTAGGGTTAGGGTTAGGGCTAGGGTTAGGGCTAGGGTTAGGGCTAGGGTTAGGGCTAGGGTTAGGGCTAGGGCTAGGGTTAGGGTTGGGGCTAGGGTTAGGGCTAGGGTTAGGGCTAGGGTTAGGGCTACAGTTAGGGTTGGGGCTAAAGTTACAGTTAGGGTTTAGATTACATTTACAGTTGGGAATAGGGTTGGGATTAGGGTTAGGGGTGTGTCAGGGTTAGAGGTGTGGTTAGGGTTACCGTTGGAATTAGGGTTAGGGGAGTGTTTGGATTAGGGTTTCAGTTATAATTGGGGGGTTTCCACTGTTTAGGCACATCAGGGGCTCTCCAAAAGCGACATGGCGTCCGATCTCAATTCCAGCCAATTCTGCGTTGAAAAAGTAAAACAGTGCTTCTTTCCTTCCGAGCTCACCCGTGTGCCCAAACAGGGGTTTACCCCAACATATGGGGTATCAGCGTACTCAGGACAAATAGGACAACAACTGTTGGGGTCCAATTTCTCCTGTTACCCTTGGGAAAATACAAAACTGGGGGCTAAAAAATAATTTTTGTGGGAAAAAAAAGATTTTTTATTTTTACGGCTCTGCGTTATAAACTGTAGTGAAACACTTGGGGTTCAAAGTTCTCACAACACATCTAGATAAGTTCCCGGGGGGGTCTAGTTTCCAATATGGGGTCACTTGTGGGGGGTTTCTACTGTTTAGGTACATTAGGGGCTCTGCAAACGCAATGTGACGCCTGCAGACCATTCCATCTAAGTCTGCATTCAAATGGCACTCCTTCCCTTCCGAGCCCTCCCATGCGCCCAAACAGTGGTTTCCCCCCACATATGGGGTATCAGCGCACTCAGGACAAATTGGACAACACATTTTTGGGTCCAATTTCTCCTGTTACCCTCGGGAAAATACAAAACTGGGGGCTAAAAAATAATTTTTGTGGGAAAAAAATTTTGTTTTATTTTTACGGCTCTCCATTATAAACCTCTGTGAAGCCCTTGGTGGGTCAAAGCGCTCACCACACATCTAGATAAGTTCCTTAGGGGGTCTACTTTCCAAAATGGTGTCACTTGTGGGGGGTTTCTACTGTTTAGGTACATTAGGGGCTCTGCAAACGCAATGTGACGCCTGCAGACCATTCCATCTAAGTCTGCATTCAAATGGCACTCCTTCCCTTCCGAGCCCTCCCATGCGCCCAAACAGTGGTTTCCCCCCACATATGGGGTATCAGCGCACTCAGGACAAATTGGACAACACATTTTTGGGTCCAATTTCTCCTGTTACCCTCGGGAAAATACAAAACTGGGGGCTAAAAAATAATTTTTGTGGGAAAAAATTTTTGTTTTATTTTTACGGCTCTCCATTATAAACCTCTGTGAAGCCCTTGGTGGGTCAAAGCGCTCACCACACATCTAGATAAGTTCCTTAGGGGGTCTACTTTCCAAAATGGTGTCACTTGTGAGTGGTTTCTACTATTTAGGTACATTAGGGGCTCTGCAAACGCAACATGGCGTCTCATCTCAATTCCTGTCAATTTTGCATTGAAAAGTCAAACGGCGCTCCTTCCTTTCCGAGCTCTCCCATCCGCCCAAACAGTGGTTTACCCCCACATATGGGGTATCAGCGCACTCAGGACAAATTGTACAACAACTATTGGGGTCCAATTTCTTCTCTTACCCTTGGAAAAATAAAAAATTGGGGGCGAAAAGATAATTTTTGTGAAAAAATATGATTTTTTTATTTTTACGGTTCTGCATTATAAACTTCTGTGAAGCACTGGGTGGGTCAAAGTGCTCACCACACCTCTAGATAAGTTCCTTAGGGGGTCTACTTTCCAAAATGGTGTCACTTGTGGGGGGTTTCAATGTTTAGGCACATCAGTGGCTTTCCAAACGCAACATGGCATCCCATCTCAATTCCTGTCAATTTTGCATTGAAAAGTCAAACGGCGCTCCTTCCCTTCCGAGCTCTCCCATCCGCCCAAACAGTGGTTTACCCCCACATATGGGATATCAGCTTACTCAGGACAAATTGTACAACAACTATTGGGGTCCAATTTCTTCTCTTACCCTTGGAAAAATAAAAAATTGGGGGCGAAAAGATAATTTGTGTGAAAAAATATGATTTTTTATTTTTACGGTTCTACATTATAAACTTCTGTGAAGCACTTGGTGGGTGAAAGAGCTCACCACACCTCTATATAAGTTCCTTAGGGGGTCTACTTTCCAAAATGGTGTCACTTGTGGGGGGTTTCAATGTTTAGGCACATCAGGGGCTCTCCAAACGAAACATGGTGTCCCATCTCAATTCCTGTCAATTTTGCATTGAAAAGTCAAATGGCGCTCCTTCGCTTCCGAGCTGTGCCATGCGCCCAAACAGTGGTTTACCCCCACATGTGGGGTATTGGCGTACTCAGGACAAATTGTACAACAATGATTGCGGTCCATTTTCTCCTGTTACCCTTGGTAAAATAAAACAAATTGGAGCTGAATTAAATTTTTTGTGAAAAAAAGTTAAATGTTCATTTTTATTTAAACATTCAAAAAATTCCTGTGAAGCACCAGAAGGGTTAATAAACTTCTTGAATGTGGTTTTAAGCACCTTGAGGGGTGTAGTTTTTAGAATGGTGTCACACTTGGGTATTTTCTATCATATAGACCCCTCAAAATGACTTCAAATGAGATGTGGTCCCTAAAAAAAAATGGTGTTGTAGAAATGAGAAATTGCTGGTCAACTTTTCACCCTTATAACTCCCTAACAAAAAAAAATTTTGGTTCCAAAATTGTGCTGATGTAAAGTAGACATGTGGGAAATGTTACTTATTAAGTATTTTGTGTGACATATATCTGTGATTTAATTGCATAAAAATTCAAAGTTGGAAAATTGCGAAATTTTCATAATTTTCGCCAAATTTCCGTTTTTTTCACAAATAAACGCAGGTACTATCAAAGAATTTTTACCATTGTCATGAAGTACAATATGTCACGAGAAAACAATGTCAGATTCACTGGGATCCGTTGAAGCGTTCCAGAGTTATAACCTCATAAAGGGACAGTGGTCAGAATTGTAAAAATTGGCCCGGTCATTAACGTGCAAACCACCCTTGGGGGTAAAGGGGTTAAATGAAGTAACAAATACAGTAAAAAAGAAAAGAAAGGATTCAAAAATTAAATAAAACATAAGTTCTAATCAACCCTGTTTTCCAAATTTCCAAATAAATATTAGTTTATTTTTGTTTTAATCCATAAAAGTCTGTTCTATCAAAATATAACATCAATCAAGTCGGTAAACACCATAATCCGCAAAAAATTCAAATCGTCAAAATTGTGGCTTTTTTTGGGTCTCTGCAAAAAAAAAAAATGCCGTAAGAAGCAATAAAAATGTCATATCTATCCAAAAATGATATCACTAAAAATGTTGTCTTGCCTTGCAAAAAATAAGCCGTCACACAGCTTTATCAACTGGAAAATTCAAACATTATGGATCTTGGAAAATGGCGTTATACTGTAATCAAAAAATGTATATTTTTTTTTTTATTATTCAAATTTCGAAAAAAATTTTCACCACTAAAATAATTTCAAACACTAGATAAATTTGATATAGTCTTTATCGAAATGATGAAGACAATCGTATTGCCTGGTCATTTTTACCACACAATGTACGCCTTAAAAACAATAATAAAAAAATGTCAGAATTTAATTTTTTTTTTCAAAATTTCACCACACTTGGATATTTTTTTCCATTTTTCCAGTGCAGTATGTTGTAAAATGAATTTTTCCATTAAAAAGTACAACTTGTTCCTCGAAGAATCAAGCTGTCATACGTTTGTGTGGGCAGCAAAAGCAAAAAAAAAAGTTATGGCTCTTGGAGGAAGGGGAAGGAAAAAACCAAAACACAAAAATTGGAAATTGCCCATGTTGGGAAGGGGTTAACTTTTGTTAGTCCATGTTATTTGTCGTTTATGAGCGTAGTTTTTTTCCCCATGGACTCGTAAAGCTTGGATTGCAATCAGTATCGAACATGTCTCCGCGATTTTGCACTGACCAGTCAGTTTACTAAAAAAAAATTAGACATGTGCACAACCCCATTGACTATCTTGGGCATGAGTGCTATTCGCAAAAAATGGATTTCTAAATGAGACATAGTGGGAGTTTGTTGATTATTTTTAATGATGGGCGAATGTGTATGGATAAGGTGTTATCTGAGCATGCTCGGGTGCTAACCAAGTGATTATGCTAGAGTCCCCGTGGCTGCATGTCTCGTGGCTGTAAAACAGACGCAGCGCATGTAGGGATTGCCTGTTTGCTAGGCAATGCCTGCATGTGTTGTGGCTGTCTTAATAGCTCCAAAACATGGAGCCGCGGGGACTCGAACATATTTTTCGAGCGCGCAGAAGTCACTCGGTTATCACCCGAGCATGCTTAGATAACACCTTATCCCAGCACGTTCAGTCGTCACTAATTATTATAAATCCATGTGACGTGTCAATAATAACAGTTCATGAATCAGTGCAGGGAATATCACAGCAGGGCTTGTCTAGAAGTTCAGCTCAGACTTTGTGCAAGAAATATCTTATCATACAGGTAAGATATCTATAAACCTTTTCCCATTTTCGATGTACGGTAATCTTTTATAACTATCTTCTCTTCAGCTCCTGGATACTTACCCTTGATCAAATAATATGCTTAGATGAAAATGAAAAAAGCGTCTCCTTGGATTAAGTCTCCATTCTTCCATTCCTCTTCTTATGTTTGAGTTGGAAAGTAAAAGATTTATTAAGATCCCATTTTAATGCGTCGTAGAAAATTAAACATAATTGAACTTGCAAATGAGTAGATTTTACTAATTGGATTTCTACTGTAGTTTCTCCGCTCTAATGTTTTTGTTGGCCTGATTTATAGCGCTTCTTCTAAATGCTGGTGCTGTCCCTGTAGAAGTGTTGTGATGCTGACCCACTTTGCTGTTCACCCCGGCTCGTTCTAGGTAGAGCTCGACATAAACAGTCGACTTTTTCTCAGCATCTTCCAGGTGCGTAATGAAAAGCAAAGGACGCGCTGATAACAATGTACGAAACCTTTATAGAAAATTGACAAAGGTATTGTAATGAAGTGTTCAACCCTTTGTCCAGGAGCTTCTGCCACGTTTTTGGAGACTGAAGAATCTTCATAAAGAGAAGGTTATCCTTTAGGTCAAAACTAAATAGGAATAAGTGACATAAAATAGTGTGCTAGTCACATTGTAGGGAATGTATGGGTTAAACCAAAAAAATCTATACGTAGTATAAATGACGAGATACTTACCGTGTTCATCTAGCATTATATACTATATAACATGTATACATTATGTACTATATACTGTCTAGGTAAAGTAATTCCTGGACTGCACGCACATATAATTAGTTTGGCTTATGAAATCCTGCGAACAGATTCCCTTTAAGGCTAAAGTCCAGCAATACCTTAAAATGGCCAGTGAGTTCCTGTGTTACTGAGGCTGAAGAGCTATGGTAGATCTGAAGCCTCTGTCACTCCAGCTCTACTCCTCGCCCCGCACTCTCTCCTCCTGCTTGGCTGACGGCTCCTTTGCCTGAAGTAACACAGCATAGAGACTGTCAGCGAAGCTGGCGGTTGTTGTCATCTCGCCCCTCCTGTGAAGTTCAGCTATAGGCTGAGCTTCATAGGAGACTGAGATTTTTGCTATATACCTCAATGCTGTGGTGTTGCTTTATGTAGTACAAACGATCAATTGATCGCAGGTTCAAGTCCTCTAAAAGGACTGACAAATTATATAGAAAATAAAGAAAAGGCATTTTAAAAAAAAAATATATGAAAATAAAAAAATATCATTCAAGTCATCCCTCTTTTCTACCATTGAAAATGAAGAAAAATATTTGGTATCACCGTGTTTGTAAAAGTCCGATCTATTAGAATATGAAATTAATTAACCTGATCGGTAAATGTTGTAATGAGAAAAAAACTTGAACAACAGAATTCTATTTTTATTCATCACCTCACATTTCTAAAAAAAAAAAAAAATGTAATAAGCAATAAAAGAATCTTATTTATACAAAATTGGTATAAATAAAATGTGAACTCATCACGCACCAGACAAGCCATGACTCAGGCCCATCAATAAAAAAAATTGTAATGGGTCCCGGAAAATGGAGACACAAAGCAAAACATTTATTTTTATTTTTTTTGCAATATTCTGATTTTTTTTTCCCATCACGTATGGTAAACAGAAAATGCAAGCTTGGAATCGCCTTAATCAGACTTATGTGGACAATCGTGTTTCTAGCTCATTTTTACCGCACAATGAGAGCCATAAAAACAAAACAAAAGAAATTGAAGAATTTTTTAAATCCTTTTTTTTTTTGCCGTTTTTCAGTACTCTGTATGGTGAAACTACAACTCATCTCGCAAAAAAAATAAGCCCTCATACGGGCTCACAAATCTCCAGCAACACAGTAAACTGTGATTAACCCTTACACATAGACAACCACTTTTCAATCCCTGTGTTTCTCCCAGTAAAATAATAACACTTATACTTGCCTCCATTGCCAGTGCTGTTTCAGCGGTGTTGGCACTGGCTCTCCCAGGGCTCTCATAACATGGTTGTCAGTTAATCCCTGTGGAAAATCAGCAATGGCCCCACTCTTAAGAAAAATCACATACATCGGGAGGAAGTGAGAGCTGCTGTTCTCTCATTCCCTTCGGATGTATGTGATACGTCTGAAGGCAGGAAGACTGAAGCCAGCGGTGATTGGCTGCAGAACTTGTGTGACATAACAATGTTATGCAATCCCTGGGAGAGCCAGTGCCTACATCGCTGAAAAAGAGCCAGCATCGACATCGGAGGTGTGTTTAAGTGTTATTATTAACCTAAGAGGCGACATGGGGATTGAGGTGTTGTTTGAGTAGTGGACAACCCTTTTTAAGGGGTTGTCCAGTCTAAAGTGACAAATCTGCAGTCACACTATGTGCCTGCACACTTGTGAATCCTCGCTCAGTGTCCATGCTGGGAATGGCAGTCAGGTGACTGCAAGTATGGAATATTCATGCACCCTACCAGAACCCGAGTAGATGGTTTCCAGCATGCTCAATGCAAGTATGTTGCACGAGGCTGGAAACAGTCTAGTCGGATTCTGGCGGGGAGCATGCATATTGAATACTTGCGATCACCTGACCGCCACCGTTCTCAGCGCTGTCACTCGAGAATGCTTACTTAACACAGTGTGTGCTATGTGTGGATCCACAAGTCTACAGACTTGTCACTTTAGAGCGGACAACTCCTTTAACTTTGTGTTTAGATAGCCAATGAAGAATGAAAAAAAAAATACGGTAACTCGGCCATTTGCCTGTCTTTACTTAAAAATTGTGATTAATTTCTGCCCTGTGTATCATTTTATGGCCTCGTAGACATACGCCTGTGTATTACATACTTGGAAGTAATTATTGATTACTAGCGCAGTTTGGTGCCGCCATACAGCTCCAAGTGCTGTGGTTCCACTTAGCCACAATCTGCAACTTGCTGGATATAGTTACAGAACAATTGCAATAAAGCCATATGAAGAATTATTTGCAAACTTTGGATTTATAACTTTCACACTAGTCTGCAAAGAAAAATAAATCTGCTTTAAAGGTTTATTTTCTCTAGCATAATAAGAAAGAGCAGTTAAAATATGCAGTCCTAAATAATTCAGTATGCGATGGGAAAATGATGAATTCTAAATACCGTCTTAGAAATCTTTATGACCTGAGCCACTGCTAAAGTAGAAAGTCGTCAAATTCAGATCACTTTCTTGTATGCATAAATGCCCTGAGGTTAAAATTAAAGATATTTTTTTGCAATCTAATGCTGTGGACTCTTTGATATTCCTCTGCTGATAATGACATAATGGCAAGTGAAGCATTCTGGCCAACAGGGATTGAGACACTAATTTTGATTTCATCTATGTGACAGGTTTTTTTGTCTTCTAATTTGACAGCAAAGGACGTACAATGGTGAAAGAAAATACAAATAAATTGTTATCTGTTTTTGCATTTCCATAGTGACAGTGTTACAGATAAACAGTCAAAGGACTGCCTGGGTCATTACAAGCTCAGTAAAAAAAGAAGTCTGATATGTTTTTCTTTCTTTTCACTATATACAGCAGTTTTCTCTGGCTCCCTGTTTCCCTCTCTTCCTCATTCCTGCTTTACCTCTTTTTTTTCTCACTCCCTTCCTCCCTTCCTCTCTCCCTCTCTTCCTCTCTTCCTCTCTCCCTCTCTTCCTCTCTTTCTCTCTCCCTCTCTTCCTCACACCCTCACCTCTTCACTCCCTCTCTTCTTCTCTCCCTCTCTTCCTCACTCCCTCTCTTCCTCATCCCTCTCTTCCTCATCCCTCTCTTCCTCACTCCCTCTCTTCTTCTCTCCTTCTCTTCTCTCCCTCTCTTCTTCTCTCCCTCTATTCCTCATCCCTCTATTCCTCATCCCTCTATTCCTCATCCCTCTCTTCCTCATCCCTCTCTTCCTCATCCCTCTCTTCCTCATCCCTCTCTTCCTCATCCCTCTCTTCCTCACTCCCTCTCTTCCTCACTCCCTCTTCTCCTCACTCCCTCTTCTCCTCACTCCCTCTCCTCCTCACTCCCTCTCTTCTTCTCTCCCTCTCTTCCTCATCTCTCTCTTCCTCATCCCTCTCTTCCTCACTCCCTCTTCTCACTCCCTCTTCTCCTCACTCCATCTTATCCTCACTCCCTCTCCTCCTCACTCCCTCTCTTCCTCACTCCCTCTCTCCTTTCCTGTCTCCCTCACTCCCTGTCACTCTCCCTCCTTGTCTCTTTTTCTCTCTCTTCTTGTCTCATTCCCTCTCTCTCTCGCTCCCTCTCTCTCTTGCTCCCTCTCTCCCTCACTCCCTGTTGCTCTCCCTCACACCCTGTCACTCTGCCTCAATCCCTCTCTTTTCCTCAATCCCTGTTGCTCTCCCTCACAGTCCCTCTATTCCTCACTTTCACTCTTCCTCATGCCCTCTCTTCGCCACTTTCTCTTCCTCACTTTTTATTTTCCTCACTACCTCTCTATCGTTCAAGGAATAATATTGTAAATAAATATTGGGTGCAGCCGATTTTATTTTTAAATACAGCAATTTGATTTGGTAAAAAAATGTATAGATGGAAAAAAAAACGTTGAATAGACCTTGTCTTTGGCACTATGAAACAGACTAGAAGGTCTAAAACGCTACACATTATTCCATGTTCTAAGGAGATCCAACTACAGATGCTAAACAAAGTATAATAGAGAAAACTTCAAACAGTTGTGAGCCTCCCACCAGTGGTCAAATGACCAAAATTTTTCTATGTTAACAATTCATCCAAGACATCACAAAAGAATTGATGAGGAACATGTCAAGAACCTCAGACTTTTCTTGCTTCAGTAAATATCAATGTGCAGGATTCCACAGTATAAATTATGCCAGGCGAAAAAAATATCCTAACATCCTTGAAAGACTATCAGTGCATAAATCACTGCTGACCCAAAAACGAACACAAAGGCTCGTCTTGCGTTTACCAAAAAAGCCCATTTAGACATCACCCAAGACTATTGGTAGAATATTCTGTGGACTGATGAGTTAAAGGTAAAACGTTTTAATAGGTCCTGTTAGAACTGGTGTAAAACTAATGCCTCATTCCACCATAAAAACATCACACCAACAGTCATACATGGTGGTAGTATAATGGTGTAGGGCTTTGCTTCCACAACTCATGAATGACTTGCCGTTATTGATGGAGCCATGAATTATCTTCTTTATCTGCGAATCCTGAAGAAGAATGTCCGCCTGGCCATTTGTGACCTAAAGCTGATGCCCTGTTGTGCGATGCAGCAGGATAAAGCTCTGAATCACACAAGCAAATTCATTTCTGAATGGAATCAAAGAAACCAAATTAAGTATTTGGAAGGGCAAAGTACAAGTCTCGACTTGAATCCCGTTGAGATGACGCTTCAGGAGCTTAAACAGGCACTTCGTGCTCAAATACCCTCCAATGGAGGGGAATTAAAGGGAAACTGCTAGAAATATGCTACAATAAGGTGTTTTGTTTGCTTATATAGATTGCAGACTTTAACAAATAATATTTTATTTTGCAGCATTGTAAATGCTAATGAAGCAGCACTAGTCCCACTGGGCATTTCTTCCCCTAGACTAGTCCTGCCTTGGTTTTTTTTATCATGTTTAATCACGCTTCCCCGGTGTGATTAATAGCCTGCAGACAATACTCATTATGTAGACTGTCACTCGGGCACAGAGAGGCGTGATTGTAGGTTTCGGATTAGGACTAGTCAGGGATAAGAGACTCCGAGGCGAACTAATCCTGCCTCTTCGAAATATGCTTCGATGTGGAGTAAAAGTTCATTTTCAAAAGTCTGCAACCTAAGTAATCACACAAAACACCCTATTAGTATTAAGCAGTAGTGAACAACCTGCAGCATGGGGGCACGTTATGCACACCATTCATTCCTGTGCGGCTCTCAACCATCTCCATAGTGTCTGGTCACATG
The DNA here is from genome assembly GCF_032444005.1 of Ranitomeya imitator. Taxonomy (NCBI): domain Eukaryota; kingdom Metazoa; phylum Chordata; class Amphibia; order Anura; family Dendrobatidae; genus Ranitomeya; species Ranitomeya imitator. Next base: position 176,098,322 of record NC_091288.1, on the reverse strand, counting down.
TATTTTTCCACATCATGGAGAAGACCAGTGCTGCATAGACGGATATTTATGAATGATGTTCTACGCTATCATTTTTAAGCCAGCCATATTTTTGGCAGAATTGGTGCGTCCTGACTCATGTAGCACACAAAGGAATAGATGAGGAGAAGATGGAGTGGCCATGCATGACTGTGGCAATATTCATTGTAGTTTGTTAGAAAATGAAAACACTTGACTGTTTCAGCGTCTGGCATATACTACAATAGAGAGAGCTAAATGCAAGGTCTCTTCCTTTGATGACTACGCAGTCCCCGCATGGAAAGGGTACCTATACCTTCCTCATGGGTGGGAACCTTAATAATTGATCCAGCACTTATAAGATATTTATGGCACATACATTAAATGTCTCAGAAGTTAAGTATTTGGTAATATTGAGGCCCATGGGATTGGTTCAATCTGACATTGTGGCCCTCAAACCCAAAAAGGTTTTGCACCCCTACTATAAATGAACAAGCATGCATACTTCTGTAGTAGGATTGGGAACAGTCAGGGGACCTGACAAGTTCTCTTTAAAACAATTCTGAAAAGAGAATGGGTCAAAATTTCTTAACAACGATGAAAAAGACGTATCAAAAGTGATCACAAACGGTTTTTTTGCAGTTGTTACTGCCAATGGTGCCACAACCAATTATTAGTTTTTTTTGTTAATTTTTTAAACTTCTGTGGGAATGCTACTTACTTGAGTGTGCCCGGAGGCAAAACAGGAAGAGTTCCCATTAAAAAGTCCATGCTGGTTTATTGCTGATTCATAAACCAGCCTTAAGCAAAGTAAAAAATAAACAGCCTCTAGTGCAAGCAGAAGAAGGTAAACCGTTCTTTGACAAAGTCTCATGAGAGCCAGTCGTGGTTGAAGAGGCTGGATAGCATTCAGTATACTGGCTCAATCTGGGTATAACTGACAGGAAGCCTTCCTCCGCACACAGACCATGTGTCAAACAACAGACTCCATCTTAACAGGTTAACCACACCCAGTGGTGGGGTATGTGGGCAACCAGACCCACCAATCTGCCTGTAAAACCTGATCTAGATGCACCAAACAATCCTCTTAGTGTTATGTGCACTAGAGCAGTACTCCAGGATTACATCACAGATGACACCCATCTCTATGATGTGTATCTCCCATCAAATGTGTCCTGTAGCGGTCTTACACTGCCTTCGGCTCAATCTTGAGTCATGGCGACTTGATGGAGGAGCACTTTGTAGGAAGATCCACCTTGTGCTAGCCTAGATAAACCCACCGGAGTCTTCTCCACTGTTACTTTGATAGTATCAAGTCATCAGGTTCCTGGTTTTACTCATCACCTTGTTCCTTCTATTCTTCCAACCATTATGTCCTTAATCTCTGATCGCTCTTTTTGTGTGATGAGTCCAAAATATGCAAGTCAGTGAAGGATTAATAGATTTAGGAGTAAGTTATTTTTTTACGTGCTGAGATTTTTTAATACATTTTTATCATGAAATGGAATGATCTTTCAAAAGCAGCAGTTTGTGTTTTCTTCTTACCAATAAATGATTCTGATCGGTCAAGAATAAATAAATCTGACATCGATTTGCAAATCATTAGGACTTCAGAGCAAGAAGATACATACAGGAAAAAAATATCCCTTGGGGATCAAAAATGGACTTCAAAGCTTCAAAACGTAATTCTGGAACATTTTGTAAACTCTCTTTGATGCACTTTGCAGATTGACTAAAAGGATAGGCTTTTCCAGCAGATCTGGCTGCGACATCATCTCAGGTCCTTCGCGCAATGCAACCCTGGGAACGTAAGCCGCTGTCTGCACCGCTGAGAGCCAGGAGAACTCCAGGGGCCGTCGGAAAGTAAGCATATCCCTATTTTTTATTTTTATTCTTTTTTTTTTACATGAATATGGAACCCAGGGCCTGAAGGAGAGTCTCCTCTCCTCCAGGCCCTGGGAGCCATCCGGGACCGCTCCATGCACCATTTGCGGCGACCTCAGAGCTCCGTATACGCCGTATCCGGGCGTGTAAGCCGACCCCCGACTTTTGAGAAGATTTTCAGGGGTTACAAAGTCATCTTATACGCCGGAAAATATGGTATATTATTCAAAAACTATTTCAAGGGGTTGTTAAAAAAAAAATAAAAAAACCTTTAGGTATTGATTGATAAAAAATAATAAATGGAGGCATTCACACCTTCCAGCACCATCACGGACCCAGCAAAGCGTTCTAAAGAGGTCTGCCCTGGCTGCAAAAGTGATGACTGTCCCGTTAGGAAATCACTGCACCTCTGCAGCTAATTAAAGTCAGGTGACTAGTAGATTGCGTTATTAAAGAAACTTCAGATAAGGCGCTCTTTAATCCACCTGACCACTGAGACTTCTAAATTGGGCAGACACCGCCTCCGGAGCCAGCGCAGACCTCCGTAGCAGGCTGCACCGGATTTACGTTTATGCTGGAATGTGAGAATGTCTGATCTTATTATTTTTAATCAATCCATGCCTGAAAAAATACAAATTTTACTGTCCGATAACCTCTTTAAGAACTATATTAGTAATTTGATGTAGAAGAACAACCCAAAGAGATGCATGTTGCTTGTCAGTCTTATGTTTTAAAATGTTTGATTACTTTAGGAATTTTGTTTTTTTTTATAAAAGAAAGATAGAAAATAGCATCTGGGGCAAACTGCTGTGGTGATAATTTGAGAATCAATTTGGCTTCTTAATTTGCAGGAAATTGCCTAATTATGATTTAATGCTGCCAGTTCTTATTTGTGGAGGATGCTTTTTTTAGCTCAAATTATTCAGAATAACACTTTCTTGCACCTACTTTGAACTGATGGGAGTGTATTTTAAGGACAGCCAAGTGAAACATTTATTTATCAGAGTCTTTAACACAAAAAAGTTTCTTTGAGATCTTTTTACCATTCAGATAAATCAGTATGTACATAATACCAAAAACTGAGCTCAAAGGCTCAAATATCAGAAAGCCATCTGGTTGAGTTTCCAGTCTTAGGATATTGATGACCTATCCTCAGGACTCAAGCATTCAGCACCACCCACTGATGAGCTGATTTCAGATGGCTAAAGGATAAGTCATCAGTATGGTTCGCCTGGAGAACGCCTTTAAGTAGCCTTTTTATTTTATTATCATCTTTCGGAATCGTAAACAAGTGTGCCGAATAAACCAAGGAAAGCAATAGAGGATCCGAGTTATTGAAAGCCTTAGGATCTGAAATGGCCCTCGTCATTGACCTAAGGTGTCATGAACATAAACATTTTCTAAAAATACAACTTTAAACGGGCACATATTTAATGTGATTTCTATGTTCAATAACCCTATTTTGTTGCCTCTATCTGTAGTAATGTTATCAACCACTTTGACTACCGACATTCCCAGCAATCACTTGTTATATGCTGAAGAACTTTGATGAAGTGTTCAATTTCCCTGGTGCCTCATCACCGGGAAGAAGTATTATACATTTTCAATGAAATCATACAAAGCATGGCCAACATTGATAAAACACATGGTAGTGTTGGCGTTCCATAGCGAGTCGGTATTTGTAGCTGCTGTCTACTCTAACTGATAGACTTCCCCTCTATTAATTTAGAAAAATTAAAAACATATCATGTGGAATGGCTGAAAAAGACAATTGCACCATTGTTCCTTGGATATTGTTCTTGCAGGCTGAACATTGCTGTATAAAGGAATTAGCTAATATCCACCCGTCTTCCCCAATCCTATTTCTTCACCAGTTCATTTCAGGGTTAGGATTAGTGATGATCCGAGCGTGCTCGAATCAGGTGTTATCTGGACATTCTTGGGTGCTAACCAAGTGTCTTCGGCATGCTCGAAAATTGTGTTAGAGTTCCCGTACCTGCATGTCTCGCCACTTTTCGACAGCCGGAACATATGCAGGGATTCCATTTGTTAGGCATGCATGCATGTGTTGCGCCTGTCGAACAGCCATCGAGACATGTAGCCGCTGGGAATTGAACATATTTTTTGAGCACGCCGAAGACACTTGGTTAGCACCTGAGCATGTTCTGATAACACGTTATCCCAGCACGTTCACGCATCACTAATTAGGATCCATCAACATGAGGATGCCTTGTCACAGGATGGATATTTTTTATATATAATTATTGTCATGTTTTTACTTGTGTAATTCATGTATTCATTAATCGCAGTAGGCTGACATATAATGTCTACATATATTTGTATAGTGACAAAAGCATATTTGTGCATCTGCATATTGATTTAATACAATAGGTATGCTGGTCTTGTTTTGAGGGTGTGAAGGACCTAGTAACCTTATTCTGCAGGTCACAACAGCTGCCATACGAAATTTATTTATTTTCATTTTTATAATTCACTGCTTTCTGCTTAAAAAAAATGGAAATTTGCACCACAACAATGATATTGTATGGGTGATGGGGATGCGATGACTGAGGGATCACTCCATCTGTCCAACCACTTAGATTTTCTATTATTCTATGGACATACATCTGTCTAAGATGGTTTAGTGAATCCTGCATTGAGGAGAGGCTTGGACCAGATGACCCTTGAGGTCCTTTCCAACTCTACCATTCTATGGACAGATGCCACAATTGCTATTGACTTGCAGTATCTAAGGGATTGAACTGCCCAAATCAAAGCTACACCGCATTCTAAATTATTATATAAATTCTATTTTTCTCTGATTTTCCTAAACGGTTGATACAAATGAGTCAGTATAATGTTCAAATGCTCAACCATTAGAGGATAAATCACATTACTGGACAAACCTTCCAATGAACATATTTTTTTTCTTCAAAACTCAAAATGCACTGTTGCCAATTATTATGCACACCACAGTATCCAAACATTTTATAGTGTGTAAAGTCATTTGTTGAGTTTGTAGCACTGAGAAGGCCCTATTTACTGACATCTGAAGCTTTTTCAAGCACCCCTTCTTTGATATCACTTTCAAAATTCTTGCATCCATTGAACTTGTGAGTTTTTTTATAGTTTCTGCTTTAATTTATTTGCAGAGTGTCAGATAAGCCTGTTGTGAATTCTGTTATCGAACTCCCTCCTGTGGTCATGAATGGTACTTCGGCGAGTTCTGTCCATGGACTCCTTCTGGTGGCTGTGAGTGGAGTTGCTGATTCTGAGGTTCCTTCCACAGGTGACCTAGGTTATTCTTAGGCTGGCTTCTCTATTTAACTCCACTCAGATCGTTACTCCATGCCAGCTGTCAATGTTCCTGTACTGGTTCAGTTCGCTCTTGGATCTTTCTGGTGACCTGTCTCTTCCTGCAAGAAGCTAAGTCCCCGATTGTTATTTTCTGTTCATTGTTTTCTTGTCCAGCTTGCTTTCATGATTTTGCTTTGCTAGCTGGAAGCTCTGGGATGCAGAGTGGCACCTCCGCACCGTGAGTCGGTGCGTGGGTCTTTTTGCACACTCTGCGTGGTCTTTTGTAGTTTTTTGTGCTGACCGCAAAGATACCTTTCCTATCCTCTGTCTGTTTAGTTAGTCTGGCCTCCCTTTGCTAAAACCTGTTTCATTTCTGTGTTTGTGACTTTCATCTTAACTCACAGTTAATATTTGTGGGGGGCTGCCTTTTCCTTTGGGGAAATTTCTCTGAGGCAAGGTAGGCTTTATTTTCTATCTCTAGGGCTAGCTAGTTCTTAGGCTGTGTCGAGGCGTCTAGGCCATGTCAGGTACGCTCCATGGCTATTTCTAGTGTGTGTGATAGGATTAGGGATTGCGGCAGCAGAGTTCCCACTTCCCAGAGCTTGTCCTGTATCGGTTTAACCATCAGGTCATTTCGGGTGCTCCTAACCACCAGGTCCATAACATAAGCCATGGAAAGCTGCTGTTTTGATGTGAAACGCCTCACACCCTCTTATATCTTTTGCTTGAGGAAGGTCCTAAGGGACAGGGGAGGATGGTAGCCACACCTTGAGGTTCTCTCCTTTTATGCCCGTAGCAACCAATGATTCACAGGTATTCTTTGCAGCAAGAGATGATGCATTGTCATGCATGAAGGTTATTTTGCTACTTAGCTTCCTTTGTACCATGTAAGAAAGTAATCAGTCAGGATCTCAATATAATTTACTGAAGTCATTTACACACCTCTTGGGACCCTAAAAAGACCTAACGGCTTTTTCCCCATGATTCTGGTCCAAAACATGACTCTGCCAACTCTTTGGCAGATGTTTCAGTTTTGTTGCATCCACCAACCATCCACTACTCCTACCAGTCTGGACCATCTAGGGTTGTACAGCACTTATCAGTAAACAAAATTGTTGTAGAATTAGTCTTCATGTATGTCTGGGCCTGCTGTAACAATTTCTGCTTGTCTGCACTGTTTAAGGGTGGCCAGATTGTAAGTTTATGCATAACTACAAGCCTTTAGAGAATCCTACACCTTGAGGTTGGCAGGACTCCAAAGGCACCAGCTACTTCAAATACCTGTTTGCTGCTTTGTAATAGTATTTTAGCAGCTGCTCTCTTAATTCAATGAGTTTGACAAAACCTTCCTCATTATGCCTTTATCTGCACAAACACGTCTGTACTTTCTATCAGCCATAAATCTCTTCACAAGACAATGATCACACTTTATGCATTGCATTGCACTATTTAATGCTTATCAGCAACACAGAGATCCTTTTTCTTTCCCATATTGCTTGAAACCTGTGGCCTTCTTAGTAATGTGGAACATCCTTCTTAAGTAGTTTTTCTTTAATTGGGCTCACCTGGCAAACTTATTCAAAGAGCCCTGAGACACAATGCCATCGATGAATTTATTGGGAAAACAAAAAATTACATCTTTACGACACTTAAGTTTAATTTGCATAAAATATGTGGAACGCGGTGTAGATCAAATGGAGCAAGTCTTGTAAGGATCTAAGGGCTGATGTGACCAACAATTAAATACACAATTTGTGATACATATGTCTCTATTTTTAGTGGGGAAAAAGTATTTAGTCAGCCACCAATTGTGCCAGTTCTCTCACTTACAAAGATGAGAGAGGCCTGTAATTGACATCATAGGTAGACCACAACTATGAGAGTCAAAATGAGATAACAGATCCAGAAGATTAGCCTGTCTGATTTGGCAAGATTTAGCTTGCAAATTATGATGGAAAGTAAGTATTTGGTCATTAACAAAACTTCATCTCAATATTTTGTTATATATCCTTTGTTGGCAAAGATAGAGGTCAAACATTTTCTGTAAGTCTTCACAAGGTTGGCACACACTGTTGTTGGTATGTTGGCCCATTCCTCCATGCAGATCTCCTCTAGAGCAGTGATGTTTCGGGCCTGTCGCTGGGCAACAAGGACTTTCAACTCCCTCCAAAGGTTTTCTATAGGATTGAGATCTGGAGACTGGCTAGGCCACTCCAGGACCTTCATATGCTTCTTACGAAGCCACTCCTTTGTTGCCCTGGCGGTGTGCTTGGGATCATTATCATGCTGAAAGACCCATCCACTTTTCATCTTCAATGACCTTGCTGATGGAAGGAGGTGTGCAGTCAAAATCTCACGATACAAAGCCCCATTCATTTTTTCATGTACACGGATCAGTTGTCCTGGTCCCTTTGCAGAGAAACGGCTCCAAAGCATGATGTTGCCACCCCCATGCTTCACAGAAGGAATGGTGTTCTTTGGATGCAACTCAGCATTCTGTCTCCTCCAAACACGATGACTTTTGTTTCTACCAAACAGTTCTACTTTGGTTTCATCAGACCATATGACATTCTCACAATACTCTTCTGGATAATCCAAATGCTCTCTAGCAAACTTCAGACGGTCCCGGACATGTACTGGCTGTAAGCAGGGGGACATGTCTGGCACTGCAGGATCTGAGTCCATGGTGGCGTAGTGTGTTACTTATGGTAGGCCTTGTTACATTGGTCCCAGCTCTCTGCAGTTCATTCACTAGGTCCCCCCGCGTGGTTCTGGGATTTTTGCTCACCGTTCTTGTGATCATTCTGACCCCACGGGGTGGGATTTTGCGTGGAGCCCCAGATCGAGGGAGATTATCAGTGGTCTTGTATGGCTTCCATTTTCTTATTATTGCTCCCACAGTTGATTTCATCACACCAAGCTGCTTGCCTAATGCAGATTCAGTGTTCTCAGCCCGGTGCAGGGCTACAATATTGTTTCTGGTGTCCTACGACAGCTCTTTGGTCTTCACAATAGTGGAGTTTGGAGTGTGACTGTTTGAGGTTGTGGACAGGTGTCTTTTATACTGACAATAAGTTCAAACAGGTGCCATTACTACAGGTAATGAGTGGAGGACAGAGGAGCCTCTTAAAGAAGAAGTTACAGGTCTGTGAGAGCCAGACATCTCGTATGTTTTTAGGTGCCAAAATATTTATTTTCCACCATAATTTGCAAAATAAATCTTGCCAAATAAGTCAAGGTGATATTCTGGATTTGTTTTCTCAATATGACTCTCATAGTTGTGGTCTACCTATGTTGTCAATTACAGGTCTCTCTCATCTTTTTTTTATGGGCGAGAACTTGCACAATTGGTGGCTGACTGAATACTTTTTTCCCCACTGTATCTTTTAAAAATGATGGGACGCAGTTAAACATAAAGCAAATATGGGTTCATTTGCAGGAGCAGATTATTAAACGATGAATGATGTGATCGTAATTCGCAGCTAGCAAACTAATGTCAGACACTTTAGGGTATGTTCACACATGGCACAACTGCATAAGGCTTTCCAGCAACAAATACCAGTATTGGCAGTAAAAACTCTTTTTACAATACCCACATTTTTAGCACATTTTTATGTGCGATTGTGCAACATTTTACTTGTTTTTTTTCCCCATTTATTTGACTGGGTGAAAAAAACTGTAAAAATGCTGAAGGATTTAACATGCTGTGTTTTGGCAAAAAAAATGCATCAGGGCTCCAAATACGCAGACAAAAAAGCAGTGCGTGCGCGAGATTTCAGAAATCTCATTAGTTTTGCTGCTAAAGTAAAACTGCTTAATGTCCTCATGAAATTCGCGTCATAAAATTGCAGCAAAAACGCTGCAATTACTTAATATGAGAGCATTCCCTTACAGAATGGTTGGACATGTAGTTACAATAGAAGACGATGCTTTACGATATTATGAAGTTCGAGTTTTCAGTTTTCACCTTTTCCTTGTAAGTTAATTCACTTTCCTACTGAGTAGCGGATTACAATTTTATTAATTTTGTAGGTTCCTGTTTCACATTTGCCACCCATTGATGTAGAGAACAATGGGTTTGTGTTGCCATCTGTGCCAGAGACAACAAACAGTGTTTTATTGTGAAGAATTGAGGCCTCGTGTATCAAAGGTATTTTGGAGAAAAAATGGCAAAAAGTGCCTGTAAACCCAGTCATTGCTGAGCTTGAAGCCATACAAAAAATGGAATAATGATTCAATTGGGCAGTCATTTCATTCATTTAATACGCTTTTATGCTGGCTTCGATGTTGAGCTGGGAGTCTGTATATTTTTACCTAGGGCATTATCATTTATGTTTCCCTCCATAGTCCTAGTAGACATACCGTATACAATAATTGAGACTGTAATTTGGTCCAGAATGCAATTGATACAATCCATTAAGAATGCATTTTATTAATAATAAAAAAAACACGATCACAAAAAGCAGTAACGAATATGTACAAACCATTCACTGTTGAGCATGAATTTTCCTCTGCATACAATAATCTTTACATTAGTAGCCCTATAAATATACTGTCAGTGTGCGGAGATTTGCTCTTCTTTCTTCTACACTGCGTACTTTATATCCCATGTAGTTTTGGCCGACATCCCAACAGTAATCTGTGCCGAATTCTGCTTTATTTCGCCCAAGAGAATAGGAAAAGTCCTTTACTAGTAATCTAATGTAATTTTTACAGTGACCTAGTTTGCTAGGTTTCCCATAGCGAATTTTTTTTTTTTTAAATTTGTTGACTTCTGCCGAGTATCTTACTTTAGTAAATACTCGCACGGTTTCTCATTTTGAGAAATTAGAGTGGTGAAGTTGAAGACTTTTTTTAAGGATGTGTATTTATTTAACGTGTATCTGTACAGTAATATAGAAGGTGCAAGCAGATTAAAGATGGCCATACACTACAGACAGCTGCCCATCAGATGCTGTTATCCTCGACCCCACTTCTGCCAAGATTGCAAGTGTTCTCAATATGGAGATAGGTGTAGTCCTCATTCTTACTTATCTCCTTTATGCCCCAAATTCCCTTTTCCTGTCACCTGCCATAGGGTGTAATGTAGAAGGTGCAAGCAGACTATAGATGGCCATATACTATAGATGGTTGTCCATCAGGCGCTGTTATTCTCGACCCCACTTCTGCCAAGAATGCAAATGTGTTGTGAATTCTGTTGTCGGGCTCCCTCCTGTGGTCATGAATGGTACTTCAGCTGGTTCTGTCCATGGACTTCCTCTGGTGGGTGTTTCTGAGTTTCACAGGTGACGAGGTTAATTCGTTAGCTGCTGCTCTATTTAACTCCACTCAGATCTTTGCTCCATGCCACCTGTCAATGTTCCAGTGTTGGTCTAGTTCACTCCTGGATCGTTTTTGTGACCTGTCTTCCCATCATAAGCTAAGTTCCAGCTTGTATTTCTTGGGTTTGCTATTTTTCTGTCCAGCTTGCTATTTAATTTGTTGTCTTGCTTGCTGGAAGCTCTGGGACGCAGAGGGAGCGCCTCCGCACCGTGAGTCGGTGCGGAGGGTCTTTTTGCGCTCTCTGCGTGGTCTTTTTGTAGGTTTTTGTGCTGACCGCAAAGTAACCTTTCCTATCCTCGGTCTGTTCAGTAAGTTGGGCCTCACTTTGCTAAATCTATTTCATCTCTGTGTTTGTATTTTCATCTTTACTCACCGTCATTATATGTGGGGGGCTGCCTTTTCCTTTGGGGAATTTCTCTGAGGCAAGGTAGGCTTTATTTTTCTATCTTCAGAGCTAGCTAGTTTCTTAGGCTGTGCCGAGTTGCATAGGGAGCGTTAGGCGCAATCCACGGCTATTTCTAGTGTGTTTGATAGGTTTAGGGATTGCGGTCAGCAGAGTTCCCACGTCCCAGAGCTCGTCCTTATTATCAGTAACTATCAGGTCATTCCGTGTGCTCTTAACCACCAGGTCCATTATTGTCCTGACCACCAGGTCATAACAGTACAGGTGGCCCAAAGTACTAATGCATCTCAATAGAGAAGTTCTGAGACCATTTTTTTTTCTTTGCAGTGTGTTTTGTCTCTATTTTCTCCTTTACCTCTGGGTGGTTCGGGACACTGGTGTAAACATGGACATTCAAGGTCTGTCCTCTTGGATGGATAATCTCACTACAAGGATACAAAACATTCAAGATGTTGTGGTTCAGAATCCGATGTCACAGCCTAGGATTCCAATTCCTGATTTGTTTTTTGGTGATAGATCTAAGTTCTTGAATTTCAAAAATAATTGTAAATTGTTTCTTGCCTTGAAACCTCGCTCCTCAGGTGACCCTGTTCAACAAGTAAAGATCATTATTTCTTTGTTATGTGGTGACCCTCAAGACTGGGCATTTTCCCTTGCGCCAGGAGATCCGGCATTGCGTGATGTTGATGCGTTTTTCCTGGCGCTTGGATTGCTTTATGACGAACCTAATTCAGTGGATCAGGCAGAGAAAATCTTGCTGGCTCTGTGTCAGGGTCAGGATGAAACGGAGATATATTGTCAGAAGTTTAGAAAGTGGTCTGTGCTCACTCAGTGGAATGAATGTGCCCTGGCAGCAATCTTCAGAAAGGGTCTCTCTGAAGCCCTTAAGGATGACATGGTGGGGTTTCCAATGCCTGCTGGTCTGAATGAGTCTATGTCCTTGGCCATTCAGATCGATCGACGCTTGCGTGAGCGTAAAGCTGTGCACCATTTGACGGTACTATCTGAGCATGGGCCTGAGCCTATGCAATGTGATAGGACTTTGACCAGAGCTGAACGGCAAGAACACAGACGTCGGAATGGGCTATGTTTTTACTGTGGTGATTCCACTCATGCTATCTCCGATTGTCCTAAGCGCACTAAGCGGTTCGCTAGGTCTGCCACCATTGGTACGGTACAGTCTAAATTTCTATTGTCTGTTACTCTGATTTGCTCTTTGTCATCCTATTCTGTTATGGCATTTGTGGATTCAGGCGCTGCCCTGAATTTGATGGACTTGGAGTATGCTAGGCGCTGTGGTTTTTTCTTGGAGCCCTTGCAGTATCCTATTCCATTGAGAGGAATTGATGCTACGCCTTTGGCCAAGAATAAGCCTCAGTATTGGACCCAATTAACCATGTGCATGGCTCCTGCACATCAGGAGGATATCCGCTTTCTGGTGTTGCATAATCTGCATGATGTGGTCGTTTTGGGGTTGCCATGGCTACAGGTTCATAATCCAGTATTGGACTGGAAATCTATGTCTGTGTCCAGCTGGAGTTGCCAGGAGGTACATGGTGATGTTCCATTTTTGTCTATTTCGTCTTCCACTCCTTCTGAAGTTCCAGAGTTTTTGTCGGATTATCGGGATGTATTTGGTGAGCCCAAATCCAGTGCCCTACCTCCTCATAGGGATTGCGATTGTGCAATTAATTTGATTCCTGGTAGTAAGTTTCCTAAGGGCCGATTGTTCAATTTATCTGTGCCAGAACACGCCGCTATGCGGAGTTATATAAAGGAATCCTTGGAGAAAGGCCATATTCGCCCGTCGTCATCACCGTTAGGAGCAGGGTTCTTTTTTGTGGCCAAGAAGGATGGTTCTTTGAGACCTTGTATTGATTACCGCCTTCTTAATAAAATTACAGTCAAATTTCAGTATCCTTTGCCGTTGCTGTCTGATTTGTTTGCTCGTATTAAGGGGGCTAGTTGGTTCACCAAGATAGATCTTCGAGGGGCGTATAATCTTTGCGTATTAAACAAGGTGATGAATGTAAAACAGCATTTAATACGCCCGAGGGCCATTTTGAGTACCTGGTTATGCCATTCGGGCTTTCCAATGCTCCATCAGTATTTCAGTCCTTTATGCATGACATCTTCCGAGAGTACCTGGATAAATTCCTGATTGTGTATTTGGATGATATTTTGGTCTTTTCGGATGATTGGGAGTCTCATGTGAAGCAGGTCAGAATGGTGTTCCAGGTCCTTCGTGCGAATTCCTTGTTTGTGAACGGGTCAAAGTGTCTCTTTGGAGTTCAGAAGGTTTCATTTTTGGGGTTCATTTTTTCCACTTCTACTATCGAGATGGACCCTGTTAAAGTCCAGGCCATTTACGATTGGACTCAGCCGACATCTGTGAAGAGCCTGCAAAAGTTCCTGGGCTTTGCTAATTTTTATCGGCGCTTCATCGCTAATTTTTCTACTGTTGCTAAACCGTTGAGTGATTTGACCAAGAAGGGTGCTGATGTGGTCAATTGGTCTTCTGCGGCTGTAGAGGCTTTTCAGGAGTTGAAGCGTCGTTTTTCTTCTGCCCCTGTGTTGTGCCAGCCAGATGTTTCGCTTCCATTTCAGGTTGAGGTTAATGCTTCTGAGATTGGAGCAGGGGCTGTTTTGTCGCAAAGAAGTTCTGATGGCTCGGTGATGAAGCCATGTGCTTTCTTTTCGAGAAAGTTTTCGCCTGCTGAGTGTAACTATGATGTTGGTAATCGTGAATTGTTGGCCATGAAGTGGGCATTCGAGGAGTGGCGTCATTGGCTGGAAGGAGCCAAGCATCGCGTGGTGGTCTTGACAGATCACAAGAATTTGACTTATCTTGAGTCTGCCAAACGGTTGAATCCGAGACAGGCTCGATGGTCGTTATTTTTCTCCCGTTTTGATTTTGTGGTTTCGTACCTTCCGGGCTCTAAGAATGTGAAGGCTGATGCCCTGTCAAGGAGTTTTGTGCCTGACTCTCCGGGTGTTACTGAGCCGGCCGGTATTCTCAAAGAGGGGGTAATTTTGTCTGCCATCTCCCCTGATTTGCGGCGGGTGCTGCAAAAATTTCAGGCTGATAGACCTGACCGTTGCCCAGCGGAGAAACTGTTTGTCCCTGATAGATGGACTAGTAGAGTTATCTCTGAGATTCATTGTTCAGTGTTGGCTGGGCATCCTGGAATCTTTGGTACCAGAGATTTGGTGGCTAGATCCTTCTGGTGGCCGTCTTTGTCGCGGGATGTGCTTTCTTTTGTGCAGTCCTGTGGGACTTGTGCTCGGGCTAAGCCCTGCTGTTCTCGTGCCAGTGGGTTGCTTTTGCCCTTGCCGGTCCCGAAAAGGCCCTGGACGCATATTTCTATGGATTTTATTTCGGATCTCCCCGTCTCTCAAAAGATGTCGGTCATTTGGGTGGTTTGTGATCGCTTTTCTAAGATGGTCCATTTGGTACCTTTGTCTAAATTGCCTTCCTCCTCTGATTTGGTGCCATTATTTTTCCAGCATGTGGTTCGTTTACATGGTATCCCGGAGAACATCGTTTCTGACAGGTTCCCAGTTTGTTTCAAGGTTTTGGCGATCCTTTTGTGCTAGGATGGGCATTGATTTGTCTTTTTCCTCGGCTTTCCATCCTCAGACAAATGGCCAAACCGAACGAACTAATCAAACTTTGGAAACATATCTGAGATGCTTTGTTTCTGCTGATCATGATGATTGGGTGTCCTTTTTGCCGTTGGCTGAGTTCGCCCTTAATAATCGGGCCAGCTCGGCTACTTTGGTTTCGCCGTTTTTCTGCAATTCTGGTTTCCATCCTCGTTTCTCTTCAGGGCAGGTTGAGTCTTCAGACTGTCCTGGTGTAGATACTGTGGTGGACAGGTTGCAGCAGATTTGGACTCATGTGGTGGACAATTTGACATTGTCCCAGGAGAAGGCTCAATGTTTCGCTAACCGCCGGCGCTGTGTGGGTCCCCGACTTCGTGTTGGGGATTTGGTTTGGTTGTCGTCTCGTTATGTTCCTATGAAGGTTTCCTCTCCTAAGTTTAAGCCTCGTTTCATTGGTCCTTATAAGATTTCTGAGGTTATCAATCCTGTGTCATTTCGTTTGGCCCTTCCTGCTTCTTTTGCCATCCATAATGTGTTCCATGGGTCGTTGTTGCGGAGATACGTGGCGCCTGTGGTTCCATCCGTTGATCCTCCTGCCCCGGTGTTGGTTGAGGGGGAGTTGGAGTATGTGGTGGAGAAGATTTTGGATTCTCGTGTTTCGAGACGGAATCTCCAGTACCTGGTCAAGTGGAAGGGTTATGGTCAGGAAGATAATTCCTGGGTTTTTGCCTCTGATGTTCATGCTGCCTTTCTGGTTCGTGCCTTTCATTTGGCTCATCCTGGTCGGCCTGGGGGCTCTGGTGAGGTTCGGTGACCCCTCCTCAAGGGGGGGGTACTGTTGTGAATTCTGTTGTCGGGCTCCCTCCTGTGGTCATGAATGGTACTTCAGCTGGTTCTGTCCATGGACTTCCTCTGGTGGGTGTTTCTGAGTTTCACAGGTGACGACGTTAATTCGTTAGCTGCTGCTCTATTTAACTCCACTTAGATCTTTGCTCCATGCCACCTGTCAATGTTCCAGTGTTGGTCTAGTTCACTCCTGGATCATTCTTGTGACCTGTCTTCCCATCAGAAGCTACCGTAAGTTCCAGCTTGTATTTCTTGGGTTTGCTATTTTTCTGTCCAGCTTGCTATTTAATTTGTTGTCTTGCTTGCTGGAAGCTCTGGGACGCAGAGGGAGCGCCTCCGCACCGTGAGTCGGTGCGGAGGGTCTTTTTGCGCCCTCTGCGTGGTCTTTTTGTAGTTTTTTGTGCTGACCGCAAAGTAACCTTTCCTATCCTCGGTCTGTTCAGTAAGTCGGGCCTCACTTTGCTAAATCTATTTCATCTCTGTGTTTGTATTTTCATCTTTACTCACCGTCATTATACAGTGGGGCAAAAAAGTATTTAGTCAGTCAGCAATAGTGCAAGTTCCACCACTTAAAAAGATGAGAGGCGTCTGTAATTTACATCATAGGTAGACCTCAACTATGGGAGACAAACTGAGAAAAAAAAATCCAGAAAATCACATTGTCTGTTTTTTTAACATTTTTTTTGCATATTATGGTGGAAAATAAGTATTTGGTCAGAAACAAACAATCAAGATTTCTGGCTCTCACAGACCTGTAACTTCTTCTTTAAGAGTCTCCTCTTTCCTCCACTCATTACCTGTAGTAATGGCACCTGTTTAAACTTGTTATCAGTATAAAAAGACACCTGTGCACACCCTCAAACAGTCTAACTCCAAACTCCACTATGGTGAAGACCAAAGAGCTGTCAAAGGACACCAGAAACAAAATTGTAGCCCTGCACCAGGCTGGGAAGACTGAATCTGCAATAGCCAACCAGCTTGGAGTGAAGAAATCAACAGTGGGAGCAATAATTAGAAAATGGAAGACATACAAGACCACTGATAATCTCCCTCGATCTGGGGCTCCACGCAAAATCCCACCCCGTGGGGTCAGAATGATCACAAGAACGGTGAGCAAAAATCCCAGAACCAGGCGGGGGGACCTAGTGAATGAACTGCAGAGAGCTGGGACCAATGTAACAAGGCCTACCATAAGTAACACACTACGCCACCATGGACTCAGATCCTGCAGTGCCAGACGTGTCCCACTGCTTAAGCCAGTACATGTCCGGGCCCGTCTGAAGTTTGCTAGAGAGCATTTGGATGATCCAGAGGAGTTTTGGGAGAATGTCCTATGGTCTGATGAAACCAAACTGGAACTGTTTGGTAGAAACACAACTTGTCGTGTTTGGAGGAAAAAGAATACTGAGTTGCATCCATCAAACACCATACCTACTGTAAAGCATGGTGGTGGAAACATCATGCTTTGGGGCTGTTTCTCTGCAAAGGGGCCAGGACGACTGATCCGGGTACATGAAAGAATGAATGGGGCCATGTATCGTGAGATTTTGAGTGCAAACCTCCTTCCATCAGCAAGGGCATTGAAGATGAAACGTGGCTGGGTCTTTCAACATGACAATGATCCAAAGCACACCGCCAGGGCAACGAAGGAGTGGCTTCGTAAGAAGCATTTCAAGGTCCTGGAGTGGCCTAGCCAGTCTCCAGATCTCAACCCTATAGAAAACCTTTGGAGGGAGTTGAAAGTCCGTGTTGCCAAGCGAAAAGCCAAAAACATCACTGCTCTAGAGGAGATCTGCATGGAGGAATGGGCCAACATACCAACAACAGTGTGTGGCAACCTTGTGAAGACTTACAGAAAACGTTTGACCTCTGTCATTGCCAACAAAGGATATATTACAAAGTATTGAGATGAAATTTTGCTTCTGACCAAATACTTATTTTCCACCATAATATGCAAATAAAATGTTAAAAAAACAGACAATGTGATTTTCTGGATTTTTTTTTCTCAGTTTGTCTCCCATAGTTGAGGTCTACCTATGATGTAAATTACAGACGCCTCTCATCTTTTTAAGTGGTGGAACTTGCACTATTGCTGACTGACTAAATACTTTTTTGCCCCACTGTATGTGGGGGGCTGCCTTTTCCTTTGGGGAATTTCTCTGAGGCAAGGTAGGCTTTATTTTTCTATCTTCAGGGCTAGCTAGTTTCTTAGGCTGTGCCGAGTTGCATAGGGAGCGTTAGGCGCAATCCACGGCTATTTCTAGTGTGTTTGATAGGTTTAGGGATTGCGGTCAGCAGAGTTCCCACGTCCCAGAGCTCGTCCTTATTATCAGTAACTATCAGGTCATTCCGTGTGCTCTTAACCACCAGGTCCATTATTGTCCTGACCACCAGGTCATAACACAAATATTCTCAATATGGAGATGGGTGTAGTCTACTTTCTTACCTATCTCCTTTATGCCCAAAATTCCCTTTCCCTAACACCTGCCATAGGGTGTAATGTAGAAGGTGCAAGCATACTATAGATGGCCATACACTATAGATGGCTGTCCATCAGATGCTGTTGTTCTTTGGCCAAGAATGCAAGTGTTTTCAATATGGAGATAGATGTAGTCCTCCTCCTCTTTACTTTTCTTCTTTAAGAACAAAAGATTATAGCAATGTCAACATGTCCAAAATTCCCTTTCCCTGACACCTGTCATAGGGAGAATATTATGACTCAACGGGAACCTGTCATCAGGTTTGGCCTATACGAGTTACGGTCACAGCCTTTCAAGGCTTATCTACAGCATTCTATAATGCCGTATATAAGCCCCTGATCCGACCTGCAAGATAAGAAAAATAACTTTTATTATACTCACCTGGGGGTGGTAGGGTCTGAGGGGGTGTCGCAGGTCCTGGTCCGGCGCCTCCCATCTTCTTGCGATGACGTCCTCCTGCTTGCTTCATGTGGATGATGCATCCATGCGTCATCCACACAGGCTCCCCGGCATTGTGTTCCTGCACAGGTGTACTTATCTGCCCTGTTGAGGGCAGAACAAAGTACAGTAGTGCGCAGGTGTTGGAAAAGGTCAGAACAGACCCAGCGCCTCCGCAGTGCAGAAATTTGCTCTGCCCTCAAGAGAGCAGATAAGTACGCCTGCGCAGGAGCGCGATGCCCTGGAGCCTGTGAAGCAAGCAGGAGGGCAGCATCGCAAAAAGATGGGAGGTGCTGGACCAGGAGCTGCAACACCCATTGGACCGGACCGCCCCCTGGTGAGTATAATAAGTTATTTTTCTTCTTTTGCAGATCGGATCGGGGGCTTATCTACAGCATTATAGAATGCTATAGCTAAGCCCTGAAAGGTGATGGCTGTAACTTGGTGACAGGTTCGCTTTAAAGTGTATGGCCACCTTTCCTGATCACGTATTTTTTTAAATCATTTTCAATACACAATAACATTAACACTATTGGAGATGAGAAACCACAAGTAGTCTGAGGAAAAAGAGGGATGGAAAATCTAACTACTAAGGTCCTGCTGTGGAAGATTTCACCCTAACAATGACATTAAACAAAATCCAATAAAAAATGTTGACGACGTGATCGTATATGAAACCGGTATGTTAAATGTAGACTTTAAATTTTAGATTTAGATTCCTTTAATAATTGAGTCCTTCGAGGATGATGAATTTCTGAATTCTTAACTTGTCTTCTTCTGGATTAACCAAAATTTTTACGATAGTCTTGACTAAGGAGGAAAGACATTATTCTAGACCTACCATCTTTAGGTATACTTTATAAATGTATTCTTTCTTAAGGCTAACAAGTGTTCAAAAACTCTGTGTCGAAATTTGTTCTTTGATGTCTGTTATTTAGGGTATATCTTTCTGTTTCTAACTTGACAAAATAAATAATTTAGTGACTAACAAAATCTGAACAATAATATAAAAAGGGAGGGTGGGCAGCTTGCTACCCGCACCAGAGAGGCCAGCTCGCCTCACACGCTCCTTTCTCTAACCTACCACTGGGCAATGACTATAGACCCCACCCCGAAAGTGATGCTGTCCCACACCATAGGCTGCCAATATGCAAGGAATAGCTCCTTGTAACCCTTTCCTCCCCCCCCACCAAGGAAAACTGAGAAGGGGGGAGGGAACCATAAGCCCAGGCCGACCAGTCAAGGGGTCTCCGTCAGATAAAGACGGGACCTCACAAGAGGCACACACCTTTTAATGATTTTGGCGCATCTGAAATGTGACGTGTGCTTCCACATGTACCTTTCCACAAATCTTGCTGCACTAAGGGACAGGAATGGTGCACAAAGACCACAGACTGAGTATAATCCAAAAGTAGTATCTTTATTAATATTCCTTTTGAGGAAGTCTTGACAAAACGTGCGTTGGGGCGCCAGGGACCGGCTTCCACCGGCACATTAGCCTGTTTCTATTGGTAAGATATGTCGCATTTCTCTTAAACCTTTGGGTTTGCGTGGTGCAGCGGTTCAATTTGGACGATGTGATAGGCACTAGCACTTTATTCTGTACGTTAATTCTCTTTATGGATTACCGCTTGCCTGAGATTTTTTACCCAGCTATTAGTAGCTGTTAGTGAGTTATTTATTTTGGTATATGCGTCATTATAAATGTATAAAAGGCTGTTACTGTGTGTTGGTTGACTTGGTGTCCAGTAGTTCTAGTTTCTTTTGTATTTATTTTTAACTTTATTAATAAAGATACTACTTTTGGATTATACTCAGTCTGTGGTCTTTGTGCACCATTCCTTTGTTAATATAGAGTAGGTTTCGAGTTATATGTCCTTTATTTAATTGTGGGATAATTTGTGAATGTTACTAAGGGACAGGGACTGAAGTAAGATTTGTGGCATAAGCAACAGTATCACTATTCATGAATTTGAATAGCAGGGTTTCCACGCCCCTCTCCTGTTCCAGCTCCACCCACTAGGGGCCAAAATAGAGTAAAACACCAAAAGTTGCAAAGTTTTAACCCTGCCTCAAGTTGCACCAACATTTTGCAACTTTTTAAAACTTTTTACGCCAGAAAGCTTTGATGAATCCGAGCCATTGTCTCTTTCCAATAGATGCCTTCCCTTTTAGGGGAGTCCTGGTAGAGTCAAATGAGAAGAAACTAAAAGAAAGAGTTATTTTTTGCAGAATCGTTTGTAGCCACTTGATAGAAATTTTTAAATGATTGTGTGAACTCTCTTTATATTTATATCTGATCCGATCTGTTGTGGGTGGAACATTTATGTATCTTCAGTAGGGTCCCAGTTTAGTTAGCCCGTGTAAACTATTTTTTGCATTCTGCATCTACCTACTCTTCATTGAGCTTGTCCC
The DNA here is from genome assembly GCF_032444005.1 of Ranitomeya imitator. Taxonomy (NCBI): domain Eukaryota; kingdom Metazoa; phylum Chordata; class Amphibia; order Anura; family Dendrobatidae; genus Ranitomeya; species Ranitomeya imitator. The sequence goes on along the minus strand of NC_091288.1, from coordinate 176,077,634 downwards.
TACTTGTTTGTACCTAAGGCTGGGTTCACATAATGTTTGCCACTATGTTTAGTGGCCCCATCCTGGCTTTCATCTAAACCCCCCACAAAACAGGATTCAGGCCTATATGCCGATGGGGCCAATGACTATAATGGTGCTGAAAGAGTCACAGTTTGCTCTGTTGTGCATAATATTTGACCATATATGCCGAGTTGAAGCGAGCACCAAGCCATAGTAGACTTTGTCTTGGTGCCCGGCTCCAATGAGTGAATACAGCCAAAAAAAGAGCAGACAGAGCATACTATGACTCTGTATCACTATAGTCAGTGGCCTCATTGGTGCATACGCCCAAGTTCCGTTCTGCATGGAGTTCTGATTGAAGCACCGACGGGGCTACTGAACATAAAAGAAAACTCTGTCTGAACCCAACCTAAAAGATGTAACATCAGGTATCTATTCAAAGTCTGAGATGTTCTAGTGACCGTAAAGATTTACGGTATGTGCTACCGTAACATCAATATTGTGGGCATCCATTTTTTTTGATATTTAAAATGATTACTACTTTTTAGATTCAGACCAAAATAATGTTATGGAATGGGACCAGTTAATTAGTTATCCACAGGAAGCCAAAAGATGCAAGGGAAATCTCTGGCTTGGATTTTTGTGTAGGAGTTCCCATAGTGAATGTAATGTAGACTGGTGCACGGTCAGAGAATAACTATGTTGGTGATTTCAGCCGAGACACAAGATGAAAAGAGATGAGAAAGAAATCAATTCTCAAATGGCTCTAAGATATGTGGGAGTAATGTGTAGACTCTTTGGTATTATGATGTTTGGTGCATCATTGGTAAGAGAGAAAAATAGTCTGAAAATATGAAAAAAACAAAAGGCTGGATGGCTGATTTTTCGAGACATATGAAGTTGGGTTATATGTGTCCATTTCATGTTGTAAAGTTGTGTTAAAATTTCCTATGCTAAGTACATGCAGTTGTTTGTGAAGGAGAAAATCAAAAAGTGAAAATAAAGGTCCCCATTAAGGTGGTGAGGGTCCTACAGGTTCAGGTCTCTGATATGCACAGATTGTATATTTGCATCAATATAGTGGCCGCTGGGTAATGTCACAAGGCAGTTTGTACTTGCAATAGATGAGTGCCGTGCACTGCCTCATTGTCCGTGCACACTTGGTGCAACCCACCTCAAGGTTAGAGCAATACACAGAGATACAGGAACCAGGGCACCAGATGTCTTCCTTTTGGTAACTTTATTAGTGCAGAAGAATCACAACGTTTCGGCTATGCAGGGTTTTTATCAAGCCATAGAAAAATATCTATACACATCTCTCTTTTTCTATGGCTTGATAAAGGCCCTGAGTGGCCAAAACGTTGTGATGTTTTAGCACTAATGAAGTCAACAAAAGGAGGACGTCTGGTTCCCTAGTTCCTGGATTTCTCCACACGACAACGCTTTGATGGACATTTCTTTTTATAAATGTGTATAAATAATGTGTGTAAACACGTAATTCAACAGATCACAAGATGAGTGAGGGTCCTGCTCTCAATCTTACAATCTATGAGGAAATCGGGAGACACAAAAGGTATAGGGTAAAAAATACTTGTATTGTATGGTCGAGCCATCAGTGTAATAAGTACAGTGTTCAAATTGCGCAACATGAACCTGTCACCACCCAGTATTTGTACAAGTACAGATACAAAGTGTTACTGAGTGCATGGAGGGTGTGTAAACAGATGCTACGAGGGACCAAATTTGGAAGAAAATTTTGGAAGAGCAAAACTGAAATAGTTACATAAGTGAGGTGATAGACCAGTGTTTAAAAAAAATAAAATGCGTTTTTAAGACGCGTTTAAACATATGGATATTGGAAATTAATCAAATTTTCCTGCATAGTGCATTCCAGAGAAGTGGCGCAGCTCGTGAGAAATATTGGAGACTGAAGTGGGAGTTTCAGATATTAAAGGGAAGGTACCGCGTTTGTAGATCATTAATAAGTCAATGTAACGTAGCATAACATGCTGTTATAAGTTTTGATTGCATTTGAAACATATTTCGTGTGTTATAGGTGTTTAAAGTGTCATGATCCAGTTCTGAGATTATGTTCAGCTCTCTTGTCTCTGGACTGGTCATGTGGGAGTTAATCTTCTCTGCCTCACTCTGAAGCTGGCTGAGCTATTTAAGTCCTCTGCAGCCTGTGGGCCAGTGTCAGCTATAGTTCATCCTGCACTGTTTGAGCTCCTGACCTGGATCCCTATACTAGTGTTCCTCTTTGCCTCTGACTGACTGCACCTGTTTATGACTTGTTCTGACCTTTGGCCTGTACCCCGACTCCGTCTTACGTCTCACGTTTTGGTTACCACGTTCCCGGTAGGTTCTGACGTCTTGCTTGTTCCCGACCATTCTCTGCGCACCCCTTCTGTACCGCGTTGCTATCTCCGTGTATGACCCTGGCTTGTTTCATGTCCCTTTCATTACCTGTGACACCTGTGTTGTTGTTCAGTGTTGCTGCGCTGTGTGTGCAACCTCCTTTCCTTAACCAGCACCCCCTGGTGGAGGTTGCTCTATACTGCACTGCAGCAGCACATTACATAAAGAAGGCAATGGAGGCAGACTTCTTGTTTTCACAGTAGCAGCTCGACACTATCAGTGTCATAATACGGCACACCATGGTCATAGGAGATAACAGATGGAGGCCGACCCTATCTATTGTAATAGAACTGTCACTGCTGTGAACTGGGCACGCCTCTGTGGGCTGCACAATTCACAGTGGGAGGGTTCTGCTGCCATATTCATGGAGTTATCTGATCTACTAACATAAGCAGCACTGCTTCCAGCAGAACAGATCCTAGATTGAGGGCTGACAGTAGTAAAATGCAGGATAAAAGCAGGGGCAGAAAAGCAGAAACATCAAGAATGAACAGTGTACCATTCGCATTATTGTAACAGGAGCTGTCCGCTGCTGGGCAGGTGCTGTGATTCATCCCTTGGTAAGATAAGATAAGGAGCTGTGGGTCTGCAGTGAATGGCCAGGCATTGTGGAGGGGGTGAGAGAATCATGTAATCTGGGTGAGAGAGACTGATGGGAGAGAGACAGTAACTGCTGGTGATGGCAGATTACAGGGCAGTCACCCACAAAATGGTGCTGCCCAGTGCTTCAACTCTTCATTCTGCCCCAGGGAAGAAAGTTAGTATTTGTTCATTAGCTGAACAGAGTAATTAGTGAAACCATGAAGTAATGTATATTTGCTTATTGTGGTCCTGGCCGCCTTTGTAAATTGAGGACCTTCTTTGATACCATATGTTCACGTGTTACTACTGTAGTCTTCTGCATTCCAAGTTTTGTTGCCTTTGTGGTGATCTGCATCAGTGAACTCATGAGTGTGTGATGTTTGTTGTGCCAGTGTACCAACTTATTGGTCTGAGGGGGTCAAGCTACAATCACTGGGTAGCTGCTGGCCTGGCAAATCAGGATACCTTGTGACTTTTAGGATTGCTGCTTCCAAGTGACACTAGATTTCCAGTTCTCTTCTTCTCTGAAGAGGCTATTTTCATACTTGAAAAGAAGCAGCATTCATTAGTGTTCATAGGTCAAAAGAAATTGCTTCTTAATCAGCTGGTTGATGCTGTGATGTAGCTTTATTTTTAGTTTTAGAAAAAGGCCTGGATTTATTAGGCTGCAGCTAAAGGGAATCTATCAGCAGTATTTTTGCTATAGAATCCGAGAACACAAAAATATTGAGCAAGAGAGCTGCTTGGTGAAATTTTGATAGAATCTCTGTTTTCTCTGCTGTGGATGTAGCAGTGCTCAAAGGCTGAGCTGTGTTTAACCCCACCCAAATCACTGATTGGCAACTTTCTGTGTACATTGTGAGCAATCTGTCAATCAGTTGTGGGGGCGGGATTACACAGAGTAGCTGGACTGTTCTACACAGGATACCTTGTCCTGCTGTGATCATCTCCTGCTGATAAAAACTGATTGTACTGAAACTACAGCAAGCTGCTGAGCAAGTGACACATCCCTGGAATCAGTATCTCTGCCCCTACATTATACTGATCTCAAATTTCATAGCAAAAACGTGCTTGCAGATTCCCTTTAAAGGGAACCTGTCACCCCCAAAATCGAAGGTGAGCTAAGCCCACCGGCATCAGGGGCTTATCTACAGCATTCTATAATGCTGTAGATAAGCCCCCGATGTAACCTGAAAGATGAGAAATAGAGGTTAGATTATACTCACGCGGGCGGTCCGATCCGATGGGCGTCGCGGTCCGATCCATCTTCTTATGATGACATCCTCCTCTTGTCTTCACGCTGCGGCTCCGGCGCAGGTGTACTTTGTCTGACCTGTTGAGGGCAGAGCAAAGTACTGCAGTGCGCAGGCATCAGGAAAGGTCAGAGAGGCCCAGCACCTGCGCACTGCAGTACTTTGCTCTGCCCTCAACAGGTCAGACAAAGTACACCTGCGCCGGAGCCGCAGCGTAAAGATAAGAAGAGGACGTCATCCTATGAAGATGGGAGGTCCCAAACCGGACCGCGACTCCCATCGGACCGGACCGCCACCCCCAGGTGAGTATAATCTAACCTCTTTTTCTCATCTTTTAGGATACATCGGGGGCTTATCTACAGCATTACAGAATGCTGTAGATAAGCCCCTGATGCTGGTGGGCTTAGCTCATCTTCGGTTTTGGGGGTGACAGGTTCCCTTTAATCAGGAACTTTTGTAAGAAGTGATTATTCAGGTTCCACCGCCTTTGGAAGTTTCTCAAAAAAACTTTAACAAGATATGGAATACTATATAGTTTTTTGTTTGTTTTTTTATTATTATGTAAAGCAGGAGTTTTCAATACATTGGCTGAATCAGATAACTGTTTTTCATTCTTTTACTGTTGGAATGAATGGTATTTATGAGTTGTACGAGTCCTGAGACAAAACTTGTGGGGACAATAACAAGTTTTGTCAAGTAATATTCTTCAGCACGCAGCGCTTCTATTCTAAACCTAAAGATTTGTATCTCAGAACATTAATAAAGTCCGTGGGCCTGTTGTTCTTTTTTTACATTGTGCAAACTGTCTGGGGTACACTACGTTCTAAATAAAACGTCGCCTTGTCAGCCATGATTGAATACTAGATATAGAACATTTACGTCTGTCATCTCAGAAAGACCAGGCTTCACTAGTCAAGATTGGTCGTTTACCTTTCCAAATAAAGAAGAATGACTTGAGGACCTCAGAGAAAACTTTTAATCAAAGTACAATTTATCGTTCGCAAAGTTTTCTGATTCAGTGTTTAACCCCTTCCCGACCTTTGACGCCACGTAGGCGTCATGAAAGTCGGTGCCATTCCGACCCATGACGCCTATGCGGCGTCATGGAAAGATCGCGTCCCTGCAGATCGGGTGAAAGGGTTAACTCCCATTTCACCCGATCTGCAGGGACAGGGGGAGTGGTAGTTTAGCCCAGGGGGGGTGGCTTCACCCCCTCGTGGCTACGATCGCTCTGATTGGCTGTTGAAAGTGAAACTGCCAATCAGAGCGATTTGTAATATTTCACCCATTATAACGGGTGAAATATTACAATCCAGCCATGGCCGATGCTGAAATATCATCGGCCATGGCTGGAAATACTAGTGTGCCCCCACCCCACCCCTCCGATCGCCCCCCCCCCACCCCCCCGATCTGGCCGGTACACTGCTCCGGCTCCCCTCCGTCCAGTGCTCCGCTCCCCCCCGTGCTCGTGTCCGCTCCCCCCGTGCTCCAATCACCCCCCCTGCACTCCGATCCACCCCCCCCCCCCGTGCTCCGTTCCACCCCCCCGTGCTCCATTCCAGCCCCCCGTGCTCCGTTCCACGCCCCCCGCGCTCCGTTCCACCCCTCCCGCGCTCCGATTCCCCCCCCCATGCTCCGATCCCCCCCCTGTGGTCCCCCCCCACCCTATCATACTTATCGATCCAGCCGTGGTCCCGTCCGTCTTCTCCCGGGCGCCGCCATCTTCCAAAATGGCGGGCGCATGCGCAGTGCGCCCGCCGAATCTGCCGGCCGGCAGATTCGTTCCAAAGTGCATTTTGATCACTGAGATAGATTATATCTCAGTGATCAAAATAAAAAAAATAATAAATGACCCCCCCCCCCTTTGTCACCCCCATAGGTAGGGACAATAAAAAAATAAAGAATTTTTTTTTTTTCCACTAATGTTAGAATAGGGTTAGGGTTAGGGGTAGGGTTAGGGTTAGGGGTAGGGTTAGGGTTAAGGTTAGGGCTAGGGGTAGGGGTAGGGTTAGGGGTAGGGTTAGGGGTAGGGTTAGGGGTAGGGTTAGGGTTAGGGCTAGGGTTAGGGTTAGGAATGTGCACACGTATTCTGGTCCTCTGCGGATTTTTCCGCTGCGGATTTGATAAATCCGCAGTGCTAAACCGCTGCGGATTTATGGCGGATTTACCGCGTTTTTTTCTGCGCATTTCACTGCGGTTTTACAATTGCGATTTTCTATTGGAGCAGTTGTAAAACCGCTGCGGAATCAGCACAAAGAAGTGACATGCTGCGGAATGTAAACCGCTGCGTTTCCGTGCAGTTTTTCCGCAGCATGTGTACAGCGATTTTTGTTTCCCATAGGTTTACATTGAACTGTACACTCATGGGAAACTGCTGCGGATCCGCAGCGTGTGCACATACCTTTAGAATTAGGCTATGTGCACACGGTGCGGATTTGGCTGCGGATTCGCAGCAGTGTTCCATCAGGTTTACAGTACCATGTAAACATATGGAAACCAAATCCGCTGTGCCCATGGTGCGGAAAATACCGCGCGGGAACGCTGCGTTGTATTTTCCGCAGCATGTCAATTCTTTGTGCGGATTCCGCAGCGTTTTACACCTGTTCCTCAATAGGAATCCGCAGGTGAAATCCGCACAAAAAACACTGGAAATCCGCGGAAAATCCGCAGGTAAAACGCAGTGCCTTTTACCCGCGGATTTTTCAAAAATGGTGCGAAAATATCTCACACGAATCCGCAACGTGGGCACATAGCCTTAGGGTTAGAATTAGGGTTGTGGTTATGGTTAGGGGTGTGTTGGGGTTAGGGTTGTGGTTAGGGGTGTGTTGCAGTTAGGGTTGTGTTTAGGGTTATGGCTACAGTTGGGATTAGGGTTAGGGGTGTGTTGGGGTTAGTGTTGGAGGTAGAATTGAGGGGTTACCACTGTTTAGGCACATCAGGGGTCTCCAAACGCAACATGGCGCCACCATTGATTCCAGCCAATCTCGTATTCAAAAAGTCAAATGGTGCTCCCTCACTTCCGAGCCCTGACGTGTGCCCAAACAGTGGTTTACCCCCACATATGGGGTACCAGCATACTCAGGACAAACTGCGCAACAATTACTGGGGTCCAATTTCTCCTGTTACCCTTGTGAATCTAAAAAAATGCTTGCTAAAACATAATTTTTGAGGAAAGAAAAATGATTTTTTATTTTCACGGCTCTGCGTTGTAAACGTCTGTGAAGCACTTGGGGGTTCAAAGTGCTCACCACATATCTAGATAAGTTCCTTGGGGGGTCTAGTTTCTAAAATGGGGTCACTTGTGGGGGGTCTCTACTGTTTAGGCACACCAGGGGCTCTGCAAACGCAACGTGACACCCGCAGACCATTCCATCAAAGTCTGCATTTCAAAAGTCACTACTTCCCTTCTGAGCCCCGACGTGTGCCCAAACAGTGGTTTACCCCCACATATGGGGTATCAGCGTACTCAGGAGAAACTGGACAACAACTTTTGGGGTCCAATTTCTCCTGTAACCCTTGGGAAAATAAAAAATTCTGGGCTAAATAATTATTTTTGAGGAAAGAAAACGTATTTATTATTTTCACGGCTCTGCATTATAAACTTCTATGAAGCACTTGGGGGTTCAAAGTGCTCACCACACATCTAGATAAGTTCCTTTCAGGGTCTAGTTTCAAAAATGGGGTCACTTGTGGGGGGTTTCTACTGTTTAGGCACATCAGGGGCTCTGCAAACGCAACGTGACGCCCGCAGAGCATTCCATCAAAGTCTGCATTTCAAAACGTCACTACTTCAATTCCAAGCCCCGGCATGTGCCCAAACAGTAGTTTACCCCCACATATGGGGTATCACCGTACTCAGGAGAAACTGGACAACAACTTTTGGGGTCAAATTTCTCCTGTTACCCTTGGGAAAATTAAAAAATTCTGGGCTAAATAATTATTTTTGAGGAAAGAAAACGTATTTATTATTTTCACGGCTCTGCATTATAAACTTCTATGAAGCACTTGGGGGTTCAAAGTGCTCACCACACATCTAGATAAGTTCCTTTGGGGGTCTAGTTTCCAAAATGGGGTCACTTGTGGGGGGTTTCTACTGTTAAGCCACATCAGGGGCTCTGCAAACGCAACGTGACGCCCACAGAGCATTCCATCAAAGTCTGCATTTCAAAACGTCACTACTTCACTTCCGAGCCCCGGCATGTGCCCAAACAGTGATTTACCCCCACATATGGGGTATCAGCGTACTCAGGAGAAACTGGACAACAACTTTTGGGGTCAAATTTCTCCTATTACCCTTGGGAAAATAAAAAATTGCAGGCTAAAAGATCATTTTTGAGAAAATAATTTTTTTTTTTATTTTCATGGCTCTGCGTTATAAACTTCTGTGAAGCACTTGGGGGTTCAAAGTCCTCACCACACATCTAGATTAGTTCCTTTGGGGGTCTAGTTTCCAAAATGGTGTCATTTCTGGGGAATCTCCAATGTTTAAGCACACAGGGGCTCTCCAAACGTGACATGGTGTCCGCTAATGATTGGAGCTAATTTTCCATTTAAAAAGCCAAATGGCGTGCCATCCCTTCCGAGCCCTGCCGTGCGCCCAAACAGTGGTTTACCCCCACATATGGGGTATCAGCGTACTCAGAACAAACTGGACAACAATATTTGGGGTCCAATTTCTCCCATTATCCTTGGCAAAATAGGAAATTCCAGGCTAAAAAATCATTTTTGAGGAAAGAAAAATTATTTTTTATTTTCATGGCTCTGCGTTATAAACTTCTGTGAAGCACCTGGGGGTTTAAAGTGCTCAATATGCATCTAGATAAGTTCCTTGGGGGGTCTAGTTTCCAAAATGGGGTCACTTGTGGGGGAGCTCCAATGTTTAGGCACACAGGGGGCTCTCCAAACGCGACATGGTGTCCGCTAACAATTGGAGCTAATTTTCCATTCAAAAAGTCAAATGGCGCGCCTTCCCTTCCGAGCCCTGCCGTGTGCCCAAACAGTGGTTTACCCCCACATATGAGGTATCGGCGTACTCGGGAGAAATTGCCCAACAAATTTTATGATCCATTTTATCCTACTGCCCATGTGAAAATGAAAAAATTGAGGCGAAAATAATTTTTTTGTGAAAAAAAAGTACTTTTTCATTTTTACAGATCAATTTGTGAAGCACCTGAGGGTTTAAAGTGCTCACTAGGCATCTAAATAAGTTCCTTGGGGGGTCTAGTTTCCAAAATGGGGTCACTTGTGGGGGAGCGCCAATGTTTAGGCACACAGGAGCTATCCAAACGCGACATGGTGTCCGCTAACGATGGAAATAATTTTTCATTCAAAAAGTCAAATGGCGCTCCTTCCCTTCCGAGCCTTACCATGTGCCCAAACAGTGGTTTACCCCCACATGTGAGGTATTGGTGTACTCAGGAGAAATTGCCCAACACATTTTAGGATCCATTTTATCCTGTTGCCCATGTGAAAATGAAAAAATTGAGGCTAAAAGAATTTTTTTGTGAAAAAAAAGTACTTTTTCATTTTTACGGATCAATTTGTGAAGCACCTGGGGGTTCAAAGTGCTCACTATGCATCTAGATAAGTTCCTTGGGGCGTCTAGTTTCCAAAATGGGGTCACTTGTGGGGGAGCTCCAATTTTTAGGCACACGGGGGCTCTCCAAACGTGACATGGTGTCCGCTAAAGAGTGGAGCCAATTTTTGATTCAAAAAGTCAAATGGCGCGCCTTCCCTTCCAAGCCCTGCCGTGCGCCCAAACAGTGGTTTACCCCCACATATGAGGTATCAGCGTACTCAGGACAAATTGGACAACAACTTTCGTGGTTCAGTTTCTCCTTTTACCATTGGGAAAATAAAAAAATTGTTGCTAAAAGATAATTTTTGTGACTAAAAAGTTAAATGTTCATTTTTTCCTTCCATGTTGCTTCTGCTGCTGTGAAGCACCTGAAGGGTTAATAAACTTCTTGAATGTGGTTTTGAGTACCTTGAGGGGTGCAGTTTTTAGAATGGTGTCACTTTTGGGTATTTTCAGCCATATAGACCCCTCAAACTGACTTCAAATGTGAGGTGGTCCCTAAAAAAAATGGTTTTGTAAATTTCGTTGTAAAAATGACAAATCGCTGGTCAAATTTTAACCCTTATAACTTCCTAACAAAAAAAAATTTTGTTTCCAAAATTGTGCTGATGTAAAGTAAACATGTGGGAAATGTTATTTATTAACTATTTTGTGTCACATATCTCTCTGGTTTAACAGAATAAAAATTCAAAATGTGAAAATTGCGAAATTTTCAAAATTTTCGCCAAATTTCCGTGTTTATCACAAATAAATGCAGAATTTATTGACCTAAATTTACCACTAACATGAAGCCCAATATGTCACGAAAAAACAATCTCAGAACCGCTAGGATCCGTTGAAGCGTTCCTGAGTTATTACCTCATAAAGGGACACTGGTCAGAATTGCAAAAAACGGCAAGGTCTTTAAGGTCAAAATAGGCTGGGTCTTGAAGGGGTTAAAATATACCAGAAGTAGTATGCTGTTAGGAGTATTAACAATCACATACCGTTTCATCAATATGTCATCTTTGTATCTGTGGGCTCTGTTTAAAAAAAAAATGGAGAAAAGAAGGTGTCAAAAAACAGACTCCTGGATATTTTTTGCCCCCTTTGCTGTCACGTAGTCTCATATTATTATTTTTATTGTTAGTTTAATTGTTTAATTCCAAATGGTGTCTTGATTTTTATAATAGCACTTGATATTACGTATTCCTGATGCTAAGCTCCAAATGCTTTGTATAAACATAGTTAAATAATAAAATTATAGCTGAACGCAGACTACGATAAGGTAATCTTAGGAGCTTTTCAGTGAGTTAGAGGGGTTGTCCAGGGGGAACATATTGATGACCCTTCTGTTGCTTAGGTTATTAATATCAGATCCTTAGGTGTTGGACACCTGGCACCCTCACTAAACGTGGTATTAGTTTCGACATTTCCAGAATCTAAACACTTTGAATTGAGCTGCAAAACATAGCTCATTCAGTGTGTAGTAGCTGCTGCTGGGTACTGCAGAACAGCTCTTATCAATAGCTACACAATGAATGGACCTGCGCTCAGCAGAGCTATTAAAAGTTATTTCATACAGCAACCCCTATCATGAATAACAGCTCATTGGTGGGGTGCCAGGTGTGAGACCCCCACAAATCTGATATTAACTGATAGGTATTTTGTGCTAAGGCAAGCTTTTGTTTAATGTAGAAAAGATGAAACAAAAGCTTTTAACCTACCATCTATTGGTTGTTGCAGATGTTTATTGAATAACTCTTTAAAGAAAATTCATTGACAGCTGATCCAGATCTATGAGGGGGGGGACAGATCCAGAGTCTGCTGGGGTAAGATGCTCCAGATTTTTTAAGAGGTATGCCTAGAGATGGGTGATCCCGAACAGTAAAGTTCGGGGTCCATACGAATACCTACTGTTCGGGCACGGACTGCTCCTGTTACTGTTCGGGTTCGGCACCCCAAACATCGGGTGTTTCCCACTCTGTCATCTGCATGACCGCACGAGAAACATCAGTGGCACTGATACGCTGTAAGAGTATTACTTCTGGTCAGAGTTCTGCAGTTCTCATGCTGTCAGATGACAGCGTGAGCTAGCAGCTGTGAACAGCGGTTAAAAGTTTACCTCCAGGCAAAAGTGTCTGCTGATGGGAGTACTACTCCCATCAGCCTACACGTGCTGTTGCTGATAACAGTGAGAGCAGGTGCCGGCTGATGGGAGTATTCATCAGCTAGTGCCTGCGCTATAAATAAATACATAAAAAAATAAATAGCATGAGTTCCCCTGTATTTTTGATAACCAGCATGGCAAGACTGGCAGCTGCGGGCTGCAACCCTCAGCTGTCAGTTTTATCATGGCTGGTTATCAAGAATAGAGATTACCACACCTTTTTTTAAATTATTGAAATAACTCATTGACAAAAATGGTGTGGGGTTCCCCCTGTTTTTCACAACCAGCCAAGCTAATGCCCACAGATGGGGGCTTTTATTCTCAGGCTGGTAAGAGGCAATGATATGCTGTTCCCCCTCCCCAGCCTAAAAATAGCAGCCCACAGCCACCCGAGAAAAGGTGCACTTATTAGAAACGCCAATATTGTTGCTTTGCCCGGCTTTTCCCACTTGGCCTGTGGTGGTGGCAGGTGGGGTTAATATTTGTGGGGTTGATGTCACCTTTGTATTATCCGGTGACATCAATCCCATAAGTTAGTAATAGAGAGGCACATATCCATTACTATCCCCATAGTCATATGGTAACAAAACACACAGCCAGAATAAAGTCCTTTATTTGAAATAAAATACACACTGTTTTATTTGTTTGTTTAAAAATAAAAGAAGCAAGGCTATTCTCCCCTAATATAGAAAAATCAGCCGCACTCTTATGGTATATCTTTGCAAAAATGTGATGTATTTATTCACATGTGTTGAGACAAAATTTTCATATATATACACACACACAGCAGTGAGTATAAACGAAGTAGTAACGTTTCGACCCTGCCTCGGGTCTTTCTCAAACTGCGTTTTCTAGATAGTGTGATAAATAAGAAGTGTGGTCCCTTTAAGGGCTCCTATTGTTGTGGTGTCAGGTCTTCCTGCTTCTGTGGGCGTGTGTGGGCGCCCACAGAAGCAGGAAGACCTGACACCACAACAATAGGAGCCCTTAAAGGGACCACACTTCTTATTTTTCACACTATCTAGAAAACGCAGTTTGAGAAAGACCCGAGGCAGGGTCGAAACGTTACTACTTCGTTTATACTCCCTGCTGTGTGTGTGTGTATATATATGAAAATTTTGTCTCAACACATGTGAATAAATACATCACATTTTTGCAAAGATATACCATAAGAGTGCGGCTGATTTTTCTATATTGGACTTGTTGTTGGGTTTTTCCCAAGTACAGCCAGCACCAACCTAAGATAGCTGAGTGCGCTCCTTTTTTCTTAATATTCTCCCCTAATGCCCATTCTGTTGAATCCCTTGTCTCCTGTAAAAAGCAAAATTAAAAAACAACCATATCACTCAACTATCAGACATACTGTCCCACGCTGTAATCCATGTCTGCGATAAGTGGTTTTCAACCTGGACTGTGCCAAGATGCGACCGTCCAGGCTGAAACCTATGGGAGAATGAGGTGCTGCTAGCGTAGCCTCAATGACTAGTGACATCATCGAGGTTACCGCAGCTCACTTCGCTGTGAGCCGGGCCAATGAACTGTGGTGATCTCCTTGAAAAAGTCTCACGGTGAAGCGCTTGGCTCAGTGAGTTCACCACATTTCACCATAAGAAATTTATCATGCAGAATGAGACATTTTCTCACGGTGATCTCTCTGAGTTCACCGCAGTTCATCGTGAGATGTGGCCAAAGTTGTAGAGGATCTGTCAGGCCTTACTAGGCCTCTCCCACTAAGCTCCAATCACTGTACAAAGAGTTGCAGATGTAAAAATCACCTTGTCAGTGCTGGTTGCAAAAATATCCTGTTGGGACATCAGAAACTTTGTATAAACCCTGGCTATTTCAGTTTATTTCTTTTACTCTGGCATAGTTTATTTGAATGCATGTTTTCTTTATACAGGAAAGAAATATATCTTGGTACCGTGCTAGCCAGTAGATAGAAAAATATTTAGAATTGAGAGTCCTCAGTGGTTGATACCTTTTAATGGCTAACTGAAAAGATGGTAACAAATTGCAAGCTTTCGAGACTACATACGTCTCTTCATCAGGCAAAGACTAAAACAAATTCTGAAGAATTACATATTTATGCACAACATCGTATAGAAAAAAAAAATGTTGTGCATAAATATGTGATTCTTCAGAATTTGTTTTAGGCTTTGCCTGATGAAGAGACGTATGTAGTCTCGAAAGCTTGCAATTTGTTACCATCTTTTCAGTTAGCCATTTAAAAGGTATCAACCACTGAGGACTCTCAATTCTAAATATTTTGTTTTCTTTATGACTGTGCTAAGTAGGTGGGCTCTTCTAGTTCTGACTTAGTTTTTGCTATGTACTCCGGCGAACCATCGTCCTCGTCTTCTGTCCCCTCTTTTCACAGGGCTGCAGTTTGTTGAAAATGTATTTTTAAAAATATAATTATTGTGCACTCATTTCCCAGTTATTAATGTGGTAAAAATAGATAATTCTATATTTCACATATGTTTTGTAAAACAGAAGTTTAAATTAAAATATGGTGGATTTTAATATATCTATATATATAGTTGTCTAAGGGTCACTTCCGTCTGTCTGTCCTTCTGCCACGGTTATTCATTCGCTGATTTGTCTCGCCAGCTGCCTGTCATGGCTGCCGCGACTAATCAGTGACGGGCACAGTCCGGAAGAAAATGGCCGCTCCTTACTCCCCGCAGTCAGTACCTGTCGCCCGCATACTCTCCTCCGGTCACCGCTAGCACAGGGTTAATGCCGGCGGTAACGGACCGCGTTATGCCGCAGGTAACGCACTCCGTTACCGCAGCTATTAACCCTGTGTGTCCCCAACCTTTTACTATTGATGCTGCCTATGCGTCATCAATAGTAAAAAAAAGTAATGTTAAAAATAATAAAAAAACAAAAAACCTGCTATACTCACCCTCCATTGTACGCTGAGCCGCTCGCGCCTGACGCCATCTTCCTTTCCCAGCGATGCATTGCGAAATTACCCAGAAGACCTAGCGGTCTCGCGAGACTGCTAAGTCATCTGGGTAATTTCTCAATGCATCCTGGGAACGCAAAATGGCGACAGCCGCGCAACCATCAGCACAGCGCTGTTGGATCCCAGGAGGCGGAAAGACAAGACGCTGAGGAGCAGCGATGAGAATGGTGAGATGTTAGAACTACAAGGGGCCCTCGGATCGTTAGGTGAGTATGTTTATTTTTTATTTTTTAACCTGTGACATACGTGGCTGGGCAATATACTACGTCACTGGGCAATATACTACGTGGCTCTGTGCTGTATACTACAAGGCTGGGCAATATACTACGTGGCTCTGTGCGGTGCTGTATACTATGTCGCTGTGCAATATACTACGTGGCTCTGTGCTGTATACTACGTCACTGGGCAATATACTACATGACTGGGCAATATACTACGTGACTGGGCAATATACTACGTCACTGGGCAATATACTACATGACTGGGCAATATACTACGTGACTGGGCAATATACTACGTCACTGGGCAATATACTATGTCACTGGGCAATATACTACGTCGCTAGGCAATATACTACGTGGCTGTGTGCTGTATACTACGTCACTGGGCAATATACTACGTCACTGGGCAATATACTACGTGGCTGGGCAATATACTATGTGTTGTGAATTCTGTGGCTGAGTTCACTTCTGTGGTCACAAGTGGTATTGCAGTCTCTGGGCTTCCTCCCTCAGGTGTTTTGGTGAGCTCGTTGGCTGCCTTGCTATTTAGCTCCACCTGAGTCTGTCTTCCTTGCTCCTTGTCAATGTTCCAGTGTTGGATCTGAGCTACTGCATCTTTCCTTGGGCCTGCTGCTCTGCTAGATAAGTGCTTCTAGTTTGTTTTCTGTTTTTTTCTGTCCAGCTTGCTATTGTCTTTTGCTGGAAGCTCTGAGAAGCAGAGGGGTGCACCGCCGTGCTGTTAGTTCGGCACGGTGGGTCTTTTTGCCCCTTTGCGTGGTTTTCGTTTTAGGGTTTTTGGTAGACTGCATAGTTCTCTTTGCTATCCTCGCTCTGTCTAGAATATCGGGCCTCACTTTGCTGAATCTATTTCATTCCTACGTTTGTCTTTTCATCTTGCTAACAGTCATTATATGTGGGGGGCTGCCTATTCCTTTGGGGTATTTCTCTGAGGTAAGTCAGGCTTGTATTTCTATCTTCAGGCTAGTCAGCTCCTCAGGCAGTGCCGAGTTGCATAGGTAGTTGTTAGGCGCAATCCACTGCTGCTTATAGTTGTGTGAGGATAGATCAGGTACTGCAGTCTACAGAGATTCCACGTCTCAGAGCTCGTCCTATTGTTTTTGGTTATTGCCAGATCTCTGTATGTGCGCTGATTACTGCACGCTGTGTTGCCTGATTGCCAGCCATAACAGTACAAGGAGCCACACCAATGATTCCCAATAGAGGGAAAAAAGAAATCCTGACATCATTTTTTTTTCTTAGCTCTGTCTTCAGTCTTTTTTTTCCCCTAGACATTAGAGTGCTTCAGGACACAGCTGTGGACATGGATATTCAGGCTCTGTGCTCCTCAATGGATAATCTCGTTGTAAATGTACAAAAGATTCAAGATACTATTGATCAGAAATCGATGCTAGAACCAAGAATTCCGATTCCTGATTTGTTTTTTGGTGACAGAACTAAGTTCCTGAGCTTCAGAAATAATTGTAAGCTATTTTTGGCCTTGAAACCTCATTCTTCTGGTAATCCTATTCAACAGGTTTTGATTATTATTTCTTTTTTGCGCGGCGACCCACAGGACTGGGCGTTTTCTCTTGCACCAGGAGATTCTGCATTGAGTAATGTTGATGCATTTTTCCTGGCGCTCGGATTGCTTTACGATGAGCCTAATTCAGTGGATCAGGCTGAGAAAAATCTGCTGGCTTTATGCCAGGGTCAGGATGATGTAGAAGTATATTGTCAGAAATTTAGGAAATGGTCAGTACTCACTCTGTGGAATGAATCTGCACTAGCGGCTTTGTTCAGAAAGGGTCTCTCTGAAGCTCTTAAGGATGTAATGGTGGGATTTCCTATGCCTGCTGGTTTGAATGAGTCTATGTCCTTGGCCATTCAGATCGGTCGTCGCTTGCGCGAGCGTAAATCTGTGCACCATCTGGCGGTACTGCCTGAGAGTAAACCTGAGCCTATGCAGTGCGACAGGACTATGACTAAAGTAGAACGGCAAGAACACAGACGTCTGAACAGACTGTGTTTCTATTGTGGTGATTCTACTCATGCTATTTCTGATTGTCCTAAACGCACTAGGCGGTTCGATAGCTCTGCCGTTATTGGTACTGTACAGTCCAAATTCCTTTTGTCCATTACCTTAATGTGCTCTTTGTCATCGTATTCTGTCATGGCGTTTGTGGATTCGGGCGCTGCCCTGAATCTGATGGATTTGGATTATGCTAAACGTTGTGGATTTTTCTTGGAGCCTTTGCGGTGTCCTATTCCGTTGAGAGGAATTGATGCTACACCTTTGGCCAAAAATAAGCCTCAGTACTGGGCCCAGCTGACCATGTGCATGGCTCCTGCACATCAGGAAGTTATTCGCTTTCTGGTACTGCATAATTTGCATGATGTGGTCGTGTTGGGGTTGCCATGGCTACAAACCCATAATCCAGTATTGGATTGGAACTCTATGTCGGTAACCAGCTGGGGTTGTCAGGGAGTACATGGTGATGTTCCATTTTTGTCTATTTCGTCATCCATTCCTTCTGACATCCCAGAGTTCTTGTCGGACTTTCAGGATGTATTTGAAGAGTCCAAGTCTGATGCCCTACCTCCGCATAGGAATTGTGATTGTGCTATCGATTTGATTCCTGGTAGTAAATTCCCTAAGGGTCGTTTATTTAATTTGTCCGTACCTGAACACACCGCTATGCGCAGTTATGTGAAGGAGTCCCTGGAGAAGGGACATATTCGCCCATCGTCGTCACCATTGGGAGCAGGGTTCTTTTTTGTAGCCAAGAAGGATGGTTCGCTAAGACCGTGTATTGATTACCGCCTTCTTAATAAGATCACTGTTAAGTTTCAGTATCCCTTGCCATTGATTTCTGACTTGTTTGCTCGGATTAAGGGGGCTAGTTGGTTTACTAAGATTGATCTTCGTGGTGCGTATAATCTGGTGAGAATCAGGCAGGGAGATGAATGGAAAACGGCATTTAATACGCCCGAGGGTCATTTTGAGTATCTGGTGATGCCGTTCGGACTTGCCAATGCTCCATCTGTTTTTCAGTCTTTTATGCATGACATTTTCCGTGAGTATCTGGATAAATTCTTGATTGTTTACTTGGATGACATTTTGATCTTCTCAGATGATTGGGAGTCTCATGTGAAGCAAGTCAGAATGGTTTTCCAGGTACTGCGTGCTAATTCCTTGTTCGTGAAGGGATCAAAGTGTCTCTTCGGTGTGCAGAAAGTTTCATTTTTGGGGTTCATCTTTTCCCCTTCTACTATCGAGATGGATCCGGTTAAGGTTCAGGCCATCCAGGATTGGACTCGGCCGACATCTCTAAAAAGTCTGCAGAAATTCCTGGGCTTTGCTAATTTTTATCGTCGCTTCATCTGTAATTTTTCTAGCATTGCCAGACCATTGACCGATTTGACCAAGAAGGGTGCTGATTTGGTTAATTGGTCTTCTGCTGCCGTGGAAGCTTTTCAGGAGTTGAAGCGTCGTTTTTGCTGTGCCCCTGTGTTGTGTCAACCTGATGTTTCTCTTCCGTTCCAGGTCGAGGTTGATGCTTCTGAGATTGGTGCAGGGGCGGTTTTGTCACAGAGAGGTTCTGGTTGCTCAGTGTTCAAACCATGTGCTTTCTTTTCCAGGAAATTTTCTGCTGCTGAGCGTAATTATGATGTGGGCAACCGAGAGTTGCTGGCCATGAAGTGGGCATTCGAGGAGTGGCGTCATTGGCTTGAGGGTGCTAAGCATCGCGTGGTGGTATTGACTGATCATAAGAACTTGACTTATCTCGAGTCTGCCAAGCGCTTGAATCCTAGACAGGCCCGTTGGTCGTTATTTTTTGCTCGTTTTGATTTTGTGATTTCATACCTTCCGGGCTCTAAAAATGTGAAGGCGGATGCTCTGTCTAGGAGTTTTGTGCCCGACTCTCCGGGGTTATCTGAGCCGGCGAGTATCCTCAAGGAAGGAGTCATTGTGTCTGCCATCTCCCCTGATTTGCGGAGAGTGTTGCAGAAATTTCAGGCTAATAAACCTGATCGTTGTCCGGCCGAGAAACTGTTCGTCCCTGATAGGTGGACTAGTAAAGTTATCTCTGAACTTCATTGTTCGGTGCTGGCCGGTCATCCAGGAATCTTTGGTACCAGGGAGTTGGTTGCTAGATCCTTCTGGTGGCCATCTCTGTCACGGGATGTGCGTGCTTTTGTGCAGTCCTGTGGAATTTGTGCTAGGGCTAAGCCCTGCTGTTCACGTGCCAGTGGGTTGCTTTTGCCCTTGCCGGTCCCGAAGAGGCCTTGGACACATATTTCGATGGATTTCATTTCTGACCTTCCCGTTTCTCAAAAAATGTCGGTCATTTGGGTG
The DNA here is from genome assembly GCF_032444005.1 of Ranitomeya imitator. Taxonomy (NCBI): domain Eukaryota; kingdom Metazoa; phylum Chordata; class Amphibia; order Anura; family Dendrobatidae; genus Ranitomeya; species Ranitomeya imitator. Next base: position 176,058,105 of record NC_091288.1, on the reverse strand, counting down.
GTCTGTGATCGCTTTTCTAAAATGGTCCATCTGGTGCCCTTGGTTAAATTGCCTTCCTCCTCTGATTTGGTGCCTTTGTTCTTCCAGCATGTGGTTCGTTTACATGGCATTCCTGAGAATATTGTTTCTGACAGAGGTTCCCAGTTTGTCTCGAGGTTCTGGCGAGCCTTTTGTGGTAGGATGGGCATTGACCTATCTTTCTCCTCGGCCTTCCATCCTCAGACTAATGGCCAGACCGAACGAACCAATCAGACCTTGGAAACATATCTGAGATGTTTTGTTTCCGCTGACCAGGATGATTGGGTGTCATTTTTGCCGTTGGCTGAGTTCGCCCTTAATAATCGGGCCAGCTCGGCTACCTTGGTCTCTCCATTTTTCTGCAATTCTGGGTTCCATCCTCGTTTCTCTTCAGGACAGGTTGAGTCTTCGGACTGTCCTGGTGTGGATTCTGTGGTGGACAGGTTGCAGCAGATCTGGACTCAGGTAGTGGACAATTTGACCTTGTCCCAGGAGAAGGCTCAGCTTTTCGCTAATCGCAGACGCCGTGTGGGACCCCGACTTCGTGTTGGGGATTTGGTTTGGTTATCTTCTCGTCATATTCCTATGAAGGTTTCCTCTCCTAAATTTAAACCTCGTTTTATTGGTCCGTATAGGATTTCTGAGATTCTCAATCCGGTGTCTTTTCGTCTGACCCTCCCAGACTCCTTTTCCATACATAATGTATTCCATAGGTCGTTGTTGAGGAGATACGTGGCACCTATGGTTCCATCTGTGGAGCCTCCTGCCCCTGTTTTGGTGGAGGGGGAATTGGAGTATATTGTGGAGAAGATTTTGGATTCTCGTGTCTCTAGACGGAAACTCCAGTATCTGGTCAAATGGAAGGGTTATGCTCAGGAAGATAATTCCTGGGTTTTTGCCTCTGAAGTCCATGCCCCAGATCTTGTTCGTGCCTTTCATGTGGCTCATCCTGGTCGGCCTGGGGGTTCTGGTGAGGGTTCGGTGACCCCTCCTCAAGGGGGGGGTACTGTTGTGAATTCTGTGGCTGAGTTCACTTCTGTGGTCACAAGTGGTATTGCAGTCTCTGGGCTTCCTCCCTCAGGTGTTTTGGTGAGCTCGTTGGCTGCCTTGCTATTTAGCTCCACCTGAGTCTGTCTTCCTTGCTCCTTGTCAATGTTCCAGTGTTGGATCTGAGCTACTGCATCTTTCCTTGGGCCTGCTGCTCTGCTAGATAAGTGCTTCTAGTTTGTTTTCTGTTTTTTTCTGTCCAGCTTGCTATTGTCTTTTGCTGGAAGCTCTGAGAAGCAGAGGGGTGCACCGCCGTGCTGTTAGTTCGGCACGGTGGGTCTTTTTGCCCCTTTGCGTGGTTTTCGTTTTAGGGTTTTTGGTAGACTGCATAGTTCTCTTTGCTATCCTCGCTCTGTCTAGAATATCGGGCCTCACTTTGCTGAATCTATTTCATTCCTACGTTTGTCTTTTCATCTTGCTAACAGTCATTATATGTGGGGGGCTGCCTATTCCTTTGGGGTATTTCTCTGAGGTAAGTCAGGCTTGTATTTCTATCTTCAGGCTAGTCAGCTCCTCAGGCAGTGCCGAGTTGCATAGGTAGTTGTTAGGCGCAATCCACTGCTGCTTATAGTTGTGTGAGGATAGATCAGGTACTGCAGTCTACAGAGATTCCACGTCTCAGAGCTCGTCCTATTGTTTTTGGTTATTGCCAGATCTCTGTATGTGCGCTGATTACTGCACGCTGTGTTGCCTGATTGTCAGCCATAACAACTATGTCACTGGGCAATCTATAATATAATGCTGGAAGCGTCACTCTGTCCGAAGCCTCTATAGACTGCGCAAGCGCCGGCGCAGTCTGGGCCTCACAGAGCGACGCTCCCGGGAGATCGCGGTGTGCGTTCACACTGAACGCACACCGCGATCTCCACCGCAGAAGCAGGGACCGCCAGGAGGGTGAGTATCGGCCTATATTCACCTGTCCCCGTTCCATCGCTGAGCGGCGCCATCTTCCCGGTCTTCGGCCTGTGACCTTCAGTTCAGAGGGCGCGATGACGCGCTTAATGCGCGCCGGCGCCGCCCTCTGACTGAACAGTCACAGCCAGGAGACCGGGAAGATGGCGCCGCTCAGCGATGGAACGCCGGACAGGTGAGTATAGTAAGTGCTGGGGGGGCCTGAGCTGGCGGCAATACCGGCACCTGACCCCCACAGCGCGCCGGTGTCCCCGCCTGCTCAGGCCCCCCAGCACTCGGTGCCGAGCGGGTCAGAGCAGAGACAGTATGTGGACGCAGGATGGAGCAGCACATAAGGATGGGGACGCAGGATGGAGCAGCACATAAGGATGGGGACGCAGGATGGAGCAGCACATAAGGATGGGGACACAGGATGGAGCAGCACATAAGGATGGGGACGCAGGATGCAGCAGCACATAAGGATGGGGACGCAGGATGGAGCAGCACATAACAGTATGGGGACGCAGGATGGAGCAGCACATAAGGATGGGGACGCAGGATGGAGCAGCACATAAGGATGGGGACGCAGGATGCAGCAGCACATAAGGATGGGGACGCAGGATGGAGCAGCACATAAGGATGGGGACGCAGGATGGAGCAGCACATAAGGATGGGGACGCAGGATGGAGCAGCACATAAGGATGGGGACGCAGGATGGAGCAGCACATAACAGTATGGGGACGCAGGATGGAGCAGCACATAAGGATGGGGACGCAGGATGGAGCAGCACATAAGGATGGGGACGCAGGATGGAGCAGCATATAAGGATGGGGACGCAGGATGGAGCAGCACATAAGGATGGGGACGCAGGATGGAGCAGCACATAAGGATGGGGACGCAGGATGGAGCAGCACATAAGGATGGGGACGCAGGATGGAGCAGCACATAACAGGATGGGGACGCAGGATGGGAGCAGCACATAAGGATGGGGACGTAGGATGGAGCAGCATATAACAGGATGGGGACGCAGGATGGAGCAGCACATAAGGATGGGGACGCAGGATGGAGCAGCACATAAGGATGGGGACGCAGGATGGAGCAGCACATAAGGATGGGGACGCAGGATGCAGCATGAACATAAGGGTGGGGACGCAGGATGCAGCATGAACATAAGGATGGGGACGCAGGATGCAGCATGAACATAAGGATGGGGACGCAGGATGCAGCAGCACATAAGGATGGGGACGCAGGATGCAGCATGAACATAAGGATGGGGACGCAGGATGGGAGCAGCACATAAGGATGGGGACGCAGGATGCAGCAGCACATAAGGATGGGGACGCAGGATGCAGCAGCACATAAGGATGGGGACGCAGGATGGAGCAGCGCATGACAGGATGGGGACGCATGATGGAGCAGCGCATGACAGGATGGGGACGCAGGATGGAGCAGCACATGACAGGATGGGGACGCAGAATGGGAGCAGCACATCACAGGATGGGAGCAGCGCATCACAGGATGGGGACGCAGGATGGGAGCAGCACATGACAGGATGGGGACGCAGGATGGGAGCAGCGCATGACAGGAAGGAGAACGCAGGATGGAGCAGCACATGACAGGATGGGGACGCAGGATGGAGCAGCGCATGACAGGATGGGGACGCAGGATGGAGCAGCACATGACAGGATGGGGACGCAGGATGGAGCAGCGCATGACAGGATGGAGACAATATACCAATATAAATGCTCGCCACCCGGGCATAGAACGGGTTCAATAGCTAGTATACTATGTAGCTGGAAAATATACTAAGTGGCTGGGCTATATACTACGTGGCTGGGCAATATACTACGTGGACATGCATATTCTAGAATACCCGATGCGTTAGAATCGGGCCACCATCTACTATATTTTAAAATATTTTAACAATTGTGTATTATTCGGTCTATAATGTTCAGTAGCTTTTACTTTTCAAAAGCCATCATGAATGCCATGGTTATAATGACTTAAGATACCTCATAACCAGTTTTTCCGTATCTTATTATTTCATAATAAATGTCTTTCCAATTGAAGTCTCTTGCCATTCAAAATCCATTTCCAAGTGATTTTACATCAGACACCAGGCCATCTTTGCATATAAGCTTTGTGTGCCGTCAGCAGGAAATTTCAGTACCTTGCCCCCCCCATTGTCTCAAATGATTTTAATGTCACTTAATTGCAGCAGAGCAATTTGACTGTGCTAAAGTGTTATATTCTTAGAACTGTGGCCCTTGTATCCCAGGCTATTCATGCTATCTTGTGCTGCTGAAATGATAATCAGGGAACAACAGGGTCTTCACATTCACAGCTGACATCATTCTTCATTGACTGTAGTTACAGTTGGGTAGCTGACTTTACAGATAAAAGTATAGAAGCCTGGTATTGACATTTCAAAACCACACAAAATGTATGGCAGCAAAACCCACTGTTACCCATTGGCAAAAAATAAGTTCAGGGGTTTAAGTTTGGTTTTCTGAGGCTATTTTGAACCCACAACCAAGTAGGGATCAATGATATGTTCACACTGAATTCATTTTGTACATGAATTTTAAAACTGGTCCACTTCAAAGTCAAAATAACTGCAAATTGTGTGATCATACCCTTAATGGGAAGAAAAGATTATTGCTCTTTTTTTAATCCATTCCTATTTTATCTACAACACCTGTATCAAAAATCTGAATTAAATCTTAGTGGCTTCACCTTGAGGGTGCTTCCACACATTACGCCTTGCTACGTATCTGAAGGTTGACTATCTGCAGTTGGTCAATGGCTGCATGATTGTGGAGCAAAATAGTGTGAAAATTGAACATCAAGGTTTGTGGCCTTTCGATTACATGCAGCCAGCCGCCACTTTTCCTCACCCTGCCGACAGGTGAGTTCAATAACAAGAAGAATCTCATTACAATAGCAGGTGTCAAAAGGTGGCATGTCGGGTAGTAAATTTAAGTTAATGTAGTGAAAACTGGAAAATTTGGCAAGCTTACAGATCTGAGCTACTTTTGTCTGGGGACATATTGTGATGGCTAGATGACTTCCTCTGATCTTCTCTAAAATGGCAGTTTTTTTGTGTGTGTACCCCATTATGTAGTGGTTAGTACCTTGTTGGCCTCTATAGAAGGACATCTGATGAACCAATGGCAGGATCGTGAACGCCCAGTGCTCATTGATGCGGATTGAAAGATATAGGAAGCCCATTTGATCTGTCCCCACAGAAGAGCTGCATGTATACTAATTTGTTTATCCAATGTTGAAAGAGTCTTCAATGGGCATGTGAGCTTAAGCACAATACTTCATGGCAATAGTATTTTGTAATGGCAGTGGCCTTCTTAATCAGGTTAGTGAGCCCTGCCAAACTGAATACATTGTTCTGGTATTGTTTGAGGAATGTGACAAAGAATTCAAGGTGTTGACTTGGCCTTAAAATGTCTCCGTTTTTAATCTGATCAATTTTCTATGGGATATGCTGGGAAAACAAGTCTGTGTTGTGTTTCAGTAGTCGTTGGCCCCAAAATGCTACCTTGGACAAATTTGACTCAATCCACTCCATTTGGCACATCCTAGAGGAACTTCAGCCCTCACCCTTTAACCACTGATCTGGACTTGCAACACGGTCCTCTGGGTTGTGTTAACTGAGTATCTACTGTCCGGAGGATTGAGCCTCAAATTCAAGGTTAAACAAAGCTGCGTCAGTATCAGAAGGGACAAGACAGAATTAATAGACAAAATTAAGCCATACTTGCAACTGGGGTCAGATACCAGGTGATCAAATAGCACATTCAGGCTAGCCGTCGTCAAAGTCGTCAGGGATTGAAGAACATACAGGTTTGAGTCACAAACTGGATCAGGATCAGAACAACAGGAGAAACAGCAGAGCACAAGGAGTAGACTAGGCAATAACTAGCATCTCCCAGGAATAGCTGGGAGTTTAATAAAGGTGTAGTACTGCTCCATTGTCCACAGCACGGAGCCGATTACTCTTGCTGAACTGTTGGACAGCACACTCACCCTTCTTCTCACACTCATTCTTGACTGGACAGGTCCCAGCCATCCCATCCTTGGCTGTATAGAAACTGTACGACCCGGCGATATTGGCCATAAAATCTGCTGTATCACCAGCACCTTCCACATGATAAATACAGCGGGACATAGCGATAGAGACAGACTTCATTGGCGCAGTTCCCGGTAAAGAAGTAACAGTCTGAACCATTGAGTCCACTTCTTCACGACTTGCCCCACTCAAAGAATCTGCTTGGAACATCTTGGTGCCAGATACTAAAACACAGCTTTATGGGATGTCGTCATAATGTCCAATAGTAGAAAAAGAAAGTCCAGCATCGGATGCTTTACAACACAAAATATATCACAGCTTGATGACTTGTTTTTAGTGCTGCAAGTGTCCTTAGTCACAGCACATGGTATCATGTATGATGGAGAAAACTAGACTCTTGTGCATGTTTTCCCTTCTACCATCCTTGTGCATTTAGAACAAAAAACTTTGAAGGGTCTTCAAAAATTCCAACAAAAGTGAGTAAATAAATATTGAGGTCACTTCGTATATACAGTGGGGCAAAAAAGTATTTAGTCAGTCAGCAATAGTGCAAGTTCCACCACTTAAAAAGATGAGAGGCGTCTGTAATTTACATCATAGGTAGACCTCAACTATGGGAGACAAACTGAGAAAAAAAATCCAGAAAATCACATTGTCTGTTTTTTTAACATTTTATTTGCATATTATGGTGGAAAATAAGTATTTGGTCAGAAACAAAATTTCATCTCAATACTTTGTAATATATCCTTTGTTGGCAATGACAGAGGTCAAACGTTTTCTGTAAGTCTTCACAAGGTTGCCACACACTGTTGTTGGTATGTTGGCCCATTCCTCCATGCAGATCTCCTCTAGAGCAGTGATGTTTTTGGCTTTTCGCTTGGCAACACGGACTTTCAACTCCCTCCAAAGGTTTTCTATAGGGTTGAGATCTGGAAACTGGCTAGGCCACTCCAGGACCTTGAAATGCTTCTTACGAAGCCACTCCTTCGTTGCCCTGGCGGTGTGCTTTGGATCACTGTCATGTTGAAAGACCCAGCCACGTTTCATCTTCAATGCCCTTGCTGATGGAAGGAGGTTTGCACTCAAAATCTCACGATACATGGCCCCATTCATTCTTTCATGTACCCGGATCAGTCGTCCTGGCCCCTTTGCAGAGAAACAGCCCCAAAGCATGATGTTTCCACCACCATGCTTTACAGTAGGTATGGTGTTTGATGGATGCAACTCAGTATTCTTTTTCCTCCAAACACGACAAGTTGTGTTTCTACCAAACAGTTCCAGTTTGGTTTCATCAGACCATAGGACATTCTCCCAAAACTCCTCTGGATCATCCAAATGCTCTCCAGCAAACTTCAGACGGGCCCGGACATGTACTGGCTTAAGCAGTGGGACACGTCTGGCACTGCAGGATCTGAGTCCATGGTGGCGTAGTGTGTTACTTATGGTAGGCCTTGTTACATTGGTCCCAGCTCTCTGCAGTTCATTCACTAGGTCCCCCCGCGTGGTTCTGGGATTTTTGCTCACCGTTCTTGTGATCATTCTGACCCCACGGGGTGGGATTTTGCGTGGAGCCCCAGATCGAGGGAGATTATCATTGGTCTTGTATGTCTTCCATTTTCTAATTATTGCTCCCACTGTTGATTTCTTCACTCCAAGCTGGTTGGCTATTGCAGATTCAGTCTTCCCAGCCTGGTGCAGGGCTACAATTTTGTTTCTGGTGTCCTTTGACAGCTCTTTGGTCTTCACCATAGTGGAGTTTGGAGTCAGACTGTTTGAGGGTGTGCACAGGTGTCTTTTTATACTGATAACAAGTTTAAACAGGTGCCATTACTACAGGTAATGAGTGGAGGAAAGAGGAGACTTTTAAAGAAGAAGTTACAGGTATGTGAGAGCCAGAAATCTTGATTGTTTGTTTCTGACCAAATACTTATTTTCCACCATAATATGCAAATAAAATGTTAAAAAAACAGACAATGTGATTTTCTGGATTTTTTTTTCTCAGTTTGTCTCCCATAGTTGAGGTCTACCTATGATGTAAATTACAGACGCCTCTCATCTTTTTAAGTGGTGGAACTTGCACTATTGCTGACTGACTAAATACTTTTTTGCCCCACTGTATAGCCACTTTGACTTGTTCATTACCTGTCATCTGAGCACCCTGTAACCATCTGTATGTTGCTTTGTAAATGTAGACAGAAATAAATGATAGATTATCCAAAATTATAATTCTTCAAATGTCTCCAAATTGTATTGTTTAATGACACCATTCATTTTATCATGCGACGCACTGAAAAATGTAAAAAAAAAAAAAATTACAAGTGCATTGAAATTGCTAAAAAAAGTCCAATTCCATTGTTGTTTTTATTTTTTTTAATTTGCCATGTTCATTATACTGTAAAACTGAAGTGGCAGTATGATTCTCCAGGCCAGTACGAGTACACAGATACCAAACCTGTATAGTTTTTTTTTTTTTTATTTAAGTAGTGAAGTTTTCTTTGGAAATTTGTGATTTTTTTTCTTCTTCCTCGTGTCCATGTTTTCAATTTTCGGGATATAGGGCTTTGTGAGGGCTTATTTTTTTGTGCAATGATCTTATGTTTTTATGAATATCAGACTTTGCAGCGATACCAAATATGTATTTATTTACGGTATTTGCTTTATTTTTAAAAGGGCGATGGGTGATTTGAGCTTTTTATATAATTTTTTTTATTTTTTAAATTACTTAAAACTTTTTTTTCACTTTTTACTGGATTTTTTGACGCTGTGATTATCAGATTGTTAGTACGATACACAGCAGTGCTACTATGCATAGCGAAAATCACAGTCTTATATGAAAGCCTGCTACAGATCATTGACTGTCATGGTAACCCATCGGGGTCATGTCATGGATGCACCCCTCATGTCGGCACGCTGCTCATCCATCGTCTGCTGGGAAAGATGTGGCCTCAGCTTGCTTGCCCTCATCAAATTCGAAGACTTTCATATGACGTAATTGTACGACATATGTCAAGAACGGGTTAAAGGGAATATGTCACTGAGACATTTCCAGAAGTGGAGCAATGATAGTAGACATTCATAGTGGGGTGGTCATGGTGGGGAGCGATTACAGAACAGTCATGGTGGGGAGTGATTACAGAACAGTCATGGTGGGGAGCGATTACAGAACAGTCATGGTGGGGAGCGATTACAGAAGTCATGGTGGGGAGCGATTACAGAACAGTCATGGTGGGGAGCAAATACAGAACAGTCATGGTGGAGAGCAATTACAGAACAGTCATGGTGGGGAGCAAATACAGAACAGTCATGGTTGGGAGTGATTACAGAACAGTCATGGTGAGGAGCGATTACAGAACAGTCATGGTGGGGAGCAATTACAGAACAGTCATGGTGGGGAGCGATTACAGAAGTCATGGTGGGGAGCAATTACAGAACAGTCATGGTGGGGAGCGATTACAGAACAGTCATGGTGGGGAGCGATTACAGAAGTCATGGTGGGGAGCAATTACAGAACAGTCATGGTGGGGAGCGATTAGAGAACAGTCATGGTGGAGAGCAATTACAGAACAGTCATGGTGGGGAGCAAATACAGAACAGTCATGGTTGGGAGTGATTACAGAACAGTCATGGTGAGGAGCGATTATAGAAGTCATGGTGGGGAGCGATTACAGAACAGTCATGGTGGGGAGCAATTGCAGAACAGTCATGGTGGGGAGCGATTACAGAAGTCATGGTGGGGAGCGATTACAGAACAGTCATGGTGGGGAGCGATTACAGAAGTCATGGTGGGGAGCGATTACAGAACAGTCGTGGTGGGGAGCAATTACAGAACAGTCATCGTGGGGAGCAAATACAGAACAGTCATGGTGGGGAGCGATTACAGAACAGTCATGGTGGGGAGCGATTATAGAACAGTCGTGGTGGGGACCAAATACAGAACAGTCATGGTGGGGAGCGATTACAGAACAGTCATGGTGGGGAGCAATTACAGAACAGTCATCGTGGGCAGCAAATACAGAACAGTCATGGTGGGGAGCGATTACAGAACAGTCATGGTGGGGAGCGATTACAGAACAGTCATGGTGGGGAGCGATTATAGAACAGTCGTGGTGGGGACCAAATACAGAACAGTCATGGTGGGGAGCGATTACAGAACAGTCATGGTGGGGAGCGATTATAGAACAGTCGTGGTGGGGACCAAATACAGAACAGTCATGGTGGGGAGCGATTACAGAACAGTCATGGTGGGGAGCAATTACAGAACAGTCATCGTGGGGAGCAAATACAGAACAGTCATGGTGGGGAGCGATTACAGAACAGTCATGGTGGGGAGCGATTACAGAACAGTCATGGTGGGGAGCGATTATAGAACAGTCGTGGTGGGGACCAAATACAGAACAGTCATGGTGGGGAGCGATTACAGAACAGTCATGGTGGGGAGCGATTACAGAACAGTCATGGTGGGGAGCGATTACAGAACAGTCATGGTGGGGAGCAATTACAGAACATTGTTCATTACCTGTCATCTGAGCACCCTGTAACCATCTGTATGTTGCTTTGTAAATGTAGACAGAAAGAAATGATAGATTTTCCAAAATTATAATTCTTCAAATGTCTCCAAATTGTATTGTTTAATGACACCATTCATTTTATCATGCGACGCACTGAAAAATGTAAAAAAAAAAAAATTACAAGTGCATTGAAATTGCAAAAAAAGTCCAATTCTATTGTTGTTTTTATTTTTTTTAATTTGCCATGTTCATTATACTGTAAAACTGAACTGGCAGTATGATTCTCCAGGCCAGTACGAGTACACAGATACCAAACCTGTATAGTTTTTTTTTTTTTTATTTAAGTGGTGAAGTTTTCGTTGGAAATTTGTGATTTTTTTTTCTTCCTTGTGTCCATGTTTTCAATTTTCGGGATATAGGGCTTTGTGAGGGCTTATTTTTTTGTGCAATGATCTTATGTTTTTATGAATATCAGACTTTGCAGCGATACCAAATATGTATTTATTAATTTGCTTTATTTTTAAAAGGGCGATGGGTGATTTGAGCTTTTTATATAATTTTTTTTATTTTTTAAATTACTTAAAACTTTTTTTTCACTTTTTACTGGATTTTTTGACGCTGTGATTATCAGATTGTTAGTACGATACACAGCAGTGCTACTATGCATAGCGAAAATCACAGTCTTATATGAAAGCCTGCTACAGATCATTGACTGTCATGGTAACCCATCGGGGTCATGTCATGGATGCACCCCTCATGTCGGCACGCTGCTCATCCATCGTCTGCTGGGAAAGATGTGGCCTCAGCTTGCTTGCCCTCATCAAATTCGAAGACTTTCATATGACGTAATTGTACGACATATGTCAAGAACGGGTTAAAGGGAATATGTCACTGAGACATTTCCAGAAGTGGAGCAATGATAGTAGACATTCATAGTGGGGTGGTCATGGTGGGGAGCGATTACAGAACAGTCATGGTGGGGAGTGATTACAGAACAGTCATGGTGGGGAGCGATTACAGAACAGTCATGGTGGGGAGCGATTACAGAAGTCATGGTGGGGAGCGATTACAGAACAGTCATGGTGGGGAGCAAATACAGAACAGTCATGGTGGAGAGCAATTACAGAACAGTCATGGTGGGGAGCAAATACAGAACAGTCATGGTTGGGAGTAATTACAGAACAGTCATGGTGAGGAGCGATTACAGAACAGTCATGGTGGGGAGCAATTACAGAACAGTCATGGTGGGGAGCGATTACAGAAGTCATGGTGGGGAGCAATTACAGAACAGTCATGGTGGGGAGCGATTACAGAACAGTCATGGTGGGGAGCGATTACAGAAGTCATGGTGGGGAGCAATTACAGAACAGTCATGGTGGGGAGCGATTAGAGAACAGTCATGGTGGAGAGCAATTACAGAACAGTCATGGTGGGGAGCAAATACAGAACAGTCATGGTTGGGAGTGATTACAGAACAGTCATGGTGAGGAGCGATTATAGAAGTCATGGTGGGGAGCGATTACAGAACAGTCATGGTGGGGAGCAATTGCAGAACAGTCATGGTGGGGAGCGATTACAGAAGTCATGGTGGGGAGCGATTACAGAACAGTCATGGTGGGGAGCGATTACAGAAGTCATGGTGGGGAGCGATTACAGAACAGTCGTGGTGGGGAGCAATTACAGAACAGTCATCGTGGGGAGCAAATACAGAACAGTCATGGTGGGGAGCGATTACAGAACAGTCATGGTGGGGAGCGATTATAGAACAGTCGTGGTGGGGACCAAATACAGAACAGTCATGGTGGGGAGCGATTACAGAACAGTCATGGTGGGGAGCAATTACAGAACAGTCATCGTGGGCAGCAAATACAGAACAGTCATGGTGGGGAGCGATTACAGAACAGTCATGGTGGGGAGCGATTACAGAACAGTCATGGTGGGGAGCGATTATAGAACAGTCGTGGTGGGGACCAAATACAGAACAGTCATGGTGGGGAGCGATTACAGAACAGTCATGGTGGGGAGCGATTATAGAACAGTCGTGGTGGGGACCAAATACAGAACAGTCATGGTGGGGAGCGATTACAGAACAGTCATGGTGGGGAGCAATTACAGAACAGTCATCGTGGGGAGCAAATACAGAACAGTCATGGTGGGGAGCGATTACAGAACAGTCATGGTGGGGAGCGATTACAGAACAGTCATGGTGGGGAGCGATTATAGAACAGTCGTGGTGGGGACCAAATACAGAACAGTCATGGTGGGGAGCGATTACAGAACAGTCATGGTGGGGAGCGATTACAGAACAGTCATGGTGGGGAGCGATTACAGAACAGTCATGGTGGGGAGCAATTACAGAACATTGTTCATTACCTGTCATCTGAGCACCCTGTAACCATCTGTATGTTGCTTTGTAAATGTAGACAGAAAGAAATGATAGATTTTCCAAAATTATAATTCTTCAAATGTCTCCAAATTGTATTGTTTAATGACACCATTCATTTTATCATGCGACGCACTGAAAAATGTAAAAAAAAAAAAATTACAAGTGCATTGAAATTGCAAAAAAAGTCCAATTCTATTGTTGTTTTTATTTTTTTTAATTTGCCATGTTCATTATACTGTAAAACTGAACTGGCAGTATGATTCTCCAGGCCAGTACGAGTACACAGATACCAAACCTGTATAGTTTTTTTTTTTTTTATTTAAGTGGTGAAGTTTTCGTTGGAAATTTGTGATTTTTTTTTCTTCCTTGTGTCCATGTTTTCAATTTTCGGGATATAGGGCTTTGTGAGGGCTTATTTTTTTGTGCAATGATCTTATGTTTTTATGAATATCAGACTTTGCAGCGATACCAAATATGTATTTATTAATTTGCTTTATTTTTAAAAGGGCGATGGGTGATTTGAGCTTTTTATATAATTTTTTTTATTTTTTAAATTACTTAAAACTTTTTTTTCACTTTTTACTGGATTTTTTGACGCTGTGATTATCAGATTGTTAGTACGATACACAGCAGTGCTACTATGCATAGCGAAAATCACAGTCTTATATGAAAGCCTGCTACAGATCATTGACTGTCATGGTAACCCATCGGGGTCATGTCATGGATGCACCCCTCATGTCGGCACGCTGCTCATCCATCGTCTGCTGGGAAAGATGTGGCCTCAGCTTGCTTGCCCTCATCAAATTCGAAGACTTTCATATGACGTAATTGTACGACATATGTCAAGAACGGGTTAAAGGGAATATGTCACTGAGACATTTCCAGAAGTGGAGCAATGATAGTAGACATTCATAGTGGGGTGGTCATGGTGGGGAGCGATTACAGAACAGTCATGGTGGGGAGTGATTACAGAACAGTCATGGTGGGGAGCGATTACAGAACAGTCATGGTGGGGAGCGATTACAGAAGTCATGGTGGGGAGCGATTACAGAACAGTCATGGTGGGGAGCAAATACAGAACAGTCATGGTGGAGAGCAATTACAGAACAGTCATGGTGGGGAGCAAATACAGAACAGTCATGGTTGGGAGTGATTACAGAACAGTCATGGTGAGGAGCGCTTACAGAACAGTCATGGTGGGGAGCAATTACAGAACAGTCATGGTGGGGAGCGATTACAGAAGTCATGGTGGGGAGCAATTACAGAACAGTCATGGTGGGGAGCGATTACAGAACAGTCATGGTGGGGAGCGATTACAGAAGTCATGGTGGGGAGCAATTACAGAACAGTCATGGTGGGGAGCGATTAGAGAACAGTCATGGTGGAGAGCAATTACAGAACAGTCATGGTGGGGAGCAAATACAGAACAGTCATGGTTGGGAGTGATTACAGAACAGTCATGGTGAGGAGCGATTATAGAAGTCATGGTGGGGAGCGATTACAGAACAGTCATGGTGGGGAGCAATTGCAGAACAGTCATGGTGGGGAGCGATTACAGAAGTCATGGTGGGGAGCGATTACAGAACAGTCATGGTGGGGAGCGATTACAGAAGTCATGGTGGGGAGCGATTACAGAACAGTCGTGGTGGGGAGCAATTACAGAACAGTCATCGTGGGGAGCAAATACAGAACAGTCATGGTGGGGAGCGATTACAGAACAGTCATGGTGGGGAGCGATTATAGAACAGTCGTGGTGGGGACCAAATACAGAACAGTCATGGTGGGGAGCGATTACAGAACAGTCATGGTGGGGAGCAATTACAGAACAGTCATCGTGGGCAGCAAATACAGAACAGTCATGGTGGGGAGCGATTACAGAACAGTCATGGTGGGGAGCGATTACAGAACAGTCATGGTGGGGAGCGATTATAGAACAGTCGTGGTGGGGACCAAATACAGAACAGTCATGGTGGGGAGCGATTACAGAACAGTCATGGTGGGGAGCGATTATAGAACAGTCGTGGTGGGGACCAAATACAGAACAGTCATGGTGGGGAGCGATTACAGAACAGTCATGGTGGGGAGCAATTACAGAACAGTCATCGTGGGGAGCAAATACAGAACAGTCATGGTGGGGAGCGATTACAGAACAGTCATGGTGGGGAGCGATTACAGAACAGTCATGGTGGGGAGCGATTATAGAACAGTCGTGGTGGGGACCAAATACAGAACAGTCATGGTGGGGAGCGATTACAGAACAGTCATGGTGGGGAGCGATTACAGAACAGTCATGGTGGGGAGCGATTACAGAACAGTCATGGTGGGGAGCAATTACAGAACATTGTTCATTACCTGTCATCTGAGCACCCTGTAACCATCTGTATGTTGCTTTGTAAATGTAGACAGAAAGAAATGATAGATTTTCCAAAATTATAATTCTTCAAATGTCTCCAAATTGTATTGTTTAATGACACCATTCATTTTATCATGCGACGCACTGAAAAATGTAAAAAAAAAAAAATTACAAGTGCATTGAAATTGCAAAAAAAGTCCAATTCTATTGTTGTTTTTATTTTTTTTAATTTGCCATGTTCATTATACTGTAAAACTGAACTGGCAGTATGATTCTCCAGGCCAGTACGAGTACACAGATACCAAACCTGTATAGTTTTTTTTTTTTTTATTTAAGTGGTGAAGTTTTCGTTGGAAATTTGTGATTTTTTTTTCTTCCTTGTGTCCATGTTTTCAATTTTCGGGATATAGGGCTTTGTGAGGGCTTATTTTTTTGTGCAATGATCTTATGTTTTTATGAATATCAGACTTTGCAGCGATACCAAATATGTATTTATTAATTTGCTTTATTTTTAAAAGGGCGATGGGTGATTTGAGCTTTTTATATAATTTTTTTTATTTTTTAAATTACTTAAAACTTTTTTTTCACTTTTTACTGGATTTTTTGACGCTGTGATTATCAGATTGTTAGTACGATACACAGCAGTGCTACTATGCATAGCGAAAATCACAGTCTTATATGAAAGCCTGCTACAGATCATTGACTGTCATGGTAACCCATCGGGGTCATGTCATGGATGCACCCCTCATGTCGGCACGCTGCTCATCCATCGTCTGCTGGGAAAGATGTGGCCTCAGCTTGCTTGCCCTCATCAAATTCGAAGACTTTCATATGACGTAATTGTACGACATATGTCAAGAACGGGTTAAAGGGAATATGTCACTGAGACATTTCCAGAAGTGGAGCAATGATAGTAGACATTCATAGTGGGGTGGTCATGGTGGGGAGCGATTACAGAACAGTCATGGTGGGGAGTGATTACAGAACAGTCATGGTGGGGAGCGATTACAGAACAGTCATGGTGGGGAGCGATTACAGAAGTCATGGTGGGGAGCGATTACAGAACAGTCATGGTGGGGAGCAAATACAGAACAGTCATGGTGGAGAGCGATTAGAGAACAGTCATGGTGGAGAGCAATTACAGAACAGTCATGGTGGGGAGCAAATACAGAACAGTCATGGTTGGGAGTGATTACAGAACAGTCATGGTGAGGAGCGATTACAGAACAGTCATGGTGGGGAGCAATTACAGAACAGTCATGGTGGGGAGCGATTACAGAAGTCATGGTGGGGAGCAATTACAGAACAGTCATGGTGGGGAGCGATTACAGAACAGTCATGGTGGGGAGCGATTACAGAAGTCATGGTGGGGAGCAATTACAGAACAGTCATGGTGGGGAGCAATTACAGAACAGTCATGGTGGGGAGCAAATACAGAACAGTCATGGTGGGGAGCGATTAGAGAACAGTCATGGTGGAGAGCAATTACAGAACAGTCATGGTGGGGAGCAAATACAGAACAGTCATGGTTGGGAGTGATTACAGAACAGTCATGGTGAGGAGCGATTATAGAAGTCATGGTGGGGAGCGATTACAGAACAGTCATGGTGGGGAGCGATTACAGAAGTCATGGTGGGGAGCAATTACAGAACAGTCATGGTGGGGAGCGATTACAGAAGTCATGGTGGGGAGCAATTGCAGAACAGTCATGGTGGGGAGCGATTACAGAAGTCATGGTGGGGAGCGATTACAGAACAGTCATGGTGGGGAGCGATTACAGAAGTCATGGTGGGGAGCGATTACAGAACAGTCGTGGTGGGGAGCAATTACAGAACAGTCATCGTGGGGAGCAAATACAGAACAGTCATGGTGGGGAGCGATTACAGAACAGTCATGGTGGGGAGCGATTATAGAACAGTCGTGGTGGGGACCAAATACAGAACAGTCATGGTGGGGAGCGATTACAGAACAGTCATGGTGGGGAGCAATTACAGAACAGTCATCGTGGGCAGCAAATACAGAACAGTCATGGTGGGGAGCGATTACAGAACAGTCATGGTGGGGAGCGATTACAGAACAGTCATGGTGGGGAGCGATTATAGAACAGTCGTGGTGGGGACCAAATACAGAACAGTCATGGTGGGGAGCGATTACAGAACAGTCATGGTGGGGAGCGATTATAGAACAGTCGTGGTGGGGACCAAATACAGAACAGTCATGGTGGGGAGCGATTACAGAACAGTCATGGTGGGGAGCAATTACAGAACAGTCATCGTGGGGAGCAAATACAGAACAGTCATGGTGGGGAGCGATTACAGAACAGTCATGGTGGGGAGCGATTACAGAACAGTCATGGTGGGGAGCGATTATAGAACAGTCGTGGTGGGGACCAAATACAGAACAGTCATGGTGGGGAGCGATTACAGAACAGTCATGGTGGGGAGCGATTACAGAACAGTCATGGTGGGGAGCGATTACAGAACAGTCATGGTGGGGAGCAATTACAGAACAGTCATGGTTGGGAGCGATTACAGAACAGTCATGGTGGGGAGCGATTACAGAACAGTCATGGTGGGGAGCGATTACAGAACAGTCATGGTGGGGACCAAATACAGAACAGTCATGGTTGGGAGCGATTACAGAACAGTCATGGTGGGGAGCGCTTACAGAACAGTCATGGTGGGGAGTGATTACAGAACAGTCGTGGTGGGGAGCGCTTACAGAACAGTCATGGTGGGGAGTGATTACAGAACAGTCATGGTTGGGAGCGATTACAGAACGGTCATGGTGGGGAGCGCTTACAGAACAGTCATGGTGGGGTGCGATTACAGAATTTGGAGTGAAACCCAAGAACGTCAAGCAACATTCAGCTTGATGCTATTTACATATTATAATAATCCACAACATAGTATTTATATAGAAATGATGGACTTTTAACCATTACACTTAGCGCTCTACTTTCATTGTTAAGAAGGATTAAAGCCGCTAATATATTGATTTTGTTTTGTACAGTTTTCTATTCATTATTCCTGTTTGATGACAACACGGGGCACTAGGAACAATGGTGACCTCAGCTTTATACATTCCTCTGTAACATAAACACATTTTGTTCCTATTGTTGATCAACATTTATATCTCATTAGAGATGTTGGGCTTCTTGCCTAGAAGCTGTAACAGCCAATAAAATTCCCAGGTTTGGTCCAAATTTACGCTCGTCTCTAAAATTAATTTAAAAGAAAGGTCAACATTTTCCTATAGAGCATTATCCGCTCATTACTTTTGTGCTCTTGTTTCTACCCTGTTAGTTTTTCTGTTCTTGTACAAGTAGTGTATGTTTACATTAAAATGAGTTACCGTAATTCATTTTAAAGAATACCAGTCATTTAAAAGAACTTTTCAAAATTGGACATTGTATTTGTTCATGAGTTAAAAAACACAGCCCTTTTTGCCATTATATGGCTTGAATCCTGTATTTTACACCAGTTTTCTCCTCTACAGGCTCCATCTCTAATTTTCAGTTTTCTCTGAGCTGATGGGTGGAAACCAGCTGCAATGATGTCTCCTATACACTCACACACAGGGAGATGGACTCTTGCTTTTCTTTTTTTTGTAGTGCACTGATAAAAGCAGCAGTAGCTTGGAAGAAAATATACAGCAGTACTGAGCTGTGCGGCTGTGAATCCAGTACTAAAGTAAAATACATTTTCTACAATCTGTATCTCCGTCTTCTTTTGTCTTCCTGTCACGCTGTGCTAAGTGCTGTTCTTTTCCCAACACCTTTCCATAGACGTCCATATGATGTGCAGCCTGACACTCACTCTGCTGGCATTCTGACTTACTTTGATTAAAACCAATTAGAGCTTTTTTCAGAGTGGATGATGACTTGAGGAAGTGGGGCAGCAGGGTCAAGAAGTGGATTTTTCTGATCAAATAAATTCCAAAGTTTCTTATTCGCCTGTGCTATGATTTATGCAAGGTTTGTTGAAACGACAGTGACCATTTATTGTGCACGTAGGTAAATTCACAATCCTCTGTAATTACCGTACCACACAAAAGCATGTTATTACAATTGCTGTCAGTTCCTCTTGTCAAAACTGAGAATGCAGAAAAAGTGTGATTTTTTTTTTTTTTTTTTACCCATTTTTCCTTTTTTCTATATCTTTTAAATCGCTTAGATAATCATTAGTCGGTGAATATGCTGACAAAGTATCTTCCCACACTATAAAGTTAATTAGTTAGATTTTTTTTTCACAATTTTTATTTTTTAGGTAAACAGAAGTGGTTCTTTGATTGTTCCAAAATAAATAAGAAAAATCTTCTCTTTGGCTATTCTGTATTGTATTTACAGGAGGAAAAAAAGTCAAAGGGATTAGATATTAAGTTTTTTATTGTATTTGCTTCTTGTTTTTTCTTTAGATCCATTTGGAGGGTGAGCATGAATCAGTGTGTTTTCAACTGTTTAAAAATGTTGGACTCCCATCATAAAAGTGTTTATTCCGCATGTTCGTTTTATACCATGTTGTTTGATCTTTTGCTATAACCAGATTTAAAGGGAGCCTGACCGTAGTTTCATGCTGCCCGAACTATGGACGGCATGAATTAGAGACACTAGTTGATTCATTGTAGCCATTTCTAAAATGTATTTCAGAGAAAACATACTTTGAAAGGCCAGCCATGGACTGTAGCCAGAATTGTGGCATTAAGGCTGCTTTCACACTAGCGTCGGAATCTCCCGGTCGCAATGCGTCGGGCAGAGATTCCGACGCCAGCGTTTAACGCACTGCACAACGGAGGCAGCGGATGCATTTCTCCGGCGCATCCGCTGCACCATTGTGAGGTGGAGGCGGAGTTCTGGCCGCGCATGCGCGGTCGGAAAAAGCGGTCCGTCAGGAGCAAAAAACGTTACATGTAGTTCCCGACGGTCCGCCAAATCACGACGTGTGGCAATCCGTCGCAATGCGTCGTCAATACAAGTCTATGAGGAAAAAACGCATCCTGCAAGCACTTTTGCAGGATGCGTTTTTTCTGCAAAACGACGCATTGTGACGGATTGCAGATAACGCTAGTGTGAAAGTAGCCTAAAGGCTTTGAAAAGTTGCAGACATTCCCCCCTCCTCTTTTGTTATTCCCTTCCTAATTTATTTCTTTCCTAATTTACCTTGTATGTTATATTGAAAATGTTAATATTATTTGAAAAAGAAAAGTCGCAAACATTTTTTAACTTTTGGCATTTTCACCCAGCTTTGAGAAAATGGCCAGAGCCAAGGCAGGAAACACTGAAACACGTCTATTTAATGACGAACTGTGGGATTCCTTGCGCTATAAATCTTACTTCCAGTCACTGAGTACAATTTTTGGCGAAGTGTACACCACTTGTTAGACGCACATGATTCATTAACATTGGTGTGAACATCGCTGGTCTTGATGAATTGTGGTCAGTGTGCCTCGGATGACTAGTGAAGGAGGCCAGTCCCCGGTAATCTCTCCACACCCTCTCCCATAGACTTGATGGGTCTTTTCCAATACTTACACACATGGAGACATGTCAGTCTAGGGCAGTGTTCCACAAGTTCGGTCCTCAAGAGCCACCAACGGGTCATGTTTTCAGGATTTCCTTAGTAATGCCCAGGTGAGAACTCCATAATCTAGACAGGCATCAATTCCCATCACCTGGGCCATACTAAGGAAATCCTAAAAACACGACCTGTTGGTGGCTCTTGAGGACTGGAGTTGGGGAACACTGGTCTAGGGGAATGGGAAGAGGAGATCCTCCTGAGAACCCGCCTTGGAAGAGTCATTCAAGATGTAACTGCTTTAGATTTTGTAAGTTCTGCAGCGGACGTGTCCCTTGTGCACACCGCATAAGTATATGGACACTAGATTATAAGATTTTTTTATTCCTATTATAGTTACTTGCACTCTTGAGATTTAATGCTTGAAAAGTATCTTAACAAGTAAATTATAGAAGTAGATTTCCTACCAAGCCAGAAGAAAGACAAATTCATTAAAAGTGATTTATGCTGAATCCTGTCGACGCCGCGATCTTTGATCTAAACACACTAATGTTTCAAAGACTGCAGTATTGCTTCCTGTAATTGATCTTCACTTTCGAAACTGATGTTCATTTCAAGAAACGGTTGTCACTTAAAAGCTCATTGAAAGCAAGCAAACATATTTCTCACAATCCCGGGATAGTCAATGCGCCGGCAGAAATTGGTCTGACTTGCCGCGATTATTATGATGGGTTGTCTTCACAAAGCTTAAGCAAGATAGTGACTCTTTTATGTGTATCATATACTTCATTTTCTAGAGTCGTTATAATGATAAATGTACAGATCTGTGTGTGCAGATTTATGGGTCTAACGATGTCCCCCCCTTTTCAGGTTGCTGAAATGCACGGAGAGTTAATTGAATTCAATGAAAGGCTTCACCGTACTCTCATTGCAAAAGAAGCGCTTGTGTCACAAATGAGGCAAGAACTTATTGATCTCAGAGGGCCGGTAAGCGTTCTTTATTGTGTACCGATTTTCCACTTGCGGTTGAAGATTAATTGGATGAGTAGCAATGAAGACAGTATATGTTTTTGCAAAATGTTATATGTTGGATGATATAAATGATAAATGGTTTAAAAAAAAAAAAAAGACGCAGCGTGAAAAAGCACAGTAAACACTTTATCGGGTTAACTGGGACTTTTAAATTGATGGCCTATCCTTGGGGTACGTCATCAATATCTGATCGGCTGGGGTGCGACATATCCCCAGGACAAAGAGCATACTTCTTGGGGATTACGGTAGAACCACTTACGGAAAAGGCAATAGTGGTCGTAGGTAGTTTAGTAGAGGGAGGAAACACAGTCTGAATGGACTTCTAGTTTTGGAAGTAAGATAAATAATATAAGATTCAGCATCAAACCATTTTTAATAGAATGTGTGTGCTATTTATCCCCGCTGTTATCTGTTAAAGGTCATTTGTTAGTGCGATGCGTGTTTTTCTTATTTTTGTTACCTTGTAAAGGAATTCTGTCGGTAAGATCTAACCGTCTCCTCCTCCTCCCTAGAAACCGTCCCTGAATTTATGGGCTTGAAGCACTTTACATTTCAATCTGTTGCTGAATTCTCAAGAAATTAGAGCTTTCATTCATTTGCAAATGATGTGTTAGGTGCTCTAGGCATGGTAGAGCACTTAACAAGCCTTCATCTCCTTAGGTTATTTCCCTACCCAGCTCCAGCCTCTTTAGATGGATTACTAGCTCACTGCGAGACTCCAGGCAAGGAAATCAAACTGTGACCTATCTGGTGGGGAAACAACCTAAGTAGGCAGTGACTAGTTAAGTGCTCTGGGTGAGACAGGGAACCTTATGGTAACCAGTCATTTGCATGCGACTAAAAATCCTAATTTCTTGAGATTGAAATGTAATACAGTAAGAAAGTATAGAGGCGCTGATGGATTTAGCTTTCAAAGACCTGAATGCCCATGTGTGATGTCTGGGGGGTTGATTTTGCTGACAGATTCCCTTTAAAGTAAACCTGCCAGAAAGATTTCACACCCCAAGCTATTTATATGTTCATGTAGGTTTTTCAAAAACAAGTCCAGTGATACCTTTACATGGCTAGTTAGTTTTTCTGTTGATGAGAAATCAGGATTTGAAATAACATTAAAATGATGCTAAAGACTATTGGTAGATCTGAAGCCTCGGTCACTCCAGCTCTATCACCCGTCCAACTCCGCCCTGCCTCCTGCTGCTGAAGGAGGCAGCACAGGGCGGGTAATAGAGCTGGAGTGACAGAGGCTTCAGATCTACACATAGCTTTTCAGCCTTGTTTGCATATCAATTATAAGGCTGATTTCTCAGTAATGGAGATATGGACTGGTCATGTAAAGGTAGTACTGACTTGTCTTTGAAAGAGCTACATGCCCATATAAATAGATTGAGGCATGAAAACATGTTGATAGATTGAATTTAAGGATGGCATTAATGTTACTATCAATAATAATAATAGTTTAGTCTGCTGATCTATGAATAATGAAATAACACAACCCTCCCAATACTTGTTACATAACAAATCCGCAACTTTATAACTTCTAGGTAAGATGTCCTCATATGAACCTTAATGTGTAAAGTGTATCCAGCTAAATGTGGTGCCTGAGCCATGCTTTGCATATTCTACCTCAAGCCTTTTATGTTCCAAGCCCACTTTCCTTGCCTAATGTATAATGCAACATTTAGATATTCAGCAATTTGAGTCATAAAAGTTGAATATGTGCTCTGAAGATTACAAATAAATCCGAATAGATTGGTAGCATGTGATAGTTATTTGGAAATTTGTGTCATCGATTTCCTAGCAGAGCGCTGTTATTGCTTGCTTACTCCTTCAGTAAGTGCGCTATCCGTCATCCTCATGGGGTAGACCGCAGTGTTTAGTGCATCTCTGAGACAAACATATAGCAATTTTACATTTTTCAGTGTGCAATCGTGTGATGGTGAAGAAAATGAGAGAAAACAGCAGTGATGCCTGCTCAAGTAGGGGATAGAAGTTTAAGAAATTATTCCTTTATTATTCCTTATCTCTGGATTGTTTCCTACAACCCTTTGCTATCTCCAAAAATATCTATTACCCCTTCATGTTCCTGCTTCTTCGGCCACTGGTTTCCAGCAATGCTATTTAAGTATCGTAACACTTCCATGACCTACTGGCTTGTCCACATGATCTTTAGCACACTGCAGGTGGGCAGCAGTGGTTTTTTCCTTGCAATCCTTACATGCACGCCATGGTTATTCAGTAGATTCGTGAACATTAACATTAGATAATGTGAGAGAGCCCTTTCTTTTCTTAGGGTATGTTTCCACGTTCAGGAAACGCTGCGTGTTTGACGCTGCATAGAGACGCAGCGTCAAACACGCAGCGTCCAGATGTTACAGCATAGTGGAGGGGACTTCATGAAATCCCGTCTCCACTATGCCCTGCGATTCCGGACATGCGGCGCGTCTTTTTAGATCGCAGCATGTCCATTTACCTTGCGGCGCCGCTGCGCCGACGCAAGGTATAACACAAGGCCCTATGTGTGGGGTGCGATGATTCCTTATGTGTGCAATGAACACATCCGGCATCATCACATCTCCAGAAAGGGCCCGAGCGAGTTTGCCGCTCCGTCAAAATTGCCGGCCATCCTGAACGTGGACACGTACTCTTAGAGATAACCTTGGGTTCTTTTGTGACGTGGTGGACTGTTAATACACCTTGCTCTTCGAGTGATCTGTTGGTTGACCATTCTTGGCAAGGGTAATAATGGTCTTGAATTTCCTCCATTTGCACACAATTTGTTTGACGGGGGATTGGTGGAGTTCAAACTCTTTAGGGATAGTTTTATAACCTTCTTCAGACTAATGAGCAGCAACAAACCTTCATCTGAGGTCTTCTGAAATCTACTTTGTTCATACGATGATACCCTTCCATAAACGTATTGTGAAGTTCAGACTTTGATAGATCCCTGTTCTTAAAACAAAATAGGTCATCACCTCACACCTGATTGTCATCCCATTGATTGAAAATATCAGACTCTAATTTCACCTTCAAGTTATCTCCTTATCTTAAGGGTTCAAATACTTTTGCGAATCAAGCATGTAGTTTTGGATGATATTTCTCATTTAACTAATAGGTAGAAAAATTTAATAAATAACAATATTTAATAATTAACTTATTTGACCTACTTTTAGATCTTGCATTAAAATTTGACGTAGTTTAAGGTCAAATTTATGTGTAAAATCACGAAAGGTTCACAAACTTTGAACCACCATTTGTAATAGATCACAGCAGATTCTTACTGTACATACATAAAAACAAACAAATCTGTGCAAGTTTGGTATCGCCATAATCGTATTGACCTTCGAGAGTCATGTTTAAAGGTAATTTTTACCATTCAATCAGTACCGCATAAACAAACCTGAAACCATTGCAAAATAGCAATCTTTTCTCCATTTTATCCCTGTTGGATTTTTGTTTCACCATTTTCAGCACATATGGTAAAATGGAGGATGTCCTTCAAAACTACAACTCATTCTGTAAAAAAATGAAGCCTCAATCTAGCTAGTTCCAAAGAAAAATAAAAAAAAGTTATGACTCTTGGAAAAAGGAGAGGGGCAAATGCAAATGTAAAACCAAAAATTGGCTTTGTAGGCAATTAATTATTGTGCTGTTATCAATACCTCCCACCCCCTAGACAAATTAAATGTGATTTCCTAATTAAATGTAATTAGGATTTTTTTTATAATGACTGATGATGAATGAACATGCTTGGATAAGGTGTATCCGAGCATGCTTGTGGGCTACCCGAGTGTCTTCGGTGTGCTCTAGACAATTGTCTTTAAATATTTTCGGCTACACATTGTAATGTGTTCTGCTTTTGTCATTCTAGGTCCCTGGAGATTTGAGTCAAACCTCTGAAGACCAGAGTTTGTCAGACTTTGAAATGTAAGTTTAAGAACTTGCTCCTGTGAAACCACCAAAAATCCTTTGAGTTTCTAAGTTTTTCAGAGGATGAGCTTCATAACTCATCTATACAACTTTTAAATACATAATTTATGGCAGAATCAAATGAAAGTTGTGTTGATCTGCAACAGAAAGTGGACATCTAAAGAAATGCTATATCTCGCATGCAAATTAAAATATTCAAATCCTATAATAAAATGACACATTCCTTGGCTTTTTCTGCTCTGCTTTCTCTTTTGTTAGCACAGCGCCACTCTAGTTTTGACAGCTGTCATATCTGACAGTCCAGTTGCTAAGGATCTACTACATAACAACTTCATTCTTCACAGTGACACCTCCCTGCTCCCGCTTCATTCCTCTCTACCAGAGAACTCTGAATTATCTTTCAACGTGCCATAGACACATCATTGATACATGTCAGTAGATGTCAGGGAGTTTGTTCGTTCGGACCCTCATTGCTAGAATATCCTTGTTTTCTGATACGTCAGTCTGTTACCTTCATTTCCCGACTGAATTTAAAGAGACTGTAAAATTTATGCGTTTTGATTTATTTTTTTGGGTCAGAAGATGTCTTAAATTTCAACCTTAAGGGGTTGTCCAGGATTGGGTTTCAAGTTTGCAGTCTCTCTATGTGACTACTTACTTGGTAATCCTTACAGTGTGCACAGTACGTGCTCTCAGAATGTTCCTGTGTCAACAGTGGGCAGTCATGTGACCGCAGTTATGCAATTTGAAAACTTCCGGCCACATTCTGACTAGACGTGTCAAGCCTTGCTCATTTCACTTATTGAAAGACATGACCGCTTTTATGCAAATCGCATGCTTGCTGTCATTCACCCGCTCGGCACCAGTTACAGTGTATTCCGACATTGCGCACTGTGCACGCTGTAAGGATTCACAAGTCTGCAGTCACGTACAGTGACTGATCACTCTGGATGAACTTACAGCTGCAAATCGCTTGGGGTATGTCTCTATCAGTTTTGTACATCGAGAGACTGAAATTCTTGCCCATTCTTCCTTGGCAAACAGCTCGAGCTCAGTGAGGTTTGATGGAGATCGTTTGTGAACAGCAATTTTCAGCTCTTTCCACAGATTCTCGATTGGATTGAGGTCTGGTCATTGACTTGGCCATTCTAACACCTGGATACGTTTATTTGTGAACCATTCCATTGTAGATTATGCTTTATGTTTGGGATCATTGTCTTGTTGGAAGACAAATCTTCGTCCCAGTCTCTGTTCTTTTGCAGACTCCAACAGGTTTTCTTCAAGAATGGTCCTGTATTTGGCTCCATCCATCTTCCCATCATTTTTAACCATCTCCCCTCTCCCTGCTGAAGAAAAGCAGGCCCAAACCATGATGCTGCCACCACCATGTTTGACAGTGGGGATGGTGTGTTCAGGGCGATAAGCTGTGTTGCCTTTTCGCCAAACATATCGTTTGGCATTGTTGCCAAAAAGTTCAATTTTGGTTTAATCTGACCAGAGCACCTTCTTCCACATGTTTGGTGTGTCAACCAGGTGGCTTGTTGCAAACTTTAAACAACACTTTTTATGGATATCTTTGAGAAATGGCTTTCTTCTTGCCACTCTTCCATAAATGTCAGATTTGTTCAGTGTACGACTGATTGTTGTCCTATGGACAGACTGTCCAACCTCAGCTGTAGATCTCTGCAATTCATCCGGAGTGATCATGGGCCTCTTGGCTGCATCTCTGATCAGTCTTCTCCTTGTTTGAGATGAAAGTTTAGAGGGACGGCCGGGTCTTAGTAGATTTGCAGTGGTATGATACTCCTTCCATTTCAATATGATCGCTTGCACAGTGCTCCTTGGGATGTTTAAAGTTTTGGAAATCATTTTGTATCCAAATCCGGCTTTAATCTTCTCCACAACAGTATCACAGACCTGCCTGTTGTGTTCCTTGGTCTTCATGATGCTCTCTGCGCTTCAAACAGAACCCTGAGACTATCACAGAGCAGGCGCATTTATACAGAGACTTGATTACACACAGGTGGATTATATTTATCATCATTAGGCATTTAGGACAACATTGGATCATTCAGAGATCCACAATGAACTTCTGGAGTGAGTTTGCTGCACTGAAAGTAAAGGGGCCGAATAATATTGCACGCCCCACCTTTCAGTTTTTGAATTTCCACAAAAATTTAAAATAACCAATACATTTCACTCAACTTCACAATTGTGTTCCACTTGTTTCTCACCAAAAATTTACATTTGGTATCTTTATGTTTGAAGCATGATATGTGGGAAAAGGTTGAAAAGTTCCAGGGAGCCGAATACTTTCGCAAGGCACTGTACTATGGGTACCAGGCATCCATGTTGTTTTTTAATAATATAACAAGGACCTCATGGCTAGTAGTGGGGACCAGTATAAATCAGGAAAAAATTGAAACGGCATTTAAGAAAAAAGTGACTGCAGACTTGTAGTTTAAGGCCGGACAACCCCTTTAAGTATCTTTAAAGTGTTTTTAGATATTATTGGAACATTTATGTATAGATCTATTTTCAAAATTAATAAGTTTGACCAAATTGTTTTACATGTTTTCAAAGAAGCATGTACCCGGAATAGCAACTTATGTAACAAAAAGTGTACAAAAACCCCCCACAAAAAATAGGCTGAAAGAATAAAGAAGAAACGTGCAAACACATGTAAACACTCATCATACAGTGTGTCCTTCCAAGTCACGTTAAATTATATATTGACAATGAGTATGGTCAGCATTTATGAGCGGAGTGTTATGGGAATTGTGGTGTGCTGTAATGGTCTGCTGAGAATTTGATTTTCTTCCACTTGCACATATTTGAGTGTTATTTTCCGGTGCAGGAATCGGTTGGGCTAGACTGGCCTCTACCATCAAATTGTGCTTTGAGCATTTATCACTTGATTATGTAACAAACTTATCTTCTGGTGTATAATCTGAATTTAGCTGAGAACAGAGGATAGAAGAGGCCACTCATCATCCCGGACTCTTGATAAGTGATACAGAAAGTGTTGAGAATGTTCTGCCTGTCGAGACCTCGTAACCTACACGTGACTCTCAGTTGCCTCCTATCCGCCAAATAATTCTAGTTTATTTTTGTGACATTTTTCTTTGTTCCAGTAGACAAAATATCAGCTCTGTTCCTCTTCATTCCTGTAAATGTCAGTAAGCTTTTCCTCGTTGTCTCTGTTACAGATCACACCGTGCCCTTGTAAATGTTTGGATACCCTCTGTTTTCCTGCGAGGTAAATCTACCCACGCTTTTCATGTCTATCAGGTAAGATGATGTGCCGGGGATAGAATATGACAGGTTATCTGTAAGGGAGGGAGATGGCTGCCGGAAAACAGTTGCTATAATACTTAAATATTTTGCTGACTTGTTTCAACTATTATGTTTCCCACTAAAATTCATGTTTTGCTTTGCTTCGTGGTTGCTTATCCTTTCTCAGTGTTTTTATGACTTGGATGTTAAGGCTATGTTAGCACATTCAGGATTTGATACGGCTTGAGGTATGGAATCTGCTCTTGAATCTTCATCAAATCCCCTAACGTTCTTTCACCCAAATGCAAGTAAATGAGGTGTTTCATATCCTATTCACATGAAGCGGAAAATATCCAAACTGAATTATGATTTCATTGTGGATTGTAAAATCTGCAGGAGGCTCGTTATTTCCAGGCATTACATACAGAAAAGCTGCGGATTAGGGACAGAGAATGACAATGAAGATAATCCTCCTGTGGATCCACTGGAACTTCCCAAGCAGAAATCTAGTATCAAACTTTGATTCCCAAGCAGAAATCTAGTATCAAACTTTGATTTCTTATGTGGATTCTTTGAGAAATGAACACTACACTTTATATTTTTTTCTCATTCTCCACCCACATATTTCAAGATTTCTGGATGCCCAATTTAGATAATGAATTTGGGTTTGTGACTTTGTCTATTCTGTATTCAAGGTTTAGCTTCTCACAAGACCCTTCAATCCTCCTCTGATGTTCTCACTTTATCTACTAGTTTTCCTAGCTACATTTGCTCTTCGTTTCTGTTTTTTCTTGACTAGAGATGGGGAGAATCAATTTGCAGGATGGTGACCACTGGTCAAATCTCCATACCTCCTGGCATTCCTGGGTCCTCTTTTGATTAGCTGGGCTGGCGTGACATCATAATTGTGGCATAGTGAACATGCACAACAATAAGGAGATTCGCATGCCTCCCAGTCGCAGATCACTGACCGAGCCGATGGATCGGAGTCCTACAAATCGATTCTCCCATCTCAACTCTTGACCATTACTGACTATGTAGATTCAGCTTAGTAGGTTTTAGCCTCCCGGTCATAGATCACTGACCGAGCCGATGGATCGGAGTCCTATAAATCGATTCTCCCATCTCAACTCTTGACCATTACTGACTATGTAGATTCAGCTTAGTAGGTTTTAGCCTCCCGGTCATAGATCACTGACCGAGCCGATGGATCGGAGACCTACAAATCGATTCTCCCATCTCTACTCTTGATCATTCCTGATTCAGTGTAATAGGTTTTAATCTCAGCTTTTCATTACTTCTTGTGAATAATCTTTTTGGAAAAATCTCAAATCTTTCCTACTCAACCTTCATTAAATTGTGGTTTGCTACAGTCGGTCTTAACCCTTCTGGGAGTTTGAGTTGGTTTTCCAACTTGGCCGTGGTGGCAAATTTGTAGGGGTGGCCACCCATCAACAAATTTGTAACAATGAACTCTGGTTTCTTGAGGTGGAGAATGTGGAGATCCAGTTGTGTGCACCTTGGTCTACACCAAATGTATGTGCAAACTGTTGACCTCAGAAAATGCCCCTACATTCTCACATGACTACAAACGACTTTGGGATTAATGGCACTTTGTACTAAAGCTGACTGTTCATTGATGTGGTTATTGATGTCTGCCAAAAGCTTGGATTTGATAGTTCGGCCTTATTGGTAACTCGTGTGGTTGACAGATATTTCATCTGCAGAGTAAGAATAGTCGTCCAACTGCATTCCCCAACGAGTCTGATGATGTTCCGATTAATGCTGATAAGATGATATTTGAGGATTGGCATTGGCATGCAGATGTCTTCTGTCTTCCCGTACCACTGACAAACACTTTGGCTATCTAAAGAGTGGAGGAGAGGTTTCATCGCTGGTTACACATTAGTATTGAGCACCACTCTTCTTTTTCCTGAGAGAAAAGTGAAAAGTTAATTATCATGTTCATTTTTCAGAACCGGTGTTAGGAAATGTCTGTGTTCAAGAACCAGAGCTTCTGTCAGAAGTGCCTTTTATCACCCTCTCTATGGTCCAATTCACATCTGATTAGATGTGGCCACTTATGACCAGCTTTATTTTAGGGACTTCCCAGTTGATTTGAGTCTATACACTTTTCAGGTCTGAAAACTCGTGGATGAACTATGTGTTTCTGATAACCCTTTGCTTGTTTACTTTTAAAGTAATGGTTGCTACATAGTCATACAGGTAAATTATGTTCTTATTAAAGGGCATCTAGCACTAGATTTTTTGCTACCCCATCTGTGAACAGCATGATATAGGGGCAGGAAATGTGATTCCAAAGATGTATCACTTACTGGGCTACTTGCTACAGTTTTGATAAAACTACCGCTTTTTTTGCTGTAGATCTACCAGTTCTCTGAATGATTAGCTTTTTATAACTCCGCCCACACCACTGATTGGCAGCTTTTTGTGTACACTTTGCATAGGCAGAAAGCAGCCAATCAGCTGTGGGGTTGTGGTTTACTAATTCTGTAATGATAATCTCCGCTGATAAAACAGTTATTTAATAAAGACTACAGCAAGCAGCTCAATAAGTGACACTTCACTGTAATCTGGGTCTCCGTCTCTACATTATTCTGTAAAATTGGTGACTGATTCCCTTTAATGGGATATCCTTGTCCACATCTAGAAATTGATAAAATTAAAGACTGAAATCAAAGTCTTGGTAGAAACAATATTGTACAGAAAATTAATAATAAGTGTAAGCTTTATTATTATTCCTGGTCTCCTATTGCAAACAGAAGTAGTGGGAGGAGGCTCCTTCTGCAGAAAAGTTGAATAGTTGAACTGACTGCTTTCCAAAGGCACATGTAGAAGAACACAAACACAGAGAGTATATGACAAAAGAAAGTACACCCCTCACATTTTTGTCAATATTTTATTACACCTTTTCATGGGACAACACTGAAGATCTGATACTTTGATACAGTGTGAAGTAGTCAGTGTACAGCTTATGGAAAATGAGAAAAACCAGCACCAAAAAAACGTAAAACATACCTTTTCAAGCTTACTCGGCGGACCAGCAGTGTACAGCTTGCAAAATCCCGGGTGCAACACCTGAAACGATCAGCGTCGTACAACGTCCAGGCCAAAGAGGAAAAAATAGGTGGCACTCCGTGATGCAGTAAAACAATCCTTCAATGCAAGTAGTACATGGAAGGGAGCAGGTGCAGCGGTGGATGACGGCCTTTTTTCGCGACTATCAGACGCTTCCACGGGTCCCGGTATCAGATCCCACTGCTGCACCCACATGTGCAGAACCCACACCTCGCAGCCCCGTCTGATATCACTATTACGTCGGAGGGATCACACGCTACCCTCTCCCCACTTTCACCAATGTGGCTTGGCACAATTTTACATAGACACCCCCTGTCCCCACAGGCGCAGAGAGGCACGGTAAGTGAGAGAGGGTGACCCACGTGAGAAATTGGATTATAAATTACATGGTACCTTTTATTCTTTTATTAACCATGTGAAAAGTGGAAAAGTTTGAGCTACCAAGTCAAAACTGGTTTACAAATTTTGAGGCCAATTCTTTTTTGTTTGCCCATTGTGAAAATTTTAATATTTTGGGCTAAAATAATATTTTAGTGGAAAAGAAATAAAACCTTTTTTTTAATCTGACATCCAATGTTATAAAATTTTGTGAAACAACTGTGGGATGAAAATGATTAGCACTCCCATTTCCCAGATGGGTGTCATTTCCAAAAATGGGGTCACTTGTTGGAGTGAGCGGCGGGTTTCATGCTGATCTGGCTCCTCAAGTCAAAACTGTTCTACAAAAGTCACATATTGCTCTGTCCCTTCTGAGCCTTGTCTTGTGCCCAAACAACAGTTTGCCACCACATATAAGGTATCGTCGCATTCATGAGAAATTGCATAGTGAATAGCGAGGTCCATTTTATTCTTGCTTTCTGAGAAACTGAAGACTTTGGAGCTAAATCATCGTTTTAGTAGATAGGAAAATTAATTTTTAATTTTTACTGCCCAAACTTGCAAAACTTCTGTGAAGCACCTGTGGGTCCAAAACGATCACTAGTCCTCTAAATTAGTTGACAGGTGTAGTTACCAAAATGTGCTCACATGTGGGATCTGCTTGTTGTTTTGGCAACCTAGGGACTCTTCAAATGTGACATGGCATCCAGAATCTGTTCCAGCTTAATTTGTTCTCCAAAAATCAAGTAGCGGCCCTTCCTTTCCGAGCCCTGACAGTAGTTTATGACCACATAATAAAATATGAAGTTAGGTCAACATCTTAGTGGAAAAAAATAAATTTTTCATTCCAATTTGCTTTTATTCCTAAAAAGCAATAAAAAGTTAATAAACTTTTTGAGTGCAGGCTTGAATACTTTGTGGTGTTCCGTTTTTAAAATGTGTTCTTGTTTGTTTTTCTGACAAAGTCCCCGGTCCCAGTCACTTCAAAAGTCAAGCGGTAACTAAAAAAAAATCTTTCTCAAATTTTAACCCTTCACACATCCTGGGAAATGAAAAGTATGTTTGAAAAATCATGCTGACATAAAGTAGAGATATGGTGAGTGTCATTTAATTCTGTGGTGTGGAAGTTATCCACTACAAGTACAACTTCTCATACCCCTCGCTTGGCCTGCATAAAAAAATAAAGTTTATATTTCCGTCCCATGCCAGTGCCATTCTAGCAGTGTCGGCACTCACTCTTCCGGGGCTCCGGTGCAGTTGTTGTGGCATGTGACGCCAGCGCCCAATCAACCCCGCCATCACTGTCCCGCCTCCTGTTTAATTGAGCATGAAGAATAAGTCCGGGATCAGCTGCAGCCTGGACTTCCGCTTCATGTTCGATTTTTCCGAAGATAAGGACATTGTCACCAGCGCTGATGTCTCAACAGCCGCACAGGATCCTCGGGAGAGCAAGTGCCGACACTGCGGAAACGGCGCCAGCACAGGAGGGGAGTTTTGTCTTTATTTTGAACAAGAATGGGTTGCCCTAGTAGGGGACAACCCCTTTAAGAACATAAAAATTAAAAGTTTGAAAACTACAATATTTTTTTCTTTTAATTTTTTTTCCAAATTTCAGATCTTTTCATAAATAAATGTAAAATATGTCAACCAAATGTTTACCACTAATCTAAAGTACAATGCGTCACAAAAAATATAAATTCTCAGAATCGCTGAGATATATTGAAGTAATCCAGATTTATTACCACCTAAAGCGGCACAGGTCACATTTGAAAAACTGGGGGGGGGGGGGGGTCAAAACTGACTGTGACAGTAAGTGGTTAAAATTCCTTGAAATCACTGGCTTCCAGAAATAAAGAGGAGGAAGATGCGTTCTGAGGTTCTAGCAAAAGTAACTGTAAATATATTCTGTTGATAAACCCAAGTAAAAGCTGACTGTGTGAAAGAATCAGGAATAAAATCCTGATAAAACCATCTTGGAGGAAGCTGTGCCCACTTTACATGCCATCGAAGGTTCGCTCCGATGCTTTTAACTTTGCAGTTGTTTGATGCCAGCTGCATATTTGTTCAACCGCTGGACCCAGAGATCAAGCTGCTGAATGGCATCCAGCTGGGACTTGAGTCCTGCCATGAGAAAACACTTAAAGAAAAAATACTTATTTATGTAGTTTATCTCGGCACACAGCGGCGTTGCATCAAGAAGCTTAACAAGTCCCTTCTCGTGTGTATACCTGTTTCTCCAAGAGGAAGTAAAAGCCATCTCATTCTTCAGAGCCCCAGCAATTGTTGGAAATCGCTCTGCTATTTGGTTGGGTTACTTGAGCCTTGTTTAATTTAGGCTAAAGTTTCCACACTTAAAATGTTAACTTTGCAGTTGGTTTTCCGATGGATAGACTATCGATGGCGGTCTAGCTCTGTTGAGCATAAGCAAATGGAAATATTGTCCAATAAGAAGACCAGGAACTCGATGGCTTGATACAATCAAAATAACAGCGGCGTAGACCCTGGTGGACCTATCTAGACTTGCACACCATCGAACATTGATCGTTCATCCATAATGTCGCCATGGCTCGAAATCAAGTCAAAGGCCGTTAAGAAAAAATTGATCTAGCGAAAATTAGAAATGTACCCTAAAGAGAAGAAATTGAAAAAGGTGGGGGAAGAAACGTCCAACGATTAAATCAAGAAGGAAAGTTATATTTTTTGCAAAAAATAAAAAACTTTTATTCGGTGCAGTAGTACATTAACAGAGACATGTATCCTGGTCACCACAACCTGGGATGAACAACCAACATATTTCAGCTAAGAGCCTTAATCTTCATAAGTGATACATAATCTTAATAACTGATACATAAGCAAGTAAATCATTAAAGAGTACCCATCATTTTAATTTGTATTTAATAAATCAATAATACAAGTGCAAATTAACAACTTTGTGATAGATCTTATCTGAGCTATCTGCTGCTTTTTTCTCCTGGACAGATTATTCATTTTCCAAATTATCAATTCATGGGTTATTTATTCAGTGTAGACAGATTGTTACATCACTGAGATAGGAGATGGCAGTTGGTGCTGATAAGATTCTATGTAGAAGAGATGGGAGGAGCTAAAGACCGAGCTCCTCCTCTTCCTGTATTAACTTCCATCTCCTGTATCAGTGATGTAATAATCTGTCTTTACTGAATACAGATTTTTCCAATGAATTGAGAATTTTGAGAATGATCAGTCCAGGAGGAGAAAGAATCAGATTTCACTGATAAGATATATTACAAAGTTTCTTATTTTTATGCATACTATTGATTTATTAAATAAAAATTAAAACAACGGTTACTCTTTAAATGACTCTTTTGATACAAAGATTTGCTTAAACTATATTTCCTCTTTAATCACATTTGCCCAGACTTGTGAGATCTGTTATGGTTTCTCATTTTATCTATATAATGGAGTTGCCGCTCTTTCAGCTTATTATGGACTATACTGTATTCTGTTGAACAGATCCTGGAACTATAGAAATAATACAATCCCTTTACTACACTTTTAGTAAAATCTGTTATGTAAGCTTTTCTCTTGGCGAACAATGTTAAATTGTAAGTATAGAACAAGGGCTCACGTTTTCATCTGGGAACACTGCAAGTTAAGGCAGAATTCAGGTGTTTCCTTAGTTGAGGCTCTATGGCAGGTTAAACATTACATTGAAAGGACCTCTTCTTTTAAACCCTCTGTCGACAGTCCGCTGTTTTCTTCTTTTTTTTTATGATCCTATTTATGCTGTTCTTATCCATTTCGTAAATTGCTGGATATTTGCTGGTATACTGTGGTCATATTTCTACCTTTCGAGAATTGACAGAAATATATTCGGAAACGGCCAATACCCTCTTATGTTCTCAAACTTACCCCCTTTAAAGCAGTACCAGTGCCGGATGGGGGAGTGCAGCACTAGTGCAAACATTCCTTTGTGGCCACATATTTACTGAAAAACTGATCAATTCAGCTCGTGCCCACCCTTGGAATGATTGATGACCCCACTGAAAACTTCAGCACCGATTATATTGATGTGAAAGAAAGGTGGACTGAATCCAACTGAAGCTGGGCCAAGCGTCATTTGGCTTGGTTTACTGTGGAGGTTCAGAGCCGTTTTCGGGACTTGGACTTTCCTTGTTGCAAAGTCCTATGCATAGTGGATCAAAGTTTGTTTTCTCTCCAATATAAAATGCTCAGCGTGGGTTGATAAAGCTGTACGGTGCATGCTCATTCATTGAGAAGGAGAGCGCTGACCAGACAGCAGACTTCATTGAAAAGGCTCATGGGCCATCCGAATGCGATGTCTGCGGAAGTGTTGAGTATACAAATAAAGTCGGACATGGTACAAGAAGAACTATCATCAAGGCCGTAGCTCCTGGATCAAGAAGAATCACAGGTGGAATATAAGAATATCCTTTCTTTTTATCATACAGTAACACATTTTGGGATGTGCACCTCTTCTTCAGACTAGTAGGGATGAGCAGATAATTTGCAGGGCTCCAGTCCAGCATCCAGGTCATTGGTCCCTGGAAACTAGACAGGAGGCCCGTGAATCTCTTGACTTTCTGGCATCACTGGAACAGTATTTGATGCACAGGTGATGTTGCGCCAACCTTAGCTAATAGATAGCCACAGCAGGGGCGCTGAAAGATAGGAGATTCACAGGCCACCTGTCTAGCTGCCAGGTACCAATGACCTGGAGGCTGGCCTGCCTATCTCTACAGACTAGCGAATCATGACTGTAGGCACACTCGTGAAATTGTTCAATCAAATGACCAGTGGTTGAGTTATACAAAGGGGACCCTGCGAGCAATCAACGTATACTTAATCAATTAAAGGGGTTTTCCACTTTTTCAAAAATGGACCCCAAATATATCTTGTCTGGTAAAATAACAAAATCATACAGTACTTTACCCCTCCTCGATTCCAGCGCTGATCCTGTCTCAGTATTTTGGCTGCAGCAGTAACATCACGTTGACAGCCCCCATAATTACTGCAACAATCTTTGAGCTCAGTGGCACATAACATCTACACCAGCCGAGCCACTGAAGTAAGTGATTGGCTGCAGCTGTTTTTGTTACATCACCACTGATTTTGCTATTTTACATGACCACAAACATTTGGGGCCCACTATTCTAAAAGATAAAAACCTCTTTAAAAGCGCAAGTAAGATGGATGAATAGAAAGGCTCTACATGGGGCTGGACAATCCCTTTAAGACAATTAGTTTGTTTGAGTAATTGGTCTAGGATAGGAGTAGTAATCTGTGCTGCTGTGCTAAACTTTAGAAATTCGGAAGATTTGATGAGAGATTAGATCATGCAGTTTGTCGACGCGTTTCGATGTTGAACTAACTTGTTCTTCAGGAGAACACTTACTACTCCTGTCCTCCATTAATTGTTCTACACGGTGTGATTTCCTCACCCGATGCTACTGTAACAGCTGTCACACCTTGATTCCTCAGTCGTGGATTAAACTACCCCATTACCTCTCACATATATCAATCTGTCCACCAGATAAGACCCTATTGCTCTTGGTGTCTCCCCCTCTTTGTAGTTTGTTTGAGGACATCTCATTTTACGTTAGAAAAGTTTTACAAAAATTGAACAGATCTTTTCCTTAAGTGAGAGACATTTTGGAGGCTGCCAGTGAAGTATTTGTTACATGTGTGGGTTTTGGTTGTGTGAATAGACAGCTGATCAGCTTTTATATCTGAAGCTCCTGTATAGCTAGAGGGATCCCATGTATTATTCATGCCGTTCCCGGCTGTAGAAGCATTTGATGTTTTATGTGTTTCTGTTGTTGTATATTGTGTAATTTGGGCGTTTGATCTTATTCATATAGTGGCATCTTGCA
Source organism: Ranitomeya imitator (assembly GCF_032444005.1). Classification (NCBI taxonomy): domain Eukaryota; kingdom Metazoa; phylum Chordata; class Amphibia; order Anura; family Dendrobatidae; genus Ranitomeya; species Ranitomeya imitator. Next base: position 176,019,720 of record NC_091288.1, on the reverse strand, counting down.
AAAGAATTTTAATATTGTGATGAGTACTAGATCTTAACTAGGTCTTTTTAGCATTTCTCATTACCAAGCTTATGTAAGAGATGTGATTTTCATGCAATGTTTGAAATCTCGGGACAAGACACAAAAATGAAGATGCAGAAAGCTGTTTGACATAGTTTGCTGTTGCATTTACCCGAATTGAACTCGTGCAATCAAATAAATCAAGTAAATGACAGAAATGAGCACATTGTACCTATAGAACAACAGCAATGCACTGTTCAATGCCGAAACCGATCAATCCTTGACCTAACAGTCTGCTACAATGAGGCCGATTCACTAAATTACAAGGACTGGAAATCTGACTTAAATTGTGGCAGACGACTTTTCATGATTGGAGCATGTTACGTGTTTTATACACAATCTGCATACATTATTATTTTTTCTTTAATAAAGACCCGAAACGCGTTGGAACAATAAAGAACCATATTTGAACAGAAAAGGCTTCTCATTTCCTGTAGTGCAGCCCGTACAATGGGACATTGTTCTCCTCTACGATTATACACATTCTAGACTCATTGTAGAGATGCTTCACAAGGGGGTGTGAGCCAAAATTGCACCACAATTTGGTGAATCTGTCCGTTTTCATAAAATGTATCATTCTGTCTAAACTTAAAGTGAATCTGTCACCAGATGTATGCTACACCATCTGAGAAATATAGCTTGGAGGGGTCCCCAAATATTAAAACATAACCTTTAATCAATTATTAAAAGGACAAATATCACAAACAAACCAAATAAAGCGCTCGTGCAAACCAGTGCTCATTAAAAAATGGTTTGGTCTCACCACTGTTGACGGACAAAAGATCCCGGCCTCCTTCCGGAAGTACCTTGCCGAGAAATGGATCCACACACACAAAGAAAAAGGGGACTATATATGGGGAGAGAGACATAAGCGGTATGTAGTTCCGGAAGGAGGCCGGGATCTTTTGTCCAGCAACAGTGGTGAGACCACATCATTTTTCAATGAGCACTGGTTTGCACAAGCACTTTATTTGGTTTGTTTGTGATATTTGTCCTTTTAATAATTGATTAAAGGTTATGTTTTAATATTTGGAGACCCCTCCAAGCTATATTTGTTAGTTAACCCCTGAGGGTACTTTGAATGGTGAGTACCTCACACCATAGCTGATATCATACACCGTCTGAGAGCATCATAATACTGGGTCAGAGACTCTGATTCCAGTTATGTCACCAACTGTGCTGTACTTTAGACCATCGTTCCATCAGCAGGAGATTATCACTAGAGGACTAGTACATCTGCTATCATGATGTCCAGTTTTTCATATTAATGAACTCTGCATAACCCCGCCCCCACCATTGAATGGCAGCTTTTTGTCTATGCGCAGTGTACAGAAGCTGCCAATCAGTGGTGTGGGCGGTGTTATACAGAGCTCCGCATTCAGAGAACTGCTGGATCTGCAACAGGTAAAATGATGATTTCATCAAAAATTCAACATGTAGTTGAGGAAGTGATACACCACTATAATCAGGGTCTCTGCCCCTATATTATGCTGCTGTAAGATGAGGTAGCAAAACCCAAGTGACAGATTCCCTTTAAACTCCTTGTGCAAGTGCAGTAGTAGGTCTGTTCAGCACTCAGCCTGTGAGCAGCATGGGGTTATTCAATGACAACAAGCAGATATTGAAAATAAGGAGTTTAAGCACAAATATTTTAAATTTCCCCAACTTTTAAGTTTTATTGACTTTAATGGTGAAAGCATTACTTTTGTTTATTCAGAAAAAAATCTTTATACAATATTTTGAAAATTTGTGGAAGCTTAAAGGGAATCTGTCAGGTTTTTGCTATGTTATCTGAAGACAGCAGGAGATAGAGGTTGAAACACAGAATTCAGAGATTTGTCACTTGTCAAAGTGCTTGCTGTTGTTTATGAACTGTGAAGCATTTATCATTAAGAGATTAACATTGCTGGACTACACTGATCCGGCAGCGACGCCTCCCCTTGTGATAAGCAGCTCACTGTCTATAGACTTTGTACATAGAGAGCCAGGTGTGGGCGGAGTTAACTTTCTCAGCTCTGCTTTATTGCTCAATCTAAAAGCTCTGATTGTGTCAGAATAGCTGCACCCAATAAAAAAAGTGACACATTGTTAGATTCCGCCTCTCTTTGCCTACATCATGCTGCTCTCAGATGAGGAGGCAGAAGCCTGCTGGCAGATTCACTTTAAAGCAAGTGTCTTTTTTATTGCTATAATGTTTAAATGGCAAGATGTTGTATTAAAACACTAGGATAGTGAAAAGACCTAGAGAATAATAAGACGGTAGGTTAATTTAAGGAAATGGAACAGTTTAAAATGTGTGTTGAAACCAAGCACAAGCACTCAGTGCACCCTTTATGAGTTCAAACAACTCAAGGCTAATTCCCACCTGCTTGTTTTCTATCTATCTCCATCATCCTCTTGCTCTGGTAATGCCAGAACTGTCAATCAAGAAAAAGGAGGCCAAGATGGGAAACAAGTAAGGCTACGTTCACATTTGCGTTGTGCGATGTTGCGTCGGAGACGCAACGCACAACGCAAACAAAAACACAACAAAATGCACGCTAAAACGCAGCGTTTTGCGACGCATGCGTCCTTTTTTGCCGAATTTTGGACGCAAAAAAAATGCAACTTGCTGCATCCTCTGCGCCCTACGCTTGTGGCAGAAAAAACGCATGTGTCGCAAAACGCAGCACAACGCATGTCCATGCGCCCCCCATGTTAAATATAGGGGCGCATGACGCATGCGTCGCTGCGGTTGCGCCCGACGCAACGCAAATGTGAACGTAGCCTAAGTGATCAGGTGCACTTGGCCACATCAAGGGTGCACTGAGCACCTCTACTTGGTTTGAACAGTCATTCTGTGCTGTCAGATTCCCTTTAACCCCTTAGCGACCGCCGATACGCCTTTTAACGGCGGCCGCTAAGGGTACTTAAACCACAGCGCCGTTAATTAACGGCGCTGTGGAAAAAGTCCATAGCGCCCCCCAGAGGCCGATTTTCTCCGGGGTCTCGGCTGCCGGGGGTAGCCGAGACCCCAGAGAACATGATTCGGGGTTTCTTTAACCCACCCCGCATTTGTGATCGCCGGTAATTAACCGTTTACCGGCGATCGCAAAAAAAAAAAAAAAAAGCGATCTCTTTTTAATTTCTCTGTCCTCCGATGTGATTGCACATCGGAGGACAGAGAGAAGGGGTCCCAGGTGGCCCCCCAATACTCACCTAGCTCCCCCGATGCTCCTCGTGTCTCCCGGTGGGCGCCGCCATCTTCAAAATGGCGGGCGCATGCGCAGTGCGCCCGCCGGCCGGCATCGGGAGAATCTTTGGGGTCTCGGCTGCCGGGGGTAGCCGAGACCCCAAAGAGCATGATCGGGGTCGGTATTACAGACCCCTGTTTTGCGATCGCCGGTAATTAACTGTTTACCGGCGACCGCAAAAAAAAAAAAAGTAAAGTGTAATTCTCTGTCCTCTGATGTGATCGCACATCAGAGGACAGAGAAATAGGGGGATTTGGGGACCCTAGCATACTCACCTAGGTCCCTGGATCCTCTTGCTGCTCCTCCTGGCCGCCGGCAGAAGAAAATGGCGGGTGCATGCCCAGTGCGCCCGCCATCTGTCTCCATCTGCCGGCCGGCAGGAGAACAGCAGTTGGGGCTAAAATTAGGGGTAGGGTTAGGGGTAGGGTTAGGGGTAGGGTTAGGGCTAGGGTTAGGGCTAGGGTTGGGGCTAAATTTAGGGTTAGGGTTGGGGCTAAATTTAGGGTTAGGGTTGTGGCTAAATTTAGGGTTAGGCTTCTTTCACACTTACGTCGGTACGGGGCCGTCGCAATGCATCGGCCCGACATACTGACGCACGTTGTGAAAATTGTGCACAACGTGGGCAGCAGCTGTAGTTTTTCAACGCATCCGCTGCCCAATCTATGTCCTGGGGAGGAGGGGGCGGAGTTACGGCCACGCATGCGCGGTCAGAAATGGCGGATGCGACGTACAAAAAAAGTTTCATTGAACGTTTTTTTGTGCCGACGCTTCGCCAAAACACAACTGATCCAGTGCACGACGGACGCGACGTGTGGCCATCCGTCACGATCCGTCGGCAATACAAGTCTATGGGCAAAAAACGCATCCTGCGGGCACATTTGCAGGATCCGTTTCTTGTCCAAAACGACGGATTGCGACGGAATGCCAAACGGCGCAAGTGTGAAAGTAGCCTTAGGGTTAGGGTTGGGGCTAAAGTTAGGGTTAGAGCTGGGATTAGGGTTAGGGTTTGGATTAGGGTTGGTATTAGGGTTAGGGTTGGCATTAGGGTTACGCTTGGGATTAGGGTTAGGTTTGGGATTAGGGTTAAGGTTAGGGTTGTGATTAGGGGTGTATTGGGATTAGGGTTAGGTTTGAGGTTAGGGTTGAGATTAGGATTAGGGGTGTGTTGGATTTAGGGTTTTGATTAGGGTTATGGTTAGGGTTGACATTAGGGTTGTTTTGGGGTAAGGGTTGTGATTATGGTTAGGGTTAGTGATTAGGATTATGGATCAGGTTGGGATTAGGGTTAGGGGTGTGTTGGGGTTAGGGTTGGAGCTAGAATTGGGGGGTTTCCACTGTTTAGGTACATCGGGGGTCTCCAAACACGACAGCCAATTTTGCGCTCAAAAAGTCAAATGGTGCTCCCTCCCTTCTGAGCTCTGCCGTGCGCCCAAACAGTGGGTTACCCCCACATATGGGGCATCAGCGTACTCGGGATAAATTGGACAACAACTTCTGGGGTCCAATTTCTCTTGTTACCCTTGTGAAAATAAAAACTTGGGGGCTACAATATCTTTTTTGTGGAAAAAAAATATTTTTTATTTTCACGACTCTGCATTCTAAACTTCTGTGAAGCACTTGGGCATTCAAAGTTCTCACCACACATCTAGATAAGTTCCATGGGGGGTCTAGTTTCCAAAATGGGGTCACTTGTGGAGGGTTTCTACTGGTTAGGTACATCAGGGGCTCTGCAAACGCAACATAATACCCGCAGACCATTCTATCAAAGTCTGCATTCCAAAACGGCGCTCCTTCCTTCCGAGCTCTGCCGTGCACCCAAACAGTGGTTTACCCCCACATATGGGGTACCAGCATACTCAGGACAAATTGGACAACAACTTTTGGGGTCCAATTTCTCTTGTTACCCTTGTGAAAATAAAAACTTGGGGGCTAAAAAATCTTTTTTGTGGAAAAAAAAATATTTTTTATTTTCACGGCTCTGCATTATAAACTTCTGTGAAGCACTTGGGCATTCAAGGTTCTCACCACACATCTAGATAAGTTCCTTAAGGGGTCTAGTTTCCAAAATGGTGTCACTTGTGGGGGGTTTCCACTGTTTAGGCACATCAGGGGCTCTCCAAACGCGACATGGCGTCCAATCTCAATTCCAGCCAATTCTACATTGAAAAAGTAAAACGGCACTCCTTCTCTTCCAAGCTCTGCGGTGCGCCCAAACAGTGGTTTACCCCCACATATTGGGTATCAGCGTACTCAGGAGAAATTGCACAACAACTTTTGTGGTCTAATTTCTCCTGTTACCCTTGTGAAAATAAGAATTTGTGGGCAAAAAGATCATTTTTGTAGAAAAAATGCGATTTTTTTTTTTTCACGGCTCTACATTATAAACTTCTGTGAAGCACATGGGGGTTCAAAGTGCTCACCACACATCTAGATAAGTTCCTTAAGGGGTCTAGTTTCCAAAATGGGGTCACTTGTGGGGGGTTTCCACTGTTTAGGCACATCAGGGGCTCTCTAAACGTGACATGGCGTCCGATCTCAGTTCCAGCCAATTCTGCATTGAAAAAGTCAAACGGCGCTCCTTCACTTCTAAGTTCTGCGGTGCCCCCTAACAGTGGTTTACCCCCACATATGGGGTATTGGCGTATTCAGGAGAAATTGCATAACAAAATTTATGGTTACATTTCTGTTTTTACACTTGTGAAAATAAAAAAAATGGTTCTGAATTAAGATGTTTGCAAAAAAAAGTTAAATGTTCATTTTTTCCTTCCACATTGTTTCAGTTCCTGTGAAGCACGTAAAGGGTTAATAAACTTCTTGAATGTGGTTTTGAGAACCTTGAGGGGTGTAGTTTTTAGAATGGTGTCACACTTCATTATTTTCTATCATATAGACCCCTCAAAATGACTTCAAATGTGATGTGGTCCCTAAAAAAAAATGGTGTTGTAAAAATGAGAAATTGCTGGTCAACTTTTAACCCTTATAACTCCCTAACAAAAAAAAATTTTGTTTCCAAAATTGTGCTGATGTAAAGTAGACAAGTGGGAAATGTTATTTATTAACTATTTTTCGTGACATATCTCTCTGATTTAAGGGCATAAAAATACAAACTTTGAAAATTGCAAAATTTTAAAAATTTTCGCCATATTTCCGTTTTTTCATAAATAATCGCAAGTAATATCGAAGAAATTTTACCACTAACATGAAGTACAATATGTCACGAAAAGCAATCTCAGAATCAGCGGAATCCGTTGAAGCGTTCCAGAGTTATAACCTCATAAAGTGACAGTGGTCAGAATTGCAAAAATTGGCTCGGTCATTAAGTACCAAATTGGCTCTGTCACTAAGGGGTTAAAATATCTCTGGGTAAATAAGTATATGTTGATTTGCTTTAGTTGTTTTTTTTTTTTATATTCCCTCCCAAATTTCTCAGGGCAATAATTGAGATAGGGTACATTAGCTTACCTGGCATTACATGGATGTATGGGTGGTTTTGGTAGACTCACCTGGTGAGGTGGATCCACGAAGCCCCAGGCTCAGATGGGCACACAGACCCTGGACGTTGGTTCAGCAGACAGGAAGGTACATGGAGAGTGAGGACTTGATACACTGGAGACCACAGGAACAAGATAGCAGTTGAACTGAGATATTGGAAGTCAACAGGAGCACACAAGGAAAGCATAGGAACTACAGGAGCAGTGCAGCAACAAATGTTCAATATGAACAGAGTCCAGCAACAGAATATGGCTTACTGCAACTTAGGGGGTTAAACTAGGACTAGAATGACTGCAGATGGATAACCAGCAAGGCAGATGGCATTCAAGGGTACATGGAGACTAGGAGCTGATGGTGAAGCACACCAAACAAACCAAGCACAAGACTAGCAATCTCAATCCTGAGACGCAAGTGTGTGCTAGTGGGCCTTTAACTAGGCCTAGGGAGATGATGCCAATAAGCCACGCCAGACAGCTTTCAAAATGCAATGTGGAGCACAGCAGATGGCGGCTCATCCAGGGGATGGAAGCAGAGCCCAGGATAGTTAAGTGATAAGTTTGTTAGAAAACCGGGTTTTTTCCGTATGGCATTAGGGACACTTCTGAGCATTTTTTTTATTAATTTTTTTTTGTAAAATGACCAGTCTGAGGCTGACCAATGTTTTCCTAAATAATGACAGCCACCTATAGTTGCCCTTTAATGCCATAGGACATTTGGAACACTGCAGTGAGCAGTGCGTTGGTGACTTGCATGGTCAACCACTTCATGGTTTAGTTGGCTCGCTTTATTAACACTTCTGCTTTTCTATAATACCCCTCTCACGTTATGGTGGAATTTTTAGGAGGGACTGACTTATTACACTGGTGGCCCTTATTAAAGGACCGGTATTAGTGAGCCCTTTACAACGAGCCATTCTTTCACGAATATTAGTAAAGGCAGACGGCATGAGGAGAGTCTGGATTTTATACACCTGTGACTATGGGACTGAATGAAACACCTGAATTCAGTGATTAAGTAGTGTGTCCCAATACTCTTGTCCATGTATTCTATATATATCTTGATGCCGTCCATGGTGTAAGAATGGTGTTTCAGTTGGGTGCATAATGCATAGTGCTTGGATCCACTATTGCAGCTTCTGGACGGTCTTCTTTCCCCATACGTTATTATTTTCCCTAATATAAAATTGATCACTTACGTCTGTAATGCACGTGCACAGGATTTAACGATAGTTGGTATAAAACTTTAGCGATCAGTTCCTCTGCCTTCTGCTCTTGATTTTCTTTGTAAGAGATTTAAATATACATTTGACATTTTTCAAAATGTGCTCTCTATCTGGCGTGCTAACTCATGGCAGTTGCTATAATAACACATTCTGTGAAACTGATTTGGCTCACAAACTTCCAGGAGACCTATGGGAATGGTTTCTATTTACTGGCACATCAAGCTGGCGCTTTTTATTTTATTTATTTGTTTTTTTCTTTTTTTTTCCCCAAGAATCAAAGAAAAGCATGTGTTTGATCTAAATGGGCTCATAAAAGTAAAATCATTTATTTAAAATCAAAGGAGATTAGTCTTCAATATGAGAATATTAAACAATATGAAATATCAAACGGGTTCTCAATTCCTTTTAGAAAATTAATAATTTAATTAACTTTCTTTGCAGGATGTCTTTGATGATTATTTTGTAATTCTGCTTCTGTTATTATTTTCATTCTTCGAAAAACAAGCTGAAATCTTTACTCTTGACGGCTATATAGCTTTTATAGTAATCGCATAGCAGGATTTCTGTTACTGCCTTGTATGACCTCCATTTTGACTTGGCCATTTTAAAACTGTTCTTCTGTAACCATTCTTTTGTAGAGCAACTTGTGTGTTTTGGGTGGGTCTTTTTTTCTGCATGTCGCACGTTCTCTTAAGATTCAGCTCATGGACAGATTTCCTGACTTTTTTCTTCTACAATTTGCTGGTATCATTTATTGCTCCGTCAATAAAATTAATCAATCAATAAAACGGCCCCAAAAATGATGATACAAGATGATACGAGGTTTTATGCAATAATCCAAAGTCTTTTTTTTCCCTCCAAACATAATGTCACAGGGATACCACCACAGAGAGGGGCAAAAAGATCATGGTGTCTGGTTACACGAATGCTTGCACTGATTAGAACTGCTTCTGCATCCTATTAAACAGTTCAGGCTTTTCCTTGCTCTGTCATTGCAAGGGTTAATCAGTTCAGTTGATTTCCTGGAGCTCGCCATCCTGAATTGTCTCAGCTGTTCTGTGTTGGCCACTCCTCTTTGATATATGCTAGAGAATGGCACTTGGGAATTGCCAGTGATAGTTCACACTTTCTGGTTGGTTGTTGAAGGAGAAGTTCAGTGTTTGGAGTTGGCGGTTAGAGTGTTGTTCAGGAGACTTCTGCATGATGTTGATTTGCTAGTTTCTCCTCATCCTCTCCCATTTGAATTCTCCTTCCTTTTTCTCCCGTTTCCCACTATGTTGTTTTGTGTGTGTTTATTTGCATGATTATAGTTTTCATTTATCCCTCTCTGTTTACCCATGTCAGTCTGGTTAGTGTAAACTTTAGTGATGAGCGAGTGTACTCGTTGCTCAGGTTTTCCCAAGCACACTCGGGTGGTCTCCGAGTATTTGTTAGTGTTTGGAGATTTAGTTTTCCTTGCAGTAGTTAAATGATTTGCGAATACTAGAGAGATTGATTACATGTGGAGATTTCCTGGCAACCCCCACATATACTCAGACTGGGTAGTAGCTGTAAATAATCCAGCTGCAGCAATGAAAACGAACTCTCCGAACACTAACAAATACTCGGAGGACACCCGAGCGTGCTCGGGAAAACCCAAGCAACGAGTATACTCGCTCATCACTAGTAAACTTATATACTTCGGTCTCACACCTACCTTGGTGGGGGAGGGAACAGATAAGGGTTAAGATAGAAGCATAGCAAGGTACGTGACCCCGGTAACTACCATTTGGGGGACAGGGATAGCCTAGGGTCTCCCTAGTGCGAGGGATCGGGTAGGTGCCCACAATCCCTAATCACTACGTGACTCATACACTGACGAGCAAAAGGGTAACAGTGTTTTCAAGTTTTGACTTTCAGGCTCCATATCTCACCATCCACTACTGCTAGGAACGTGAGTCTATCATCATTTTACAGTCATTTTGGCTATATTATACTTAAATTTGACTTGCAACTATTTTGCATATGATTAGTTATGCAGATTCTTGTCATGTCACTGCACAGTTACTGTTTTGCTACTAAAAACCTACATTTTAATTTGTATTACTTTGTTAGTATTTTGTAAATCCACCTTTGGCTTTCACCACTGCCTGAATCCTGGTCGTGCTCTCACACTCAAGCATGTCTCAACCAAAATCTGATCCCAGGTTTCTTCTATACGTTCTCAACGTTGGTGCATACTGGTCGATTCACTCCAGTATATATGCAGCTTTTGCTTCAACTCTACCCACAAATGTTCGATTTAGTCGAAGTCTTGGGACTGAGGGGGCCAATCAAGTATCTCTACTTAATTTTCATTAAGCCATTTATTCACCAATCTCGACGTATGATTTAAGTCGTTGTTCTGATGGAACTCCATGTCATCCTTTTCATACCCATAGTACTCGAGTGTACAAAGTAACTCGTCTTGCGGGATACTTGCATATAGCTCAGCATTCAGACCACCATCGATCCTGGTCAAGCATCCAACCCCTTTGGCTGTGAAACAACCCCATATCAGGATCCTTTCTCCACCAAACTTGACAGTTCTTTCATTTTCTCTATCCGTTAGCCCCTTTTTACGTACCTTGTGTTTCTTCCAGACCCATTTGCAACCATCAGAGCCTAGTCTATGCACATTTTTGTCTCATCACTCCAAATCAAACGTTTCTGATCTTCTGTTGTCCAGTTTTCGTACTACTTTGCAAACTGGAGCCGACAATTCTTAAGACGATATTGAAGTCTAAACTTCTACAACTTTTTCGGGCTGCCATTCCAGACCATTGCATGATGTTTGCATGGACATCTATGATCTCACTATTGTGAAGCATACAAGCCACTTCCATTGCCGTGTGTCACGCCAAAACTGATGGACCTTGTGACGAGCCAACTTGTTGACTCCAATATTTTGTCTGGACATCCACCTCTTTGCTTTTGAGTGGATGAACAAACTTCATTTTGTATTCTTCCAACTATCATGGCACTCATATGATGCAGTTTTCTTTGCCAAGAAACCGCTATCATTGAGCCGGATGATGCTGTCTCTCTTTTCTTGGGAAATCTTCATGGCTTGGGAATCCATGACCTTTCGCTTGGGAATCAACAATTAACACACTATTAGGGAATATGAGAATGGGTTGTAATTTGTAGTAAACAAGAAGAAAAAGATTTTTCCACAACCAGGACCTAAACAGTAACAATGCAGTAACATGACAAGAATCTGCATACGTAATCATATGCAAAATAGTTGCAAGTGAAATTTATGTATGAGACAGCGAAAATGATTGTCTATAAAATGATGGTAATTTCACATTTTAAGCAGTAGTGGATGGTGAGATATGGAGCCTGAAAGTCAGAAGTTCAAAATATTGTTACCCGTTTGCTTATCAGTGGAATACTTCTCATGTAAACCAAAAAGCTCTGCTTTGCTTTCATCCATTCACAATAAATTGTTCCAATAGCCTTCTAGCTTGTCCAAATTATCTTTTACAAAATGCTGACTGACAGCAATGTTAATTTTGGACAGCAGTAGCACTCATGGCAATCCTGCCATGAGTGTCATTGTTGTTCATAGTTCTGATGGTAGACTCATGAAGATTAACATTAGCTCTTGTGAAAGAGTCCTTTTATTGCTTAAGAGTTAACTTAGGTTCCTTTATGACTACTTCTTGAGAGGGTAATAATGGACTTGATTTTCCTCCAATTGTTCAAAGTCTATCTGAATGTGGACTGTTGAAGTCCAATCTCTTTAGAGATGGTTACGTAACCTTTTGTAGTCTCATGAATATCAATAGCTATTCTTCTGAGGTCTTCAGAAATCTCCTTTATTCGTGCCATGATACACTTACCCAAACATGTTCTTGTTAAATATGCTTTTTTCACACATTGTTTAATCAGGACTCTTTACCAGATGTGATACTCTTAAAGAAAAATGTCATGATATTTTCATTTAAAATGTAGTGGTTTATTACATTGTCCACAAAAAACCCATATTGCAGCAAAACATAAAATAGGTGAAGTAGTTACAAAGAGATTGTTCATTTGAGATTCTGAATGGTAAATAGCGTCTGTCTTTGTCATGGACTAGAAGTCATCATGGCTACCAGCTGTTCATTCCTTCTGTGAGTACTCTGAAGTCCGTGGAGAGTGAAGGAGAAGGCAGGAGGTGACAGCCCCCACGTGACCGCCCCCACCTCCTAAGAGACGTGATTATATATGTCACATAGAGCACGTGTTCTCTCTTTATGGTGTTAACTTACTCTGAGCTATATATACAGGAATAGCTTTTGTAATGTCAGCGAGAGACCATGTGCTCAGTACAGAATTGAGAATAAGAATAAGTCAAAAATTAATAATTAATATTTAACAGTTCTGAAGATCAGACTTTGATAGATGCCTTTTCACTAAATAAAACAGGTTGCCCACTCACACACCTGATTGTCATCCCATTAATTGAAAACATCTGTCTTTCACTTTCAAATTATCTGCTAAGTCTAAGGTTCACTCAAAGATGTCATATTGGATCCATTTCCTCATTTCATAAGTGAAAATGTCAATTATTTTGTACTTGTTTGTTTAATTTGGTCCTTTTTTATCTACTTTTAGGACTAGTTTGAAAAGCTGATGTAGTTCTAGGTCAAATGTATGCAGAAATATCAAAAATTCTGGAGCGTTCACAATCATTCAAGCACCACTGTACATGTCAAATCTCCCGCTTTTCCAGCTCTGCCAGTTTGGTGCTCCCTGACATGCTTTGAGTAATTATCTGCATCTTTAAGTGCCATATACCACATGCTACCACTGCCGTCACTGACCTAAGCAGTATATGACCAGAAACGTTTTTGGCCAGACTTTGATGACAGCGATCACATGCGTTGGTTATCGTTAAAGTCAAGTCCATAAAGTCTGGCAGTGAGAGATATAGCAGGTCAGTACAGCTTTTTATATTATTTTTATCACACTCTGTGATAAACCCCTTAACCCCTTATCAATATTCTTTTTTTAAAAAAAAAAGTTCTGAAAAACACTTTGCCTTTTTACTATTTTTTCATCTTCTTTTTCCTACTTATACTACAATTTTTTTCCTCTGCCCACAACCTCATTCCCCAATTTTTGGCTTAGTTTTTTTCTCCTGTTTTCCATGATTATTTTGTGATATAATACTATATATAATGTATTGAGTCAAATTTCCCGGTGTGTTGGCCTAATTGTTCTATTCTTATACCTATATGCCTGCAGTCATAGATATTTTTTGTTTTCGGACTTCTATGTGTTTTGACTTTATTTTCCCTGAATATATAGATTTTAGTATCTAGTGGAATTCTAAAATAATGGCTCATTATGAATACATTGTTTTATCTCTTTCCATAGAGTCAAGAGTTTAGTTACTGCCAGAAACAATTATAGTAAAGTTACTGTCCTTATCTCTGGTTTGCAGAAATAAGGATTAGCGAATAACGGACCTCCTTATGCATATGGCAAGATGGGTCTTTGGATTTACAAATCCCAGTCTATGCAGCTTTAGATTACACATTGTTGTTCAGCATTAACACCTAAGTCACATAACTTAGAGCGCGGGTGCCCAAAGGGGACCAATCCCCAGACGGTACTCCGCGCAAGTTTTCTTTTTAAAGCCACGGCAGCTGTTTAGCAGCAGATGATGTATAATGACTGCCGTGTAGCAGTAGTAAGGAGAACCTGATGAATATTGTATCTATATTTTACTAATATTTTACACTGTTGTGTGGTTTGCTGTTTAAATGTGGAACACTTTTCATATCTGGATAACATTGATTTCAGCTTGCGTGTCTGCTTACATCTTATTGTAGCTACTTTTCTAATCAGGAGGTTGTCCACTATTTGGACAACTGCTTCTTAAATAGTGCATTTAAAATAGAAAATTTAAAAAAAAAAGATATTCTCCTCCATTCCAGTAATGTCTGTGTTGGGTCTGCTGTCGTTCATGTATGTGAACGCTGCAGCCCATCACCAGGCAGTTAATGGACTGCAGCGCTCACACTTCCCTTGGATGAAACTCTGCTGTTCTGGAGAAATGTGTGGGTGATAAATAATTTTTTTTTTTTTTTTAATTTTAACCATGAAAATGCCATTAAAGTGTTGGCCAATTCTTAGACCACCCTTTTCATTCACTATTCTCCCCCTCCCCCATTGAGAACTCCATTAAAACTCTGGTTTAAAGGGTTTTTGTACTACTTTGAGAATTAAATGCTATCTAGGTATTGAAAAGGGATTGCCCACTAATCGGTCAACCCCTTCTCAATTACTATAATTCCCTATGGAAAATAACAGCCTGTACTCCCCTCTGATTCTGGCGCCATTCCACCAAGGTCTGTGCTTGATTTCCACAGGGCATGCATGACGTTGTGTCATGTGAGCCCTGCAGCCAATAAGTGGCTGCTAATGGACCGCTTCACTTTCAGAAACTGATATCTGGAGAAAGCCAGAAATGCTGCTGCTCTCTCAATTCTGCTGGATGTCAGTTTTGTCAGAAGCATGTGAAGCGACTCCTCAGTGGTCACTGATTGGCTGCAGGGCTCGCGTGACATAACGTTTTGCGAGACACATCGCTAAGACAGCTCCACCATTGATTCGCAGGTGACTGCAGGCTGTTATTATTTGCCATGGGGGATCATAGCAATTGAGAAGAGGTGTTTGAAGTAGTAACTCAACCCCTTTAATCCAGAGTTTTACGAGAATGTTTGATCAGAAAATTACCTATTGTTCAAATTAGATTTTTATGTTAAATGTAATTTTAATCATTTGTTTTTATTTCACTTTCTAATCTTAAAATGAAAAGAAAGCTTGCAATATTTCACACTGGCCATTAGGTGTAATATTATACTTTTACTTCCTGTTCTTCATATGGTCATTAACAGCAAAAGACTGACAGACCCTATTTGTTTGCATAAAAGAGTTATCTGAGCATGTTATAAACTAGGTAAAGGTTTGGGGCAAGGACAGGGGACTCTAAAATTACTTATTGTGAATGGTTGATACTGTTACTTTATCTACCTTGTCTCTACCTTATTATCTTTGATTGTAATCTAGACTACCTCTTGAAGCTCATCAAGAGAATGCCAAGAGTGTGCAAAGCAGTCAAAGCAAAAGGTGGCTACTTTGAAGAACTTAGAATATAAGACATAATTTCAGTTGTTTCACACTTTTTTGTTAAGTATATAATTCCACCTGTGTTAATTCATAGTTTCGATGCCTTCAGTGTGAATGTATAATTTTCATAGTCATGAAAATACAGAAACATCTTTAAATGAGAAGGTGTGTCCAAACTTTTGGTCTGTACTGACTGTATGTGTATATATATATATATATATATATATATATATATATATATACCTTAGTAAAACACGGAATTCAGTTTTTAAATGAAGGTCTTTATTATTAAGGGAAAAAGAAATCCAAACCCACAGAGTCCTGCGTAAAAAAAAAAAAAAAAGTGATTCCCACCCCCCTTTCCCGTAAACATAAATGAACTGTGGTTTATCACATCTTTGGTAAGCAGAGTTCAAATTCCCTAGCCACATCCACCTGCCTAACAATGTGAAGTAGACCAAAAGATCCTCAAAAGCTACACATCATGCTGCAATCCAAAGAAATTCTGGAACAAATGAGAAACAAAGTTATTGAGCTTATCAGTCTGGAAAAGGTTATGCTTGTTTGTTAGGCCATCCCTGCATGTGTTACGGCTGTCGAACAGCAGGTATGGGGACTATAACATATTATTTGAGTACCGAAGTCACTCTGTTAGCACCCGAGCGTGCTCGGATAAGACTATATCTGAGCATGTACACTCATCAGTAGTTACTACGTTGTCTCCCCCATCACTCTTTGTTGAATCCTTACTATATGTAGTGACTGCAGTAAATGCACGGAACCATTCAATATTCATCTTCTTTAGCCTTACGGGCAAGTGCCATTGATTTACCGCATTTGTCCTTAAAAATCATCCATCATTCCAGGTAACGAAGTGCTTGTTGCTTTTAAGCTCAGTATGATTTATCTTATCATAATGTGTTTGGTGCCAGCAGCAACTGTTACGCCTAAAAATATCACTAAGAAGCTCCACGTTCTAAAAACACACATGATTACGGAGTGGGAGATGGTTTGTGGAGTTATTTTGGGTGGGAAACGTGCGGAGTGACTCATATACATACGTTAATTCTCCTTTCAATTTCTGATGAATCTTCATCATACTATCCAGACACTTGTGAAGGAAAGCTGATTTACAGAGGGATTAGGTCTTTGTAAATGGCCAAGTACAAACAAGACAGGAGTAGAAAATAACGTCACATTTATGTAGTATCAGGGCAGCACTTATTTTTTCTTCTTAGACTAATTTTGGCATAATAGGATTTTTTTTAATTTATTTTTTAAGGGTCTTCTCATTGTGATAAATGTATTTTGTAGGAAGTAAATATTTACACTTGTCGTATTTGCACCAAATTCTAAAATATTTTATGTATAATTTTGAACAAGCTTGATACACCTTATCTAGTTACAATATTTTTGAAGATGGAAAATCTAAAAGGACCCTTAGTATGTCCATAATTATTGGGGTTCCACAAACCAATTCACTTAATTCACCGATCCATAGAGAATTTATGGGATAATTCATATGCCCATTGGCCAATAAAGCAGCAAAACACAAGCTGGGGCACAAAAAATGTTCACTCCTCTCGAATAATTATAATATTTCTTTGCATGATTGTATCTTCGATCTTTGTTCTATCCATATTTTTATTTCAAAAACTGGAATAGACCCAATAAGGATGTCAGATATGTATTGGGTTCCTTCTACTGCCGGGATTGTACCTAGGGGCTGAGGGCCACAGGGCTACTAAGTTTTTACAAACCACTTTGCCTAAATTTTCATTCACACTTTTTATGGACACATAATAGTATATGGCATTGATCACACCACTAATTTGCAGACCAAACTAACTGTTTACGAGGAATAGGTCTGTGATGCAAACAATACACCCAGGTTAGAAGGAAGTACCAAGTAGGGATTAAGAAATGCATATCCTAAAAATATATTCCCCAGGACAAAAAAGAGAGGTGTTTTTGCAAATATATAAAGAAAAGATAAAATCTAAATAATGTATTTTATTGAATAAGGACAGAATAAAAAAACATAGAAAAATACACAGACCAAATGACATGAAAAGAAGTGTTTCTGTTTCTCCACCACACTTCCTGAAGAAGCACGATGCGAAACGTGCGTTGGAGCGGTTGGTGGAGGAATAGTTACACCTCCATCAAGTCATCTAATTTGTACCTTATCTAGTCAATTGGAATTCCAAGTTATCATTTTTCACTTTTTGTTATAAGTGTCTGAATTATGATCAGTCACCCCTGAAACTATTCATTAACTGCTTTCCAATCATATGATCAGGATTTTTAGTGTTTCCCATCAATGTTTTCTTATACATTTGTTTTGGGCACCTATATGTAATTGTGCAGACTTTCTCACTATGGGTCACATTATGTACATGAGTTGGCTTTAATTATCACCCCCCACACACATCTCTGTATGTTTTAATGGTCTGTGTGTTTTTTCTGTGTTTTTTTTTTAATTTCGACCTTATTCAGTAAAATATTTAGATTTTATCTTTTGTTTATATATTTGGAAAAAAAGGACTTCTGTTTTGCCTCTGGGGAATATACACTGCTCAAAAAAATAAAGGGTACACTAAGATCCCCTATCCTAGATATCACTGAATGGAATATTCCAGTTGTAAATCTTTATTCATTACATAGTGTAAAGTGTTGAGAACAATAAAACCTAAAAATGATCAACATAAATCACAACTAATATCCCACGGAGGTCTGGACTTGGAATGATGCTCAAAATCAAAGTGGAAAATTAAGTTACAGGCTGATCCAACTTTAGTGGAAATGCCTCAAGATAAGGAAATTACGCTCAGTAGTGTGTGTGGCCTCCACGTGCCTGTATGACCTCCCTACAACGCCTGGGGATGCTCCTGATGAGGCGGTGGATGGTCTCCTGAGGGATCTCCTCCCAGACCTGGACTAAAGCATCCGCCAACTCCTGGACAGTGTGTGGTGCAACGTGACATTGGTAGATGGTGCGAGACATGATGATGTCCCAGATGTGTTCAATCAGATTCAGGTCTGGGGAACGGGCGGGCCAGTCCATAGCTTCATTGCCTTCATCTTACAGGAACTGCTGACACACTTCAGCTACATGAGGTCTGACATTGTCCTGCATTAGGAGGAACCCAGGGCCCAACCGCACCTGCATATGGTCTCACAAGGGGTCTGAGGATCTCATCTCGGTACCTAATGGCAGTCAGGCTACCTCTGGTGAGCACATCGAGGGCTGTGCGGCCCTCCAAAGAAATGCCACCCCACACCATTACTGACCCACTGCCAAACCGGACATGCTGAAGGATGTTGCAAGCAGCAGATCGCTCTCCACAGCATCTCCAGACTCTGTCACATCTGTCAAACGTGCTCAGTGTGAACCTGCTTTCATCTGTGAAGAGCACAGGGTGCCAGTCGCAAATTTACCAATCCTAGTGCTCTGTGGCAAAAGCGTCCTGCATGGTGTTGGGCTGTGAGCACAACCCCCATCTGTGGACGTGGGGAACTCAGACCATCCTCATGGAGTCAGTTTCTACCCGTTTGTGCAGACGCATACACATTTGTGTACTCACAAAAAAGACTTACTATTAAGTAGTCAAGAAGAAGCGAACCATATTATTAAAATCATCAATATTTATTAAAGATTATTTTAAAGATAACTGACAAAAAACATGATCATAAAGACATTCAACAGGAGGGGCTCCAGACAGTATGGCAATATGCTTGATCAAAGATGGTAAGTATACAGCTCTGCTATGGCATTAGATACCCCATAATATCGTATATATCTTAATCCATTCTATAGGGGTAATGTATGGAAAACAATTCCACCTTTATAGAAATAGCCCAGAGCTGAAAAAAAGACCACGTTGGCATATGTCACTCAAGACCTCATATTTTTTCACGGCCGTACATACAGCGTCCCTCAGGGCCATACGGCGTGTGGGCTCCGACGAATTTTTACGGCCCGTTTTTGCGACCCCATAGAAATTTATTGGGGTCGCAAAAACCACTGCAAGTGTAAAAGAAGCCTTAGGGTGCCTTAGGGAATCCCAGAGTGAGATGACGGTGAGTAGGGCTGCCATTTGGTGTTTTTTTTTTCCATTACTGTGCCAACCTCCGTGGTCAGGCAGGGTAAACTATAGGGAGGATGAGCATTCAGCATTAGTGTTGAGCGCAAGTGCTCACTACTCAAGTATTGCGGGTTCTCGGGTGACATACCAGAGTGTCCGTCCCGCATGTTTCACGGCTGTTAGACAGCCACATAACGTGAGGATTGCCCGTGTATGGCAGGCAATCCTCACGTGTTTTTGTTGGCTGTCTAACGTAAAATATGTGGGGCGGGGACTGGAACATGTCACTCGAGCACCCGCGATACTCAAGTAGCGAGCACTTGCGCTCATCACTAGTCAGTACACAGTTGGGATATTGTATTTTTCTTTTCCTTGTTTAACACTACCATCCCTAATACACAATACGTCTAATCCTGTGTTTAGATGCTGTATTTAGTTGCTTTTTAGATGCTGAAAAGTATTCATAGGGTGCCAGCTTTTGTGTATTTTTGATTGGGATTTTATTGTTGGTTTGTCTACTTTTAAATTATCATCAGTAAAGTACCAGTATAGATTTTTTTTCCTCCTATGTAAGATAGTTGTTTCCATATTCTCCCTATGTATTGCCTTTTTATCAGTTTTTATGCCGTTACATAATCATCATCGTACATAAATATTAGCCATATTTGTAATGTCATGTCGGCTGCTTTACTTCTTTTTCGTGCCCCTGAGATATAGTCAGATACAAATCTACATCCGTTGGCGAATGGAGCACATGAACATAACATCTATATAATGTTTAATTGCCATATTGCTGTAACTTGTTAGAATTATATATACTAGATGGTAGCCCGATTCGAACGCATCGGGTATTCTAGAATATGTATGTAGTTTATTTATGAAGATTTTAGAATACATTGAATACAGAGGATTGATACGCTGATTGTTCACGACTGGCCATGTAGTATATAGCACAGCCACGTAGTATATTGCACAGCCATGTAGTATATTTCACAGCCACGTAGTATATAGCAAAGCCATGTAGTATATAGCACAGCCCACTGAGTATATAGCACAGCCCCCGGAGTATATAGCACAGCCCATGTAGTATATAGCACAGCACATGGAGTGTATAACAGCCCACATAGCATATAACACAGCCACGTAGTATATAACAGCCCACGCACGCAGTATATAACACAGGCCACGTAGTGTATAACACAGCCCACGTAGTGTATAACACAGCCCACGTAGTGTATAGAAACACTAGCACAGCCACGTAGTATATTGCACAGCCCACGTAGTATATTGCACAGCCCACGTAGTATATTGCACAGCCCACATAGTATATTGACAGCCACGTAGTATATTGCACAGCCCACGTAGTATATTGCACAGCCCACGTAGTATATTGCCCAGCCCACGTAGTATATTGCCCAGCCCACATATTATATTGCCCAGCCCACGTAGTATATTGCCCAGCCCACGTAGTATATTGCCCAGCCCACGTAGTATATTGCACAGCCACGTAGTATATTGCCCAGCCACGTAGTATATTGCACAGCCCACGTAGTATATTGCACAGCCCACGTAGTATATTGCACAGCCCACGTAGTATATTGCACAGCCCACGTAGTATATTGCACAGCTTAGTAGTATATAGCAGAGTGGGCATCATATCCCTGTTAAAAAAAAGAATTACCGGTAAAATAAAAAATAGTGATATACTCACCCTCCGTTTGCCCCGGATCGAAGCGGTTACTGACACTCCTCGCACGCTCCGGTCTGAAGAGTGCATTGCGGTCTCGCGAGATGATGACGTAGCGGTCTCGCGAGACCGCTACGTCATAATCTCGCGAGATCGCAATGCATGGAGCAGGTACCGGAGCGTCGCGAGGAGCGGGAAAGGCCTGTTCTGGATCCGAGGGGCCGACGGACGGTGAGTATAACGATTTTTTATTTTTTTTTAATTATTTTTAACATTAGATCTTTTTACTATTGATGCTGCATAGGCAGCATCAATAGTAAAAAGTTGGTCATACAGGGTTAATAGCAGCATTAATGGAGTGTGTTACACCGCGGCATAACGCTGTCCATTAGCGCTGCCATTAACCCTGTGTGAGCGCTGACTGGAGGAGAGTACGGAGCGGGCACTGACTGCGGGGAGTAAGGAGCGGCCATTTTGCCGCCGGACTGTGCTCGTCGCTGATTGGTCGTGGCTGTTTTGCCACGACCAATCAGCGACTTGGATTTCCATGACAGAGGCCGCGACCAATGAATATCCGTGACAGACAGACAGAAAGACGGAAGTGACCCTTAGACAATTATATAGTAGATTGTATTTTACGTGTTAATACTATTCCATTGGAAATAAGAGACATCATTTTCATTCAAGACCTGAACCCAAGTGCAAGACACAAGAAAATTTATATTTCACATTCCACTGACTTTGCAAAGAATCAGATAGTTATGGTAATGAACCATTCAACCTCCCTTGAAGATTCATTAAAATTAAATCTATGCTTTTGTTACAACATAAAGTAAATAATGTAGCATGACATATACTAAATATGTAGTGGGAAAAAGAAAAGAACAATTGTGGGGAAACTTGGCTGATGATCAGTGAAATGTCTATAAGATAATATTGTCTTTCATGGATCGTTTGTCTCTGCAAATCTCCAGTCTTGTTAATCCCACATTCACTGGCAAGACTTCACTTTAACCACGCGAATGTAAAGCCCCCGTCACACATAGCGAGATCGCTAGCGAGATCGCTGCTGAGTCACAAGTTTTGTGACGCAACAGCGACCTCAGTAGCGATCTTGCTATGTGTGACACGTAGCAGCGACCAGGCCCCTGCTGTGAGATCGCTGGTCGTGTCGGAATGGCCTGGACCGTTTTTTGATCGTTGAGGTCCCACTGGGTAACACACATCGCTGTGTTTGACACCTTACCAACGACCTCGTTGACAGGACGTCCCATTGAATCGTCATGAAATAGCATCGTTGTACAGGTCGCCGCATCGCTGCTGCGTCGTTGGGGAGATCTCACAGTTTGACATCTCATCAGCGAACACATAGCGACGCAGCAACGATCCCTGACAGGTCGTATCATTGTCGGGATCGCTTAAGCGTCGCTATGTGTGACGGGGCCTTAAGAAAGAAGTGATGGGCGCCTCAGTCTCGGGGCGTTCTCTCTGACGAGCTGATGTCTGTAAAAAGCAGGTGGGCTATCGGTTAGGAGTAGTGATGAGCGCACGTGCTGGGATAAGGTGTTATCTGAGCATGCTCGGGTACTAGCAGTGACTTCCACGTGCTCCAATAATATATTCAATTCCCCGCGGCTGCATGTCTCGTGGCTAATTTTTTTCGTACATCAGAAGTGTGAATTGAGCCCTTTCGCTCTGAGTCTGAATAGACTTAAATGATAAATTCTCTTTTTAGCTAGACACACCATCAATGTTAATTATCAGGATTATGCAGCCATTTTACCCTAGATTTTCAACAGAAGTTCTCATCTTTGTATTAATATAAGGTATGTAGTTTATATAGTAAAACCTGCTTTGCATATTTTGGTTGGAATTATAGGGTTGTCCACCCGTAGGGACATTTGTGTTTTACTTAAATGCATTTATATAGATAAAATTAATATTCAGCTTGGCTTTATTAAAAATGTTGCACTGTCTGCGTTCTATAGCTTCTGTCTTGTCTATTGCTGGGTGTAGAATGCGTTGGGAATCCATCACTAAGCTTATTCTGAGGCTCTGTAGGGGAGTTTGTAATTTAATGTTTTTTTTTTCTGACCACATCAAAATTAAATTGGCAAAGAAAAAAAAAAATCAGAAAGCCTGAAAAGAAAATGGTGCAAATTTTTTAATGAAACACAATTGTAGAAATTATTTTAGTGCAAAATACATGCATTGAAGCAAGAAAAAAATACTGTCCCCATTTGGCCAATTATTTACATTAAATTAATAGCATTATATATGTATATTTGGACTATAGAGGAACCCCAGGACACCTGTGGAAATATCCAAGATATCTGCCGTATGACTGTATTCCATTTACAGGCACATTAAAAATCTGCATCAGTAATTTTGGTGAGCAGAGCATTACATAAGTGATTTACTTTTAGAAAAAAGAACCACTTAGGAGACCAATTTGATAAACTATGAGATTATTTTATTCCTGGGAATGGTTAGAAAATTACATAAACGCAATGCTATTTTTTTCCTTGAGATGATCCCCTGAAATGGTAAGCAACGTTGACAGCTAGGAGCGAGTCTTCCGCCTGCCATTTCAGGATGTGAGATATGTTTTGTGCTTGCTGAAGTGTATACTGAGACTTTGGCACCTTGTCCCATTCCCTCTCTTTAGTGAAAGTTCTTCTGTCATCTTTTATTACATGCTGATGACTATTCTCTATAAACTTGTGCAATCTTTAAGTTAGGAGGTGAACTGATATTTAAGTGCGGCAAATATGGGTGTAAATGTCTCAAAGGAGGCTACCACGACAGAAGATAGTAGCCTAGACTAAAATGTAAAGCGATTATGTCCCGGATACTATGATTAAGGGTGCCGAGTGCGCCAGTCTTTTAATCCCCCCTCGCTTCCCATTAAAATAAAGAGTGACATATTAACTTTTACCAAACTGAAGTGTTGAATGTCTTTTTAATCTTCCATCTCAGGAAGCTCGTTTTTATATAGAAAAGAGGAGGATAAACAGTCAGATCTCTCTGAAAAACAACAGATTGGGCATATTAAAATCCTACATGCCCGATCCTTGCTTCAAATTGCCCTGAAATGATGCATATCTGCTTGCGTCGAGAAACACGTGATGGTGTCTCCGCAGCTTCTTTACATGCATCTGCATATCTCCGAGGTCCCGTAATTCTGTATTGAACACATTTTGAGTTAGGAGGTATCTTTTCTCCTTGTGGAGAGTGACAAGCCAAGCCTGGCATGTCAAGAGTGAGTAGACTTATAAGCCATGAATGCTCCTCTGGGAAATTAAATATGCAAATTGTCTCTTCAGAGAGAGGACTAAAACGCCACCTTTTGGAAACAGGGATCCTAAATTTTAGGTCAATATTGACTCTTTTAACAAGTCTTACAATATGACTTAGGATAAAAGCCAAACCAGAATCTCAATTTTCAGACACTGTGTTTCGGGGTGTTGATTACAGTTGAGCGAATTTTTCAATATTCGGTTTACAATTGCCGAACGTATTACGAACACAGCCAAACGTCATTGGAGTCAATGGGAGTAGAAATTAACGAATATGTTCAGAAACGATCATCAAACATAAATTTGGCCCGAATATGACAAAATCAGATTCGGCGACCGTTTCCGAACATATTCGCTCTACTCCAGTGTTGATCCTTCCAATGGGTGGCTCTAGAGTTCTATTCCTCTTTCTTTCAGAAGAGACAATTTGCATATTTAATTTACCAGAGGAGCATGCATGCCTTAAAAGTCTCCTCACTCTGACATGTCAGGCTTGGCTTATCACTCTCCGCAAGGAGAAATGTTACCCCATAGACCTCAGTCGAAGATTTAGGTAATTTTCTATCCCTATGTGTAATCCGCTGTATGCCATGACCTAATGTTCTCAGGTTGTAAAGTCATAAAATGGCCATTGCTTGGTCCATCATCCTCTTTTATAATTTCTGTGATAGTCCTCACTATTAATTCCGCTAAGTCATGTGATCTGATGCCTTCATGGCGCTATACGGAAGATATGAGTCTGACTGATGCCATCTTTAGAAATTGAATAATCGCAAATTGTTTGCGTTGACCAAGACCTTCAAATTTTAGGAACCTCAAATTGTTGGCTCGCAATAGATGGATTTGCTCATCTTTTATACCAGGTAGATAGGCTTAGATGCACTATTAAAGAAGGTCAGAGGAAAATGCCCAAACTGATGCAGCAAGGCTGCAGAAGCACAAATGACTCTACATAGCAGCATAGATACAATAGGTGCTGTTTTAGCCTTGAACACGCTGTTAAAAAACACTGCTACAGCTGAAGAATGAACGTAACTTCAGTACTGACTATACATTGACCCCCTCACTCCAAAGCCAATTTTGACCTTCCTGACCACACCAAATTTTCCAATTCTGTCACTTTGAGGTAATGACCCTGGAACGCTTCAATGGATCCCACTAATTCTGAGACACATTGGACTTTATGTTGGTGGTAAATTTGGCTTACATTTTTTGCCTTTATTTGTAAAAATATTGGAATTTTGGTGAAAATGTTGAACATTTTTCAAGTATCAAACTTTTAATTTTGATGCCCTTGAACCAGATAGTTATATCACTTAAATTAGTTCATGCAGAACATTTACCGTATGTCTTTTACATCAGAGTCATTTTTGAAGTATAATTTTTTTGGTAGAAAGATTTAAAGTTTATCAGCAATTTCTAATTTTTCGAGCAAAATTTAACAAAAACTATTTTGGTAGAGACCACATCACATTTTAGGTGAACGTGGTAATAACCCATATGTAGCTGTACAGTACTGCTTAGCCACACGGCGAGACTCGGGAGGGAAGGAATGCTGTTTGACTTTGAGGGGGTAGAATCCCCCTCAAGTGACCCCATTTTGGAAATAACCCCCCTCTAGGAATTAATCCACGGGTATAGTGAAGATTTTGACTCCATGGGGGTTTTCCAGAAACAAGCAGCAGTGGATGTTGCTGAATGAAAATTGAAAACTGCCATTGTAGTGCCCAGTACATTGTAGTGCCCATACATGGTGCCCAGCTCATACTTCTGGAGACATTGACCCCGTAAAATTAGGCGGGCTCTCGTCACCTCAGAAATGGTAAACATGTGGGTGCTAAATGTCGTTTAGGCACATTGGGGCTCAGAAGGGAGGGGAGATTTGGATTTGGGGAGCGCAGAAGTCACTGGAATTCGATCACCATGATGTACCCTTTACTTACCCTACCCTACCCTACCCACTTTACTTTACCCTACCTGACCATGACGTATGGGTACGTCAATGGTCGTGAAAGTCTTAAAAAAAGACTAGCTTGAATCCTTCTTAGCTCTATGTAGAAACAGGAGGTCAATTTTCTCTGCACAAGTTATGTGTCACTATAAAAATCTATGGCGGAGGAGAGAGGTGGAGCAGCTGGGTCAAGGGTTGAAGAGGAGAATGACAAATGCAGGGACAAGAGACTTCCTGTTTCTATAGAGAGCAGAAAAAAGAGAAGAATTAACTGGGTAGAAAGGCAAAATGAGCAATTGTAAAAACTCGATGCTGTATAATATGATGATTGCGATATATTAAAAGGATAAAAACTTTTGCTGGGAGTGCTTCTTTAATATATTGATTTCTGGTGAGGTGCATGCCACTTGTCAGATGCTCCTGACTCAATTTTAATGGCCCCTCATCAAGATGAGCATGAACATGGCTGATCTTGATGAATCGAGGCCCATGTCTCTATGGTTCAACAATGTGAATTATTGGTGCTCTGAGCATTTTTCTACTGCTGTCATTTTTATGGGGTTTTATTTAAAATGTTTCCTTTGTAATATACGGTAATACACAGTGAGATGTGACAAAATTGATTTTCCTCTGTGAAAAGTCAGAAGAACTTTATTGGCCTATGGTTGTCTATGAAAGTCACAGTCTAGCTGTAGTATGTACAATACATTGGAACTTTAAACAAAACTTAAATGTTAGATTCTCATGTTCATAGGCTCTAAACAATGTCGCAACCAGGGATCAATGGTGGCGCTCACGGGAGTTGCAGACGACCTCTACTCATGCTGCGGCCCCATTCCTTGTCATAAGGGTCATGCTGATGCACTAACGTGAAGTCATTTTCACAAATTCATTTATTGATTGGTTCATCGTGTGATTAAAATTGAACTTCGAACCGCACAACATAAATGTGATTCTATTGTCGAGCTTCTGCAAGGAAACAAATATTTGCGCCAATAATTTCCTTCCAATTTGCAAAACCTGAAGAGCGGTACCCCCTTCTTAATAATGTGATCCTTCCTAGCGAACATGAGGCTAAGTGCATTTAAGATTCTTATCGTGAAATCTGCTGTAGCATGCATTAGCTAATCCATATCTACTCCGCAAACAGTGCATACTGTACATCAATAATAGAGGAGCAAAGAAAGCCCAGCCATTCTAAGCAAACAATCTATGCTGGATACCTAGGCAGGCCCGGCACTGCATATAAAGAGAGGATTGCAGTCACTGGGGAAGGAAAGCATTACACTGCCGGGAATAATTGATTGTTAGATACTTTGGGATCTTACTACTTCACACTTGAAATCGTTAAGTGCCTATTCTACACAGTGCATTGCTGTTTAGCTTATATATGGCACCTGCACATGGATTCCACCAATTCCCATCATGTACTTTACAGGAAAGTGCTCAAAAGTAACTTAAATTTGACGAACCAGATAACGTTAATTATTTCTTAATGATGTGCGTATGCTTGGTGCACATGTACATGCATCTACAGTGCGTATGCTGAGAAGCCGCTTCCATCATGTCACATCAGCTTTGTTCTGCATCATTAGAGATTGTTTAATTGGGTTACTCGGTACCATTTTATTTTTTTCCCATGGGGCTAACAACTGAGAGGCAGGAAGTTGCTAACTACCTGCCTTTTTTGCCTTGCGTGGTCACAGACTGTTGCTGCAGGGGATCCTTCTGCTTCACCTCAACAGAGCTGCTCTTCCTATTCTAAGCTCCTCTATCAGCGTGATGTGACTGCTAAATAGTGATGAGCGAACGTCCTCGGATAATGTGTTATCTGAACATGCTCAGGTTTTATCTGAGTATTTTGGGCATACTCGAATAATATGTTGAGTCCCTGCGGCTGCATGTCTAAGAAACAGGCAATCCCCACATGTGTTGGAGCTGTCTAACAGCCACGAATTATGCAGCTGCAGAGACAGGAACATATTATTTGAGCACGCTCAAGATACTCTGATAACACCTGAGCATGATCGGATAACACATTGTCCGAGCATGTTCGCTAATCACTACTGCTGATTTCATGCTGATTGACAGCTGTCTCCCTGCAGTTATGCAATGGGGAGCCAGCTGTCAATCAGCATGACATGGGAAGTCACGTTCCTTCAACAGAGCAGAACGGAAAACAAGATTATGCAATGTGACCTCACAGGAAGCCGTAGAAATGGTCCCTGAGTTCTCTGAGCTGGCAGAGATCGGCGCCGGACACAACAGGCAGGAAGTTGGCAACATCCTGCCTGTGAGTTCATAGGCCCATAAGAGAATAATACCAAAACCTGTTTATTGAAATGGATCTATTTTCCATGTTCCCATTCAGTATACCAACGTAGTGGGAGTAAAGATTACTAGCAATTCATTAAAAGATTATCCTTCCCCTAAATACAATTTTGTGTCAAGTTGTGGCCAACTTTTGTCTGAAATGGACAGACCCCCTCCCCTCTATGTATTACCGTATAGTCTGAGGGTGTACAGCATAGAGGTACATTATTATTATTATTATTTATTGTTATAGCGCCATTTATTCCATGGCGCTTTACATGTGAGGAGGGGTATACATAATAAAAATAAGTACAATAATCTTAAACAATACAAGTCATAACTGGTACAGGAAGAGAGAGGACCCTGCCTGCGAGGGCTCACAATCTACAAGGGATGGGTGAGGATACAGTAGGTGAGGATAGAGCTGGTCGTGCAGCGGTTTGGTCAATCGGTGGTTACTGCAGGTTGTAGGATTGTCGGAAGAGGTCGGTCTTCAGGTTCTTTTTGAAGGTCTCAATGGTAGGCGAGAGTCTGATGTGTTGTGGTAGAGAGTTCCAGAGTAGGGGGGATGCACGAGAGAAATCTTGTATATTGTGTATATATATATATGTGTATATATATATATATATA